>NC_133661.1:77780136-78508886 GCF_037893015.1 Macrotis lagotis | reverse complement strand
TGTGTTCATCCAGGTGTGTGTGAAACTAACGTGTCCGTGTTCATCCAGGTGTCTGAAACTAACGTGTTCATCCAGGTGTGTGAAACTAACATGTCTGTGTTCATCCAGGTGTGTGTGAAACTAATGTGTCTGTGTTCATCCCAGCACATGTGTGAAACTAACATGTCTGTGTTCATCCCAGGTGTGGCTAAAGCTAACATATCTGTTCATCATGGGTGTGTGTGAAACTAACATGTCTGTGTTTATCATGAGTGTGTGTGAAACTAACTTGTCTGTCTTCATCCCGGGTGTGGGGGTAGCTAATGTGTCTGTGTTCATCCCAGGTGTGTGTGAAACTAAAGTGTCTGTGTTCATCCCGGCCTGTGTGAAACTAACGTGTCCATGTTCATCCCGGGTGTGTGTGAAACTAATGTCTTTGTATTCATCCTGTATGTGGGGGAAGCTAACGTGTCTGTGTTCATCCCGGGTGTGTGTTAAACTAACATGTCTGTGTTCATCCCAGCCTGTGTGAAACTAACATGTCTGTATTCATCCTGGGTGTGGGGGAAGCTAACGTGTCTGTGTTCATCCTGGGCATGGGGGAAGCTAACGTGTCTGTGTTCATCATGGGCGTGGGGGAAACTAACATGTCTGTGTTCATCCCAGGTGTGGATAAAGCTAACATATCTGTGTTCATCATGGGTGTGTGTGAAACTAACTTGTCTGTCTTCATCCCAGGTGTGGGGGTAGCTAATGTGTCTGTGTTCATCCCGGCCTGTGTGAAACTAACGTGTCCATGTTCATCCTGGCCTGTGTGAAACTAACATGTCTGTGTTCATCCTGCGTGTGTGTGAAACTAATGTCTTTGTGTTCATCCTGTATGTGGGGGAAGCTAACATGTCTGTGTTCATCCCGGGTGTGTGTTAAACTAACATGTCTGTGTTCATCCCAGCCTGTGTGAAACTAACATGTCTGTGTTCATCCTGGGTGTGGGGGAAGCTAACATGTCTGTGTTCATCCTGGGCATGGGGGAAGCTAACATGTCTGTGTTCATCCCAGGCATGGGGGAAGTTAACGTGTCTGTGTTCATCATGGGCGTGGGGGAAACTAACATGTCTGTGTTCATCATGGGCATGGCAGAAGCTAATGTGTCTGTGTTGATAACAACCCGCCAGAAGCAACCTTGGGACCAGAAATACTTGAGGTCTCACTGGTCTTGTCACCCGCTACTTGTGGGACCCTGAGCAAGCCTCAGGCTTTCACTGCTGCTCTCCAGGGAACTGTCAACTGCAGGGAAAGTGCATTTTACCTTGGTCGAGGGGATTCCTTCACTGGGAATTTCCAGGATTCACAAAACTCCACCCTACAACCTGGGAATCCAAACTTGGAATGTGACAAAGTCTCCGTCCCGGAGGGGCTTTCCACCTGATAGAGGGGGAGTTCTCATGATGAATGAAAGAAAGGAAGGCAGAAACTTGTGTTCTCCAAACACAGAGGAAGAAGAACTAACTTCCAACAAGATCAGGAAAGGCTATATAGAGAAGGTGGCATAACTGAACTGAGCCTTGAAGAAAGAGAATTTCAGTAGGTAGAGATGGGAGGCATTGTACATGAGCAATGTGGATGGCTTGCAAGAATGCTACAATTTGGCTGGAAAAGAGAGTGTTTGAAGGAGAGTAATGTAAAATAAGTCTAAGAAGGTAGATTAGAGACAGTGGTCAGCTTGAAATGATAAAGAGAGTTGTTAAAAGCTCTTAAACAAGGGAGTGATGAATGGATAAATGAAGGAGTGGATGAATGAAAATGCAATAAATGAAGAGTTCTTAACTGCAAAGTTAAATGGAAAAGCCCCCTAAGCCTTAGATTATAACAGCAAAGTAGATGTAATTTCCATCAACAAGATATTTCTTTTTAAATTATTTATTCATAACATTTTTTAAATATTGAGTTTTAAATTCTCTCCCTCCCTTCAGCCTTTTTTCCACCCCTGAAAAAGGCAAACAAAATGATATCAGTTATATTTTAGAAGTCATACAAAACATATTTCATATTAGCTATGAAAGAAAGAAGGAAGAAATGAAGAAAAGGAGAAAAAGAGAAAGAAAATATGCCTAATCTGCACTCAGAGTTCATCAGTTCTGTCTCTGGACATGGATAGCATTTTTCATTAGGGTCCTTTGGAATCTTTTGGGATTATTGTATTGAATATAGCTGTCTTTCACAGTTGATCATCCTTATAATATTGCTGCTTCTGTGTACAATGTTCTCCTAACTCTGCTTACTTCACTTTATATCAGTTCATATAAGTCTTCCCAGACTTTTTTTTTTTTTGCAAGGCAATGAGGTTAAGTGGCTTACCCAAGGCCACACAGCTAGGTAATTATTAAATATCTGAGGCTGGATTTGAACTCAGGTACTCCTGACTCCAGGGCCGGTGCTCTTCCCACTGCACCACCTAGCTGCCCCCAGACCTTTTTGAAACCACATTATTAGCAAAAGAGTATTCCTGTATAATTATATGCTTCAGTTCAGCCAACTGAACTCTCCAACTGATGGGCATGCCTTCAATTTCCTGTAAAAGAGCTGCTGTAAATATTCATGTAAATATAGATCCTTTTACTTTTTCTTTGATTTTTGGGGATACAAACATAGTAGTGGTATTGCTGTTTCAAAGGGTTTGCACAGTTTTATTATCTTTTGGGTATAGTTCCAAATTGTTCTCCAGAATGGTTGGACTAATTTAGATTAGTTCATAATTAGCATTAGCTTCCCAATTTTTCCACATCCCTTTATTTATCATCTTTCTTTTCTGTCATGTTAGCCAATCTGAAACATCCATTTCTGAGATTGAACTGTTTGAAAGTTCCAGTGACTTTGATGGTGAGCATTTTCTTTTCCCCATCTTCAAAGATGTGGCTGCTAAGGAGGTAGGGTCTGTACAAGTCAAGTCAATAAGCTTTTGTTGACCATCTCCGAAGTACCAGAAGCTATGTTAAATACTGTAGATAAAAAAGAAAGGCAAAAACATCTCATGCTGTCAAGGAGTTTACAATCTAATCAAAGAGACGTCATGTCAGTAACTATGCAAATATCTATGTATGTTGTTTCTACATTGTTGCTGACAGAGTTTTATATGTTGCATGCTATCTATATATATGTATATGTATACACACACACACACACACACACATATGATAAATTGGGGGTAATTTCAGAGGGAAGGCATTAATGGGTATATAAAAGAGTTTTTTGACAGAAAAGGGGATTTTATCTGAAAAATTGAAGGAAGCCAGAAGGTAGAGATGAGCAAATGGCATGGGGTTAGTGAAAATGTATAGAATCAGGATATGTAGCATTGTGTGCAAGAAACAGTAAGAAAGCCAAAATTAGTTAACAAGCACTTATTAACTTTTCTATCTACTAGACATTGTGCTAAATTCTGAGAATACAAGTATAAGCAGAAAGATAATAATAATAATAATAATAATAATAATAATAATAATAATAATGTTTGTACTTCATTCTCAAAGGCCACAGCAATCTGGGAGGTGATGCCGTAACAAGCATATGAATTGGATTTGAGTGAGGGGGTGCTGTGCTAAGTCACCAGCCTCATTTTATCTACCAGAGCCATCTGGGTCCAGTAGCCAGACATGAATCAGAAGGACTGGAGATGGCCCTGGATGCAAGGCATTCAGGGCTAAACGACTTGCCCAAGGTCACACAGCTAGAAAGTGGCAGGTGTCTGGGACCAGATTGGAACTCCCGTCCTCCTGAATCCAAGGCCTGTGCTTTATCCACTGTACTACCTAGCTGCCCTTAGAAAGATAGTCTCTACCCTCAAGGAGCTTACTTTCTGATTGGAAGACAACACATAAAAATCCACATAAATGGACTAAGGCAGATAAAGTCTGGTGTCCCCAAGGAATGACTGGCCTGGACAGCCTCCTTAAAATGGAGGATCTTGAAGGAACCAGCCAATCAGGGAAAAAAGATAAGGGAGTATGAGAAGTATTACAGAAACAGAGTAAACTTCCATAGCAAGGCTTTCATGATAGACCAAGCCCTGTGGAAATGAGTTAAAAGTATAGCCAGGAGAGGAATGAACAAATGAATTCTATAAATACTTGTTAACTGACTGACAATGCCATTGTATCCTAGAGTATGGGGAAAGGAGTAAAATGTAAGAAATCTGGAAAGGGAGGAAGAGGCCAGATTATAAGGGCTATTAAAAGTCAAACAGGATTTTATATTTGATCTTGGAGGCACTGGAATTCATTCACTAGGGAATCAACAGGCTCTTTAGAAAAACCACATTGGGCGTGGCTAGGTGGCTCAGTAGATAGAGCACCAGCCTTGGAGTCAGGAGTACCTGGGTTTAAATCAGACTTCAGGCACTTAATATGATAATTACCTAGCCATGTGTCCTTGGGCAAGCCACTTAACCCCATTGCCTTGAAAAATCTAAAAAACAAAAAAACAAAAAAAAAAACCACACTGGTAGTTGAAAGGAATATGGCCTGGAGTAGGAGAAATGAGGCATTGAAGCCATTGAGAAGATCATTCCCTTGCTTAGAGGCTAGGGTAGACACAGAGTAGGTAGTCTGGAGGATATAGATGTTCCCTGGATTCTTAGACACCCCCCCCCCAAGCAAGAGTGTGTGTGTGTGTGTGTGTGTGTGTGTGTGTGTGTGTGTGTGTGTCTGCATGCCTGTGTGTCTGTGTGTCTGTGTGCTTGTGTGTCTGTGTGTCTGTGTGTCTATGTGTATATGTGTGTGCATGTGTCCAACCACAGCCCTAAAGTCACATGCAGCCCTCAAAGCCCACTCTTATGGCATTATTCTATTTATTATTATATTCATTGGTAATATCAGTTACATTGTAGTCATAAATATTAAAATATTATTATATTAAACATTATTATTAAATATCAAATTATGTAATCCTTGACAAGGATTGGACCGTGTGGCCCAGAAAAGCTAAAAAAGTTGGACATTCATGGTCAAAAGGGGGTTTTTTCTGCCAGAGGTCAAAATTAACCTTCTATATTTGATCAAAGATTTAATTAATTAACCCCTAAAAAGCTCCTACATTTATTGAATTTCTAAATGATTTCACATGTCAAGGACTGGATGTTCCCTGCCCCTGGTCTAAAGGGTGATGGTAGAAGCAATGATGGTAGTGGTTTGGCCCACTGGTCACATGTCACCTCCAATTTTTCCCTCCTGGAGTCTTCATTTAGTCTGGCTTGTCTAAGGGAACACTCATTCTTTAGAGCCATGGGAATGCTTGCTTCAAGTCCTTTGATCCAACTCTCATTTTCCAGAAAATATTATGTCCCTAGAATCTGAATTCTCCATATTCTCTAGTAACTTTCAATACCAGATCACAACTAGGGGCAACTAAGTGGTGCACTGTCCCCAGAGTCAGGAGTACCTGAGTTCAAATCCAACCTCAGACACTTAATAATTACCTAGCTGTGTGACCTTGGGCAAGTCACTTAACCCTATTGCCTTAAATAAATTTTAAAAAATTTAAAAAGACAAGATCACAACCTGTGACTCTTGAATCAGAGGTCAGCTCCCAAAATAAGGACCAGTCCTACTTGGTATGATAAAAGATGCCTCACTATAACTCCTCCCTGTGATCTTCCACTTCCTCCCCCCAAAATAGCAAACTTTTCTACCAATTCCTATAGCATTGTACTCTCCCTGTGCCTTACCTAAAATTCTCTCTCTGGAGGGGTTAACTAACAAAAGCAATCCCATTTCCAGAAAAGCATATCCCAAATGACCATTCTTCCTGGTAGTCAAACCTTCCACCCTACCACATACTAATTAACAAAGTTTGGATTTATTTGGATAGAGTTGCAGACATGAAGTCAGGAATTCAAATCTGGTCTCAGACATTTACTAGCAACTAAGTGGTGCACTGTCCCCAGAGTCAGGAGTACCTGAGTTCAAATCCAACCTCAGACACTTAATAATTACCTAGCTGTATGACCCTGGGCCAGTTACTTAACTTGCCCAGTTTTACCTCAGCTTTTTCATCTGTGCAAATGCACTGGAGAAGGCAATAGCAAACCACTCCAGTATTTCTGCTTAGAAAATCCCAAATGGTATTTTTTAGAATTATGTACAAGTGAAATATCTACACAACAAAAGTTTAGTGTAATTTTCAGGAAAGGAATGTTAGACCCTAAAGATATGAGATTCTGATTTGTAAGCATTATTGGAGTGGAAGGGGCAAGGATTCTGAAGGACCCTTGCTAAGAAAAAGTAGACCTAGATAAGGCCTTACAGTTAAATAAGGGCAAAAAAAGGAAGCAAGTATTTATTAGGCACTTATATGCTTTACAAATATTATCTCATTTGATTCATACAACACCTCTGGAAGGTTGGTGCTGTTTTTATCTTCATTTTATAGTGAAGTAATCTGAGGCAGAGATTAAGTGACTTGAGCAAGGTCATATCACTTGCAAGTATCTGAATCCAAATTTGAACTCAGGTCTTCCTGATTTCAGGCCCAGTACTCTATTCACTGTATCACCTAGCTAGCCTTAGTATCCAGAGCAGTAGCTGAAGGACCAAGGTAGGTGGCTTTTCTGTATACATAGCTGTCCAGAATCAACTAGATTTGTAGATAAAGACCAAAAAAACAAAACTAGGCTACTAGATGACACAGAGGATAAAACACCAATCCTGTAGTCAGGAGGACCTGAGTTTAAATCTAGCCTCAGACACTAGCTATGTGTCCTTGGCAGGTCACTTAACCACACTGCCTGCCAAAAAACAAACCAAAAAATAAAATATTCTCTCTCCTTTAGGTGGAATTTCATACACACACACACACACACACACACACACACACACACACACACACACACAAAATCATAATATGATTCTCCTCCTTAGACTTCCTGTAGTCATGAGTTCTTCCTCATATGGCACTCTTGACTTATCCAAAGGCATTCTTCAAGTTATTGGTGTCATAGTTTCAGAGCTCAACGTGACCATAGGGCTAGGAAAGGTCTGGCCTCCCTGTGGGATCTATTCAAAATCTATTCTGACACCACCTGGGGGGTTCTCAATGGGACACACTCCATTCTTCTGCAATTTAGCAGGCGGATGCAGATGGTAACTCCATTGGTGCATGGAACCATGTCTCCATGTCCTCTTCTCCTACTTCTGTCTTCCTTCATCTTAGGTTCCTTGAAGCAGAAAACTCATGCGACCATAATAACGAAGTTAGGACTTAACCTCCCAACTTTGTAATTCAACTGTGAAAGTTAAAGGGCTGCATATGTATTCTCCTTTACTCTAATGATTAACCTACTTCAGTATGAGAATTGGCAAAAGTGAATGCCTAGCAAGGCTTAACTCAAATCCTACTTCTTAGTTATGGATTGCCCTAGCTATCAGCATCTTTCTCTACCCAAAAAATAACCTTATTTACTATATGCAGATATACATATATATTTATATGTATATGAGGGGGGTTGTATGTGTGTATGTGTGTGTTTGTGCATATATTTATGTATATTATCTATTCTTAGAATTGTTTCCCCTCAATAGGAGAGAAGCTCATTAAGGGCAAGTGGTGTTCTGATTTTGTTTCCCCGATACCTAGTGTAGGTTCTAGTGTATAATTGGTGCTTAATAAATGCTTGGCGATTGATAGAAGAATCAATATGGTTCTTATAGAAAACAATTTTATTCTTTAACCCTCCCAAACTCTTGTTCAGACTGATACTTCCTTGAGATTCCAAAGTCTTGTGCAATATAACATCATAGAAAACAGAAAACTTATTTTAAATTTTAAGTCACATGTTAGTAACCAACAGGTCCATACAGAAAAAGGAGGAGGCTCATTATAGTCCAGGTGAAGTATCTGACTTTTCAAAGATATACAGCTTTCTAGAACCACTAGTTTAAATAGATTGACTATAAGACAAATCCCTAAAAACTAAAAAAAATTGAAATCTAGAAACTATTTTAACTGAACATTTTATTGAGATTTAAGTATAACTGATGGTGAATGATTATTTTATATTTAACTCTAATATTTCATATTTATTTAATATTATTATGCTGAGGAGGAGGATTATTCCTTTAGACAGTAACAAAGGCAGCTAAATTCAATTCAGCAAATAGCAGGTATTAATAAAAGAAGTCAAAAAACAACAGTCCTTGACTTCAAATGAGCTTATCATCTAATAAGAGGATAGAATATGTACTTAGGTACTTAGGTATATGATAAATGGTAGATTAGGGTAAAGGTAAAAGAAGTGCCTAGACAAAATGTAAGGAAAACTATGAAGGGATCATTGTTGCTGGGCCAGGTCTCTCTTGAAAGGCTCCTTGAGGGAAGAGAAGGATTACAACAGGTAGTGAGAAGGAAGGATTGTTATCCAGGCCTAAAGTAGAGACTGCTCTTAGAATGCAGAGGCTGAGAAATAACCATGAGTCCAATCTTGATTGGAATGGAGAATGCATAAAGGGAAGTAGAAGGAAATAAGTCTAGATCTTTCTAGGAAAGCTACAGACACATTGTGGATGGCCTTAAATGCCAGGATAAGGATGCTATGTCTTATATATCCCATATATGTTAAAGTATTTGAGCTAGGAGGTGAGGTCAAATCTTTCCATTGAAAGATTATTTGTATGGGGCGGCTAGGTGGTGCAGTGGATAGAGCACTGGCCTTGGAGTCAGGAGTACCTGAGTTCAAATCCGGCCTCAGACACTTAATAATTACCTAGCTGTGTGGCCTTGGGCAAGCCACTTAACCCCATTGCCTTGCAAAAAAAACTAAAATTAAGAAAAAAAGAAAGATTATTTGTGGCAAACCTCCTAAAGTTCCCCTCTAAACAATTTTAAAATAATGCCTCAAATAGAATTTTGGAGTGACCAAATTAACAAAAGACATTTTTCCAACCCAAGACAATTAGGAGGGAGGCAGGGGAGACCTGTGACTTCAGGAAGCCTGCCCAGACAGCATCTTACAATGAGGCAACACCAGCTAAAAGCATTGAAGGCATTTTCAACAGCAGCCATGGTAGCCCCTTTGGGAACCCTCCAATCAACTGGCCAGAAAGAGATTACAGGGAACTCTGGAGGTAGGACCTTGCTGCATGGTCCATATACATTCCAGGTTCCTGGGTGAAGAAGAGCACTAATGCATGCAGTCCCCAAAGAGTCCTGGTCAGGTAGAGAAGACCACTTGTGGTTACTCATGAGGGGTCCTCACCTCAGTTCAAAGGCAGAAAAGAGGATGAGAGCTTGTGCCAAAGGACATCGGGGGTCCCAGTCCCAGTTCTAGGGCCATAAGGAGTGATACTACTTGAGGATCCTGCTCAAAGTTCAAGGGCAGAAAGGAACACTAGCTCCCAGGGCTGCAAGAGAGCCCTTTCTGGGTGAAGCTTGGAGCATATGCCAGGGAAGCAACGACCACACTTTTCTTGGATCACATCATCTTGGAAGCACCAAAACTTAAGGACCTGAAGAACTAGCTTTGAAAACAATAGTATGAGAAACTTGAAGCTTGGGACAGTTCCCCTCCCATTCTAGGAACAGAGCTCAAATTTAACATAAGATTAAAAGTCAATAAATAGACTGGAAAAATAACAAAAAACTACCATGGTAATAAGATCAAGACACAAATTCAGAAGACAATGATTTCAAAACAAGCAAAACCTCAAGGGGGAAAATGTAATTTGGATAAAAACCAACAAGAGTTTCTAGAATTTTAAAAAATCAGAGGAAAAAAGTGGAGAAAGAAATGAGATTGGTGCTAGAAAATTATGAAAAGAAGTCAGCAGCTTGGTAATAGATGCACAAAAATACTGAAGAAAACATTAACTTTAGAAAAATAGAGTGGGGTGGCTAGGTGGCGCAGTGGATAGAGCACCAGCCTTGGAGTCAGGAGTACCTGAGTTCAAATCCGAACTCAGACACTTAATAATTACCTAGCTGTGTGGCCCTGGGCAAGCCACTTAACCCCATTGCCTTGCAAAAGCTAAAAAAAAAAATAGAATTAGCTAAATGATTTTTTTAAAAAAAGCACTATATCCTCCACTGAAGAGGGGAAAAAAATGGGAACAGAGGAACAAAAAATTCACTTAAGAACTATTTAAAAAAGTAGAATTGACCAAATAAAGAGGTACAAAAGGTCATTGAAGAAAATAATTCCTTAAAAATTAGAATGGGAGGATGGCCAGGTGGCACAGTAGATAGAGCACCAGCCCTGGAGTCAGGAGTACCTGAGTTCAAATCCAACCTCAGACACTTAATAATTACCTAGCTGTGTGGCCTTGGGCAAGCCACTTAACCCCATTTGCCCTGCAAAAACCTAAAAAAAATTAGAATGGGACAACTGGAAGCTAATGACTCCATGAGACAGTATGAAACAAGCAAAGTCAAAAGAATGAAAAATAAAAGAAAATGTGAAATTTCTCATTGGAAAAGCAACTGACCCAAAAAATAGATCCAGGAGAAATAATTTTTAAGAATTATTGGATTACCTGAAAACCTTGATTAAAGAAATAACTTAAATATTATATTTCAATTAATTATCAAGGAAAACTGCCTGATATCCTAGAATCGGAGAATAAAATAAAAATGGAAAGAATCTACCGATCACTTCCTAAAAGAGATCCTAAAATAAGAACTTCAAGAAATATTATATATGAATTCTAGAATTCCTAGGTCAAGTAAATCATTACAAGTAGCCAAAAATGAAACAATTCAAATATTGTGTGGCCCCAAGATCACACAAAATTTAGCAACTTCCACATTGAAGAAGCAAGGGGCTTAGAATTTGATATTCCAGAAGGCAAAAGAGCTAGGATTTCAACCAAGAATCACCTATCCAGCAAAGCAGTATAATCCTTCAGGGGAAAAAAAAGATATTTAATGAAATGAGGGACTTTCAAGTATTCCGTTCAAATACAAAATTCAAGAAAAGTATAAAAAATAAAAATGAAAGAAATCATAAGGGACTCAACTGTTTACATTCCTTTATAGGAAGATGATACAAGTAACTCCTAAGAACTTTAATATTATTAGGGCAGTTAGAAGGAGTATACATAGACAGGGTGTGCGGATGAGTTATCTTTAATGGGATGATCTCAAAAAAAAAAACCTAAGGAATGAGAAAGAGAGATGCATTGGGAGAAGGGGTAAGGGAAAAGAAGAATGAGGAAAATTATCTCATAAATCAGGTGCACAAGGAAGAGCTTTCACAAGGAAAGGAAAAGTAAGTAATGATGGACAATGCATGAACCTCACTCTCATCTGAACTGGTTCCCAAAGCCAGAATAACATGCACACTCAGTTGGGGATAGCAATCTATCTTTCTCAACAGGAGTTGGAAGGAGAAGGAGATAAGAGGAGGTTCAGGGCTAATGACAGGGTAAATTAAGTGAGGCAGTGGTCAGAAAACAGTCTTTTGAGGAGAGAGGTTGGAGAGAAAAGGATAAACAAGGGAAAAATAGGATGGAGGAAAATAAACAGTAATTGTAACTGTGAATATGAATGAGATGAACTCATGCATAAAATAGTACATGATAGAATGTATTAGAAACCAGAATCCAACAATATGTTTTTTACAAGAAACACACCTGAAACAGAGACACAACAGAGTAAATGAGGGGTTGGAGAAGAATCTATTATACATCAGCTAAAATTAAAAAAAAAAGGGGGTAGCAATTATTTCAGAAAAAAGCAAAAAGCAAAAATAGACCTAATTAAAAGAGTTAAGCAGGGAAACTATAATATGCTAAAAGGTTCCCTAGACAAAAAAGTAATATCAATACCAGAAATATATACATCAAATGATACAGTATTCACATTTTTGCTTTGGATTTTTGCAAGACAATGGAGTTAAATGGCTCACCCAAGGTCACACAGCTAAGTAAGTATTTTAGGTATCTAAGGTCAAATTTGAACTAGTCCTGATTCCAGGACTAGTACTCTACCCACTGCATCACCTAGCTGCCCCAAGCATCTATGTTCTTAAAGGAAAAGCTAATTGAGTTATATGAAGAAATAGATAGTAAAATTCGACTTATAGAGGAAATCAATTTTCCCCTCTCAGAACTAAATAAATCTAACCATAAAAGAAATGAGAAGTTAAGGAGATGAATAGAATTTTAGTTAGATATGAAATACCTTTGAAGAAAATTGAATGGAAATAGAAAGGTACATGGCACCTTCACAAAAATTTACCATGTATAAGGGTATAAAAACTTCATGACAAATGCAAAAAAATGCATTCATTTCAGACCAAATTGTAGTAAAGATAGCATTTAGCAAAAGGTTGTGGAAACAGGTTAAAAGTTCATTGGAGGGAGAGGTGGACCTTCAGGGAGAAAGGAGCTGAAGTGATGTGCAGGACATTGTGCTCCTCTAGGCTCTTTGAAGGTGATGAAGGTGAACAATGCAGACAAACTAGTTTGACTCATTAGATGAAGAACCAGTTGAAAATGGACATTCATTTTAGGTATGGCTGCCCTTTTCCCTTGTAAATTGTTCTCAGGTTCTAGGTTTATGTTCTATTCCAGTTTGTAAATTTAAAGATATTGGGAGGAATCTCCAGAAGGACATGGAAGAACTAAAGAGTTATGGTATACAAGATATATATCTATGTATATATGTATTCTGTACCTGAGCAGAGCTGTTGAAAAACTGGGTGCCAAACCTCTTGGACTTCTATTCATAGTATGGAATCATTGATGATTTACCACCATCCTATCCCAGATAGATTCATACCTTCCATACACATGCAATAGAATCACAAAGAGATTTGTACTCTATCTTGAAAATAATCTGAAAAACTTAATATATTGTTATGGAGGATTTGACATCTTTCTGCCATAGCAACTTTCCTCCTGTTATGTTTATCTTCTACAGTATCACCATAGAAGGGAATAGAAAGCCTTCAAAATTTAAGAGGATCTGGAACCATATAGTCTATAAATTAAAGATTTCTAAGACTGAAATTTTATAAAAATATCCACCATGATTTAGATAATTAGAAATTTTTACTAGTGTAACTAATTCAAATGAAAAACCTATCAATGAAGATCCATTCCTAAATTTTTTTGCAGTTTTCATTTTGTGTTCTCATTTGGCAGTATTAGATGAATAAAAATATCCTTGCAGGGAATGAGTCCCTGGTATGTTGTATACATTCAACATTAAAGAAAATTATCTACAGATCTTATCATTTACCTCAACTTCAGCTCATTTAGATATTTGTCATGACTACTATGTAATGCTAATTAGTAAGAGGAATGGAAACTACCCTGGTTCTTGACATCATTATGTAGTGCTTAGAAAAATGAAAATTCCACTGATTACTTTTGATCTACATTCTTGACTGATAAATAATTTGTCTCTTTTTTATATGTTCTGCCACAGAACCATTCCCTTCACTTTTCTATTTTTAACCTTTAAAATTATAGAGATAGCAGTTTTCTTTAATGATCTTAACTGATTATTGTTGATTTTAAATGACCTAGGCTGAGTCTCATGCATCAATATTCAACTAAATTAAGAAAATCTAATGACCAATTTAATTAAAAGAAAAGAGGTATCTGTTTAAATTATACTCCTGGGACTACCTAAAGTTCTTACGTGAACCTTACACCAAGAAGAGGACACTATTCAACATTACTTAGTTTTAATTGGCAATAGGTAGTAGTGATAACATATTCTATAGGATATTCAAAGTTCATGTAGCTATAAAGCTTAGTGTCCACTGTACTCTTTACCCAAGAGAACCTCCAAAGGAAATCATTGTCAAACAAATATTCCAACCACTAATGTGCATCCTACTTTTGGAATAATTATAGTACTTTAAAGAAGTACTCAAAATGATCAATAATGATTTCAAGAATTGTAAACCACAGAAGCTATTTCATGAGACAAAATTTATTATATTAATTTATCTTAATTCATTAGAAGGTTAATTTATAGCAGTACTAAGGAATATATAAAAATTATATATTCCATTAATATCTGTGGATAATATGGATATCCCAGGAACTTTATACTGTCTCAAAACACAAATGCAAATACATATTTCCAAAAGCCAAGGACCTTTTGAACAATGAAAGTTCAAGAATAAGGAAACGGCACAGAGATTTCATGAGAAATCAGCATTAGCCATTTTGCATTTTGAATAGAGGCATAACTTAAGTGAACTTTCTAACATCAAACACTTTCAAATCTTGATTTTGCTTTCATGTATTAGAAATTATATTGCTAATTCTAAGTTCAACAATATACACAAATTGATTTCATTCATCTGTTTCCATTTAAATGTCATTTTTATATTTTAATAATTACTGTTTAAATAATTTCAAACAGTTAAACATTTTTGTTTAATAGAAAAAAACAAAAGAAAATTATTACTCTAAATATTACAAGTAAATGTAGTAGTATATGGCATGATACTTGGAAAAAGTATTTTCTATGACTGATCTTGGATGAAAAAGTTCATTATAAAGTGATATGGCCAAACTGGGGGGTTGGGTAGAGTGGGAATGGTGAGAGAATAAAAAATAATCAGGAAATTTGATAATCCACAAACCAAAATTGAAGTAACTGCATTTTGAATCAATAGCTAATGTACCAACCTGGAATGCCATCAACTTAAAAAAAAGTTTGGGAAACTTTTATTAAATTTACAAATGCAGAAAAAATTTGATGAGCTAAAAGGACCAATTTTAAGTACATTTTCCTTGATCACATATAAAACCTTATAAGCTTAAAACTTGAAAATTTTAAGAAAACAATCAAAATGCTAAAATAAACTATATTTTGTTTCCCTTGTCAGACTTAATGTCCAGACTTATCTCTTGTTCTACTCTCTTGTTTAATTGCACCATTACTTGCAGAGGAAGACAACAAGAAAATTGTAACCAAGGAAAAGTAGGTTTTATATATAGAAAAAAAAAAGCTGACAATTTACTTAAAATCTGAAATGTCAATTCTGAAAAACATCAAAATCATCTCTAGTTATACATTTACACACTGAGCACTATTAAAACCTCTAGTGCTTCTGAAATGAAACCATTATAGCAGCACAAGATAATATTTCCCAACTCCCAACAAACCAAATGACAGTTAAAAACACAAAGTTGTATATGTAATCTAAAACAGTAAATTTTTATAAGTACAATTAGGTACTTCATCTAATAATAGCTGAAAAAAAACCAGAAGAACCCTTCTTTTTTCCTCAATATAAACTATTACCTTTTAATTCACTGAGATTTATTAATACCCAAATATTCTTTGCAGAGTAGAAAGCAATTGCAATACAATTACTAGGTGGTGCAGCAGATAGTGCAGACCTAGAATAAGGAAGACCTGAGTTCAAATGTGATCTCTGATGTTTACCAGCTTTGTGACTCCAGGTAAGTCATTTAATTTAATCCTGTTTGCCTCAGTTTCCTCATCTGTCAAATGATTTGGAGGCAATGGCAAATCACTCCAGTATCTTTGCCAAGAAAACTTCAAATAGGGTTATAAAAAAAAATCAGACATGACTGAACTGATTGAATAATAATAAGTGTGATACTAATACTAAAGAGCTTTTTCTGATAAAAACAAAAAATTCTATATTATAAATTACCTCACTTTTTACAGCAGATGTAAAAACTTGCAAAAAAATTTAATATCTTCGGGGTGGCTAGGTGGCGCAGTGGATAAAGCACTGGCCCTGGAGTCAGGAGTACCTGGGTTCAAATCCAGTCTCAGACACTTAATAATTACCTAGCTGTGTGGTCTTGGGCAAGCCACTTAACCCCATTGCCTAGCAAAAAAAAAAAATATCTTCTACTAGTACATCAAAGATTTTCTTTACCACTGAAATGATTACTGTTATATCAATACATAGTTCTTGCTTACTACTGCTTCGGAATAACTTTCATTTATATGGTACAATTTTTTTTTCCAGATATAGGGCAGTTGGATTGCACAGTAGATAGAGTGCCAGTCCTGAAGTCAGGAGGATATGAGTTCAAATCCGGCTTCAGACACTTATTAGCTGTGTGACCTTGGGCAAGTCACTTAACCCTGGTTGCCTCTCATCCATCTCCAGTCGACCTAATTCATATCTGGCCACTGGATCCAGATGGAGGAGAAAGTGAGACTGGTGACTTAGCACAACACTCCTTCACTTAAATTCAATCCATGTGTTTGTCATGGCATCATCTCCCTGATGTCATAGTAGTCTTCTTTGAAAATGAAAGACAATTCAATTGGGGAATGCCTTAGCAAACTGTGGTACATGTATGTCATGGAACACTATTGTTCTATTAGAAACCAGGAGGGATGGGAATTCAGGGAAGCCTGGAAGGATTTACATGAACTGATGCTGAATGGGATGAGCAAAACCAGAAAAACATTGTACATCCTAACAGCAACATGAAGGGTGACAATCAACCTTGATGGACTTGCTCATTCCATCAGTGCAACAATCAGGGACAATCTGGGGCTGTCTGCAATGAAGAATACCATCTGTATCCAGAGAAAGAACTGTGGAATTTGAACAAAGACTAAGGACTATTACCTTTTATTTAGTAAAAAAAAAGACAAAAAAAAACAAAAAAAAACCTGATGTCTTATTTTCTGATTTTGCTATCTGTTATATTTTATGTTTCGTCCTTAAGGATATGATTTCTCTCTCATCACATTCAATTTGGATCAATGTATACCATGGAAACAATGTAAAAGACTGGCAAATTGTCTTCTGTGGAGGGATGGGGGAGGGAAGTATGATTAGGGAAAAAATTGTAAAACTCAAAATAAAATCTGAAAACAAAAAAAAAGAAAATGAAGGACAAGGGGCAGCTAGGTGGTACAGTGAATAGAGCACTGGCCCTGGAGTCAGGAGAACCTGAGTTCAAATGCCGCCTCAGATACTTAATAATAATAATTACCTAGCTGTGTGACCTTGGGTAAGTCTTAACCCCATTGCCTTGCAAAAAAACAACAAAAATAGTAACAAAAAAAAGGAAAATGAAGGACAAACATTATACCAGATATCCAGTGTTTATGAAATGACTTAAGGAAAGATCAGAGATATTAAAGGCATCTACAGTTTTGATAAATTTTTGGTACAAAATGTCCAAACCAACTGAAAATTTGCCATTGTATGTAGGGTGTTTTAGGTAAATTCTAAAAATAACTCACAACAATTACTGCATTTGCAAACAACCCAAGGGAAAGGACTACTTTATAAAGGGGCAATTTTTTCTAAACTAATAGTATCCAAGAAGGTATTATATTTCTACATTTGTATTTCTACTTAATTGTATTTGATTGAAACATTGAAAATTTGACATTCAAAAAATCAATTGGAAACTAAATAATATAATCCTAAATAATGAGTGGGCTAAAGAACAAATAAAAACAAATAATTTCAATGTCCGTGATGAGACAGCATCCAAAAGTTTTGGGATGCAGGCAAAGCAGTTGTTAGGGGAAATTTTATATCTCTAAACACTTAGAACAATTAAATGTTGCTTGTCCTTCATTCTCAAAAAGGGCCATGACAATCAAGTGAATTGGATTTAAGTGAGGGAGGGCTGTACAAAATCATCAGACTCATTCTTTCCTATAGAGGTATCTGGGATCAGTGGCAAGAAGTCTAGAGATGACCCCCCAAATAGTCAATTTGTCTGAGGTAACACCCATTAAGACTAGGTAAGAAAGGAGTCTAAGAATACCTTTTCCCTAATCCAAAACAAAAAGTCATTCTGGGAGAAGGCCTTTAGTATTTCTGGCCAAAACAGAAAGAGTTGCTGTTTACGAGCCATTGGCAAATCAATGAGAGTCAGAGTGATTTGGGTTTAATGGATGGTCCTTAAGAAAGAAATCTAGTCCATAAATCCCAAGATATCTAGTATGGTTAGATTAAAACATCTTTGCACACACACACACACACACACACACACACACGCACAAAAATTAATGCAACCAAGATTAAAAGGAAAGCAAAAAAACTCTGCATTCCATTATTAGGTCTATATCCCAAAGAAATCAAAGAAAAAGGAAAATAACCCATCTAATGAATAGGATAGTTTCAGAAAAACTTGGGGACACATATGAATTCATACATAATGAAGTGAGAAGAACTAGGAGATCATTGGATGTAGTAGCAATATTGTACAATGATCAAATACAGGATGATAGATATTTTGATCAGTAAAATGATGCAAAACAATTCTGAAGGGCTTATAATAAAAAAAATATATACCTCCAGAGAAAGAACTGATGGAGTCAATGAAGACTGAAGCATAATTTTTGCACCTTTTTTTGCACTTGAATGCTGCAAATGGTCTGAGTAGCTCCAAAAAGTGTTCTTGAGACAGAACAAGATTTAACATTCAATATCTGTCAGACTGCTATCTAGTTTTCCAAGAAGTTTTTATCAAAATGTTTGATTCTATATGTGTATAATTCATTCTGATGGATAATTCTTTTTTTAAACCAGTAGCAAATAATTTTAATTATCATTATTTGTGGTTTAGTTTGAAATGTGGTACTAAAAGTACTGCTCTCCTCTTCTTTCCCACTTTTTTTCATCATTACCCTTGGGATTCTTAATCTTTTGTTCCTCCATATAAATTTTATTTTTTTCTAGGTCTACAAAATATTATTTTGGGAGTTTGGGCTAGCTATATATCTCAATGTATAGAGTGCTAGGCCTGGAATCAGGAAAATCTGAATTCAAATCCAGCCTTAGACACTTAAATTAGCAGTGTAACCATGGGCAAATCACTTAACCTCTTTGCCCCAGCTTCCTCAACTGTAAAAATGGAGATAATAACATCACCTAAATCACAAGGCTGTTGTAAGGATCAAATGAGATAATATTTGCAAAATGTTTGGGACTTTACAAATGGGTAATGTAAACATTGCTGTAATTGTTATTATTTTTTAGCACTGATCTTTCCTTCCAGCAAATGGATTTTTCCTTAATGTAATAATTAGAATTTTTCTAAATTCAAGAGCAAACAAATATAATGGAGCAAAGTTAAAGGTCTTTCCAAAAAGATCTGAGGTTAGTGCAAGTATGTCCCTTAATATTATTTTTTAACTTAGAAAAGCTAGCTATAGCATTAAGGCCAGTAAAAGAAATCGGGAGAATAAGCATAAACAAAAAGGAAACAAAATTATTATGCACATGAAATATTGGAATGCTTAGAGAAACAGAAAAACAAGTAAAAATTAATTGAAATCATTAATAGCTTCAGCAAATTTGTTAGATAAAAGATAAATCCACACAAACCATCAGCATTCTTATGTATAACCAACAAAACCCAACAGGAAGAGCTAGGATAAAAAATTCCATTCAAACAAATACAGAAGAAAATATTTGGACATATCTCTACCAAGTTTCACAGGAGTCTATATGAATCTTATTTTAAAAAATTATTTACTTAAATGAAGATAGACCCAAATAAGTGAAGAAACATTAATTGCTCATAGACAATTTGAGACAAAATAATAAAAATGACAATACTATCTAAATTTAGTCAGCTTTATGTCAGTCAAAATCACAAAAATTATGGTCCTTTTGAAATTTTATTTCTTATTATAAACTTCAAAATCATCAACAAAAACAAATTTAAATTTATAAAGAAGAAAAAATTATATAAAAACTGAACTTCTGTCACTTTGTATTTTTTAAAAAATATAAAATTTCAGAAGGTAGTAATGAAATTACCATTCTTTGTGTCCCCTTTTAAACTTCTTTTCTTCTGTAGATTTTTAATGTTGTATTAATCTTTTCCTTCTTTTAAACAATTTTTTTACATCTACCATTATACTAACTTCCTCATCCCCAAGAAACAAGTCTTCTCTAAAAGTAAAAAAAGTAAAATAAATAGATTCAAACAAAACAAAACAATTCATTGGCCATCTCTGAAAACACATAGCTTATTCTACCCTTTAAGTCCATCACTTTTCCACCAAGAAAGAGGAGGTATGCTTCATTATCAGTCATTTCAAATTGTGAATTGTCACTGCTTTGTTCATGATTTTGAAGTCCTTCAAAGTTGTTTTCTTCACACTATTATGTCACCATATGAATTATTTCCTAGTTGTACTACTCATTCTACTCTACTTCATTTTATAGAAGGCTGGCCTCAAAGAATTGTTCAACTGAGTCCACAAGGGTTGGAGTAATGAACCTTCCCAACCCCATATTCATTCTTGCAATTTAGTCTGAAGGAAATTACCTTTGGTAAAAAAGAGAGTCCTTTTCTCATTTTCATGGATTCATTAACAAATATCCACCAGGAATCCTTGAAGCAATAATAATTGTAGCAAATTAAATTGTATTGGTTTACAAGTCTAATATTTCTACAAAAGGAGGGAGGGGAAGTAAATGAGGTATTTAGTATCCAGTATGAATATGAATATATATGAATATGAATATCCAATATAAAACAAGTAATTTATTCCTACATACTAAAAAAATAATACTCAGCATAAAAGACTCATACCACACATCAACAGAATAATCATAAAATTCAAATAACCATAGCTATGCTGATAATATGCTGGTAGGCTAATATTTAAACCTCATCAAAGCAGAAAGACATATTAATGAGTCATTTAACATTTAACCTTGCTTTGCTACTATCCTTACAACTTTGTTGATAAAACTGCCAGACTTAAGCCAGTCTCTACCTTACTAGATCCCAAGGTCTTTGAACTTTTCAAAATCACAGGATCATTTCCAATCCTGGACATATCCACCACCTGATATTCATTCATCTAAGATCAAGAAAGAACAAATATGTAAGATGCTCATCCAACCAGGATATGTGCTTGCAGCCGCATGGAAACCATAGGAGCAACTGTAAGTTTGAAACAGTCCATATACTTTATAGCCAGAAATGAAAAGAGAGAAAAGCAGGTTGAAACCCTCTGTTCATCTACTGAGGTATAACATCCTTAGACTCAGTAGCCACTTAGGAGAAACTTCATCACTTCTCATTACAAATGCAACGGAAATGAGTCATATATGATCAAAAGCTCTTCTCATCCCAATCCCAAGCTTCCATATGATTGCAAGGAACAAGAAATGGTACCTGAGAGTACTCCGTGGGGTAGGGTGGAGGGAGGGGAAGGTGCGCACTCTACAAGACTTCTCAAGCTTGAATCCATCATGTTCATCATTTCTTAAAATGCAAAAATACTCTCTTACATTAACATACCACAATTTGTTCATCCATTCCCCAATTAATCAGCACCCCTTTTGTTTCTAGTTCTTTACTGTAACAGAAAATGATGTTATCAATATTTTCATATATATTAGTTCATTCCCTTTGTCATGGACTTTTTGGACATTATATTTTAATAGTGGTATATCTTAGGCAAATGATATGTACAATTAAATGACTTTGGAAATATAGTTCAAAATTATTTTCCTAAATGGTTATACCATTACTCCAACAGTGATTAATCTCTGCTTTTAGTAGGAAATCTTTTGACAAGAGGGCAGAGCCAAGAAGGTGGAGAAAAGACAGGGGCACACCTGAAACCTCTCCGAACAACTTTAAATAATTACTCAAAATAAATTCTGAAGCAGCAAAACCCACAAAAGGAAGGGGTGAAACAATTTTCCAGTCCAAGACAACTTAGGTCAGAAAAAGTCTGCTGCACTGGGATGAGAATGAAGCACAGACCAGCCCCAGAAAACCAGTCATCAGTCTTGGGATTGACTGAATCAGCAGCAGTAGCAGTTGCTTCCAGAACTCTCAACCCAGGGACAATAAAGTAGACCACCTGGTAAGAAGGAGACTATAGAGGTCTCTTTGCTAGCACTGGGGCAGCCCTCAGTTGCATTGCCCATACTCAGGTCCAGATGTCAGTACAAGGTGGCAGTTCAGGACAAGGAAGAGCACTAGCATACCAGA
Organism: Macrotis lagotis; assembly: GCF_037893015.1. Classification (NCBI taxonomy): domain Eukaryota; kingdom Metazoa; phylum Chordata; class Mammalia; order Peramelemorphia; family Peramelidae; genus Macrotis; species Macrotis lagotis. The sequence goes on along the minus strand of NC_133661.1, from coordinate 78,486,969 downwards.
ACTTACAGCCACAGGGGAGTAGGGACCCTTGTCATAGTTCTAGCACAGAAAATACTTGTAGTCAATCACAGAACAAAGAATAAACCAGGATAGTAGTAAACACACTTCTCCTTAGATTATACTATGTTGGAAGAACTGAAAACAAAAATCAAAGTACCTACTCAAAATAAGACAAAAATCAAAATTCCTACATCTAAAGCCTCAAAGAAAAATATGAATTGGTCTCAGACCATGGAAGAACTCAAAAATGATTTTAAAAATCAAGTAAGAGAGATAGAAGAAAACATTGGGAAGAAAAATGAGAGTGAAGCAAGAAAATCATGAAAACAGTCAACAGTTTGATAAAGGAGGAGCAATAAAAAAAACACTGAAAAAAATTACACCTTAAAAAACAGGATAGGCCAATGGTAAGAGATGTACAAAAATCCGATGAGGAGAATGCCTTGAAAAGCAAAAATTCACTGAAGAAAAGAACTTCCTTAAAAATTAGAGTTGGAGAGGCAGCTAGGTGGTGCAGTGGATGGAGCACCAGCCCCGGAATCAGGAGGACCTAAGTTCAAATCAGACACTTAATAAATACTTAGCTGTGTGCTCTTGGGCAAATCACTTAACCCCATTGCCTTAAATAAAAAAATTAAATTAAAAACAATTCAAGCTGACCAAATGGAAAAGGAGGCACAAAAGATCACTAAAGAAAATAATTCCTTAAAAATTAGAATTGGGCAAGTGGAAGTTATTGACCTTAAGATATGTCAAGAAACAGTAAGACAAAACCAAAAGAATGGAAAAAAATTAGAAAATGTGAAATACCTCACTGGAGAAGCTTATGATAAGAGACTTTCCCTTGGAATCTATCAATTTTATGTGATTAATAATCAAATAATTTTAGAGAAGTTGAAACTGATTCCTAACCTGAGAGATTGATATGATCTACAAAATGCAAAAGATCTCACAAGGTTATATAGATAACTGAAGTAAATTGTCTAATCAAGTGTATGCATGTACACATCTGTATTCATCATCATGCTTGTCAGACTGAAGCTTCTCATAGAGAATTGGTGCAACTGAATATTTTGTTAATACATCTTACTTAGTCTTTGTGTGGCTTTAGCTAAATTCTTTTATTGTGTTATCTATTTTATGGCTTTTTTTATTATTTTTCCCTCTGTCTGGCATCTTTTTCAAGTCAATAGAAAGACTGGCTAGTTTTTTTTTCTTTTCTTGGCAAAGAGTAGTCAAAGTTGGTTTCTATAAGTCTATTTTTTGTTTGTATTCATATATATGTAATAAGAGAATATATATATATATACATACATATATATATACATATATATGTATGTATATATATATATATATATATATATATATATATATATATATATATATATATATATAGAGAGAAAAAGCTTCTCCCAAAGACACCTCAGGAATTTAACTAAGGAACTGGAGAACCACCTCATCCACCTCTTGTATTTTCTTGTTTCCTAAATCTTACCTTTCTAAGCCAAAATGAAACAATATTAAATATCTAAATATGTTTTTGAAAGAGATGAGTACTTTAAGAAAATGTGTAGAATATTTACCCAAATGGTAGAACCTAGGGATAAGGAGCTGGCCATTTAGAAATCAATCAGTAATCAATCAATCAATAATCTATAGGTTAAAAATGACAGAAGGGGAAGATAGGCGGCACAATAGATAGAGCACCTACCTTGGACTCAGGAGGACTTGAGTTCAAATCCGACCTCAGACACTTAATAATTACCTAGCTGTGTGATCTTGGACAAGCCACTTAACCCCATTGCCTTGCAAAAAAAAAAAGACCTTAAAAATGACAGCAACTCCTTGCTTTCTTCCAAGGACTTCCATTTAACATAATAAAGGTAATGAATTAGTAAACCAAAATGTTTTTAACTTTCATTTCAATATTTATCCCCAAAGTCCATGTGGTGATGACAATGTTTCCAAATTAGGGTTCTTAAGATATCATTAGAAACCATTGCCAGTCATGACCTTTAAATTATTCAGAAAATAGAGATGGAAAGGACCTCAGAAATCATCTAGTCCAAATTCTTCAGTTTACCTTAAGGAGAGTTTTCAGAGTCATCTCTTGTCTGAGGATGCTTGAATGTGTGAGTGAGGAAAGCCCCAAAACAGATGTTCAGTTAGGAAGTTAGTACCATAGTGTAATCAAGAGAAGGGTAAAATATTGACAGGATTTGGCTTCAGTGTGAATGAAAAGGAGAAGAGGGATATTAGAGTGAGAACCAAAAAGACTGGGCAGCTGATTAGATACAGGGAGTAAGAAAAATGGGGAGTCAAAGTGACAAAGAGATTCTGAGTCTAAGTTGATTGACAGAATTATGATGTCATTATTGATGTGGGTCCTAATAAGCAGAAATATGCTGGGAGGAGATGAGTCAAACTAATGTATTGGAAATGGAGTAAGGTTGGAAGTATGGGTAGAGAATTGCCTAATCACATGGGCCAGAATTTCAGGTGTCAAACTCAAGAAAAAACATAAACCACAAAACCCTATATAATGATCCTTGAAAGTGGCATATTGAAATAAAAAACTACACATGGTCCTTGTTTCATTTTTTATTAATAGATCAATACGTGAAAATGAAATACAAATTACTCTTTCATATTGTTTGTACCCTACTAGGAAATAGTATGGCTTTCATGCCTTCTAGGCATGTTAAATACTTCTAAGCTAGGTCAGCCCCTTCACTTTACATATATAGAAGTTCATGGCCAAGGGGGTCAAGTGATTTTTCTATGGTCACAGAGCAAGTCTTCTTTTTTTCTTCTTTCTTTTTTTCCTGAGAAGCACTTTATTTTTCTATTCTGAACATAAACACCAAGTAAAATGAACATCTACAGATATATATATGTATATATACATAAATGTATGTATATATATATATATATACATAAAAATAGAAAAAAGGATTCTTCATGAAACTAAAAATCTCTGTTGTTCAGTCATAACAACTGTGTCCAACTCTCTGTGACCCTATTTGGAATTTTCTTGGCAAAAATATTTGAAAGATTTTCCATTTTCTTCTCCAGCTCATTTTATACATATCCCCCCAAAAGATGCCTTAATTATACTCTTTTTTTAAAACCACCTAATTCATATAAGCCTTCCAGTTTTTCTGAAACCATCATTTTCATCATTTCTTAGAGCACAGTAATATCCCATTATACTCCTAAACCATAATTTGTTATCAACTTTGAAGTTATGTTTCCTGCAAAATATTCCAACTGCGTCATGTGTTCACTTTTTAAAAATGTATTATCCGAGCTTGTTTTGCTTCCCCTTTTCCTCCAGTCTCCATTCTCAACTTTTTACATTTTCAACTTTATCTTTTGTCCCTCTTTCACTTTTGTCTATAATTTTTGTAATAGATGACTATTGCTTCAGATTATCAGGTGAACTCTTTATATACTTTAACCAGAATGGTATTGTCAGAGCAAGTCAAGACTGGGCTCAGCCCAAGTATCCTTCCTTATTTCATCTTCAGCCTCTTCCTTAGGTGCACATATTTCTACTGCCTCACCTGGCTCTCCTTTAAATTACCTTTCACTTTAATTCCCTCTCCTTGGAGTAGGGGTATTTTGGTCAAGTTGTTATGTGAAATTCTCATGTATTTCAACTATTAGTCTGGTATACCATAGTTTGTCATGGACTCTGAGGGAATAAAAAAAACATGGTTCATACAATATAAGCTCTTTATCATCTAAACTTATTGAATAAATAGCCTTTTCTTTTTCAGCACAATTTCTGATATCTGTTACGGTAATCAAAGAGCCAACTATTTCCCATCCGTTTGATGACACCTCTTATGCCATCTATCATTCTTGCCAGACACTACAATATATTCCCAAAACAAACAAATCAAAAAACAAGAGGTCAATATTTAGTAAGTGAATTCATTAAGCATCTATTACCTGCAAAACACTGGGGGGATACAAAGAATGTCAAAACAGTCTACCCTCAAAGAGCTCCTAATCTAATGAGGAAGACTATATGCAAACAACTATGTCCAAACTAGATATGTGCAGGATGAAATGGAGATTGTCGCAGAAGGAAAGCACTAACATTGTGAAATCAGGAAAAGTTTCTTGCAGAAAATGGGATTTTAACTGAGATTTGAAGGGAGGCAATAGGCAGAGGTAAGGATGGAGAGAATTTCAAACATGGGGAACTCCACTGAAAATGCTCAGAATTGGGAGATGGGAGTATCTTGCATAAGGATCAGCAAGGAGTTCCATGACACTGAAATATAGAGTAAGTGGAGGTGAGTAAGAAGACAGGAAAGGTAAGAAGGAGCCAGGTTGTGAAGGTTTTCAACATAATGTTCAAAGCCTCCATTGCTGTTATTCCTTTTTGCAATAAGATAGTAATCTCATCTTTTTTTCTCGACTCATTGCAAACTACTACCAAGAAGTTTTATGGGACTGCCCAGTTAGTTATTCGGATTCCACAGAACTTAGAGTTTTAGTAATACTATTGCGGTGTAAAGGACTCTGAACTTTAAGAGTTCAAGGAACTGAATTTGAGCCCTAGTCCTATTGCCCACCTTGGGACCTCACACTGCTCAAATCTTTAAGACTCATTTTCTTCATCTGCAAAATTGAAATAAATGCTACCTGGACAACATACCTCAGGGTTGTCTTAAGGAAAAAATAGGATATGAATAATGCAAAATGTCTCTACCAAGATCTTTTTTTTGTGACCCAACTTTTGCCACAACAGAGTAATATTTACCACAAAATTTACATATTTATAGATCATCCTTATTTACCAGTCTCTGAACTGGATTATTTCATTTAGTGGCAAATCAAATTAGAGCTACCCAAAGATGAATTTGTTTAGCATCCTTATTTATATATTTCCCCATCTCTGAACCGAATATTTCAATTAGTGACAAACTGAATTAGAGTTTGTTTGTTTTTTTTAAATTGGAGTGAGCTATTTAGGGATGTGGTATGGAATGTAGAGGTAAGATGAATTGAAGAAGTTAAAATATCTTTATCTGCAGACAAAACAATTGTATGCTCTGAAAACTCCAGTCAACAAGATAATTCACTGATGTAATAAATGACTTGATAGATAATAAAATACAAAGGATTATAAAAAATAATTTGCATAACTATACAACAAAAAACTATCAAGGATAACTTATCGTAAGATATCCGCTATAACAACGATAAAATTCATCATTGGACATTAATTCCAGCTGAGCATCTGTGAACACCATAACTTATCAAGACATTTACAAACTAAAGCGCAAATTGGAAATGACTTTGACAGAGATCGAGGAAGAATTTTGTCTTCTGAAGTAATTAATAAATAGAAAATTTACATTTAACAATTCCATATAATAAAAACACAGAAATATATTTTGTTCAGTTAAAACTGTTTTTTGGATAGCTGTATGAGAAAAAAAGATTTGGAGTCATATCACATGCAATAAATTTTAACTGAATAAGTCACTTAATTATGCTTAAATCATAAAATTAAAAAAGGAAGTATATATATATATATATATTCATCTCAGGTTATAAGGATAAAGGACTTTTGCTAAAATTGTTTAAGATAAAGCTAAAAATTCTGAATAATAAAAATTTTTTGAGGGGTGTGGGGATTGAGATTGGAGGTAGGAATAAGGGATGGGAGTTTCTCCTGGAGGAGTGTATGATTTAGGGGTTGGAAGGATGGGGAGAAGATAAGGGAGTAAAAAAAGAAAAAAATGAGTAAAAATAAGAGGGAGGGAAATTCACAAATAATTATTCCATTTGAATGGGAATGGGATATTTATAGCAGCCCTCTTTGTGGTGGCAAAGAACTGTAAATTGCAGGGTATTAATTGGGAAATTGGCTGAACAAGTTGTGATATATGGTTGTGATAGACTATTACTATGCTATAAGAAATAACCAACTAATTGATCTTAGAGAGGCATAGAAAGACTTGAATGAAATGATGAAGAACAAAATGGCAGAACTAAAAGGACATTGTGTATATATACTACAACAATATTTTTTTAAAGAATGACTTTGAGTGACTACATCATTTTGACTATCATAAACATACAAATTAAAAACAAAAGACATATGAAGAGAGACGTTATCTGCATCCAGAAAAAGAACCAGTAAATAAAAGTATGTATAGAATAATTTTACTTATGTATATAAATATATATGCATGTATATATATATATTTTGTAACCATCTCTTGCATAAAAAAGAAAAATGAATTTATATGAAAACTGTTGTATATTTGGAGAAAATAGCTACTTGTACACAATAGATTTGCAGTTTAATGTGCAATAATTTTTATTATGGTATTATGTTATGCTTCTTTGGTACAAATGCTTGTTTTTGGTCCCTAAATTGAAAATGAATAAATAAACAAAAATTCCTCTAAATTTAAAGAAAAGAAAGATTTGAAGGAACATGTATTACAAACAAATAATAGCTGAATTCCATTAAGAAGCAATACATATATCTCATAAGAATAATAATACATGTTCTTCAGTAAAGCAATGCTCAAAGACCATGAACAGACCATTTTCAAAACAGGAAATGAAAGGTGTTAATATATACATGAAAAGAAGTTCAGACTTCCTAACAATCAAAGGAATGCAAATCAAAAAAGCCATAATATATCACTTTATAGGTTCATCTGATTGGCAAAGCTGATAGTAGGGGCAATGGGGGTTGTGAAAGCTAGACTTGGCAGACCAGCAAAGAAAAAGTTATCATGTTACATTACTGTAGGATTTGGCTTTATAGAAAGTCAGATTGATCTGGACTTTCAACTCACTGATTTCATTGCTAATATTGGTATCATATGACTATCAAAAAAGTAACTTAACTGTTCAAAAACATCCATAGTTACCCTATGGAACTGGGACTAAACCTGGATTTTATCAGTAAACTCCAGGATGAAGAAACTCCTACAAGTGCAGGGCAACACTTTTCTGCAACTTCTAGGTTTAAAGGATTGTCAAACTGAGAGGTAAAAATGTTGCCTGGGAATTTTCAGATGAGGTAATCAAAGACATCTATAGTCATATGAAAAAAATGCTCTAAATCATTATTGATTAGAGAAATATAAATTAAAGCATCTCTGAGGTACCACCTCACTCCTCTCAGATTGGCCAATATGACCAGAAAAGATAATGATCACTTTTGGAAGGGTTGTGGGAAATCTGGGACACTAATGAATTGTTGGAGCTGTGAACCAATCCAACCAGAAAGGTTGGAGAGCAATTTAGAGTTATACCCAAAGGGCAATAAAAATGGGCAGACCTCACTACTACGGGGTCAGTATTGTAAAGAGATCAGGAAAAAGAGTAAAAATCCCTTGTGTACAAAAAATATTCATGGCAGCTCTTTTTTGTAGTGGCAAAAAATTGGAAATTAAGGGGATACCCATCACTTGGGGAATGACTGAACAAATTGTGGTATATGTATGTGATGGAATACTATTATTCTATAAGAAATTATGAGAGATGGGATTTCAAAGAAGCCTGGAAAGACTTGCATGAATTGATGCTGAGATGAGCAAAACCAGAAGAATTATACACACTCACAACAACGTGGGGTTATGGTCAACTTTGATGGACTTGCTCACTCCATCAATGGATCAGGGACAATTTTAGGGGCTTTATGATGGAGAACATGATCTGTATCTAGAAAAGGAACTGTGAAGTTTAAACAAAGACCAAAGCTTATTATCTTCACCTTTTAAAAGTTGTCATATGCATTGTGTAATTTTGCTACCTCTACTGTTTTCTTTCATCCTTGGATCTATTTCTTCTCTCTTAACACATTCAACTTAGATCTATGTTTATCGTGGAAGCAAATGTAAAGACTATATCTGAGTGACTTCTGTTGGGGGAGGGGGAGGGAGAGAGGAAGGGAAAAAATTTGTAAAATTCAAAACTTTGAAAAAAAAAGATTGGTAGAAACTACCACTGTATGAAATTGGAAAACAAATAAAATATTTATATAATTTTTTTCAAAAAAGAATGTTGTCTGGGGTCACACAAAGGATAAATGGCAGAGGTTGGGAGGTGGCTTAAATTCAGAGCTTCAGGATTCAAGTTCTTATAATCTATGTTGTACATTTGTAAAGGAAAAAATTAGAAATAACTTACATTGTCCAACAAATGGCTGAATAAATTGCATTAGTCAAGAGGATTGGCATAGTGTCATAAAAATAATAGCTATATAGCAAACAAAAACATAAAGACCTTTATGAAATAAACTAACCAAACTAGAACTGTTTATTCTCTGACTCCTTTTAACCATTTTTGTAACCATTTTTAAAAAGAAGAAAAATATCAGCACATTTTTATTTTAAAAAGTGAAATATATGAATTTATGTGTAATAATCTTTTTTTTAATTACTAAGAGTAGCAGATCTTAGAAATTAAAATGTTACCATTAGTGACAATAAATAAATGTTACCATTAGTGATAAAGCAAATTTGACTTAGGCCAATAATGGTTTGTCTTCATTTTCAAAGAAGACCACGACATGACAAGCAGATGAATGGGATTTTGAGTGAGGCTAAGTCAACAGTCTCACTTTCTCCTCCAGAGCCATCTGGGTCCAGTGGCCAGATATGAATCAGGATGACTGGAGATGGCCCTGGATGTGAGGCAGTCAGGGTTAAGTGACTTGCCCAAAGTCACACAGCTAGTAATTGGCAAGTGTCTGAGGTTGGATTTGAATTCTGTCCTCCTGAATCCAATGCCAGTGCTCTGGTCCTGAAGGAAATAAGAATGCGACCTGAGAGTGTTCTTTCTATAAGTATTATTATGGTAAATTACATCCTAATAGGAAAAAAATATTTGTTAATTAGCATTAAAAAATTTATTAGCTGTATGACCTCAAGAAAGTTCTGTTTACCTCAATTCACAGCCCTGTAAGGGGATCATAATTTGATGTTGAAGCTGTAGCTGGGTGATTCAGTGGATAGAGCTTCAGTCCTGGAGTCAGGAGGACCTGAGTTCAAATGTGGCCTCAGATACTTGACCCTCTCCAGTCGTCCTGATTCATATCTAGCCACTGGATCAGATGGCTTTGGAGGAGAAAGTGAGATTGGTGACTTAGCACAGCCCCACCCCTCTTACAAAACCAATTCACTTGCTTGTCATGTTATCTGTTCTGGACAAACATCATCATCATCATCACCAACTGCTTCATACTTGATAATTTTACATGAGTTTTTAGAACAGAATATTAAATCAATATTGATGAGATGAATAATTTTGTGTAATGTAATTTGGAAGCATTCAACTAACTTAAGGTCACCTGATTGGTAATGAGTTTTGTTTAAAGTTTTAAACATATAATATTGTTTATGTTATTGTTATGATTCTAAATTTTCTAATTTTGTGAAATTTAGTGAACAGTTAATATTGACTATGTTGTTAGAAAAGCAACTTCTCTTGTAATCTGATTCTAATTATTGATAGATTAAAAATTGTCCTGTTTTTTTTTAAAGAGAGAATGAATAGGTTGGGAAGCTGTTAGATCATTCTCTCAGGCCTGTGACCTATAATACTCTAAAGTACTGTAATTTAAGAAATTTAAACTTCCAAGTTTTACCCATATTAAAAAGGAAGCTAGGGGTGGCTAGGTGGCGCAGTGGATAAAGCACCAGCCCTGGAGTCAGGAGTATCTGGGTTCAAATTTAGTCTCAGACACTTAATAATTACCTGTGTGGCCTTGGGCAAGCCACTTAATCCCATTTGCCTGGCAAAAATCTAAAAAAAAAAAAAAAAAAAAAAGGAAGCTCACCTAAAATTATATGCCTATTACTTATGAAAATTATGAGATTGATAACTAAGTTATTTGGAGTTATCGTTTTGATCAAATATTTAAATAGGTATTTTTAAAAAGGAAAATTGCTAATTATACAAAGAAAATATCTTGTAAAATCTCCTTGAAGGATTCTTATCAACTCTTAAAAAAAGGAAGAAAAACAAAGTCAGGGAGAGTAAAGCTCAAGCAGACTTAGAAAGCAACAAAAAACAAAACCTTATTTTTTTGCCTATTTCTTTTAATTCATTGCATTTTATCTCACTAAATGTTTAGTGTTGCATGTAACTTGGTATCCCTATTTGACTGCTTCTGTGAATGGCTATTCAGTTTACAATTTTTTTAACTGGAGGCTGAGCAACCAATGCTGGTGTCTTCCCTCTGTGGTTATCTTGCCTCTGCTAAAAATCTCTTGAAAATCTCTAAAAATTTCTCCTTTCCTCTTGTTATTTGCACATTGTCTCTCATCAGAATGTGAATTTTGCCTTACATTGTATGCTCAGTATTTAGCAGACACAAAGTAGGTCAGGATGGAAAGCCCTTTTTCTGTCAAAGTCCATTTGTATATTTATAGCCTCAATCATGGATTATATTTGCTAAAACATTTAATTAATTCACCCCTAGAAAGCTACTAGATTTATTGAAATTTGAGTCTCTGCCTTGAGTTGTGTTGGCAATGCCAGACTAATATGGTGATTAATAAATGATGACTATCTTTGACAGATATTGAGGGTTTTTATATTGAAGTACAAATTAGATGGAATTTTAGAGTTGAAATGTTTCAGAGAATATTCCTTTTTAAAAGTCTTTTAAAGCTATCAACAGTAATCAGCAAACAAATATTTCAGTCTCCAAAGAACAAAGATTTTGTATATAAAACTATGAACTTCTGCCATATGGTTTGTTTTTAAACAATGTTTATGAAATTCAATAAGGGAGTAATAAAATTGACCCATTTGGCTCCTCTCTTAAACTGTTTTCTATTTTCTTATGTGTATTTTAATGTCTTCTTGATGCTTTTTTCTTTTTTTCTTTTTTTCATCTCCTTCAATTCCCACTAGCAAACACCCTTGTAGCAAAGGCTCCCATTTGTAAGCTCACTGAAACCATGTTTGATTAAACTCCAGCAGCAGGAAGAAGCCCTACCATGAGGCCACCTGCTTGACCTTTTTTTGGCTTCTGAAACAATTCCATAAAAAACTCCTTCAGGATTTTCACTTTATAGCTATTGCCACCTCAATTTATTTTTTGCTTCCTAAGACCAACAGTAAACTCTTTTGACTTCTCTGCACATACATTACTTGTTTTACTATATTATTTTAATTTGATTAAGGTTTATTTCATGTTTTTTAAAGTTCAAGTCCTCTAGTTAATGACCTTTCCTTCTTATATCTCACATAGAATTTTGTTTTACATCTAGCTAATGCAGTCATCATGTATGATAATAATATATATTATAATTATCTTGCATGCATTTTATTTTCTACTAGACTGTAAATTCAATCAAAGGAGAGATCATATCTTTTTTAAAAATTACATTTCTCCCAGCACCTAGTAGTGTTTTGCACACAGTGGGTTACCTAATAAATGCACATTGAATTGGTCTCTGATTTTCACTATTTCAGCACCAATTTCTTCAGTTTTTTCCTGTTTTATGTTAGCTTCTATAAATAATAAAAGTAATCTTTTTCTTTTTTTTATATTTTCTGGATTTGCTTTTCTCCTTGAGAAGTACATAATTTTTAACACATTCTACTCTTCTCTGATAGCTTGAAACAAATTCCCTTTATATCTCTTATCCAATTTTAAATTTCTTCCTGTTTTACCACCACTTTGCTCATCTTACATCTACTTCTGCCAAATTTCTCAATTTCTGTGATTATCATAGCGAGATCAGTATTTTTTTTAATTCATTCAGATGACATCCTCTACGTGGCATAAAGTTCCCTTTCAAGTTTCCTGGAGCACTTTAGCTTTTTTCTAAGTCTATTCTTCTCTCAGTATATGTATTTTAAGTCTCCTTCCATCCTGTATTCATATATTCTGCTTCCAAATACTCAATGAATTGCTTTTGTCTTTTTTGGTGCTTATTTCCTGAGGTGTGATTGAAATGTCTTACTATAGTTCATTTCTTGTTGAGTACACAAAACATGTCAAAACCTTTCAGTCATTTTTTCACTTTGATGCTTCTTTTAGGGTTTATACCCATTACAATAGGGAGCTGCAGTCCTCTTCCAGCTCAAATACCATCTCTGCTCATTTTGCCCCTTATTAATTTCCAACACTCCCCAATAACTTATTTTAAAATTCTTTTATTTATTTTTGGTTTTTGCAAGGCAATGGGGTTAAGTGACTTGTCCAGGGTCACACAGCTAGGTAATTATTAAGTGTCTGAGGCTGATTTGAACTCAGATCCTCCTGACTCCAGGGCTGGTGCCCACAGTACCACCTACCCCACCCCAATAACTTTTGATTTCAAAAAGTTGTTCACCAATCACATCAATCTCTTGGGATAGTAAAAACAAAATGTTTAAATTGGTCATGTATGGTCATATCAAGGAAATACATCAGCAGTAAGAATTTTCAACAGTCAGGTATAGAAGGATGTAAATCCTCTTTCTTCTGGCCTTCATTAGCTTGCTCATAACTACAGAAACAATGAGTTCTAAGCTTCCTAACCAGAATTTGCTTTGATGTGGTTCTTTCTTGCTTCTCCTCCTAAATGTTTGACCCCTAAGTGATCTCTTTTGCTGACATCATGTTTTTATCACACTTAATTGTGTGCTGTTCTCTGCCTATGCCCACTCTCTTGGTGACCTCATCAACTCCTATGGTTTCAATTATGAATTTTCCATAAGTACATCACATATTCTTACCCTAGTTTCTATTGATCTTATCTATTGGACTGTTAAACAATTCAAAGTTGATGTCATCTGTTATCTCAAATGCAAAGTATCTAAACAAAATTTAGTATTTTTTTCCCAAAAACCTATTCCTCTTCCTTACTTCCATGCTTTCTGCCTAGATTACCAGCATTCTTCCATTCATCCTCCTTTCTCCCTTCCCCCATTATTGAGAAAGCAATTAAATACATGTTGTGTAAAAAAAACCCCACAGAACTCCCCCAATGAACCATCAAGAAAAAAAATAAAGTTAAAAAAATATTCTTTGATTTGCACTCAAACTCCATCAGGTCTTTCTTTGGAGGTGGATATCCTTCTTCATGAGTCCTTTGGAACTGTCTTAGATCCTTGGATTGTGGAGAATAGCTAAGTCATTCACCATTGATGTTTCTGTGTACAATGTTCTTCTGGTTCTATTCACTCAAATTTGAATGAGTTTATGTAAGATTTTCCAGGTTTTTCAGAAAGCAGCCTGCTTGTCATTTTTATGGTGCAATAGTATTCCATCACAATTATATACCACAACTTGTTCAGTCATTCCCCAGACTATGGACATCCCTTCAATTTCCAATTCTTTACCAACACAAAAAGACCTGCTATAAATATTTTTGTGCATAAAAGTCCTTTTCTTCTTTATCCAAATCTTTTTGGGATACAAACCAAGTAATGGTATTGTTGGGTCAAAGGGTTACATGCCTTCTGGATATAGTTTCCAAATTGTTTTCCAGAATAGTTGGATCAGTTCACAACTCTACCAACTCTGCATTAGTGTCTCAGTTTTTCCATTTTCCCCCTCCAGTGTTTTTAACATTTTTTTCTGTCTTATTAGTCTATCTGATAAGAATGAAGTAGTACCTCAGGGTTATCTTAATTTGCATTTCTCTAATCAATAGTGATTCAGAGGGTTTTTTTTTATTATTATAGCATAGGGTAGCTTTGATTTCTTCTTCTTCTTCTGATGGCTACCTGTTCAAGTCCTTTAACCACTTATCAATTGGGGAAAGCCTTTATTCTTATAATTTGACTCAGTTTTCTGTATGTTAGAGAAATGAAACCTTTATCAGAAAAAAAATTGTCACAATATTTTTCCTGGTTGTATGTTTTCCTTCTAATCTTGGCTACATTAATTTTATTTGTGCAGAACTTTTTTAATTTAATGTATCAAAATTATCCATTTTACATCCTCTCATGCTCTCCATCACTTCTTTGGTCATAGATATGACAGATAAACTATTCCTTGCTTTCCTAATTTGTTTATATCATCTTTTATGTCTAAATTATGTTACCATCCTGACCTGATATTGATAGTTTCTATCAGACTGCTTTCCAGTTTTCCCAGCAATTCTTGTCAAACTGTGATTTCTTGTCCCAAATGCTTGGGTCTTTGGGTTCATCAAACACTAGGTTACTATAGTTATTATCTACTGTGTATTATGTATTTGGTTTTTTTCACTGATCCATCACTCTGTCTTTTAAACTACTAACAGATTATGGTGTTATTACTGCTTTGTAAAAAGTTTGAGAATTGGTTTGGCTAAGCCACCTTAGTTCACTTTTTTTTAATTTTAAATTTTTTTTTTTGGTTTTTGCAAGGTAAATAGGGTTAAGTGGCTTGCCCAAGGCCACACAGCTAGGTAATTATTAAGTGTCTGAGGCTGGATTTGAACTCAGGTACTCCTGACTCCAGGGCCAGTGCTCTATCCATTGCACCACCTAGCCGCCCCTTGGTTCAGTTTTTTAATTCATTCCCTTGATATTCTTGACCTTTTGTTCTTCCAGATGAATCTTGTTATTATATTTTCTAGCTTTATAAAATAATTTTTAATAGTTTGATTGGCTTGGCCATGAATAGGTAAATTAATTTAGAATTGTGATTTTTATTATATTGACTTAGCATACCCCTGAGCAATTAATATTTCTCCAATTATTTAGATCTGTATTTGTAGAAAAATGTTTTAGAACTGTGTTCATATAGTTCCTGAGCTCATCTTGGAAGGCAGACTCTCAAGTATTTTATACTGTGTATAAGCTTTAAATTTTTGGCATTACCTGAATATGCCTAAGATGTGTTTCATGATCCTAACTCTCCTGATTTGCATACTCAAGGAGCTATTTGCTTGAGTAAGCTTCATCCTCTTCTTCCCTTCCAGTGGGTATATTAATTTCTATTTACCACGGAAAAGTCACTCGTATTGAAGTTTTTTTTATCCTTCAATAACCTGTGAAGTCATTAGGACAGGTTTTGTCAACAACACAGATTGGGGAACTATAGGACAAAGAAATCAAGTGACTTGCCTTAAGGTCACTTACTGCTAGCTACTAGTAGAGAAGGAACTAAAATTCATGCATTGGACC
Organism: Macrotis lagotis; assembly: GCF_037893015.1. NCBI lineage: Eukaryota > Metazoa > Chordata > Mammalia > Peramelemorphia > Peramelidae > Macrotis > Macrotis lagotis. Next base: position 78,471,864 of record NC_133661.1, on the reverse strand, counting down.
CCAGCCCAATGGGGGTTAGATCTAACTGCTAACTTTCAAACTCAGTATGATTGTCAATTCAGCTAATACTGATTTTTTTTAAAGAGAAAGCATAAGCTGTCCACAATTGTCAGATGAAAACTCAAATAGTATTATAGGATTCACTACATTTTCAGCCTTTTCCCATCACCACTCATTCATGAGTGAAAAAAAGAAGGCCAAGAATCTTGACTGGATATTCCAAGAGAATGACTACCTATGGTCCATTTCATGTGGCTCTACCACCCCAAAAACCAAATAATAACCTAAAGCCTCTTCTAACCTTAAATCTAAAAGTATGTATGAGAAAGGTTTTTTTTCCCCCGTTTCATTGTTTTCCTTTGACCTCCTGGCAAAAAGAGGTGTTTTTGACCAATATCTTTTCTTCCCCTTTTGATAGTAGAAATGTTAGGTTCCTCTTTGTCTAAGGGGTGGAGAAATATTAAAAACCAAAAGCAGAGCAAGAACCTTTAAACTAAAAAAACTAAACATAAAGGGAAGTTCTCAAAAGTGTAGAGGGTTCATTCATAGCAACTGGTTTCTTTTGAAATCTCTAGCAATTATCTTGTCAAATTTTACTTAGGCTTTGAGGAATGAAATCCCTAAATGAGGATTTGGGATCAATGACTTAAATGTTGTTCTATGGAACTTTAAAAAAACCCTTTATTTTTCTGACTTTTTGGTGTGCATTTTTAAAATTTAATTATTTTAATTATTTTATTTTTTCCAATTGCATGTAAAGATAGTTTTCAACATTTTTAAGGGTTTTTTTTTGGGGGGGCAAGGTAATGGGGCTAAGTAGCTTTGAACTCAGGTACTCCTGACTCCAGGGCCAGTGCTCCATCCACTGTGCCACCTAGCCGCTCTTCAACATTCATTTTTGAAGGATTTTGACAGTAAGTGATCTGTTATAGGTTAGACATGTACAACCATGTTAAATATATTTCCATATTAGTCCCATTGTGACAGAAAAATCAGAACTAAAGGAAAAAAGACCATGAGAAGGAAAATATGAAACAAATTTTAAAAAGTGAAAATAGTATGCTTTGATCTTCTATGCAACTTTTTTTCTCTGAAACTTTTAAAGCAAAAATCCAAATTAAGCATGTATTAAATACTTACTACATACAAAATGCCATGTGAAGTGCTGAGAATACAAAGAAAAAATACAAACCAATATGAAAATACAGAATTCACTCTTCTACTATAGACCACATTTGAAGATAGGGCTATAATTTGCAAATTATAATATATATATATATATATATATATATATATACACATTATATATAAATCTCTATTTCATATATATGTGTGTATTGTGTGGCTATGTATAGACATATATGTATATATTTTATATATATGTTAATATATATATATATATATAATAGCAGTAGAAATAGTAGTAGAAATAGTAGTAGGAAAAAAAAGAAAAAAGAAAATTAAGGAAATGTCCACCTACTGGAGAATGGTTAAACAAATGATGGCACGGGAATGTAATAATTATTGTGCCATGAAAAATTATGAATGAATAAAAAAAATTGGAAATACTTGTATGAATCAGTGCAAAGTAAAGAGAGCAAAACCAGGAGAACAATTTATACAGTAACAAAAAACATTATGAAAGAAGCACAACTTTACAGATTTGAGAACTCTGATCAATGCAGAAATGAACTGATTTCAGAGGACCAAAGTTGAAGCATGCTACTCACCTACTGATGAAGAGAAGAAGATTTAGAATGTACTTAAGTTGCAGAATGATATATAAATTTTTAGATGTGGCCAATGGGAGAATTTGTTTTGCTTGACTATGCATGTTTGCATACAAGGGTTTTCTTTTCCTTTTGTCCTTTCAATGAAAGGGGGAAAATGAGAGGTGAAGAAATTACTTATTATTTTTTTAAAGTAAATTACTTTTAAAAATCAGATGTGTTACTTGAGAAACACAAGATTTTATAAAAATCACTTAGCTTATGATTTCAGAAGGGGAATTATTTCCTGTCCTTTTTTCTCTATATGTCTTTTACCAATCCCTTTGTCATGTAAAGCAACAGAAGACTCTGTGTGTGTGTGTTATTACAGAATCCCATTCTTTCAACTCTTAGAAAAAAAGAAGTAAGAATAACCCCATGACCGCAGCTCTTATCCTTATCCTAACCTTAATCAGAATAAATTTATGTAGAGGCAGCAGGGTGGCTCAGTGGATAGAGCACCAGCCCTGGAGTCAGGAGGATCTGAGATCACGTGGGGCTTCAGACATTTGATATTTATTTAGCTGTGTGACCTTGGGCAAGTCACTGAACCTCATTGCTCCATAAAAGACAAAAACAAATAAATTAAAAGAATAAATTTGGGGTAGAGAAGTGGCACAGTAGATAGAGCACTGGCCCTGAAGTCAGGAGGAACTGAGTTCAAATTTGACTTCAAATCCTTAAAAATTACCTAACTGTGTGACCTTGGGCAAGTCACTTAACCCCATTGCCTTGCAAAAACAAAAAACAAAACAAAAAAAGAATAAATTTATGTAGTGGGGAATTGTTCAATAAGAGTGTAGCATGCTCAGCCTAAGATAATGCCCACAACTGTTTCTTGTTCTTAAGGAACTTCCTGTCTAATTGGTAAGATAAACATGTAAATATTGAGGATGTGGGAAGAAGTTACATAAAGGATAACTTTGTGATATTTGATCTTTCCCTTTCTTACCTTGTGGAATGGAATTAAATTTCATTTAATAGTTTTGCAATGTATTTTGGCACTTGTCATCTTTCTCTTTTAATTTTTTTTATTTCAACAGTGTTTCTATGCATGTAGCAGACCATGGTCTGTGGTCTGGGGTACTTTTAAGCATGGTGTAGTTTTCCTATTTAACTCTTCTACTTACATCCATTTTACTTTTGTCTTGTTCGAGATTATAGTTGCAATTCTGTAGATTTTTTTAAACATACCTGAAGCATAATAAATTCTACTCTAGTAGAAAATCTATTTCTACTTCCTTTGTCTTATTTTAACCGTGAATTTTTGTTTTAAGTTTGTTTTTTGTAGATAACATTCTGTTAAACTGCTTTCTTATCCATTCTATTGTTCCTCTATTTTGTGTGGATTTATCCCATTTGAATACATGGGTATGATTGTGAATTGTGTATTTTCTTCTATTCCTTTTGCTTGTACTTTTTCCTTTCCTTGCACTAGTCCCCCACTTTACAAAGAAGTTAGTGAGAGACGGAGTGTACTGAATACCAATGTGTTCTTCTTTTGCTTCATTGTTCCTCCTCTCTCTTGCCAAAGCTTCTATCAAAATTTTTTTACCCTTTCTTTCCTAGCAGTCCCTATCAAAATCTCCCCTTTGAAGCTGGACTTGTTCTGTTTACAACTAATCACTTCTTTATTCTATCTTCCATTCTAACCTCTATTCTCATCTGCTTCCCTGTTGAATTTAATATTTTTCTACACCAAACTCTTTGACTCTTTGAATGTAATCTGTGTGTGTGTGTGTGTGTGTGTGTGTGTGTGTGTGTGTGTTTCAACCCTCTTTTATCTAGTTCATATGAAAGTGGTATTTATGGGACAACTCCCCATTTTCTTTCTGTCTTTTGATTTTGTTCTCCTAATTCTTGTTGTCTTATGGAGTCAATTTCTATTTTGGTCATTCTGATTTTTTAGGAGTCTTGAACAAAATGTTGTATCAACTGCACTAAAATGATTGTTCTGTTTTCAATCCTTTCCTCTAGAGCTCTCATTATAACTATAATGTAATTTTCTAGCATTTTTTCATTTCTTCCACTAATTCTAATGGGTCTTATGTCCAATATATATTTATCTGAGGTTCTCTCCATAGCAATAGTAGCAATAGCAGTAGTAGTTGAAGCCATAGTTATAGTAATAGTAATACTAGTAGTAGTAGTGGCAGTTACAGTAGTAGCAGTAACAGAAGTAGTAGCAGTAGCAGTAGTAATAGTAATAGTAATAGTAATAACTAGAATTTATATAATTTTACTTTAAAGTTTGTAAAATGTTTAATAATTAATACTTCATTTTATCCTCACAATTATCCTGATAGGCAAGTGCTACTCCATTTTAGAAATGAAGAAACAGAGGCAGATGGACATGCCAAATGACCCTTCTACAGGCAGCAAGGTAGCCTCATTTGTTTGCTGTGTGACTCTAGGCAAATCATTTAATATCTGTTCACCTCAGTTTCCTCTTCTCTAAAATGGGGACAGGAATAGTCCTTCCCTCACAGAGTTTTGTAAGTATTCATTATGAAATACTCTTAAAACCCTTAGCAGGTGCCTGGCCTATAGGAAGCACTCCATAATGATTAACTGGTATCATTATTCTTATTATTTTATTTCCAGTCTTCTTCCTCCAGGACCTGTGCTGTCTCCACCAGGTCATCTAACTGCCTAATCTGAGCAGTCAGGATCTCTTCCTCTCTGGGTGAGTTGTCCCAGGATCCCACAGATTGCCTTATTCTGGGTGTCTGCTTCTATTTATTCATATTTCCAACTTTACTTTCTGAACTTCAGTTTTTGTCAGGGTCAGGCTCTGACTATGTCCACATATTTGGCAGACCCTGGTTTGGTCCCAAGTTATATTTTCTAGGAATCTGTAGCTAGACCTCCCTTCTGATGTCTGCTTTTCACCAAGCGTTGACAGGTGCCAGGCTCACCTAGGTTCTCCAGAAGGAGAGCTCTTCAAGTGTGGTTCATGGGCTTCATCATGGGTGCCTATGTCAGCTTACTGCAAACTTTCAGAGCCATCAGGACATATGAATTGATCACTGTCGTCTCCTTGGAAACTTTGTCCTTTGCCAGCACCACATGGGCTTAACTGCCCTGGGGTCTTCTACTGGGGCACACCATCTTCCAGGGCTGGATCTAGGTTGGACTTAATTGAATGGGGCTTTCTGGTTGGAGTCTTCTGCTCCTGTCAACACTTTGTTGCTTTTGTTCAGTTGTTTTCAATCATGTCAACTCTTTGTAACCCCATTTCCAGTTTTCTTGGCAAAGATATTGGAATGGTTTGCCATTTCCTTCTTCAACTCATTTTTACAGATGAAACTGAGGCAAAGAGACTGGAGAGCCTTGCCCAGGGTCCCATGGATAGTAAGTGTATGAGACCAGATTTAAACTTAAAAAGGTGAGTCTTCCTGACTCCAGCCCCAGTACTCTATCTACTGATCCACCTAATTTCTCCATCAACTCTTAAAGCCTTCCTGATGCTACAGCATCTGTCTCCTCTGGCTGAGTCACTTTTTAAAATGCCTGAATGCTTCTCTTTGTCTCCTTTTTCTGACCTAGACTTGATGAAAGTACTTATCTTTTTATCTTTATTTCCTGAGGGACCCCAGAAATTACAAGATTGCATAGGAACAACTTCTCTTACAGTTCTGTTTGTTTCCAAGAAAAGTGAAGAGAGCCCAGATCATATCTTCTCTGGGCTAACTGAATTCCCAAGGACATTAATCCAATCCCCTCCTTTTACATATTTCCAAAGAGCTTGAATAATCTGATTGCCTGTTAAGCCTTCTTCTAACACAATTGAAAAAATTAGGCTTTGTTCTTCTCTCCAAACTCAGATCCCCTCCAATTCTGCAATTTTATGACCTTATTCATTTTTTTATAATTATGGCTCACATTTCTTAATTTCTGTGACAATGGAAATGAAGTTATCTTCCAATCTCATAGGTCTAACATTCCCCAGTGCTTTGAGGCTTATTTGACCATTTTACTGATGATAAAACTATGGTTTAAAGTGAGATTGAATGTTTTACTAGGTGTAAAAAGAAAACACAGCAGAAGTGTTATGTTACTGTTAGACTAGCTGCTCAGGAAGTGTTAGGTTCCTGCTAGCTAGCTTATCCTTACCCAGGAGAACATTGAAGGGGTGGGAGACAAGGATTACAAATTCTCCTTAAAGTTCTCCAAGATCTCTGTTTATTAAACAAGGCACTCTACAATCAACCAGTAAAATAAGACTCTGGTGCTAGAGGACACCAGGTGTTGAAAGTTTACAGTACTCCCACACACAACAGTCCCTTACACAGAAGAAGCATTGGATTTGAAGTCAAAGAACTGGAGTTTTTATCCTGGATCTATCATAATAGGAAATACATACTTTGGTATCATTGTCAGCTTCTTTGGTCTAGAGACTTTATATATAGGAAAAAGAGCTCTATGGAAAGGGATGTGACCCCCAAGAAAGTTGTACCTGTAAAAATTTCAACATACTTTTTGGTCAGAAAATAGAATGCTGAAAGCTCTCAGGTACATTTGCAGTGAGGGGTTTATGTTGAGGTAATAAATCTGCAAGATACTTAAATAGTTGTTATAGGTGGGGGTGTAGAAAGACAGGACCATTGTAACAACCTCTATCCCTAGCCTAGTTTGATTCTTAGCATGAACTGTCTAGACCCCCAGATTGATAAAAGGAGAATCAAGTTTCAAATTTTGAATTTTGTTCCCTTCTTATCAGGATAAACTTTTTCTGTCTTGTAACTATATATATATATATATATATATATATATATATATATATATATATATATATATGTATATATGTATATACATCCCAAATAATGAAAGCAACAAACCTTGAACATTGCACAAGATCCCTTATGATTGACTAAGACAAACCATTTCTACTCTGGGAGACAAATAGAGAATGAAAGCTTGGGAAAGAACACTTCTAGATAACCATCTCACTTCATTTCTGAGGTCATCCTAGGGTCAGGCAAATAGAATTCAGATTAGTAAACCAGTTTGTTTGAGGGAAATACAGTTTGGCATTGAAGTGTGTCCCACTATAAAATATGACATTGAAGTTGCCTTCTATTTCCTATAATGGCTAGCATTTACCGTAGCACTTTAAAATGTATATACATTATCTCATTTTTAACCTTACAAGCATTTTATCCTCAACCCGTGAAATAGATGCTATTATGATCATCCCTCTTTTGTAGTTGAGGAAAATGAGATTGAAAAAGGTTAAGTGACTTGCCCAGGAGGTCACATAGTTAATGACTAAGTCAGGATTTGAACTCAAGTGTTCTTCTTAACTCAAGTGCAGTACTTTCCCGCTCTACTACCTAGTTGCCATCAGTGATAGAGTTCTTGTGATCATCAAATTGGCTATGTGAAAGTACTTTAACAATGATAAGATAATATACAAAGGTAAGAAAATGCTATTATTGGTGCCTCTCTGGGATATATCCTTTCCCACGTTTGCAGTTTCTAGGTGAGATGGCACAAACTTGTTAGAGTAGCCTAATTAGAAAAGCAATTTGTCTCAGGCAGTCGATAGAAAAGTTTTCTAGTTTTCTAATTTGGAAATATATATGTGTGAAATATATATAAATATATATGCATATATATATGAGAAAATGGAGAAAAATAAAGATTTAACTTATCCTTACCCATTGCGAAGACAAGCAATATGACATCAATTAAGAGAAAAAAAAGTATGCTTCAAACTACACTCGGAGTCAACCAGCACTTACTTAGCTCCTGTTTGCTAAACGAAAGGTGATGAGAAGTGTGGGGGGAACAGTCCCTGCTTCCAAGGAGCACAATCCAATGGGGAAACTATCATGCAAACAAATATGTACTATCAAAGTTTGATAAGTTTTCATACCTATACTCCTGATAAAAGAAAGTCTGATTTTCTTACTATTGAAAGGAATGAAATGTTATCTCTCTATGTGTAAATTACAGTATCAAGAAGACATGATTAGAAAGCTAGAAAAACTTTTCCTGTCCTCATTATATTTTAATCCAGGAAAAAAAAAGAGATAACTATGTAGCCTCCTTTAGCCAAAATATCATTGTATAAGGACAAGTAATTGTGCAACCTAATAGATTGGCCTTCAAGGAGATTCAATGTTTTCTTTATCTTTGTTTACATATAAAAATCCCAGTCTCCTTCTGCTTGGGGTAGTCATCTTCGATAAATAGCTTCCACCTATAGGATCTCTTGGTAAATCTTGGAAAATAAACTTCATGTCTAATTTATTTTTCTGTCATTTTATTTTACCCCTAAATTATCAAGTTTTACAAAAAGCTTTGTACCATGGACTTGATAATGGATAGCAATTTGTAGGACAGGACCTCCTCCTCCTAATGATGCTATCCAAAGACCCCAAATCAGATAAATTATTACCTACAGAAAATAGTAGTCTTGGAAGGAAAGAACTCTGTAGTTTTTCAACTCCCTCTCTATTTCAAACTCATCTTTTAATTGACAGATGTGGAATTAGACAGTTTTGATTTGGAAAGGGGGTGGACTCCTTTTTAACAATGTGGTATGAAGGAATCCCAGACCTGGGACAGATTTTGAGCCTGGCAAAAGTACTACGTCATTGGAAGAGCACAATAGTCCTTCACTTTTCAACTCAATTGCTGTATTTTCAAACTTTTGTTTTGGTTGAAGTTGAAACATTCTCTAAAATTTACCTGAGTTTTTAATGGAAATTCTTGCCTCTTTTTGGGTAGGAGTTTTCTTTGTTTGACCTCTGGGTACCACTATGACCTCTGATATCCCTCTGAAGTGAGAATTTTGTTTGGCTGGGCTCTGTTGTGTTGGATGTTTTGTTGCTTTGGTGTTGCTGGCACCCAATAATGTGAGACTTTGGGTGCCCCCTTGTTTGTTTTGGGATTGTGACTCTGGCACCCAATAATGTGAGACTTTGTTTGGGTGTCCCCCCATTAGTGTGTTTTGTAACTGCCACCTTCTGGAGTAAGAAGTTTTGTTTTGTTTTGTTTTTTAGTTTTTTTACAAGGCAATGGGGTTAAGTGGCTTGCCCATGGCCACAGGGCTAGGTCATTATCAAGTGCCTGAGGCCACATTGGAACTCAGGTACTCCTGACTCCAGGGCCGGTGCTCTATCCACTGCACCACCTAGCCACCCCCTGGAGTAAGAAGTTTTCTGGCACCTTCAGCTTTTGAGATTTTAGGAGAGTGTAGAGATGGAATTTATTCACAGTAAATTTGTGAAGCTGCTCCAGAGGCTAGCCTCCTCTCCCCATTTTGCATAAGACAAATCTAAGGAGGGTGCTCCTAGGATGGGTCACAGTATTTTTACCCAGTAGCTAGTGGATGGTGAGATTATTAAAATTCTATTTGTTCTCTAGAAGTTCTGTCCAGGTTGTTTTTGTTTTCCCTGTGCTTTGATTGTCTCAGTTGTCTATCATTTTCTTTTCCTGATTGGCCAGTTCTGATCCCCTTATTCATTCCCCACTCCACCCCCAACTAGGAAAGTGACTTCTAGACACCTGTTATTTTTTGCTTAGTTTTTTCAGCTGGAAAATGGAGGAAAGTTAGAATTTTTCTTTCAAAATTCTTAATTTAGGCACCCTGGAATATTTTTTATCCAGAAAATTGCAGTTTTAAAGGGGAAAATCTATTTTTTCTATTTCTAGGCCTAATTTGGGCATTACCTTATGACCTAATATTTCTTTTTTCTTTAATTTTTTTGGAAGGCAATGGGGTTAAGTGCCTTGCCCAAGGTCACATAGCTAAGCAAAGATTACGTGTCTGAGGTCAAATTTGAACTCAGATCCTTCTGACTCCAGGGCTAGTGCTCTATCTACTACATTTTCTAGCTTTCCCCAGTCTATTATCCCTTAAACTTTGCTCTTGTGGTTCTGTTATACACCCTCTCTCTTTTCTTATCTTATTCATATTGAGGCTATCTTCACCCCCCCCCCATTCTCTTCATGAGTCATTAAAAAAAAGATAGTCATAGAACAGACTTTTGAAATACAAAATTTATTTTAAGAAAATGTGAATAAAAATAATAGAGAAGTATTTGGGTTTTGATTGGGTTTTTTAAAGGTTATATAAGTTATAATAAAATGTACTGTGAATTGAAAGATATATTGTAGAAATCTGGAATTTTTGCTGCAAATATTTAAGACTTCTATCCATTTTAAATATTGTATTTTAAATCCTGAAAATATTTTGTTCCTCAACCATACAAGATGTGATGTGACTTAAAAATGTTATGTTGACACTTTTGCAAATAGTTTCTCAGAACTTGACTACAATTTGAATAGATTATGAAAGTTTTTGTAATTTTATTTTAAGATAAATTTAAATATATGTATATATCTATATACATATATAAACATTCAAAAACAAACATATATATATGTATGTATATGTATGTGTTTATATACAATGTAAATTAATGTATGTTTATATATGTATATGTATGAAATATAAATCAAGAGATAATGTATGGAATGTTCCTGGGAGTATGGAATGCAGATTTGAAATAATTTAAAGTATACTTGTATTTGCTCATAAGTTAAAGTCCTAACACTATAAAAATAAGCACAGCACTAGTTTGAAGAACTCTCAAGGAGCAACAAGCTTTTGGTTTCAGAATAAAAGATGGAAACTATAAGTCCTATTCTGATATTAAATGCTTTAAAAAATAACAAATGCAAAAATAAGATCCATGGACAACTGGATTCATTTCCCCCACACACACACACACCAATCTAAATTATGTGAGTGTTTTAAAATGTAAATTCTTCATTTATTCTTTCAGGTTTGGAATTTAATTGTTAAAAGAAACATAAAATATAAACATATAGATGCACACATATAAAATCTGTAGCAAATTGTCATTTAAGGTAAGATGTCATTATTTTTAAGGATGTAGAACTAGCCCCATACTAAAAAATTTTTTAACAGTATGACTTTACTTCAGTCAGCAACTAGAGAAGATGTTTTCCTTTAGGAAACCAGTTCATAAATCAGGTTTAAACTAGGAGAAAGGGTTCAAGATAAAAATCAGTAAGAAGTTTTTGGAGGTAACCAAATGTTGTTAGCAGAAAAGCAATTTTCTAGGGCCAAAAAAATAGTTTGTGAACTGTAGTTCCCCATGTACTATATAAGTCCAAAGTTAGTTTGATTAGGGCAACTTTTAGAAAAAATCTACTTAATTTAAGGAATTTATTGAGCTATACAGCAACTTTAGTTTTCTTTTCTGTAAGGAGGAAAGCAAAGAACCATATTTTTAGGTCACCAAATTGTTAACTCCTTTACTATCTTTAATTAGATCTTACCATATGGTCTGATTTGTGCACAGTAAACTAAAAAAATGTATTAAATTAAATTAAGAAGTTTTCAAGTTTTTAAAATGCAAAATTGCATTCATGGCATTTTGATGTTCTAAATGATCTAATATTAAGAAATATGCTATTATTATTAGTAAGGACAAATTTTTCTTATAAATTAAACATTGTACTTTTGACAACAAACAGAATGAATAGATGAAAAAAGTTTAAGTGAAATAAATCTCTTATGCATTTTTCTTTATTGCTTATTGTAACTCCTTGAGAGGAAAATTTAGCTGTATCTGACCTTAAGTTGTGATTATTGTCATTATGCATGTAATATAAAAATCTTTGGGGATATAACTGACCTTGTCTCAACTTTTTTTAGTTTGAGACATGGGTGCACATAAAATATATCCCTGTACCATATAGTTTCCTCTACATATTAAAAGAAACATTATTACCTGGATTGGGAAATGGCCACTATTTTATCATCCATATTTCTATACAAAAGAAAACTTACTTTAAGTTATTTTGGCTGTGATTTATAAAGTTCCTAAGATTATTAAAAAGTCTTTAAATTCTGAAGAGGAATTTTTAGAAACATCCAGTCATAAATCCTTATCAAGAAATTTCTGAGTTGAATCTTTTTACAAAAATGGGTACATCATAATTTTATTCTTTCCAAAAAATATATTTGTTTATACAACGCCTGCATCTTCTAAGGACATATTCATATGAGGAGGTTTATTGTGAGATTATTTCTAGAGGTAGTTGAAGTATTTATTGAGTTGTGTGATAAGGGTAATTTAATTAGATCTGTTTTTCCTGGCTTAAACAAACAGATCTTGTCCTTTTGTAAACACTTTTTTTTTCAGAAACTTTGTGTTTTAAAGACCTTTGGGGTTTTATGTATGATACTTAAAAATACTTTACATCAATATAGATGATGTAAAGACTGAATAAGAAAGAGATATCTATCATTTTTATAATTTCTTAACTAAAGAAAACTTGTATATGTCCTTTTATATAGAGAAAAACAAAATGATAAGACCTACCCCCATGTTCAGTAGAAATCTTTTAGCATTACTGATAATACCCTAGGCCAGGAGGGAAAAAGGCCTTTGCTGAAGCTAACTATTGATAACTGTCCTTCTGCTGTCAACACAGGTGACTCAAAACACATCATGGAATTCCTTTTTGATCCAAACTACTACAATGAAGAGAGACACTGGGACTTTGAATGTTTCTGTTGGAGTTTCATTTTCTAGGTCTTGTCCACCTGATTTGCTATGTCCTTTCTTATAGTTCTCATAGAAAATTTTCTGGTTTTCAAGGTAGTAAATGTGGAATTTACTATTTGCAATATTGAAATATTTTGCTATTACCTAAATACATCTTAATTACAGTCAGTAGAAAGGATTTTACTGGTTTTTATCTAAATTTATTGCCATTCCATGGCATAGATAAGAATTATATTAATGTGTTGAACTTATCATATGTATAAGATTCAGTTCCTGAAGAATCTTATTTTCTTTTTGAGAATGACGGGTATATTTGGATAGAAGTAAACGAGCTTGTAAAACAAAGATGTAAAATCCATTATGTTTATAAACTTAAAGAAACTTCTATGTTGTTTTTATTCTAAAAAATAAGATATCAGTATGAGAACATTATATTTAGTGAAATGTAATAATTTGTCAACCTACTTGGAAATCTGATTTTTTTGACTGCTTTTTTTTTCATTTTGGAATTAGAAAAATCTCTTTGAAATGCATACAAATTATTTTAAAGTCATCTAAGATGTTCTATGGTTTATATTTATGTCAATTTGAATATGAATAATAGATGAACATATTACTATAAAAATTTTATTTTTTTATACTCTGGTTCTAGATGTATTTGGGGATTATTGTATTTTTACATCCTAAGCTTTGTTTATTGCATTTCATTTCAAAGCACAGACCTTATGTGAAACTATTGATAGAACAATTTGTAAATTTTTCTATGATTTCTTGCTGTAACACTATGAGTTTATAGTCAATATTTGACCTTCATGAGAAAAACATCACTAGGAGCTTAAATAATTAAATTTGCCATTTAAAGACCATATAGCACATTTTATTGGCTTTCTATCTGTGTCTGACCCCAGGTACTGCTCTTTGAGGAATGACCTATGATGCCAGAAACCCTATGGGATTTGGATATAGATACTGCAGGTGACGGGTTCATTGAGAAAGATGGGGTGGATGACTATTTAACAGGTTTGGGGGTTGGATTCTCCTAATTTGTTTTTCCAAAACATTACATTTGAAATATCTTACTTGGTGCATTTAAAGTTTGACTCAAGTTATCCAAACAACCCTACTTGGAAACTGACATACAAATAAGGTATAAATAATATGTATCATTTGTGTTTTATTTCCTGAATTCATAGTTGATGTGGTAATACTCTTTTCTCTACCTGCACCCCCAATTCCTTCACCCCTTCAGAAGTAGTGTATTTCTTTCAATTGCTTCAGGAACTAAAAGAAGCACTCTCTGGGATATATAGCTGCAATTCACATTAAAAACCATTAGGTGGCAAATTTTTCACTAAGTAACTGATCCTGGCTTTGGGCTCTTTTTTTGTACAAAATAATTAGGTATTCTCCACTTGCTATAACAACAATAATAACAATTTTATAAGAAAAATAAAACTGCAAGCAAATGTTATCATATAAAATATCACAAACAAATTATCACTTTTCTGAATAAGATTTTTTAAAAGTCACAAAAACTAGACATCCATTCAGTTCATCCATTTAGCAAGTATTTATGCTCTTAATGTGCTCTTAAAGCGCTCCTAAGATGCTATAATGGATACAACTTTAAGGTAAGACACAGCTTCCTGCCTTCATAGAGATTGTAGCAGAAGAATAAGATACAGTTACCCATAACTATAAAATATTTGCACAGTAATAAAGGAAAAGTTCTTTAAGGAATTGTAAAACAAAGTGCTATATAAGATCTGAAGAAAGATATTATTTGGAAAGGAAGACATGGAACAATCAGTGAAGACTTACTGGAAAAGGTGGTACTCTCTAATTCATTTCTTTCATTCAAAAATTCCTTGAAACATCTTTTAAAAAGATCTTTTTAAAAAATGATAAAAACAAAAAAAAAAGTGAAAACCGGGTCTCTTCTAGAAAGGTACAATTTTTAAAATTCTAGTCAAGATGTTAGCAAGGAATGGGGGTAGCTAGGTGGCACAGTAAATAAGGGGTAGCTAGGTGGCACAGTGAATAGGGGGCAGCTCGGTGGTGCAGTGAAAGCACCAGCCCTGGAGTCAGGAGGACCTAAGTTCAAATGTGACCTCAGACTCCTAATAAGACCTTGGGCAAGTCACTTAACACCCCCTACCCACATTCCCTTGCCAAAAAAAAAAAGATGCTGGCAAAAATGGGGGAAGTAAACAGAACCAGGAAAACAAAGACAACAAAAATAACTTTGAAAAAACTCTGATCAACACAATGACCAACCATGACTCTAAAGGACCCATGATGAAGTATGTTACACCCCTCCTGACAGAGAGCTGATGGGCATAAGGGGCAAAAGAGGCATTTATTTTTGGACATGACCACTATGCAAATACATTTTGCAGTCAAGCATAGTCAACTGCTCATTTGTTACAATTTTTCTTCTATCTGTTTTTAATGGGGAGGGGCTGGAGGAGAGAAAGCATAAGTAATACCAAAAAGAGAAAACCATTGAAATGTTTTTTTAGACTCAGAATAAAGCAGAAGGAAGTTCAGAAGGAAGCAGAAATAAGTAGGACAGTTTTAAAAGTAACATATAAATTTGATTAATACTTCTTTAAAAAGTAGCTGTTATGAAGCAGAGGTTCATGGTTTCATTTAGAATTTTTTTTTTGAGAATTGTTGTGTAAATTAACTGCTCATCTTAACATTTAAGTTTAGGATCTTTTTTTTAAAAAAGTGTTCAGGAGTGGCTAGGTGGTGCAATGGATAGACAATGGCCTTGGAGTCAGGAGTACCTGGGTTCAAATCCGACCTCAGACACTTAATAATTACCTAGCCGTGTGGCCTTGGGCAAGCCACTTAACCCCATTGCCTTGAAAAAAAATCTAAAAAAAAAGTATTCAGTATTAAATATCAGCTTAAAAGACAGCTATTTATTTCCTCTACCACAGAAGAAATGTTTAGAACACAAAAGACTTCTAAGTGTCTATTAACAAATATTTATATAAGGGTTTATGTGGATATTTTCATTGCTAACATATCAATATTTCAGCTGACTGAGCAGAAAAAGAATATTTGTATAAAGAACACTAATAAAATCAACTTAAGAAGCATTGCCCCTTAAATAAATATGATTGAGGAAACACAGACTATTCTGAAGACCTTAGAGAAAATCTCCCCTCAAATAAATATACTGAGAAGACCTATTTGAAAGTGCAAGGTCAATTGATGTAAAAATGGTTGTGGTGCATAGAGATCCATCAGTTCATTTACATAGGATAATATAGTTATTTGAAGGAGGGAAAGAGAGGAAATAAACATTTAAATGGCACCTGTTAGGAGCCTGGCACTTCACTAAGCTCTTTTTACAAACATCTCATTTGATCTTATTTGATTTGAAAGATAATGCTAATAAACAATAAATTCAATAAACGGGGATAAGATCCATTGATGCAGCTCTAAGACTAATTTTTTCCATCTGATTTCCATCCAAAAGAATATTAAATCCTTATGAAAATATAAAAAAAAGATATGAGAAAAGATAAAAAGAAAGGGTCAGAAGAACAGAAGGTAGAGAAGATAATGAGAGAAGTTATTTCTAAAAGGCAATACAGGAGAGAAAAGATGAGCAAAAAGGGGTGGCCAGGTGGTGTAATGGATAAAGCACCAGCCCTGGAGTCAGGAGTACCTGGGTTCAAATCCAGTCTCAGACATTTAATAATTACCTAGACGTGTGGCCTTGGGCAAGCCACTTAACCCCATTGCCTTGCAAAAACTTAAAAAAAAATGAGCAAAGTTAACAAGTAGGCTTGACCTGAGGAGAACACTGTAATTCATAGAATCTGACTGAAAAAAAATCAGAAACCTGTATTTTTAAAAATAGTTTTCTGGGTTTATTGCCCTTATAGCCTTGGGGTAGGGAAACCTCTTCCAGATGCCTGAGTTACCCTTTCTTGACCTCTACTGACTTAAGAGAGGTGGAAGGAGAAAAGCAAAGACAGTCTATGGAGCAGTTTTACTATAAGTTGCTGATATGTTTTTGCTAAAAGAGTGTTAACACTTTCTCAGCAGCCTGCCAAGGGTGATCTAATACTAAAAGAGACAGATGCTACTACACTAGCGCAAGAGTATCAGAGAAACAACTTTGCCCAGAAAGGGATCTGTGAGAAGGGGAAACTGATATCAGAGAAGCAATTTTGCCCAACAAAATAAAGAGGCCAAGAGCATCGGTTTGCAGTTCAGATTTGTGAGTTTTCCCAAACACATGGGTTTCCCACTTCTCTGTGAAACTGTCAAATGAAAGTGCATTTATTTCCCCAATTCTATGGTTCCTAAGTGATGTCTCCTAGACAGATAAAATATATTGCTTATTTTCTCTCTACTTCTCCACTCAACATTTATTGACTTACTGCTATCTATAATGCTCTGTCTCACATCATAAGATAAATTTAGAGTTAGAAAAGACCCTAGAAGACATGAATCCCATAGTGACATTTTGTAGGTGAGGAAACTGAGGTACAAACTAGATAAATAACCTGCCCAGGATCACACAGCTCTGAAACCAGATTTTCCTCATTCTAGTCCAGGGTTCTAATGGCAACATCATACAGTCTCTTTTTTGCTATAGTCCTACTATATACACTTTAAGAGGAAAAACTCAGAACTAGATTTTATGCCTTCCCCCCAATTTCTGTTCAACTGTCATTACTTCACGGCAGTGCTTTCCAAGGATCTCTGAGAGGATATAGTTAAGAAATGAAAAAAAAATGCAAATATTCTTTGTCCAGCTAGGTGGCACAGTGACTAGAACTGAACTCTGGAGTCAGGAGAAGGTGAGCTCAAATCCAATACTAGATACATACTTCCTATATGACCCTGGGTGAATCACTCAACTCTGATTGTGGAGAAGGAAAAGGAGGAGGAAGGGGAGGATGCATAGATTTGGGGATAAAAAGAATTATAGGGGCAGCTAGGTGGTACAGTGGAAAGAGCTCCAGTCCTGGAGACAGGAGTACCTGAGTTCAAATCCGGCCTCAGACACAATCATTACCTAGCTGTGTGGCCTTAGGCAAGCCACTTTAACCCCCATTGCCTTGAGAAAAACCTAAAAAAAAAAAAAAAAAAAGGACTTGTAAAAGTCATGCAATCCAACTCCCTTAATTTAAAGATGAGAAAATTGAGACTTGGAGAGGTCTTGTCTGAGGTCTCACTGACAGAAGCAGGGATTTGGACTCTAGTATTCTGACTTCAAACCCAACATATTATCCACTTCACCTTGTGCTTTTCAGTCTGATGAGTGAGAAGATAAGTAGACATCTACTTAAATTGATCTAATACAAAATAAGAAAGGTACAAAAAAAATATGGCATGGGAAGTCTAAGGAGATTATATAATCTCCCCCATATTGGTAAAGAAGGAAAAACTTTCTGGAGTAGATTGCATTCAAACTGAACCTTTAAAGATGACTAGAATTTCACTAAGAAAAGTAATATCATTGGCCTTTGAAAACAGAGAGGCACAGAAGTAAGAAAGTATATCATACATTCAAAAAAACATTTATCTAGAGTATTGGGAAGGAGCAAAAATATTAGCCCAGGAAAGCAAAAGCAGGTGTCACATCATGAGGTTAAGAAGTTTGAGTTTTATTTGGGTGGTGGTTGAGGAAACTATGGGTTTCTGAATTTAAAAAAAAAGATGTTAAAAAAACATAGCTATACAACATTTAAAAGTTCACAAAAAAGGGGCAGCTAGGTGGCGCAGTGGAAAGAGCACTGGCCCTGGAGTCAGGAGTACCTGGGTTCAAATCTGACCTCAGACATTTAATCATTACCTAGCTGTGTGGCCTTGGGCAAGCCACTTAACCCCATTTGCCTTGCAAAAAAAACCTAAAGAATAAAGAAATAAAGAAATAAATAAAAGAAATAAAAGTTTACAAAGCGCTTTATATTTTGCCCTGACAATAATCCTGTGAAGTAATTGCTTGATAATGAAATGATTGTAAAGTTCTTATAATATTAAGGTCTTAATAAGTACCAATGGTCTAATGAAAGTTAGACAGACTCTTCCTTCAAGGTGCTTACATTCTAATGGGAGAGAGGGCACCTATATAAAAATGGTGGTTAGGTAAGAGTAGTTTGATCTGAGAAATCACAGTAATAGTGAGTGGAACCATGGGTGAGGCAATTAGTACACCCTCCTTTCCAGAAGCAAAGCTAGTACTGATTTTATTATAGTTCCCAGATCATATAAATTTATATCTATCTATCTAGATAGATAGATAGATTCCATCCCTTGAGAGTTGGACATGGCAAGGTCTGTGACCAGCTCTACATGAATTGTGAGTTACAAGATTTTTCAATGTGAGGTTATATTCACTGACTCATTTCAGGACACTTTGGATTAGGAATTCCAAAGTTGAATGAATTTCATCATTGAAGGCATGATCTGTGGTGATCCAATAATCCCCAAGCTGAAGCAGCAGGGGAGAGAGCAAGAAAATGAGGAAAGGAGGCTCAGATATGTCAAGTGTTTTTTCCAAGTTGACAAAGCTAATTAATGTCTGAAATGGGATTCAGCTCTATGTCTTCCTGACTTCAGATTCAGTACACTATCCACTATACCACATGACTCCTCCATGATTAGAACTGTTATTTAAGAAAACTATTCTGAAATTGCTCTAAATCATTACTGATTAGAGAAATGCAAATTAAAGCATCGCTGAGGTACCATCTCATACCTCTCAGACTCACCAATATGACCAGAAAGAATAATGATCAATGTTGGAAGGGATGTGGGAAATCTGGGACATTAAGGCATTGTTGGCGGAGCTGTAAACTGATCCATCCTTTCTGGGGAGAAATTTGGAATAATGCCCAAAAGGCAATAAAAATGTGCATACCCTTTGATCCAGCAATACCACTACTGTGTCTATACCCTGAAGAGATCATGAAATAGGGTAAAAAACATCACTTGTACAAAAATATTAATAGCAGCCCTGTTTGTAGTGGCAAAGAATTGGAAATTGAGGGGATGTCCATCAATTGGGGAATGGTTAAACAAATTGTGGTATGTCATGGAACACTATTGTTTTATTAGAAACCAGGAGGGATGGGATTTCAGAGAAGCCTGGAAGGATTCGCATGAACCGATGCTGAGTGAGATGAGCAGAATCAGAATATTGTGCACCTTAACAGCAACATGAGGTTGATGATGAATCCTAATGGACTTGCTCATTTCATTAGGGCAATAATCAGGGACAATTTTAGGGGATCTGTGATGGAGAATACTATGTGTATCCAGAGAAGAAACTGTGGAGTTTAAACAAAGACCACAGATTATTACCTTTAATTTTTTAAAAAGTTGTCTTATGTACTACATAATTTTGCTATCTCTAGCATTTTATTTCTTCCTCAAGGATATGTTTTATCTCTCAACACATTTAATTTTGATCAATGCATATCATGGAAATAATGTAAAGATATCAGATTACCTTCTGTTGGGGGGGAGGGGGAGGGAAGGAAGGGTGGGAGGAAAATTGCAAAATTCAAAACCTTACAAAAAATGATCAGTAGAAACTATTATTGCATATAATTGTAAAACAAATAAAATATTTATATAATAAAAAAGAAAGTCATTCTGTATGTGGTATGTAGGGATATTATGGTATGTAAGAATATTGACAGGGGAGAAACTGAAGATAGTCAGTAGGCTATTGCAAGAATACAAACAAGAGGTAATGAAGGCCTTAGCTACAGTGGTAGCCATGGAAATGAAAAAGAAGAAAAACTGGTGGGATTTGGAGTTGGTTGAAGGGGAGAGTTAAAGGAGAAGGCATTAAAAAAAAGTCAGATTCACAGAATCACAGAATTTCTTGATGATTCCTATCATTAAGTAACGATACACTCTGTTTAAAAGTACCACTCACTTGAAAATCATAGACTCATAATGGCTAATAAAGCATCAGTGTAGTGCTTTACAAAACACTTTTACATCCATTATCTCATCCCACAGCCTCACAGTAATCCTATGAGGTACATAGGAACTATTATTATCCCCGCCTTAATGATGTAGCCTCAGCAAAGTTAAATGACTAACCCAAAATCACACAGCAATTAAGTGATGGAATCAAGGTTCAAAGCCATGTCTTTAGATTCTAAGTCCAGTGCTTTTTCTAGTTTGCCATACTGTCTCCAAATAAAATTTTGAAGCAGCAAAATTGATAATTCCAATCCTTCATGTTAAAAATGACCAAGAAAGAGATTATTTCTTTTTAAAAAAAAGTTTTAAATTTTATTCATGGAATAAAAACAAGCATTTCTAAATTATAGTATAATAAAAAAGGTGATTGCATATGAAACTGCAAATCTATTATGTACAATTTGCTAGTCCTTTTAAATATATAATAATGATAATCTGTAAATTTCTTTTTTTACTTCTTTCTGCTCCCCATGGCTATCATTAGACACAAATTAATGTATATATAAAATTATTCTATACAATTTATCAGGATACAGACAGTGCTATCCTTTACATGTTCTTTTTTTAGTTAATTTGGATATTTATAATAGACATAATGATTTATTTGCTCAAAATCATTGTTTTAAACTTAAATACAAAATAAGAAAAAATTCATGTGTTCAGCAAAGCATAAGAAAGGATTCATAATATAAAGCATATTTAAAGAAAACATATATAATACATACTACACATTGTGTTTAAAATTGTCTATCTTTTTTCATTTCCTCGTAGGTTTTCTTTTATTCTCTTTTGTGGGCTGTTTATTTTTCCCCCTGCCCCCTACAACTGAACATGGATACACACACACACACACACACACACACAAACACACACAATGGTTTTTAGACAGTTGAGGTTTAGTGTCTGCTAGTTCTAGTATCTGACCTAGTATCTGAGATCAAATTTGACCTCAGTTCTTCCAGGGTCAAAGTTTCATCAGAGTTACACCACCTAGCTTCCCCTAAAGGCATTCTTAAAATAACATTGTTCTCTTATAATGTTCTCTTAGTTCTACTCTTTTAGCTCTTCATTATTTCAAACGAGCCTTTCCATATTTTTCTAAGATCATTGAGTACATCATTTCTCATGACACAGTAGTATTTCAATACAATTATCCACAACTTGTTCTTCCATTCCCCAATTGATGGGCATCCCTGCAATTTCCAATTCTTTGCCACTACAAAGAGAACTGTTATAAACATTTTAGAACATACATATATGTATGTTATAACTATTTTAGAACATGTTCATACACACATGTGTATATTTGTGTGTGTAGGTATGGGGAAAGTGACAAATGTTGGAAGGGATGTGGAAAAAACGGAACACTGATTCATTGTTGGTGGAATTATAATCTGATCATTTTGGAGAGCAACTTAAAATTATGCCCAGAGACATTAGTCTAGTTCACAGGAGAGCTGAGACTAGAACCTGTTTCTTCCTTATTAAGGTTATGCTCTTTGCATGCTACCCAGGGCCCACCTGGAAGTTTGCCGTGCTTCTGTCACAATGCCACCCCCAATATTAATCATTGTAAGCAAATAAATTTCTCCTTAGGAGGATTCAATTTAGTGCTATTCCCTTTCAATCTTCAAAACAGCTTATTAAGGATCCACTTCATCTTATTTTTATTCATTCTAATTTGCGAGATGATTACCCAGCTTGTAACAATCTCTATGTTAGCCTTTGGAGTGCTCTTTCTTGCAAGCTGACTAAAATGAAGGCAATGATACCTTTCAGGTTAGTCTGGGAGGGTCAAATAAGATAATATGTATAAAGCTTTTTGTAGATTGTGAAATGCTCTGTGACTATTAACTATCATTATCAGACAAAAAAGACAAAAGAGAAGTGAATCTTGGTGAATGTAGAGACTCATATCTAGAAGGAACTTCAGAGGCAACCAAGTTCAAAGCTCTTGTTTCACAAATAGGGAACTGGTAAACCAACAGAAGTGATGCCCCATTTTCTCTGAGGGGATTAAAGATGGAGAAGATGCCTTTGAAGTTAGTTTAAAAAAATTATGTCCAAGGGTCAAAAGAGAGCAGGCATTTCCCCTTGAGATGCCTCTCAGTCCCTGCTTTAATTTTCAAAGCTATTCCAAGCAGAAAACAAAAATTGGTGTGAGCAGAATGCTCACTAGGTGGTACTGTGAGCCCATTGTACAATTATGGAGTCATACTTGTGACTAAACACACAGTTGGTAAGCACCTACTGTGTATAAAGCACAGTGTTAATGTTAGGAGAAAGGTTAGGTACGAAATGGGTCCCACTTTTTATGTATTGAATTGCTTTGCTGAACTTTTTTTTCATCTTTCTCTTCCTTTTTTTTCTCAATTCTTTGCTATGAGGGGTAGTACTGTGGTTGGGAGGGGACAGATAGAGGAGGAAATCTAGGTGATCAAAAAAAATGATATCAATAATGATCTATTTTTAAAATTAAAGAAAAAGTGACCCCTGACCTCTCAGAGCTTATAAACAAACAGTAGAATATAAAAAATAAGAAGTAACAATAAGTTAGTAAGTAAGTGCATAAGAGATGGATAAGCAAAGTATTATATGAGGTCTGAGGAAAGAGAAGGGGATAAACTTGTGAACTGCTTGGACCCAACTGAGGGTACTGCTACCTTATGTTTGTAGATCCTTATCTTATGTCTCACCAATCATAGTTACTGGAAGATTAGTTTTATGTCAGTTAGCCCTCCTGGACATCATTTACAACCTGTCCCTGAATAGGCCATCCCTCTTAGAGAATTTTGAGTAATGGTCACTCGACCTTTTTTCTGGAGATTTCCAAAGACATCTCTCAGATAACAAGTTCCTAGCATATTATCAAGTGCTTAATGAATGTTTGCTGTGGAATTTAAAAAAAAGGGGGGGGTAGACAACCTAAGTCATGTTGAAAGGGTGTACTAGAAGACCTTCGAGCAAGACTTTCAACATATTAGAAGTTATATGGTTATCCACAATGCCAATGGAAAGATCAAGAATTCACCATAATTGAATTTAAGGTAAAGATCTATGAGAACAAGGGATGAGTCTAATCTAAATGCTTTTCAGACAGTAGATGTTTAATAAATATCTGTTGAATGAATTACATGGGTCACAAAGAATCAGACTCAGACGAAAAGTGATTAAAAGTAATGCTGTACAAAAAAGGAAATGACGTTAATCTGGCATTACTTGTTCTAAATGTCATAATATTGGCAAAGCCTGGGGTGGCTAGGTGGCGCAGTGGATAGAGCACCGGCCCTGGAGTCAGGAGGACCTGAAGTCAAATCCGACCTCAGACACTTTCTAATTACCTAGCTGTGGGGCCTTGGGCAAGCCACTTTAACCCCATTGCCTTGCAAAAACCTAAAAATGAATAGATAAATAGATAGATAAACAGATAAATAAATAAATGAGTGAATGAATGAATAGATAGATAGATGATGGCAAAGCCCAATGAGGATCAGGAGTATGAGAGCTGAAAGAGGTATAGGGGTTTCCACCAGCTCCTGTTTTGGAAAAAGTCCTAGGGTTTCTCCAGAGAGAAAAGAGACTTTTGACTTAGCATACAATAGAGAACATAATGATACTGGAGCTGTGGATAAGGACAGAATCCCAGGGTTTCTATGCTCAATCGTTTCCAGAATAGGATCCAACTATGGCCAGCTTTATAGACTTCAGCAATCGCTACAACCCAGGAACAAGATGAGTTGGAGTCACTACCATGTAGAAAAGGGATGGTTCAGTGGCATCCTCTGGACATGAACCAAAAGATGACCCTTGGAGAGACTAGTTGGAGTTGATACTTCTAGCACTTAACTGGTAGTGGAGACTTTTTCTCCATATTTGCCTACGTTTACTTCCTGTTTTTCCCCACCCCATCAAAGAACTGCTATCTCTTTAAGCATCATTTCTTGTCATGCATTTGAAATTGTATTAAAACCAGATCATTATTGAATACATGCCATAACTACTTGCAACTGAATAAAGCCAGATAATTATTGACCACATGACATTTTCTATTTGCTCCAAGCTGAGAGATTGGAAAGGGAAAAACAACCTGGAAGGATGAAAAATCTAAATTACTGAGGGTCTATAAAACTCATTTGGATTTTGCCAGTACAAACTGTCATGCTTAATAGAGATTTATTTGTTAAGATTGCAGAGACAACAAAGTAAAGACTGACAGATTGCTTTCCATGGGAGGGGGGGGAGGGAAGTAAGATTGGGGGGGAAAATTGTAAAACTCAAATAATATCTTTAATAAAAATTAAAAAAAAAAGATTGCAGAGACAGAGAAAGAAATGGGCACAGAGAAAAAGTCAGAGTCAAAGAGACACAGATTGAGAGAGCAAACATAATTCCCAGAAAGATACCTAGAGTAAATACAAGCTAGTATAGCCCCAGAGGCAAGTGAATGAGTTCAACATGGCAGAGATAGTTTTCTTTCCCCAGAAAGGCAGCACACCCTAGAGGAAAGCTATATATCAAAATAGGAATGAGAGGCTGGTCAGTCACTCAATTAGCATTGTCTATTAGGTGCTGGGGGATTAAGTCTACACAAAATGGGGAGGGAGAAGAGTGAGTTTACACCCCCACACCCCTAAATTCTACCCACTGGAAAAGAGAAGTGAGTTAGTTCCTCTGGCATGAATAGACTGATTGACCACTAAGCTTACTTTGCTCATAGGGAGCCACCTGGTGATTGCATTAATGAAGTTCTCCTTTGTCTATGATCTTAAATCATCCCTTTTATTATGCACTGGAATTTTTGTCCAAAAAGCACTCTCGGGCGGCTAGGTGGTGCAGTGGATAGAGCACAGGCCCTGGAGTCAGGAGTTCCTGAGTTCAAATCCGAACTCAGACAGATAATTACCTAGCTGTGTGGCCTTGGGCAAGCCACTTAACCCTGTTTGCCTTGCAAAAACCTAAAAAAAAAAAAAAGAAATCTTGCAGGCCAATTGATTGAAAATGCTATCTCTTCTCTATTTTTAAGAAATAATTTGGTGCATTTGTCTTTATATAGTCCTATAGCACCTTTCCTGTACTCCATGATTTTTCATAGATCACAGACACAGTTCACTAATCACATTTTTTAATTCTTTCAAGATCTTGAGAGATCCTGGCCTCTTGACTTGAACTCAGTGAGGACAGCTAATTAGTTTCTTATGATCTTGCTTAATTTGAGTTCTTACTCCCTTTTAACCCTTATAATTCTGTTCTTCCTAGTGTGGATGGATTCCTAAACTCAGTTTGTTACTCCCAAACACAATGCCTCTTGCTGACCTCTACAAAAGTCACTGGGTGTGCCAACATCCTGAAGGGAAGATTCAGATTTTTGGAGGTACTGTCATAACTGCTAATACACAAAGGATCTTGAGCCATCCTTTTAGGAGGTGCCTCCTGGACCTACCTCCTAATGGGTCTGTCTGATATCTAGCCTCTATCCTGGGTTGAAGACTACTCCCTTCCTTTACTGGAACAGCCAGAGATACCTTGTCAAATCCTGTCTTCTGATAGGAGAAGGTATGAGGACCACAGTTCTCTAACGTCTATTTGGGGGTTTGACTCTCTAGTCAGACCCCCATGCATACTTGCATAATCAGTGAACAAAGAGAATATTAATAAATGTATGTTTATTAATTAACCTAATTCTGTTTTACTTTTTTCTTAAAGCCAAACTCCGGACATTAACATATGTCCCTTATTAGGACAAACTCTGAAGGTTAAGACACATTTAATCTAATATTATTTTTAAGGCCAAACTCATGGAGGACCTCCCTTTTCTTCACTCTGTAAATTCTTTTATGTGGAGTCAAATATTTAAATCTCTTCAGGATTCAATCTATCTTATTTTATTATCAGGTTCTTATTCACAAGATACATTTATATATATGCATGAAGTTATTGAATCCCTTTACACAGAACTCATTCTAATCTTCTCTGTGTTTTTCCTACTTTAGTTTAAAGCTAAGTTGCAAATGTGAAAGTCAGGGTAAGTTTATAATAATAATAATTATTATTATTATTATAGGAACTGATTCAAATTTACAAGAACAAGGGTTATTCCCCATTTGATAAATGGTCTGAAGATGTGAGTAACCAGTTCTCAAGACTAAAAGACTAGAACTCAGACTATAAGCATAAGAAAAAAAATGCTTCAAATAATAATTATATATACATATATATAAAAGCAATTCTGTACCTATCATACTGACAAAACTGACAAAAAATGGATAAATGTTGGAGAGGCTATAAAAAAGCAGACATATTAATACATTGTCTGTGAATTTGTGAATGGATGTTGTGTTATTTGGTCCTTTGTTTTCAAAGAGAACCAGTCACATCATGGGATGATATCTTATTTATTCATTTATTTTTTCCAATTATATGTCAAGATAATTTTCAGTATTCATTATCCCTCCCACCCTTCCCTCTCCCTACGCTAGGATAGCAAGTAATTTGATATAGGTTATACATGTTCAATCATGTTACATATTTCCATATTAGTCATGCATTGAAAGAAGAATCAGAACAAAAAAGAGGAAAACCAAAAGAAGGAAAAAAACAAAAAACAAATGTAAAAAAAATGAAAATAGTGTGCTTTGATCTGCATTCAGATTCCATAGTTTTCTTTGGATATGGATAGCATTTTCCATCACAGGTCTTTTAGAATTGTCTTTGACTGTATTGCTTAGAAGAGCTAAGTCTATCATGGTTGATCATTGCTAAATGTTGCTGTTAATGTATATAATGTTCTTCTGGTTCTGCTCATTTCACTCAGTATCAGTTCCAGGTTTTTTTCTTAAATCTGTTTGATCATCATTTCTTATAAAGCAATAATATTTTATTATATTCATCTACCATAACTTATTCAGTCATTTCCCAAATGATGGCTATCTCCTTAATTTCCATTTATTTGCCATCAGAAAAAGCTGCTATGAATATACTTGTGTATGTGTGTCTTTTTTCCCTTTTTGTGATCTCTTTGAGATACAGACCTAGTGTTATTGGAACAAAGGGTATGTAAATTTTATTGCCTTTTGGACATAGTTCCAAATTGTTGCCATGGGATGATATCTTGACTTGTTTCTGAATTGAATTTAAATGAGACAGAGTTAAACAAAGTCCTTAGCCTCACTCCTTCTTCTAGTCATCAAAGTCCAATGGCAAGACAAAAGTCAAGAGGACTGGTCATGGCCTAGAATGCAGTGGACGACTTTAGTGTCTTCAATGTCTGACCAAGTACTAAAATGCTCCAGAGGTCTTGTTTCATCTGACTTCAAGGCTGTTGGAACAAATTTTCTCATCTGCCCATTTCACCATGAGAAGTCTTCACATGATTGGAATAGACATTCCTCTAAATCATCAATGGGTTTAAGGGCTATCAATTACCTTTAACCTGGTTTAGCCCATCTGCAAAAACTGTTAATCAGGAGGTGCTACTGGCCATGACACAGCTTCTTGGAGCAACAGGTGAGAGTTGGATAATAGATGGACATCAAAGGTGAATAAGCAGACTTGAAAAAGGGCTCAACAAGCCCGCACCAGAGGTGCTAATCCTCCCTTGAACCTTTCTGGAAAGCAATTTGGAATTATACATAAAAAGTTATGATAATTATATAGAGAGGCATTTATTTAGCATCTTTAGTTTTGCAAAATGTTTTATACATAGTATCTCATTTGAGTTTATGTGGTAAGTACAACAGATTTTATTACATTCTTTTTATGATTAAGGAAATTAAAACCTAGAAGATAAATTTATTTGCTCAGTATCATATACTTCAGAATTACAGTTAGCTATTAACTATTCATTACGGTTGTGGCTATTAAATGTTGGGATAGAATTTGAATACAAGTCTTGTTGAATTTAAAAGACATAAATACCTCCAACATTTTAAAAAAGATTTTTCCTAGAAGTCTATGGATTAATCTGTACTTTGGACTTTTTACTATCTTGCCACCCAAAAAAAGCAAGGAGAAAGACCCCTCGGCCATAATTGATGCCAGCATCTGTGCTGTTAATTCTAGGGTATTGGCAATAACTCCTGACTTGGTCATCCCTGGTGGAACCACACCCTTATTTTTAACTACTTCCTTTCTGGGAAGATCCAAGTAAACCTTGCATTAATGGATGAGAAACATTGATATAAGACTATTAATCCTTAGCAGAGTTATGCTATTAAGCTACCCCCTCCATAATGTCCTAATTGACCAGGCAAATAAATCTCAGCATAATAACAAAAGGGCTAAATGAAGGGAATAATGCTATTGGTCTCAGTTTCTTTATTCTAAATTTTTGCCTTTATTATGCATACCTTCCTGCAGCAAAATGTTTGAGTTTGGTCATTCCTGACTTTACAAACTTTCCTGGTTTCTCTATTTGACAAAAAAAAAGGCAATCAATATCTATTAGCTTTTATATTTGTTTCTTCATTTCTATAATATTACTAATAACTACTAATAACAACTCATATTTACATAGTGCCTTATAGTTTGCAAAGCATTCTTATTAACCTCATTTTACAGTTGTGGAAACTCAGTCTTTGAAGTTAAACCCTTTTCCATGGTCACAAAACTAATAGGTATCTGAAGCAGCTTTGGAGTACAGGTTTCCTGCAAATCTAATGCCAACATTCTCATAAAAGATTATTTAAAATCTTTATGAGAATGATCTGCACACAATGAAGATCTCCTTAATGAAGATATGAGAAGGAAATAGGCACAAATAATTTTCTATAGAAGTCCACCTTGTCACAATCACTCAGTTGACTGACATGTAGAGAACACAAGATCCCACCATGATTGTAGCTTATTGATTATTAAAAAAGCATTATCTTAAAGCCTCAACTCCAACAAAGGTCCTACTAGATTCCTTGATAGATGCAAATATTTATAACTTTATTCAATTATCTTCTGATTATCCATTAAAGTGAGTCTTAAAAAAGAGTAGACTTACCAAAGGGGTTCACTCTTTGTGTGCTATAGAGGCACAGAGCCCAACAAGAAGGCGGCTGGTGGTGAAGTGGATAAAGCACCGGCCTTGGAGTCAGGAGTACCTGGGTTCAAATCCGGTCTCAGACATTTAATAATTACCTAGCTGTGTGGCCTTGGGCAAGCCACTTAACCCCATTTGCCTTGCAAACCCCCCCCCCCAAAAAAAGAACCCAAATAAGAAAAGGGATTCCCTATAGATGATGAAGTTTCTGTTTGCATATGATTATTGTGCTGATTGAATCAAATCTCAAAATGCTATAGAACTTACTATTGATCACACAAAGAAATTGACCCCACAGGAAATATCAAATAAATAAAGAATGCCTGTTGGACAAACTTTGACATGCAACTGAAGGGGCTGTACATTGCATTAATTCATTAATACTACTATCTTGGACAGGCATGACAGATACATAATGAACTGAGTTTTTAAGAGAACAGGGAAACTGTAGAATGATTTTAATTATCCTAAGCTATTCTCCAACATAAAAAAAATTATTCCAACACCAATATTCTTCCAGTGATAGATAACCAAAAAAACAACATCCAAATTTTGAGTAATTCAAAAGTCAATAGAGAAAGGCATTGTGAGTGTAAGTTGGATTCAGCATATGGCCAACAATGATATATGCAGAGGTTCATA
Organism: Macrotis lagotis; assembly: GCF_037893015.1. Classification (NCBI taxonomy): domain Eukaryota; kingdom Metazoa; phylum Chordata; class Mammalia; order Peramelemorphia; family Peramelidae; genus Macrotis; species Macrotis lagotis. The sequence goes on along the minus strand of NC_133661.1, from coordinate 78,441,898 downwards.
TAAAAGATATTACCTAGGAAATTAATATTCAGAAAAGAAAGTAGCTTGGTCATTTAGGGAGAGCATAGGATAACAGATGATAGTCTCAGGACTACACTCACAGTCATTAAACACTCAAAGACCTAGAAAGCCTCTAGGTGTAAATCAAAGAATTTATGAAAGGGGTGGGATAAGAATTATGAAGGATGTGAAGGGTTAGATGGATTACGACTTCAGTCATCACAATATGAGCACTTATCCTGAGGAAATCAAAGCTCTGCTGAAGTGTGGAAGTATCTTACCATAACACTTTTTCACAATAACAGGTTTTTTTCTTTTTTCTTAAAGATAGTAAGCACTGGACAATTGAGCAATTCTATGGCATTTCCTACTTATTCCATATGCTGAACAAGAAATCAAACATTAATTTTTCCCCTTGAATATCAGCTGGTTCTCATTACATCCTGGTTAAAGCCAGGTCACTCTTTTTTGCCTTCTTTTTTAAGTCCCTTTTGAGTCATATCTGACCCTTTGGGATCCCATTTGGAGTTTTTTGACAAAGATACTGGAGGGGTTTACTATTTCCATCCCCAGCTCATTTTAAAGATGAGGAAACTAAGGCTATCAGTGTTAAAAGACTTAGCCAGGCTCATACAGATAATAAGTGTCTAAAGCCAGATTTTGAATTCAGGAAGATGAATTTTCCTGATTGTAAACCTAGTGTTTTATCCTTTGCTACACCTAGTTTCCTAACTCAGAGGAATTAGGTCAAATACTTGGCTAATCATCCATCTCAAGATATTCAGACTGGCTCTTATCTTAGATTTTACAGGTCCTTAAGGGGCAGGAAACTGCAGGAGGAAATAGCAAAACTACTTCAGTATCTTTGCCAAGAAAATCCCAAATGGAGTCACTAAGAGTCAGACATGACTGAACAACACCAAACAACAAAATAAGGAGTCAAACATAGATAACCAAATTACTCTCTTCAAATATGGGAAGGGCTGTCTTGTGAAAGAGAAACTGCATATATCCTATTTCCGTCCAGAAGAAAGAACTTAGACCACTGACAGGAAGCTTAAAAGAGGAAGATTTTGGTTCAGCATTAGAACTTACTCATTTGTCTGAAAATAGAAGAGATTTCTGGGGATGGCACTCCCTATTATTGGAGATAGGGGAAGCTAGAAGTGCCCCCTTATTAGAGAGACTGCTAAAGAGTGAGGGATTGGACTTAGAAGCTTCTAGGAATTCTCCCAACCCTAGTATTTTCTGATTGTACACATTCATGGTTCCTCAAACCATCTATTATTGTGAAAATCTGCTGCCTTACATGTTTTAAATTTGCATTTATCAAATGGAAAGGAATAGATGAAAAGGAGTGAAGTGAGAATAAACTAACTAATGTGACATCTAACTTTGATGCTCCAGTTCTCCTCCCATCAGGAGTGATTTGTCTATCATCCAAAAAAGCCCTTTGAAGTTCAGTGGTTCTGGTCTGGGCTGAAGTAAAAAAGATAAACAATTCTGGAGACTTCCAACCAAAATGGTCAGTGGGCATCTTTTTGGTTTCTCAGTTCAAATCCAGCCTCAGACACCTATAATTGCCTAGCTGTGTGACCTTGGGAAAGTCACTTAACCCCCATTACCTTACATAAATAAAAAATTTAAAAAAGAAAAAAGTATAGGCCTTACTTTAAATGGCATAACCGAGTTAAAGGACTTGCAAAATTTAGCATTTTTTTGTGTGTAATCCCCAAATTGTTTACCACAAGGATTATATCTATTCACAAGTCCACCAACAATGCATCAAGATGCCTGTTTCCTAAAAACCCTCCAACATTTATCATTTTCCTTTTCCTCAAGTTTGCCAAGCTGATGGGTGTAAGGTAGAACCTCAGAATTGCTTTAATTTTCTTTTCTTTAGTCAGTAGTGATGTGAAGCTTTTTTTTAATATTGTTAAAGATAACCTGGATTTCTTCCTTTGAGAACTGCTTATTTATATCCTTAGGTCATTTATAAATTAGAGAATGACACTTATTTAAATCAGTTCCTTATATATCTTGAAAATGAGACCTTTATCAAAGAAATCTGTTGAAAAGATTTTTCCACAGATAATTGCTTTCCTTTAACCTTAGTTTTATTGGATTTCTTTGTGTAGAAGCTTCTTAATTTTAGCAAATCAAAATTATCTCTTATTTTCTCTGATTCTCTCTCCCTTGTTTGTTCATGAACTTTTCTTCTGACCAAACAACTGGAGAGATGATTTTTTTTCCCCATGATTCTCTAATTTGTTTATTATCATATTGATGCAGAGAAACCTGGGCATGGGAGTGATGAGATCAGTTGGAGACAAACTTTGTAAATCTTTTGGTTGCCTTGTAAAGGGAATCTTCCTTCTTCCTTTTTCCATCTAATTTAGGCCACACCTGAGGGACTGACCTTCAACCTGATTTGGGTTGCATTGTTTTCTGGTGGGGCAGCCAGGGAGCACAGGCCCTGTAAACACCCAAGACCACCCAAAAGAGACCCCTCCCCAAAAGGCAAAATCTCCAATGAGGGACTTGGGTCACTACCAGGTCACTACCCCCTCCTATGGACTCTGGGAGAGAATTTAAGGAGAGTGAGGAAAGGGCTTGCTCTCTTTAAGATCCAGCCTCCTGCTGAACCCTCCAGCTCTCCTGGCTAATTCAATCAGCAATCCACGTGGTCTTCTCTTTAAACTCTTTTGAACTTTTCTATTATTTTCTTAATATGTTGTAACTTCCTTTAATAAATCTCTATTTTCTTTCCAAAACCTGTATTCCCAAGACTGAGTGGAAATTCATAGCAGGGCAGAACTGAACCCAAGAAACAAATCAGAGGCAACAATATGACCTTTTATAGCCTGGCTATATAGCCATTGGGAATTTGTTGGTCTACAATATGAGTATTCGTCTAAATCTAATTTCTTCCATACTATTTCTAATTTTTTTTTTTTTGCAAGGCAATGGGGTTAAGCAACTTGCCCAAGGTCAGATAGCTAGGTAATTATTATGTGTCTGAGGCCACAATTGAACTCCTGACTCCAGGACCAGTGCTCTATTCACCCACCTAGCTACCCTGAGACTGGACATTATTGTTACAATATATTATACATTATTATTATATTCTATGTAATACATTAATAATATATTAATATGTCATATTTTATATTTAATATATTAAGTTATTAATATAATTATTAGTATTAGGTCCTCCTGACTTCTGGGCTGATGCTCTATCCACTATACCACCCAGCTGCCCCTATTTCGGATTTTCTCAACAGGTTTTGATTTGTTTGTTTTTTTAATCACATAGAAAGTCCTTATCCCAGTGGTTGGTTGGGGTCTTTGAGTTTATTAACTGCTAGACCACTATACACATTTGCATCTTATACCTAATCCATTCTACTTGATACCTCTATTTTTCAACCATTACTAAATTGTTTTGATAATAACTGTTTGCAGCATAGTTTGAGATTTGATTCTGTTAGACCCTTTTCATTCCAACTTTTTTTCATGATTTCCTTTGATATTCTTGACCTTTTTTTGCCTCTATAAAAAGTAATATTTAGGTATTTTATTACTATGAAATTAACTAAGTAAATTAATTTAGGCAGTAATTTTCATTTTATCATATTAATTGGTTCCATAAAAAAATTCATTTTTTTTCAGTTTTTTAATTGTAAATTTCTGTAACAGGGACTTGTAGATGTATTTATACAGTTTTTGTGCATATCTTGGTAAACTGACTCATAAACAATTTATACATTCTGTCACTATTTTCAATAGAATTTATCTTTCTATCTCTTCCTGCTGGATTACTGGCCATTTCTGAGATTTTTTTAATATCTTTCAAGGTTTCTGAAATTATTGTTTCACTTAATTTTTAAGTGGCAATGAGGAAGATAAGTAAAAAAAATAGAAAAACAGAGGTTCTGGGGTGGGACAGGGTTTGAAGAGGAGACAGAGAGAAGGAGAATAGGAATACTAGTAAAAAAAGATGGTATGGTAGAACTTGCTATTTCTCACAGTTGAAATGTATGTTTATGAGAAGTATACAAATATGGAGGAAGAGGGGAAGGAGAAACCCAGGGAAACCAGACTCTTAGCTGAAATGGACAAATAAGATTGAATACACAATTTGGAGTAGAAATATATCAAACTTTGGGGTACTTAAATGGCACAGTGTTTAGAGCACCTGCCCTGGAGTCACTAGGACTTGAGTTCAAATCCCACCTCAGACATTTAATAATTACTTAGCTATGTGACCTTGGGCAAATCATTTAACCCATTAGCCTGTTAAAACAAAAACAAAAACAAAAAAAAGAACTAGAGATCAATATCAAATGTGCATTCAGAGTATTTAAATAAAATACTGTCTAAACTGTGTATAGTAATTCATCTAAAAATCATTTGTAATGAGCCTGGAAAGTCTTATATGAACTGATAAAGACTAAAATTAGCAAAACCAAGAAAACAATATACACACATATACATATATAGTTTGTGTGAGTACATGAACATATATAAGTGTAGTATATAGGTATGTGTATGTAAGTACATCTACATATTTGTCAAATGCTGACCTTCTGTAGTGCACTGTGGGGAGGAAGGGAGAGACAGTTTAGAAGTTAAAATGTAACAAAAAATTAAACAAAATCAATTAATTTTTTTAAAAAGTAAAGGGTATGAAATGGAGATTTATATAGAATTCTCTTTTTTGTATTCTACTTTGTATATGGAAATGCTCTTGACTTTATGTGTTTAAATTTAGAATAAAAGCTTTTTTATTTCTTTCAGGAAGATTCTCAAAATGTTAGCTTAACCATTCCCCAACTGACAAATGGTCAAAGGATATGCACAGGCAATTTACAGAAGAGGAAATCAAAGCAATCCATAGTCAGATGAAAAATTGCTCTAAATCACTACTTATTAGAAAAATGCAAATTAAAGCATCTCTGAGGTACCACCTCAGACTGGTCAATATGACCAGAAAGGACAATGATCAATATTGGAAGGGATGTGGGAAATCTGGGACACTAATACATTGTTGATGGAGCTGTGAACTCATCCTGACTTTCTGGAGAGCAATTAGGAATTACGCCCAAAGGGCAACAAAAATGTGCATACCTTTTGATCCAGCTATACCACTACTGGGTCTATACCCTGAAGAGATTATGATAAAGGGTAAAAACATCACTTGTACAAAAATATTCATAGCAGCCCTGTTTGTGTTAGCAAAGAATTGGAAATTAAGTGAATGTCCTTCAATTGGGGAATGGCTTAACAAACTGTGGTATAAGTATTTCATGGAACACTATTGTTCTATTAGAAACCAGGAGGGATGGGAATTCAGGGAAACCTGGAAGGATTTGAATGAACTGATGCTGAGAGTGATGAGCAGAACCAGAAAAACATCAGTGCAACAATCAGGGTCAATTTTGGGTTATCTGCGATGGAGAATAGCATCTGTATCCAGAGAAAGAATTGTGGAGTTTGAGCAAACACCAAAGACTATTACCTTCAATTTAGGGGGGGAACCCCATTATCTTATTATTTGCTTTTTCTTATACTTTATTTTTCTTCCTTAAGCATATGATTTCTCATGGGGTGGCTAGGTGGCACAGTGGATAGAGCACCAGCCCTGGAGTCAGGTGTACCTGAGTTCAGATCCGGCCTCAGACACTTAATAATTACCTAGCTGTGTGGCCTTGGGGCCAAGCCACTTAACCCCATTTGCCTTGCAAAAAAACCTAAAAAAAAAAAAAGAATATGATTTCTCTCTCATCACATTCAACTTATATCAATATATACCATGGAAACAATGGAAAGACTAACAGAATGCCTTCTGTGGGGGGTGGGGGGAGGGAAGCAAGAATAGGGGAAGATTGTAAAACTCAAAATAAATAAAATCTTTCTTTAGAAAAAAAAGAAATTTAGGGGTGGCTAGGTGGTGCAGTGGATAAAGCACCAGCTCTGGAGTCAGGAATACCTGCGTTCAAATCCGGTCTCAGACACTTAATAATGACCTAGCTGTGTGGCCTTGGGCAAGCCACTTAACCCTAATGTCTAGCAAAAAAAAAGAAAGAAAGAAAAAAAGAAATTTTAAAAAAGCAAGGAAAATAAAGTGAGAGAATTATTTTTTAAAAATTGGTTTAAAAAGGGAAGAAAGTTACCAATTCCTTTTCTGCCATGACAGGACCTATCATGTGTTTAACAGTCTCCACTTTACCTGCCCAGTAGGCATATTGTATTCTTCAATTAATCCATGTATTAAACATTTCCTCCACCTGTGCAAGTCACAATCTTATTTTATGGGATTTTTGTCCTTACATGTGCTAATAAATATTAAACAACTGATTCTCTGGGGAAATAAATTAAACTTTAAAATTTTCAATTTAATCTACATCAATAATATTTTCTCATCATTTAAAGTCAAGACAATCAACAAAGCAATAAATCAAATCCTGTTTTATAGCTGTTGCCTATTTCTGAAGTGTTAATGCTCACAGTGAACATTTATCAAATGATTCTTTATGGCCTCAGGGGAATCTGAGTTCAAATTTGACCTCAGACACTAGATGTTTACTAACTGTGTGACTCTGTACAAGTCACTTTACCCCAATGCTTCTCCGAAAAAAAAATGACTCTTGTAAAGTAGGACAGTCCAGCTCCAGTATAACTCTGTATCTTGTCCCTAGCCTGGCATAGTTCCATATACAAGTAAGAAGCTATTAAACTGGGTATTGTTTTTTGATTTTTTTAATAATCATCATCTCGGCCTCCCTTAAATTTCCCCTCTACTTTTTGCCATGTATTTCTTTCTTATGAAAGATATGACTTGTAGGTCTGTGTAAATAAACAACATGAATCCCCAACACTCTCTCTCTCTCTGCACAAAAATAAGCAGTCAGTCTACGCTTTCCTGCCCACTCACTTGCTCCCTAAGACTCAGGTGAAAGAGAGAAACCAGAACAGAGAATGTGAGATTTTCTGCAATGCAGGGACCACATTTCGAGTATCCCTCAGGTTCTAGTTGCTACAGGTAGAGGAATGACACTGATGTACAGGAGGCAATTAGAAGAGTGAAAGGACTGGGAAACCTTACCGTAGAGTAAGGGACAACCTGGAGTATTTCAGAATGATACACTTTCTTCGGGTATTTTAAATGTTATCAAATGGAAGAGAGAATAGATTTGTTCTGGCAGATCCCAGAGAGTAAAAGTAGTACTAAGGTAAAATATTTACACTTGATGGGAAGGAAACCATTTCCTAACCATTAGAATTCTTCAAAAGTAAAATGGAGTATATTGGGAAGTAGCAAGCTGTCCCTTATCCTAGGTCTTCAAGCAATGATCAAATGACCATTTGTCAGAGTTAAAAGAGATAGCATTCCTTTTCAGATATGTTTTCTGAGGTCCCATCATCTCTGAGATTTTGTAACTCTACACCATCCAGGTAAATGACAATATCCTCCCTTTTAACTGAGACTTCTTTCCTATAAATTGGTATTCTGAGATCCATTGACCCCTGCTACTTTGACTAATTAAGTCTTTTATGACCACACCACCTGCCCTATTTCACTCTTTGCTATCTAATTGATGATCACACAAACAGACTTTTGACTTGTCCTTGCTCTAGGGAGTTTTCCCCACTCCTGGTCCTTGTGGACTTTGACCAAAGCTAATTTGGAGCTCAGGAATGCTGAAGGAATTGGGGCTGTGACTGGGGAAGTTCAGGTTTACTGGAGCCTAACATCAAGGACTGAGAGTGAAACAGGCTTCTCTCTTAGTTGTTTCCATCACCCAATCCAATACATTGACCTCATTTCTGAGTCAAATGAGAACCAAAAAAAGTGTATATGAATGTAGATGAAGGGATTTGGCTAGTGAGAATGAATTCTAATATATGTTCAGTCAAGAGGAAGTATGGGACCAGCCTTGGGTTCAAGACTAAGATAGTCCTGACTTTATATATATATATTAGCTTGAGACAACAGACATATCATGAGAGGTGATCTGTTTTGGTAAAGTGAGTTCCCAACCAGAACAGATGCTACCATATCACAGCATCCTAGTCCATAGTAGCTACACTTTGCAAAATAAGTTTGCACCTTTACAGTCTCTACTTTAGGATTTAAACTAGGTCAGAAAGCTTCCTGTCTTATATATAACCCGAGGGAAAAACAGATTCATCAGAACAAATGAACAAAGTACAAAAATAGATAGAAAGTGTTTCTGAACTCATACTATAGGATTCTATTCTGCAGTTCATTCATTCAGAACTGCACCCCATCCCCACCCCACCCCCAACTCCATCACCTAGCCCAATATCTTTAAGACTGGGCACCTGCTTGCACTTTGCACAGTTCTTTCTAAATAGATGTTATTTTTAAAATTTAATTGTATTTGAGCAGAAGGGTGTGGGGGAGAAAGGAATGAATGGTTAATCAGTAACAGACTCAATTCTAAAAAGCAGCTAATAAACCAGATGTCCCATGATGAGTTTGGCTCTGTATGTGAAGGTCAGTGGAGATCAGTTTGGCATTCAGCACCACCTAGAGGAGTTATTCACATGTAATTTAATGGAAAGAGTCCAAATTCATTTGGATTTAGACTCTAAAACCTATGTTCATAGGATCATGTGCTTAAACTCTATAAGGGATCTTAGCATCCAATTCAATTCATCAAAAACACAATTTATTCATCTCTCCTTCCCCTATCCTGACTCATTATTGAGATGGGGGAGTTGGAATAATCTTTGCTCCCCATTGCCATTTATAGGCTCTCCCTCTACCACTATCACTCAATGATCTCTTCTCCTTTACAATTCATCTAGTCCCTATTTATCACACAAGTCAGATTCTGGGAGCTATTATCTACTAATCTGCCAGGACACTCCTTTCTTTAATGAGTCCAGTATCTGCCTCAGTCTTTCTTTTCTGCCCAATTCTCTCCCTAATCCCAAGGGACTTCAACATAAATATTGATAATCCCTTAGACATTACCACTTTCACATTCTTCACTTTACTCATCTGCCATGACCAAGTTCATCACCCAAAGTTCCACTTCCATATTCATAAACTCTGAAATTTCCTTTTCTGATCATTATCTTCTGTCTTTCCATCTTTCTTTCTGCTTTATGACCCCTAATCCCATTCTCTATTTTCACTGTGACTTTCAATCCCTCATCTTCTCAGTTTTTTCCCCAGGCAATTACCCTTGCACTGTCTATGATCACCTCCTCCTATCTTCAGTCCTTCATGAACCACTTCAGTTCTACACTATCCTCTACTGTTGAGCACCCTACCCCTTATCCACTCTATTCAATCATGCCCTGGCAAGCTGCAATCTTAGATTTGACAAAACTTGACCCTCACTATAGTAAGGCAACCCCACTAGTTCTCAATCAATTCACTACCCATTCACTACAATGACTTTTCCAAACCTTTTAAATCCTTCTTCAAACCTCTCAAATTCTCAAGCTTCCTGTCTCACTGAAAAAAATTCAAACCATTTACTCTCCCCCCTTCTCTCCTCCTTATCCTCAGGTCACTCACATGCTTTTCCTTATTCTATCCTCTTTCACTCTTGTCTCACATGAAGAAGTGGCCCCTCTCCAGCAAACTTCTCCAGTAGATTTCCTCTTTAATTATCCTTTTCTCTTAATAATTTTCAATCTCTCCCTATCTATTGACTACTTCCCTGGTGCTTGCAAACAAATCCATGTCTATAAACTACCCCACCCCTGATTCTTTTTTTTTTAAATAAAGGTTATAAGACATAGGAAAGGAGAGAGAGAGAGAGAGAGAGAGAGAGAGAGAGAGAGAGAGAGAGATAAAAGAACAGCTAAGCAGCCTTTTCTGGGCCATGGTCAGAGAAGATTGAGCTGGCCCTGAGCTCAGGTCCCTCTCATCCAGAGGGCAAAAGGTGAACTCCCTTTCTCTTACTAGATCAGGAATTAGGTAGAGGATAAAGCCTAAAGAGATTAGGATACAAAGTTTACATTAAACAATGGTACTTTAAGATGGGGAGGTTTAGGGGTGGCTAGGTGGAGCAGTGGATAAAGCACCAGCCCTGGAGTCAGGAGTACCTGGGCTCAAATCAGGTCTCAGACACTTAATAATGACCTAGCTGTGTGGCCTTGGGCAAGCCACTTAACCCCATTTGCCTTGTTAAAAAAAAAAAAAGAATGGGGAGGTTTCCCACCCAAAATTACAATTATCTCTGTTACAATCTTAATTATCTACTTCAAGTCAATTTACATCTCCAGTCAATTTACATGTCCATCCAAATTCTTTCTGTTACCTTCAAATTCTCTTCATCTTTCCCCCTACATCATCCCCCCTCAATCATTTTAGGACCAGAATCTTCTGGGCCTTTTCAGAGTCCATTTGGAGATAGGAGGGTTTCATTAAGGCAGGATTGGCTGGCACAGCTGGCTGGCATCTGCAGAGGCTGCCCTTGGAGCTATGGAGCTCCATTCAATTTTCCAGTATGGATAGAGAGAATCCTTCATTGATGGCCAAAATGTAGCCCCTGGATACTTGGGTTCAGTTCTGTTTATGAGGAATAATTATTCCTGGGAATAATGGGAAAGCATGAGTGGAAATAAAACAAAAATTTATTTAAAAGGTTGCAAGACATAGGAAGTGCTAGAGAGAGAGAGAGAGATAAAAGAACAGTCAAGTAGCCTTGGCTGGACCACAGTCAGAGAAAACTGAGCGGGCCCCCACCCCTGATTCTTAAAAAAAAACTCACTTGAATCTTCCATCCACCACTTTCTTTCTTTTTTTTTTTAATTTAAGGCAATGGGGTTGTGACCTGCCCAAAGTTACACAGCTAGGCGATTATTAAATATCTAAGGCTGGAGTTGAACTCAGGTACTCCTGACTCCTGGGTCCATGATCTATCCACTATGCCACCTAGCTACCCCACTAACTTTCATTCTATATCTCTCCTCCTTTTTTTTTTTTTGCAAGGCAATGGGGTTAACTGATTTGCCCAAACAGCTAGGAAATTATTAAGTGTCTGAGGTCGGATTTGAACTTAGGTCCTCCTGACTCCAGGGCTGGAGCTCTATTCACTGTGTTAACTAGCTGCAGCCCCATCATCTTTCTTTACTCTCTGTGGTCTGGTTAGTGCTCTTTCCAAAATTACTAGATATCTCTTAATTGCCATATCTGAAAGCCTTTTATCAAACTTTTGACCTCTTTACAGTCTTTGACATTGTCAATACCTTCTTTCTTGATACTCTTTCTTGATATTGATCTCCCTTGACTCTCCTCCTATCTGTCTGATCATTTATTCTCAGTCTCAATTGTTAGATTTTCATCTAGGTGACAACTACTAAACATGAGTATCCCTTAAAATTTTGTCCTGAGCCCTCTTGTCTTCTCCATGTATACAGCTTTCCTTGATAATCTCATCAACCTCCATGGATTCCATTTTCATCTCTATGCAGATTATTCTTGGACTTATTTATTCAGATCTAATCTCTCCTGAAATCCTGTCTTGCATTTCCAACTGCCTATTAGAACTCTCAAACATAAACACCTTAAATTCAACTTGTCCTTATCAGAATTCATTATCTTTCCCCCAAAACTCTTCTCTCTTTCTAACTTCCCTATTACTATCAAAGGTACCACCTTCCTCCCAGTCACCAAGGCATCCTCAATTCCTCACTCTCATTCTTCAAATCATTCTTTTTTTCCCAGGTACTGTTAATTCTACCTTGATAACATTTTCAGATATACCTCCTTCTTTCTCTTGGCACTGCCATTACCATTTTAGAAGTCTTTATCATCTCATGCTTACTGGTTGTTCTCTCTGTCTCAACTCTCTCCACACTCTGGTCCACCCTCTACTCAGCTACTAAGTGATCTTCCTTGAGCACATGATCATTCCCACCTCCCCATTCAAAAACCACTGTGGTTCCCTATTATCTTCAAAATACAATACAAAATCCATTTGTCTTTATAAACTTTTATTCATTTTGAACTTCAACCTTTGTCAAAAAGACAAAAAAAAGGAACAATTCCATGTACACAGCACAACATAAACATAAGATTCAATATAAAACCATGAATTTCTATTTCACACTGTTGACTTTTAAAAAACTATATAATAAATATGTATAAATGTAAAGCCATACTATGCATATTTCTATTTATCAATTCTTTCTCTGCATGTGGATAGTATCTTCCTTCATAGGTCCTTTGAGGTCTGAGAATTAATTATACTAAATATGACTTAGTTGTTTGCAAACTTGTACCAATCATCTTTACTTTGAGTCTCCATGTCTTCATCTATAAATGGAGACAAGGATACTTGCCTATTTCCTTCATAAATTTTCCCCCAGTGGATCAACTGGACTATTTCTACTATTATATGTTATATTCATGATTTCACTAAACAAACAGTGTTTATTATGATTGAGGCCCTAGGGACATAAAATTAATGGTGGGATGGAACTAGCCTACAATGGCTAAGAGAGAGCTGATTGTTAAATTTTTAGTGTGAACATTTACCCCTCAGAAATCAGTAATCAGGGCTTGATTTATGGTTTTGCTGATCATTTCTTGACTTACAAAAGTGATGGGGAAAATGCTAATAATCCTGTCCAATTTAAAAGTATTTCATGAGTATTTTTCTTTTTCGGTGAGCTAGCTATTAAACACCAATAAAACCCCTAAGGGTTTGAGGAACTTATATTCTACTAAGAAAATTTATTTCCCTTTCATTGTGTCCTTTTTAATGGTACTGTGGTGCCCTAAGGAATTTACTCCTTTCTCATTCTTTCACCATAATTTGGTTAGTCCTTTTATCCCTTATCCCCCACTTAGTGGGTTGTACTATTCTGTAAGTTTCATATTTTTCATATTTTTTTTTTGCAAGGCAATGGGGTTAAGTGGCTTGCCCAAGGCCACACAGCTAGGTAATTTTTGTGTCTGAGACCGGATTTGAACCCAGGTACTCCTGACTCCAAGGCCAGTGTTTTATCCACTATACCACCCAGCCACCCTGATCCTCCATTTCTTACTGGTTTCATTTCCAGGGGAAGAAGACAGATCCTTGTGACTCAAGTTTAAAGTTCTTTCCAGACATGATCATAGTACCTGGAAAGGTGAAATTTAGGATCACAGATTTCAAGTTGGAAGGGACAGCAGAGGTCTAGAATTTTACCTACTATACATGTTCTTTTGCCTCTTTCTTTAACCTTCAGTCAGCTAAGACACTTCCAAAGTAACACAAAAAAACTAAACAGGACCACGGTTTTGTGTTGTTGTTGTTGCTGTCGTTTATATGTATCACTGGTAATTTTAAGTTATTGTTGTGAAGGATATAATTGACTTCAAATTCTCATCATTATCTTATGCTCCCTTTCCTTCGTTGTCTGTAAAGATTTAATCTGCCACACTTTGTTATAAAAATTAACTCATTTATATCTTAGAAGCCTATGATGGCTTCTTGGTCTACCATGGTCCCTTCTAGTGATTCTTTGTGGAGTTAACATTTGATAAAAAGTTGAGAGTAAAAAACCCAACAGCTCAGAGTTCTCAGGAAAATGTCTAAGATTCAGGCATAGATTTGGCTCTGAGCCCTCATTTAAATTTCTGTTTACCTTTGTTACTGGACAAGCAGAGGAAGGGGAAGTTAGGAAAAGAGCTGATCTTTTTGTCAGAACTTCCTTCAGTCCTTGAAGAAGTGAATGCAATCAATTGCTTCAGTGTGAATCTCCTACTCATATAAGAGGAAATGAACAATCCTTTCACTTTCTCCTTTTGCCTGTTGCTTTTGTGCCTCCAATTCTTTCTGGTTCAGCTAGGTAAATCCTGGACAGAGTAGGGATGGGTTTTCTCCATTTTTGCTATGGCTGCTGATCCCTTGAGGTTCCCATGTTTTTTCCTAAGTCTGTCTCTTAAAGGGTTGTCTCTTTAGAACTCTAGGGAGTGATTCAATTCTACTCAGGGCTGAGAGCAGAATGTTGTCTCTCTGAACTGCAAATCTCAAGAGTCAATTACTTTTCAATCCCACATAAATAATTATCAGTTCAAAGGGCATTTTCAGAAATGGTGGCAAGAATCACTTTAATATATATATCTTTTTTTTTTTAGGTTTTTGCAAGGCAAACAGGGTTAAGTGGCTTGCCCAAGGCCACACAGCTAGGTCCTTATTAAGTGTCTGAGACTGGATTTGAACCCAGGTACTCCTGACTCCAGGGCTGGTGCTTTATCCACTAGGCCACCTAGCCGCCCCTGATATATATATATATATATATATATATCTTTAGAGTTTCTGAATACCATCCATCTTATCAGTGTGTTGGGGTTTTTTTGTATGGATTTGCTTTATATAAAATCTTATTTTGCAATACCCTGAGTATTCTGGAATGAAATAGGCTACTGAAAAGACTTAATAGGTCTAATAGACTAAAACTGAACTAAATTTTTTGGGACAAGTTATATATTTGCAAGTCTTTAAAATTTCATTTCTTTTTCAACATGTGTGAAATGAAAAGATAAGGTCACTCCTGGACATGAAACCATAGTAATCAAAGAGGTTGCAGTTTAGTCTATCACAAAAGTTCAACCGTTAAGAATAAAAAGAGGCCAGAAGAATAAGTTTCTCCAACTTCAGATTTGTGTTGAAAAGGGAGAATGGTTGATGGGCACAAAGCCAAGATTGGAGATGAAACTTAACTCTCATAAGATATAGATGTTACAACATAGTTCTATAATGAAAGGGGAACTACCACCTTAAAACAAAACTTGTAATAAAAAAGAAAAAGGAACTGTGCAAAAGAGAGAGGTTCTATGATTAAGGTTCAACTCTGCAGTTAATACTTTCTCCTGACTTGTGACTCTAGTTATCAGGGAAACTTTGGCAAATGTTAAGATTGACAGCCACAGGCAGAGAGTCCTGTGATCTCACAATGCTCTTAAGTGTGGCCCGTGGTTTGGTGGTCCCTGTTTCTTTTTGACTATTGGCTATTTGACTGACCCTACTAATGTAGAGGAAAGAGGATTGACCTCGGTTCAGAAGATATTACTTCTAGATCCAACTCTGCTACTAGCCCAACCATGTAATGTTAAGCAAGTCACTTCACCTTCCAATTGTAAAGTGAGTTCATTAGTTGACACACTTGGAACCCCTCGGACCCAACACTCCACAGTGACCAGAACTAGATTAAAATATTATTGTTGTTGCTCAGTCACATCTGATTCTTTATGAACACATTTGGGGTTTTCTTGGCAAAAATATTGGAATAGTTTGTTATTTCCTTCTCCAGTTCATTTTACAGATGAGGAAGCTGAGGCAAACAGGGTTATAGGGATAAGTGTCTGAGGTCAGACACTTCAGGTCTAGAGCTCTAGCCACTGTGCCATCTCACTGCCCTTAAAATGTCATAAGTCCATTTCTCTTTAACACCAATGAATTAAGTGATACCTTCTAGTTCTAATGCTGACAATAACTGATTTCAAAGTCAGAGAGGAGAATGGTTTTTCATGAAAAGAGTTAGCCAAGGAGGGAGCAAAATATAAAACTCAATACCTTGAAAAAAATAAAATAAAAAATAAAAATAAAAATAAAAATAAAAACTCAATATCTTGCAAAAAATAATTGTTGAAAACTGTCATTGGAAAAATAAAGAAAATATTTTTTAAAAAAAGAAAAAAGCTAGCTAATGAGATACTAGAAGACCATTACCTTGCCCTTCCAAAATTGTTTCATGTTTATTCTGACAATATTTATTTATTTATTTATGCAGAAATCATTTCTCCTTTTAAACTGTGAGTTCCTTTTAAAAATTTATTTATTTTTACATTGCTACAATAGTCTTGATATCTGAATATAGACTGAAGTACACTTTTTTCCTTTCACTTTATTTTTCTTGAGATTTCTCTATCTTTGGGGGAGGGGATTATGTTTAGTTTTACAAAACTATAAGTTCCTTGAAATCAAAGACTATTAATATTTTTTTCTTTGATTCTTTTACACCTGACCTGACCCATAATAGACATTTATTTATTTATTTATTTGGTTTTTTCAAGGCAATGGGGTGAAGGTGACTTTGCCCAAGGTCACATACCTAGTAAGTATCAAATGTCTTCTTGACTTCAGGGCCTATATTCCATCCACTACAGTACCTAAATGCCCCCCATAATGGGTATCTAATAAATTATTGATTATGTTAATATAAAGGAAAAAGAAAAAAGTGAGTGCTTCCTTATATTATTTCATATAGCTTTGTTTAGTATCTACCACAATGCTCTGCCCACACATGAATATGTTAAGAATCTGTGATTTCATCAATTTAGAGAACTCTTGGTTTGGGAGTCTACCTTTCATATAACTTAGTAGCTAAGTTTTCTCAAGTTGCCTCAGGCAGATGGAGCTGGAGAGACTTGCTGAAGGTTTCATGGCTGCTAAATGTTCAAGGTCAGATTGAATCCATCTTCCTGATTTTCTCCTTTGTTCCAGGTTGCCTCTACTCAGTGTACAAACCAAAGACTTAATACATATATATTGAATTGAATTAAATTCACTTTTACCAGATAAGAAGGGTGGTTTATAATCCTAGGGAAGGCTTAAGGTAAAACAAAAATAAAGGAACAAACAAAACAATCCCCACCTTAAATAAAAGTAAGATTTTATAAAGCTGATCCATTCAGGAAAGAACTCCCTCCTCTCCATTTAAACTAACTGCTTCAAAAACTTTGACATCTATCTAGAAGGGCACATTATAATCAATTTAGTCAGAGACTCCCCTCTATTACTCTCCAATGGGTACTAATATAGAACTTTGCTTAATTAGATGTTCTTAGGTTAGTTATTCCAGCAATAAGTCAGGAGGTGTGGTCCCTGGGGATCTTTGATATGTAGAACAATCTGTACAGGAAAAAATGTTAGATAAGCAAGAGATAAAAAGTAAGAATTACTTTTAGAGAAGTGGCCTTTCAGAAGTAATGGACATGTGATGAAGGAAATGGAATATAGCCAAAGACTTTAAGGATGTTGGAGAAGGGGTATAGATCCGGGAAAGGATAACTCACAGGCTAGAGAATCAAAGGACCTGGGGTCAATTCCTTCCTATGATATTTATTGATTACATGCAGTTGGGTAAGTCTCTTAACTTCCCTGAGCCTCAGTTACTTGTTCTGTAAAAGAGGTGAAGTAGAATAAGGACTCCGGACTTGGTGTTTCATCCACTGAACCACCTAGCTTTTCCTTTGCTAGTTCCTTAGCTGCACAGAATCCACATTGCTCAGTACCCGGTTAGCAAGAAAAGCTAAAATAGGAAACTAGCAGACAAAAAGTTAAGATGAGTTCCTTGACTGGCTCAAACTGATTCTCATTTTCTTCACAGAGAATGTTAAGCAATTTACCTTAGGGTACAGGGATCTTAACCATTCATCACTCATCCTTGTGAGGTCTAGCTCATGGGGGACTTCTGGGTCAGATTGAGGATTTTGAAGGCAAACTGCACAAGTCCCCCATCCTTATAACCATAAAAATTCAATAAGAAACCATGGTGACAGCGATTGATGGATGAAATCATATCCTGGGCTACCTAGTAGCCCTTATGACCAAGTCAGTTCTCTCAGGTTGGAAGGGCGACAAAACTGTGTGTGTGTGTATATATATATATACATATATATATATATATATATATATGTATATATATATATACCTTTTGAATAGCACTACCAGGACCATATCCCAAAGAGATCACAAAAAAAGGGTAAAAAAATCCACATGTACAAAAATATTTCAGCAGTTCTTTTGTAGGAGCAAAGAAATGGAAATTGAAGGGATGGCCATCAATTGAGGAATGGCTGAATAAATTGTGGTTTATGATTGTGATGGAACACTATTGTTCTATAAGAAATCATGAGGGAAGGAACTTTGGAATAGCATGGAAAGACCCATAAAGAACTGATGCTGATGGGGCAGCTAGGTGGAGCAGTGGATAAAGCACCAGCCCTGGAGTCAGGAGTACCTGGGTTCAAATCTGGTCTCAGACACTTAATAATTACCTAGCTGTGTGGCCTTGGGCAAGCTACTTAACCCCATTTGCCTTGCAAAAACCTAAAAAAAAAAAAACCAAAAAAAAAAACTGATGCTGAATGAAGTGAATAGAACCAGAACATTATATACATTAATAGCAACATAGGGTGATGATAAACTATTCTGAACTTATTCATTTCAGTAGTACAATAATCAAAGGCAATTCTAAAAGACTTGTGATGGAAAACAATAGCCATATCCAAAAAAGGATTTGTAGAGTTTAAATGTAGACCAAAGTTTACTATCTTCAATTCTTAAAATTTGTGTAATATATTATTCTTTTTACCTACTTTTTCTCTGTTTTTGATTTGATTCTTCTCTTAAAACAAAACTAACATGGATTTATGTTTAGCATGATTATATACATATGACCTAATGTTTTTTGGATTGTTTTCTGTCACAGGAAGGGAGGGAGAAACATATAAAATTGAAAACCTCGCAAAAAAAAATGATTATTGGAAACAACCATTCCTTGTGCTTGGGAAAATAAATAAATAAAATATTTAATTAATAGAAAAAAATGCATTGCTCTTTCTAAGATCCCAATATGTCTTACACATTCTATATAACTCATCCAAGGTCACATAGCTCGGAAATGGCAAAGTTGAAGCAGAAATTCAAGTCTCTGACTCCCACTTCAATTTCCTTTTCAATGTACTAATGCTTGATTTTTCTGTTTCATACTTATGTTTTTAAAATAACTCTCTGCTCATTTGCTTTTAAAAGTTCTTCTAGCCTTATCCATTTAAACAATTCTGCAATCTTTACCTCTTCTTGTCTCCATGGAGAGCTTTCAAATGCTGATATCTATAGTGTGTCAGTGATTTTTTTTTAAAGAGAAAACAAGCTCTATTGGTTTCAATATGTAAATGCCATGGCAATGAATTCATTTTCCTAGAATTATTTTCTTCCCAGATTAATACATTTTCCTCTTCTGTGAGAGAGAAACATAGTACCAAATTAATTTCTAATCTTTAATTAGAAAAAGGGCAAATAATATAACAATTATTGCAAAAGACAGTCTGTGAATAAAAGAACTGACAACATAGATGTCCTTAGACCAATGGAATGAATTCAACAAACATTTATTAAATAATACCTACTGTGTACTGGGGACTCAAAAGTGAAAAAAATATAATAATCATGCCCTTCAAGAAATGTTCAATCTATTTGGAGGTCCTTGTCACACAATTTTTAAAAATATAGAGAGAAAACATTGCCTGACCTTTAAAGACTGAGACACACAATCTCTAGAAATTCAAGATAGGGAGATCTATGGAAATGAGGCTGATTAAAGTGTAAATAGTTCTCTCTCCCAGCCCACAAGAGAGGCATGCTAGATCTTTGATTTTATCTAACTAGTATTTTACCTTTGAGTCCCTAGGAGGAATAGAGATTTAAATGGCAAGTAACATTACTGATCTGAATTTCCTCTTAGGGTTGTTGTTCAGTTATTTTCAGTTTTGTCCTGAATCTTTGTCTTCCATTTAAGGTTTTATTGGCAAAGATCCTAGAGTGTTCCAGCTTATTTTACATAAGAGGAAATTGCAGTAAACAGGTTTAGTGACTTGCCCAGGGTCACACAGGTAGTGTCTGAGGTCAAATCTGAATCTAGTTCTTCTAACTTCACCTCTTTCCACTGCACTACCACACTGATGGAGACACCCAGAGAGGTCCCTGGTTCCTCTAAGGTACTTTGTTTTAATAAAAATATTTATTTTTGTTAATTGGTCCCATTGGTGCATGTGATCTTTTAGCCTATCTTCTTATCAACTGATTGTTTTATTTTTAGAGATTTATATAGCCTAGGTTTAAATCTAAGGAGGCTTCCTACAATTATTCTTCACATGCCACCACTCTGGTTCTTCTCTCAGAACATTAGACAATAATTCAGATTTTAGTTAATTTAATTCACACTTGGAAAATTGCAAAAGCTGCTGGTGGGTGTCCCTGTCCCAAAACACTCCCCTCTCAGATCCATCCTCCATACAACTACCAAAGTGATCTTCCCAAAGCACAAAGCACAGGTTTGATCCCATTACCCCTCCCTATTTAGTAAACTCCTATTCTTCCCTTTTAACTCCAGGATCAAATACATATTATTTGTCCTTTGAAGCCCTTCCAAATACTCTTCAGTCCTTAAAAACAACACTACCAACTCCAAGTATTTTCATTGTCTCTCCCTCTACATCTCTGCCTCTTGGTTTCCCTTACTTCCTTCTAGTCACACCTTCTTCAAGAATCCTTTTCCAGCCTTCCTTAATCTTAGTGCCTCCTCCCTAAGATTATGCCTAAATTATACTATAGATATCTTGTTTGTGAATAGTTGTATGCATGTTGTCTCACCCATTATTTTTTGCCTTTCATTGTGTAAGCACAATGATCTGGCACAACATAGATTCTTTTTTAAAAACACTTATTTATTTTCATCCATTTGTACATGAATATTTCCAAATTACAAAGTTTCCCTCCACCCTCCTTTCCTATACCCCCTCCCCTCAGTTGAGAACAGTCAGGGTAGCATTTTACATACATATTTTGTTAAACATATTTACAATTTAGGAATTTTTGGCATGAGGAATTAGAATTAAGGGAGAAGATACATAAGAGATAATTTTTATAAACTGTTTTTTCCCCCTGTGTATTCTGTTTTGTTTTGTTTTGTTTTTCTTCCTCTGATCTAGGATAATATAGTCCATAATCTGTCAAATATGGTTGTCCTAGCTCTCTGGACTGCCTAGAGGGATTGCTTCCATCAAGGTTGTTCATCTCATGATGTTGATATGCAAATTGTTCTCTTAGCTCTACTCCCATGCTTCTCTAGAGTCCAACCATTTACTGTTTCTTATAGAACAACAATATTCCATAGTATTCATGTACCATAACTTGTTTAACCATTCCCCAATTGACGGGCATCCTCTTGATTTCTAATTCTTTGCCACTACTAAAAGATCTACTGTGAATATTTTGGAACATGTACTTAGAATTTTGGAACATTTTTTAGAATTTCTTCTGGTTATAGACCTAGAATTGGAATCGCTGGGTCAAAGGGTATGAACAGTTTTACTACTCTTTGGGCATTGTTCTATATTACTCTCCAGAAAGGTTGGATCCATTCACAACTCCCACACCATAGACTCTTTCCTCCTCTAATACTCAATATATTTATTATTTATTTCATTAAATATTTCTCAATTACATGTAAAATAATTTTTAAAAATTATTTGAGTTCTAAATTCTCTCCTGCCTTTCCTGCCTTGAGAAAGCAAGTAATTTGATATAGATTATACTTGTGAAGTCAAGCAAAACATATTTTCATATAAGTCTTGCTGCAAAAGAAAACACACAGACCCCCCACACACAAAAAAAAAGAAAGAGAAAATACTTGGATTTGAATTCAGAATCCATCAATTCTTTTTTCTGGAGGAAATAGCATTTTTCATCCTTAATTTTTTGGAATTGTCTTGGTTCATTTTATTGATGAGAATAGCTAAGTTAGGGTGGCCCAGTAGATAGAGCACCAGCCCTGGAGTCAGGAGTACCTGAGTTCAAATCCAGCCTCAGACATTTAATATTACCTAGCTGTGTGGCCTTGGGCAAGCCACTTAACCCCTTTTGCCTTGCAAAAATCTAAAAAAAAAAAATAGCTAAGTTAACTATTTACAGTTGATCTTTAAACAATATAGCTGTGTCCAATGTTCTCCTAGTTCTACTCATTTCACATTGCAGTTTTTGTAAGTCTTCCCAAGATGCTTTCCATGAAAGCATCTTGTTTGTCATTTTTTATACCACAATAGTATTCCATCACAATCCTATACCACAATCTGTTCAGCCATTCTCCAATTGATAGGCATTGCTTCAGTTTCTGATTCTTTCTCACCATATTTTTATACAATAAATACTTAATGAATGCTAGGTGATTGATTGATCGATCTTGAAAATAAATTTTGTATTTGGATTTCAGTGTTAGAGCATACTCTTCTATGTGTGTTCATTCCCTTATTTGTCTTCCAAGTCCAGAGCCACAACTTTATACTTCTTCTCTACAGAAGTCTAGATTCAAGAGCTTGGTGCATACTAGGAAATCTGATGTTAGATAAGAAATACTATCATCATTACCCTTTGTCTACCTCACTTGACTTCAGCCTTATATCTCTCTGATCATGTGGTTCCCTCTTCTTTTTTTGTTTTTTTTTAATTTATTTATTTTCATCCATATGCACATGTATATTTTTAAGTTTCTTTCCACCCTCCCTTCCCACCCTCCTCCCCTCAGTGGTGAACCATTAGGTTAGCATTTACATATATATTTTTGATAAATATGTTTACAGATTAGTTATTTACAGTATGAGGAATTAGGATTAAGGGAAAATGAAATATGAGATAATTTTTATAAAGTTCATCAGGTACTGATAATACTCATATGAACCTTCTCATTTAATAGAACAGGTAGAAGGAGCTTTTATAGTTGAGGCACAGGAGAGAGTTGAATTTGAAGATATAATAGATACTGTAAAATGGAGTCAATGGGTGAAAGGGATATGTACTGGGAGTAAGAGAAAGGAGAAATAGAATAGGCTAAAATATTTCATATAAAAGATATTTCATGTAGCTTTTGCAATGGTATGAAAGGCAGGCAAGGCAAGGGGGGGGATGAGGGAACCTTCATTCTCATAAATGGCTTAGAGAGGAATCAGCAGACACACTCAATAGAGTATAGAAGAAAAAAGAGAAAAGGGGAATGGGGGAGGAGAGGGAGGGATGTGGGTGATGGAGGAGAGGGTAGATCATAGGAGAAGATAGTCAGATATAACACATTTTCTTTTTTACTTTTTGCAAGGTTCTGGGATTGGGTGGTCTGTCTGTGACCACTGCGCTGGGTGGTTGCTGGCTCTCTGGGGTGGCATGTGGGCTTGGGCCCTCTTGGCTCCAGGGCCAATGCTCTGTCTGCTGTACCGCTTGGCTGCCCCACAGCACATTTTTGAAGAAGGAGAGAGTGAAAGGAGAGAGACAATATAATAAATGGTAATGGGGATTAATGGATGGAGGAATTACAATCAGTAACAGTTAACTGTGGAAAAATATGGAGGTAACTACTATGATGAACTTATGATAAAGAAAGTGATCCACCCAAGACAGAGCTGAGGGTATCAGAAAACTGACTGAAACATATTTTTTCTCTTTCTTTTACTTTATTTCTCATGAGGTTTTTATATTTTTGTGGGGGAGGGGGTATTATGTTTACTCTTAAACAAGAATATTTTAGTAATTTTAAATAAAATAAAGGAAAAGAATTTTTTAAATCACTGATAGTGCAAAAAAAAATAGTGTTCATCATGGGCAGCTAGGTGGCAAAGTGGATAGAGCACTGGCCCTGGAGTCAGGAAGTCCTGAGTTCAAATCCTACCTCAGAGACTTAATAATTGCCTAGCTGTGTGACCTTGGGCAAGTCACTCAAACCCATTGCCTTAAATAAAATAAAATTTACAAAAATAAAGTGTTGATCAGATTCTGAAGGGGTGTGTGTATGTGTGTGTATGTATGTGTGTTTCTTCCTCTGGATGGGGATAATATTTGTCCATAGTCAATCCAATACAGTTGTCCTAGCTCTCTGAATTGTTGAGAGGAGCTGCTTCCATCACGGTTTTTCATCTCACAATGTTGTTGTTAATGTGTACATTGTTCTTTTGGTTCTGCTTCCTTCCCTCAGCATCAGATCCCATAAGTCATTCCATACTTCTCTGGAGTCCCATCATTTATGATTTCTTATAGAACAATAGAATTCCACAGTTTTCATGTAACATAACTTGTTTAACCATTCCCCAATTGATGGGCATCCCCTCAATTTCCAATTCTTTGCCACTACAAAAAGAGTTGCTATGAATATTTTAGAACATGTCAAACTTTTCCCTTTTTTTATAATTTCTTCCGTCTATAGATCTAGAATTGGAATCGCTGGGTCAAAGGGTATGAACAGTTTTATTGCTCTTTGGGTATAGTCCCATATTGCTCTCCAGAAAGGTTGGATCAGTTCACATCTCCACCAGCAATGCATCAATGTCCCAATCCTCCCACAACCTCTCCAACATTGATCATTTTCCCTGGAGTACTTTTTATATGATTATATATAGTTTTAATTTCTTCATTTGAAAACTGTCTGTTCATACCCTTTGACCATTTATCAATTGCAGAATAGCTTGTGACCTTATAAATTTGATGTAATTCTCTATATATTTTAGAAATGAGACCTTTATCAGAACTCCTAGTTGTGAAGATTGTTTCTCAGCTTTCTGCTTTCCTTTTAATTTTGGCAGCATTGATTTTATTAATGCAAAACTTTTTTAATTTAATGTAGTCAAAATCATTCATTTTGCAGGTTATAAGGTATTCTAGTTCTTGTTTGGTCATAAATTTATCCCCTTTCCATAGATCTGATAGATAATTTCTTAGTCTATTAATTTATCTATTGTATCGCTCTTTATATCTAAATCCTGTACCCGTTTTGACCTTACTTTGATATAAGGTATGAGATGTGGATCCATGCCTAGTTTTTGCCATACTCTTTTCCAGTTTTCCCAACAATTTTTGTCAAATAGTGAGTTCTTCTCCCAGAAGCTGATGTCTTTGGGTTAGATAGTGGATTGCTGTAGTCATTTACTGCAGTTTCTTTTAAACCTATCCTAATCCATTCATCCATTACTCTATTTTTTAACCAGCTCCAGGCGGTTTTGATGACTGCTGCTTTATAGTATAGTTTTAGATCTGGTAGAGATAGGCCACCTTCCTTTACATATTTTTTAATTAGTTTTCTTGCTACTCTTGACCTTTTCTTGCTCCAGGTGAATTTTGTTACTATTTTTCCTAGCTTAGTAAAGTAGTTATTTGGTAGTTTGCTTGTTATGGCACTATTTAAATAAGTATTTTAATTTGGGTAGAATTGTCATTTTAATTTTTTTCTTTAGAAAGATTTTATTACTTTTGGGTTTTACAATTTTTTCCCTCATTCTTGCTTCCATGCTCACTTTTATTTTTTAGCTTGACCTAGCCATGAATATTTGACATTTTTCCAATTATTTAGATCAGATTTTATTTGGGTGAGAAGTACTTTATAATTGTATTCATACAGTTTCTGGGTTTGTCTTGGGAAGTAGATTCCCAAGTATTTAAAGTTGTCTATAATTATTTTAAACTGGAATTTCTCTTTCTATCTCATGCTCTTGGACTTTGTTGTTAATATATATAGTAATTTTGTTGATTTATGTGGGTTTATTTTATATCCTGCTACTTTACTGAATTTGTTAATTGTTTGAAGGTGTTTTAGATGATTTTTTGGGGTTCTCTAAGTATACCATCATATCATCTGCATGGAGTGAAAGTTTTATTTTCTCATTGCCATTCTAATTCCTTCAATTTCTTTTTCTTTTCTTATTGCTACAGCTAGCATTTCTAATGCTATATTGAATAGTAATGATGATAATGAACATCCTTGTTTCACCCCTGATTTTATTGAAAATGTTCTGAGTTTATTCCCATTACATATAATATTTGTTGATGGTTTTAGATGTGGTTCCCTCTTCTCCTAGGTTAGGTTCTACTCTCCAGGAAATACTTGACTGTTTTGGTGCTGTCTTATCCCAAATGTCATCTCTGGGATATGCAAATTTCCTGGGGAAGTTTGTAACTCTTCTCCCCTAGGACACATCCATCTATTATTGGGAAATGTTCAGTTACCTTTTGCACCTTGACTCTCAGTAGATCTATGTACTCCATTTTATAGATATATGGTCATCTTAATTCAATCCAATTATCTTCAATATGCTGACAACCCACAGCAGAAGATATTCATTTATACCTCCAAAAGGAGATGTGAGGAAAGTCTCACAGGATCTTCAAGGCAGAACAAAAACATCATCATTTAAGCTCATCAATTATCAGTTTTAACTCAGCCCCTTCCTAGCCATACTCCATACTAAAGTAAGTGCTAAAACTACTTGTCACAACTTGTCAAATAACAGTTTGAAATTTAGATAGATAGACAAATAGAGAGATGGATATGGACAGATAGGTATAGATATGAATAGAGAGATATAGATATAGATATCGATATAAATTTGAGATAAATCTAAAATATTCAAATCTGTGATCTCACTGATGTGGCTATTCCCCCCAATAATAGTTAAAACAGTCAATAAGCAATCAATTAACATTTATTAAGCACCTACTATGTGCAAAGCACTGTACTATACACATAAGTATGACTCTTTTCTTTTCCTCTCATATGCTAAAACATGAGTCCAACCACTATACAGAGGGCTTTTCTTGATGTCCCCTTTCATTTCACAGAGAAAGACACTGAGGTCCATGGAGGTGATTTGACCAGGGACATACAGATAGTAGAAGTGGCATTTGAATCCAGGTTCCTTGATTCTAAAGTCAGTGCTCTATCCAGACTACAATGACTTCACTTGATGAGGCGTGGGCTGTCCATCTGTTATCCCTTATTCTCCCCATCATCTCTTGTGTAAGATGATACCTTACACGACTTTTCTTTGTAATTCCTTGCTTATGTGTTGCTACCTGGTCAATTCCTGTTAGCCTTTCATTGCCTTTGGGTCATTCTCCAAGTCAATTTTTCAGAGACTGCAGTAATATCAAGATAGTTGTGATATGGAAAAGATGGACTTTGTTTCCCTGAGAGGCTTGATGTCATTGAAAATTTTTTGCAATTTCCCAAATGCATTCTCGTCTGTTCTAATGCTAAATTCTAGACTTACACATGATCTATTTACAGAATTTTTGTAAGATATATATGTTCACATATATATGTAAACATATACTTCTTTAACCACATATATGTGTATATGCATATAATGTGTGTGCAGGAATATATAAGTGCACACACAGATATATATGTGCATGTTTATGCATATGTCTGTTGTATATGTGAATATATACACATATGTGTATGTATGTATACTTAGTTTTCCCTAGATAGATTTCCTTTTGGTTGAATAAAGATCTCTAGGAGGTTCTGCAGCCTTCCAACACTTGATGTAACTACCACAAGGTCATATATTAACAAAAACATTTGTTTGGCTTTTGGAAAATTTCCAAAATGATTCGATTATCCTCAGTTTAATTCAACATACACTTATCAAGCACCAACTTGGCATGATGATGATGATGATGATTGTCCTTCACTAGAAAAAGACCATGACATCAAGGGAGGTATTGCCATGACAAGCACTTGAACTGGATTTGAGTGAGGGGGTGCAGTGCTAAGTCACCAACCTCACTTTCTCCTCCAGAGTCATCTGGGTCCAGTGGCCAGATATGGATCAGGACACCTGGAAATGGTTGGATGTAAGGCAATCAGGGTTAAGTGACTTGTCCAAGGTCACACAACCAGTAAGAGTCAAGTGTCTGAGACTGGATTCGAACTCCTGTCCTCCTGACTAAGCCCAATGCTCTAATCACTGCACACATAGCTACCCTCTAAAGACTGATAATGATGGATATTACCCTCCTTTTGGCACAGATGGAAGATAGCAAATAAAGAGGAAAACATACATTTTTAGACATAGTCAATCTGTTGATTTATTAAGATTAATTTTTTTATTAAAAAGAAGAATTTTAATTGGAAAGGAGAAAAATTACTGCAAAGTGATAGAAATGTAAAAAAATTAAAAACAGATGACATTTACAATGATTAAATATATATATAAAATATCCGAATGTTAATCTATCTAGATTTACACAAGAACTTTAGAAGGAAAATTATAAAACAATTGTATAAAACAATAAATTAAAAAATTATAGAGGAATTAAATAATCATAGTTAAATGGAGTTAGCAAAGGACATAAATTCATGGATTTAAAGCATAAATTAAAATAGCAATGAATTATACATCTTAGAATTAGATAAAACAACAATTAAATATATAGAACCAATTTGGCATGAGGCACTGATAGGGATACAAAGTCAAAATAAAAAAAAACAGTGCCTACCTTCAAGGAACTTCCATTTAGCTTCCAAGCCAGTGGATACCCTTTAAAATAAAGATAAAAAGATGTTTTTTGGCAACTCTGCTGTATGATTGCTAAACATCGAAAACCAGGCTAGAAAAAATGACAGGTGAGGGTGACCCTAAGAACAATGGAGAATGTATACAATGAGTGTGACATATTTTCAAGAGTTACCTCCTGAGGAAAGAATTTCCACATTTGGAATTATGTAAAGTCACCAAAAAAAACCTAATAAAACCCCACTAAAAAAATAAATTTAATACTAAGCATTACTTGTATTTTTCTATTTGTTATTGGATCCTATATCTAAACAACAGTTGAGAGGAAATCTATGGAATTGTGTCATAGACAGATGGTTGTGATACATATGAGGAATGAGATGAAGACATTGAAAAGGTTTTATAAGAGTTTAACATCTAGAACAAAACTACTTCAGTGACAGCTGGCAATTGCTGAGACTTTAAAAAGTCATTCAACTGAGAAATTGTGAGTTAAAGAAAACTGAAAAGGGACTTAAAAAAAAAAGAATGGCATTTGAATGGTCAATTAAATCATTAAAACATGGTCCAGCGCCTTTGAACTCTTTCTGAATAAGGATCAGCATGAGAGGCAGCAGGAGGTTGTTGAATATACACTCAATGGATCTGGATTTGAATCCTGGCTCTGTTTCCTCCTACCATCATGAATCTGATGCTGTCATTTGATCTGTCTGGGCCTGTTTCCTTAACTGTAAAATGAAAGGGTAGAATTAGATGAGCTTTTTTCCTTTTAGATCTAAGTTCACGATCCTATGATGTAAGAGCTGCTGAAGTTGTAATACATATCACCATACCTCCATCAATATGGATCTGTGATATCATTGACAAGAGAACTTCCTTCCACAATGCAGTTCACAACCTATCTCTGATAGAGGATCCTAGACACCTGTCATCCTAGATAGCTCTTACTTATTTCCTCCCATAAATATTCCATAGGAGCAGAGGTTCATTTTTTAAATTAATTTTTACTTTTATTCCGAACTTAAATATCAAAGAGAATCATATGCATAGTAGAACAGAAAAAAAAGAATATTGTACAAGAAACTGCAAATCTCCATTATGTACATTTTACTTTTTTTGCATTTTGCATTTTTATTTCATTAACTATTTCCCAATTACATGTAAAAACAATTAAGATTCATTTTTAAAAATTTTGAATTCTAGATTTTGCTCCTTTTATGCCTCTCCCATTCCTTGAGAATAAAAGCAATATTATGATTATACATATGAAGTCATACAAGAGATACTTCCTTATTAACCATGTTGCAAAAGAAAATACACAGGGATACACAAACCCTAAGAAAAATAAAGATTTTTTTTTTTACTTTTTTTGTAAGCTTTCAAAGTATGCTTTCAGAGTTTGTCATCTCTCTCTCTGGGGGTGGGGGGTGGGGGTGGATAGTATTTTTCATGATGAGTCCTTTGGAATTGTCTTAGATCATTCATTGTCTTAATGGGAGTAGCTAAGTCTTTCACAGTTGATCATTGCTTCAATACTAAGAACAGGGGTTTTTAACCTGAGGACTACAAATTTATTTGGTTTTTTTAAACATTATAATAACACTTCAATGTAATTGGTTTCCTCATATTCTTATATTTATTTTATGCATTTAAAAGCATTATTCTGAAAAAAGGTACAGACATTCCACCAGATTAAAAAGGATAGTACAAACAAAAAAGATATGAACCCGCACAATAGAGGATTCACTCAATGTTTAGGGACTTCCCTCTAGTTTTTATGACTTTACATATCTATTTTGCTATTCCTCATTCTCCCCAAATGATCAGTCTAACTTTTAGCCCTCTTCCTCTCTGACATCATTTTTACTAACTCTCTTGTATAATTCTCAATTAGTAATATATTGCAGGCTACTCCATTTCACTGTGTATCCTTCATTGCCCTTTGTGTGATCCTCAATTTAAATTCTTTGGAAACTATGGGTTTTCATGAATATCATCATTAAAGAGTTAACTCTTCATTTCAGTGATAATTTTGATGTCCTTAGTAACACAGTGCCATTTTCCAAAGGTAATCCAGTCTACTCCCTTTCTCTTATTCAATTCTGGGCCCAGCTCACTGTTCATTTGCAGTGCTTGTCCAAATTACATGTCCCAATAGAACAACTGTATAAGCTGTTCATCTAATCAGGAGCAGTTATAGACTAGACAAAAGGCATTCTTCATTCATTAGTACCCTCTTTACTCTGCCTAGCTTCCACTCTAGGTACAGATAATTAGATAATTTTGAGTGATTACAACTTTCATTTAGGAGGCTTTCATTCCAAGGCTTAGTGGAATAAGAACTATCCTCAAAAAAGTATCTGAAGGACTTCACCATCTGTAAAAGAATACCATTTCCTTACCGGATTTCCTCCATGATAGCAGCCAGTGCATTTGACTGAATAGCAGGTCTCCCCATCTCAAACTTTACTTGATGTTAAGTAATGAGGGTTGAGACATGTGTAGATCTCATAAAAATTTATGACATTCATATTCTTTCTAAGTATAGGACACTGGGGAGATGGTTTCCAGGACAATCATGATCATGTACAAAAGAGGAACTTTGGAGAATCTTGGAAGATTCATGGACATTTGGGAACTGGTTCTGGTTGACTGCTGACTTGTTGAGATAAGCCTTTTTCATTTGACTACATATTGAGAACTTGAAAAGGTCTGAATCAGTTTTGACTACACCTTAAATTTATAAAGGGAAAGGCCTAGGGTCTTCTTCCCCTACTGAGTTTATTCCCAAAATGGGTCTCCTTGGTAACTTTGTTAATTATTTTCTACTCTTGTTGCAGAAAGTGGAATCTCTGATCAGGAGAATGGGCCACAGGGATCTGAAAGTCATGGTTCAGTTCAAGTATTGCACAACTCACCATCAATTGTCTTGAGGAGCACGGAGTGACCTTCATTAATTCAGTCCACTGGAAGAATTTATCCAGCAGTTATACTGAACCTGGATATGAACTTGATGAGAGGAATGTTGTATAGGAAGTGAGCTTAGTGTGGAGTCTACTTTCTGAGAAATTGAGGTGGCATAGGGAAGAATGTGATCTGAAAGTACTGGGGAAAATATTTGTTCTTTGTTCTTGTTTTAGCAACAAAGGAAATATTCCTTTGGAAAAATCAATTGATGCTAAATGGATCTGGGGTGGTCCCCTAACATTAGGGAGAATACGATTTTGAGGATAAGAACTAATTACTGTAAAGAAGACATATCCCTAAATCTCTCAAAGTGCTTCAGAATTCTGAGGGGTCAAAATTAGTAGAATGGCTCTGGGAGAAAGGAATACAGATTAATAATTAGGGGGACATTGAATAGTTCTTTCTCTGTTGGTAAATTTTTCAAGTAATCTTGCATGACTTTGATATATGATTGAGATACGCTTCATTAGAGGAGGAGAGTTTTTAAAATGGTATTCTTGCTATACTGAATAAAAGGGCTTTTTAAAAAAGACAACAAACATGTTTTAATTTTTTACATGTTTTTTCTTTACTTTTAATTAGTCAATTGTGTGACTAAAGATGTGGAAGGCTATGTGTTGTTAAGGAGACTGACGGGAAATGTGGTTTGCCCCAGATAAAAAGAGGAACTGAAGGGTTATGGGAGGTGGACACCAGGATTGGACAAGTGAAGCCCCACTTTGGCTTTCGATAAAGAGGGGAGGAGTCAAGGTCTGACAGTAATGAGCAGATGGCAAGAATGAGAAGTTGCTAACTTAAACTGGATGTGCTCATGAGCAATTTGAACCTTATCTGTCTCACCAACTCACTTTAAAAATGCATACCTGTTTTCAGAATTTGGTGTTTACCTGGATTTACACATTTGCCATTCTGTAGCTCACAATAAAGTTTTCCATTTCAACTCATTCTCTCCTATTCCATTATTGTTTGGTCAACTAACATCACTCCTAATGATTTTAAACTTAATAAGTTTTATTTAAACTTTATTTGCTAGCTTTACTCTTGTAAGGGATTTTGTTTCCAAATAAAGATAAACTGACTTTTGTTGCATTCTAAGCAAGTGTTTGCCATGAAAAAGTGGATCACTCAAAGGAGAGAAGTTTAAAAGTCTCTGGAAACTAATTGTTTTCAACCTAATCACGAGCCCATGTTAAACTTTTTCACTGAATGTCCAAAAGCTTTGTGTAAAATATTGTTTGTGAAAGCCTCCTTTTTTACTTTTTCATATCTTCAAGTATGCCCTTGATGCATGTAGTTAGTTCTCAAAAAGAGATCTTAATATTCTTAAGTTTCCAATGAACCATCTCACCATAATGTTAGAAGCAATAGGGTTCCTGTTGCTAGTCAATCCCCCCATTCCTTTTCAGTCATCACTTAGATAATTGTGGCCAGGTAGCCCAGAATACCAACCAGTGCCTCTGGTTGTTGCTTTGTTCAGGATTTTTGAAAGGGACAAAGATCTAAGAGAACATAATTGTTGCAGTTACTTAAAGCAGGTATGTTCAACTCATGGCCCTCAAATCCCATTCATGAAGCTTTATTACATTTTATTATTATACTCATTGATAATGAGTTACATTGTAGTCATAAATATATATATTAAATTCTATATATGGCCCTTGACAAGTTTCTGTTGGGTGATGCAACCCAGAAGAGTTAAA
The DNA here is from genome assembly GCF_037893015.1 of Macrotis lagotis. Lineage (NCBI taxonomy): Eukaryota > Metazoa > Chordata > Mammalia > Peramelemorphia > Peramelidae > Macrotis > Macrotis lagotis. The sequence goes on along the minus strand of NC_133661.1, from coordinate 78,409,135 downwards.
AGATTGGCTCCTAAGACTTAAAGGATATCAGAACTGATAAAATGAAGGAAGTTATTTCAGTCCTAAGGCCTTAGTTTTGCAAATAAGAAGAGGCAAAATGTCAGTTCTAAATTCTGAAATTTACCATAAAGAGGAGGTGCCTCACTCCACAGAAAAACCTCTTTAATTATATTGAGAAGCAAAGTTGAAGTTGGATTAACAATTTAGGTTGCATAGTGGATAAAGCACCGGCCTTGGAGTCAGGAGTACCTGGGTTCAAATCCGGTCACAGACACTTAATAATTACCTAGCTGTGTGGCCTTGGGCAAGCCACTTAACCCCATTTGCCTTGCAAAAACCTAAAAAAAAACAAAACAAAACAATTTAGGTTGCAATTTCTGACCAACCTATCAGATATTACTATGAGGTCAAGCTGCTCTAGCTCATTCTCTATACATATGCTTAAGCATGCCATCCCAGATGTGGGTGCCAATTTCTTTTTAACCCTTCTTATACCCATGTGGACAGGACCTGCTTTTTCTCTTTCAATGCCCCATCCTGAGCGCTGTCTAATCTGAGATTATGAATAAATTCCGAACAATAATTCATAACCTTTACTTATTTTGCTGACTTCCAACTTGAGATTCTATATTTTAACTGAGGTGGAAATAAAGAAGAAAAACAGAGAAGCAACTTTCTTCCTAGACATTGTGTGATACCTAAACTTCCTGTACTCTTTAGAGGCAAGGGAACAAAATTATCAAGATTGGATTAAAATTTCCCAAGGTATAACTCCTTCTTCAAAGCTTATAAACTCTAGATTTCAACTTCTTCACTGATTTTTCCATACCTTTCATAGACATCCACAGATAGGTAACCAACACTTAAGAATTTTGATCTTCAAGGTGTAGGGTAGTCCATCTTATAGTCCATACATAATTACCTCCCATAATCAGGTTGGACTTGTAATGACTATTCCTTGAATGCCTTTGTAAAAAAGGCTCTTCAGTCTACTTTGAAATGATAGGTAGGTGAAGCCCTGATGCTTACAACTTAATATGGATGTTAGAGAGTCCATGGTCAAGTGCCATCAAGGCATATCTGTCTTACTTCTTGAGTCATTCCTATGAAGCATGGAGACTCTCTTTTGAAATGTTTCCCTCACAGTGGTACATTAGAAAGACCATGAGTAAATATTTTTATGTTAAACAAATTCATCTCCATGCTTCTTGTTTTCCTATACCACATAAAAATGGCTGAAAAATAAAGAGGGAAAGAAAAAAAATTTTTAAGAAAGATTTTATTTATTTTGAGTTTTAAATTTTCTCCCTAATCTTGCTTCCCTCCCCACCCCCCCAGAGAAGGCAATCTATTGGTCTTTACATTGTTTCCATGGTATACATTGATCTAAGTTGAATATGATGAGAGAGAAATCATATCCTTAAGGAAGAAAAATAAAGTATAAGAGATAGCAAAATTACATAATAAGTTAATGGGTTTTTTAATAAATTAAAGGTAATAGTCTTTGGTCTTTGTTCAAACTCCACAATTCTTTCTCTGGCTACAGATGGTATCACAGATAACCCAAAATTGTCCCTGCCTACACTAATGTAATAAGTCCATCGAGGTTGATCATCACTCCCATGTCGCTGTTAGGGTGTACAATGTTTTTCTGGTTCTGTTCATCTCACTCAGCATCAGTTCATGCAGATCCTTCCAGGCTTCCCTGAATTCCCATCCCTCCTGGTTTCTATTAGAACAATAGTGTTCCATGACATACATATACCACAGTTTGCTAAGCCATTCCCCAATTGAAGGACATTTACTTGATTTCCAATTCTTTGCCACCACAAACAGGGCTGCTATGAATATTTTTGTGCAAGTGATGTTTTTACCCTTTTTCAGAATCTCTTTAGGGTATAGACCCAGTAATAGTATTGTGTGATCAAAGGGTATGCACATTTTTTTGCCCTTTGGGCATGTTTCCAAGTTGCTCTCCAGAAAGTTTGGATGAGTTCACAGCTCCACCAATAATGTATTAGTGCCCTAGATTTCCCACATCCCTTCCAACATTGATCATTGTCCTTTCTGTTCATATTGGCCAGTCTGAGAGGTGTGAGGCAGTATCTCAGAAATGCTTTAATTTGCATTTCTCTAATAAGTAATGATTTAGGGCAATTTTTCATATGACTATGGATTGCTTTGATTTCCTCAGCTGTAAATTGCCTTTGGACATCCTTTGACCATTTGTCAATTGGGGAATGGCTCGTTTTTTTCAAAAATTTGACTCAGTTCTCTGTATATTTTAGAAATGAGCCCTTTGTCAGAATTACTAGTTGTAAAAATTGTTTCCCAATTTGCTACATTTCTTTTGATCTTGGTTACAGTGGTTTTGTCTGTGCAAAAACTTTCAATTTAATGTAGTCAAAATTATCTAGTTTGTTTTTAATGATGTTCTCCATCTCTTCCTTGATCATAAATTGCTTCCCTTTCCATAGATCTGACAGGTAAACTACTCCTTGATCTTCTAGTTTGCTTATAATATTGCTTTTTATGTCTAAATCCTGTATCCATTTGGATCTTATCTTGGTATAGGGTGTAAGGTGTTAGTCTAACCCAAATTTCTTCCATACTAACTTACAATTTTCCCAGCAGTTTTTATTGAAGAGAGTGTTTTTATCCCAATATCTGGGTTTATCAAACAGCAGATTGTTATAATCATTTCCTGCTATTGCATTTAGTCTATTTTAATGGTCCACCACTCTATTTCTCAGTCAATACCAGACAGTTTTGATGACTGAGGCTTTATAATATAATTTTAGATCTGATAAGGCTAAGCCACCTTCTCTTGCACCTTTTTTCATCGAATCCCTGGAAATTCTTTACTTTTTATTTCTCCATATGAATTTACTTACAACTTTTATCTAACTCATTAAAGTAATTTTTTGGAATTTTGATTGATAGGGCACTAAACAAGTAGTTTAGTTTTGGTATAATTGTCATTTTTATTATATTATTTCAACCTATCCATGAGCAGTTGATGTTTGTCCGGTTATTTAAATCTGATTTTATTTGTGTGAGAAGTGTTTTGTAATTGTTTTCAAAAAGTTTTTGAGTCTGCCTTAGCATATAGACTCCCAGGTATTTTATATTACCAGAGGTTACTGTGAACAGGATTTCTCTTTCTAGGTCTTTCTGCTGTACCTTGCTAGTCATATATAGAAATGTTGAGGATTTATGAGGGTTTATTTTATATCCTGCGACTTTGCTAAAGTTGTTAATTATTTCTAGTAGTTTTTTAGATGATTTTTTGGGATGTCATCTACAGAGTGAGAGTTTTGTCTCTTCCTTCCCAATTCTAATTCCTTCAATTTCTTTTTCTTCTCTTATTGCTGAAGCTAATATTTCTAATACAATATTGGATAGTAGTGGTGATAATGGGCATCCTCATTTCACCCCTGATCTTATTGGGATTGCCTCTAGCCTATCCCCATTGCATATAATTCTTGTTGATGATTTCAAATAGATACTGCTTATTATTCTAAGGAACAATCCATTTATTCCTATATTCTCTAGTATTTTTAGTAGGAATGGGTGTTGTATTTTGTCAAAAGCTTTTTCAGTATCTACTAATATAATTATATGATTTCTGATAGATTTGTTATTGATATAATTATTTGTACTAACAGTTTTCCAAATATTGAACCAGCAGGAAAGAAAAACTTGATTAAATTGAAGGTACATTAGTTCTTACTGTACTTCATTAAATATTTCCAAATACTTTATTTGATAAATTTCCTAAATCCAAGATAAAGGAATAAGCAGGAAATCTCTTGAACTCTTCCAAATTCACCTCCAAACAACAACAAAATAGTGCTTCAAAATGAATTCTGTAAAAGCAGAACAAAAAAAAAAAGACAAGGTGAAACAATTTTCCAGTCTTAGACAATTTGAAAGGTCAACAGAAAAGACAGTCTTACTTGGATAAAAGAGGAGCACAGTCCAGGGCAGGTAGTGTTCCAGCAAGTTCAGCAAGTCAATTGGAGACCCTGAGTCACAGCACAAGTCAGTGACCAAGGTCCAGCGGCCCCTTAACAAGTAAGTGACAAGGATATTACCCAACCCCCAGCCCCTGAACAGCAATGTGTTCCATAGTCCTCAACCCAGGTCCACAGAAACACTTCCTTTACCTTGATATTACGAGGCAATGTTAAGGTTGGAATAACAACTCATGTAATCTTTGACTAAACCATTTGCCGGCACTAAGGTTCCCCAATAGTCCTGGCACAGCACTAGGTCCCCAGGAGGACCTAGTGCAAGACTAAGAAAGTGACCAAGTCCCATCCCTGATGCCCAAATAAAGTTCTAAGCACATGCCCAGACCTCCCATAGTGCAGCATCAACCCCTGCCTCTACCCTACAGGCCTCAGTGCAGTAAGAGCAGCCAGGACCTCCAGCAAAAGAAGTTTGGGACAATGGCCCTTCATCACATGAACAGAACTCAGCTTTAAAAATAATGAAATAAATTACCTAGCTGTGTGGCCTTGGGCAAGCCACTTAACCCCATTTGCCTTGCAAAAACCTAAAAAAAAATAAATAAAATAAAAATAATGAAATAGGTTAGAAAAAGAGAAAAAAAATCAAAAAAGAACCTGACCATCAAAAGTTTATTATAAGGAGGAAAATCAAAACACAAACTTAGAAGAGTACCGCAATGTTAAAAAGTCTACATTCTAGGTTTCAAAGAAAAATGAGAATTTGTTTCAGACCCAAAAAGAACTACCGAAAGAGGTCAAAAAAAAGACTTCTAAAACTCAAATAACTCCATCTAGGTGGCACAGTGGATAGAGTACCAGCCCTGGAGCCAGGAGGACCTGAGTTGAATTCCAACCTCAGACACTTAATAACTATTTAGCTATGTGAACTTGGGCAAGTCACTTAACACATTGCCTTGCAAAAAAAACTCAGATAAAAGAGGTAGAAGAAAAAAATAGAAAAGAAATGAGAGGGGCAACTAGGTGGCACAGTGGATAGAGCACAGGCCCTGGAGTCAGGAGTACCTGAGCTCAAATCCAGCCTCAGGCACTTAATAATAATTACCTAGCTGTGTGACCTTGGGCAAATCACTTAACTCCATTGCCTTGAAAAAAAAATGAGAATGATGCAAGAGAATCATGAAAAAAAAAATCAACAGCTTGATAAAGAAGCACAAAAAAATGGAAAAAGATGTACAAAATTTTATTGAAGAAAACAATTCCTTAAAAAAAATTATTGGACAAGTGGAAGTTAATGACTCCAAGAAATATCAAGAATCAATCTAACAAAATCAAAAGAATAGAAAAATAGAAGAAAATGTAAAATATCTCATTGAAAAAACAAATGACCAAATAATTTAAGAATTGTTGGACTAAATAAAATCAATGATCAAAAAACCTAGATATCATACTTTAAGAAATTATTAAAGAATCATATCCTAGAATATCACAAAATATATCCTATAATCAAAGGATAAAATAGACATTGGAAGATCACTTCCTGAGAGAGATCCCCAGGAATATTATAGTTGAATTCCAGAACTCTCAGATCAAGGAGAAAATATTCTAAGCAGTTGTTAAAGAAATAATTTAAATATTTGTGGAACCACGTCAAGATTATAAAAGATTTATAATAGACTTGCTCATTCCATCAGTGCAACAATCAGGCACAATTTGAGGGTATCTGCAATGGAGAATACCATCTGTATCTAGAGAAAGAATTGTGGAGTTTGAACAAAGGTCAAAGACTATTACCTTTAATTTAAAAAAAAAACATTATCTTATTGTGTAATTTTGCTATCTCTTATACTTTATTTTTCTTCCTTAAGGATATGATTTCTCTCTCATCACATTCAACTTTGATTAATGCATACTATAGAAACAATGGAAAGACTAACAGACTGCTTTCTGTGAAGGGGGTGGGGGAGGGAAGCAAGATTAGGGGAAAAATTGTAAAATTCAAAATAAATAAAATCTTTCTTAAAAAATAAAAAAATTATACAAGATTTAGTAGCTTCCTCATTAAAGAATCAGAGGGCAAGAAATATAATATTACAGAAGTCAAAGGAGTTAGAACTACAACCAAGAATCACCTCCTCAGAAAAACTGACTATAATCCTTATCTGAAAAAATGATTATTCAGTGAAACAGAGGACTTTTTTTAAATATACAACTTTTAAAACTTTCTCGATGAGAAGACCAGAGCTGGAAAAAAATTTGTAAACAAGACTCAAGAAAAGTATAAAATGGTAAAAAGAAAAGAGAAAACATAAGGGATTCGATAAGGCTAAATGATTTACATAGAAGGGGAGGTGACACTTGTAACTGAAGAGTTACAAGTATTGCTATTAGTCTAATTAAAGGAGTATACATATAGATAGAGGGTATGGGTATAAGGTCACATTAATGGGATGATAACCAAAAACAATTAAGGGTTAAGAAAGGGGATTACACTGGGAGTAGAAGGATGGAAAGGTAGAAGGGGGTAAATTATCTCCCATGAAGGTGTGAAAGACCTATTACAATGGAAAGGAAGTTTGGAGGAGGATGCTGTGGGCATTGTCTAAAAATTACTCTCATCAAAACTGATTAAAAGATGGAATAGCCTATTCAATCATTTAACTATAGAAATCTATCTTCTCTATAGAGAAGTAACAGGAGTTAATTAAATGGGAGAATACTAGAAAAGAAAGAGTACTGGATGTGCTGATCAGAAGAAAAATGCTGGTGAGGAGAGAGAGAGAGAGAGAGAGAGAGAGAGAGAGAGAGAGAGAGAGAAGGATAAATAGGAGGAAAAATAGGATGAAGGTAAAGACACAGGTAGTAATTATAACTATAAATGTTAATGACAATTTTTGTATATTTAATATTTTCTCATTTTGTGCAAATAATGTTTTTTTATACATTAATAAAATATTCTTGTTTAAGAGTAAGCAAAATACCCCCTCCCCCCAAAAAATATAGACTCACTTGAGCGATAAAGTAAAGGGGAGAGAAAAAAATTAAAATTCAAAAAATAATAGTAAGAATTGTAGGTATGGCCAGGTGGCACAATGGACGGATCACCAGCCCTGGAGCTGAGCACCCGAGCCCACATCCAGCCTTGTACACCCAACAATCACCCAGTTATGTGACATGCAAGCCACCCCAACCAAAAAAAAAAAGAGAAAAAAAATACCCAAAATAAAATAAAATAGTAACAATAGTAGGGGTGACTGGGTGGCAGACAGAGCATTGGCCCTTGAGCCAGGAGCACCCAGGTCCAAATCTGGCCTCAGACACCCAATGATCACCCTGCTATGTGGCCCCAGGCAGGCTACCCAGCCCCATTTGCCCTGCACCACCCAAAAAATAATAATAATAAAAAATGTGCTTGAGTCTTTGTTCCAACCACCAACTACTCTGTCGCAGGTGAATCACATTCTTTATGATAAGTCCATCACAAAAGTTACTTCCATATTTTTCCACCATTGCCATTGCTGATTGCAACTCCCTCCTTTTGTATTCCTCCACTACTATGTACTATATTTTCTCTCTCCTTTCACTCTGACTCAGCTGTAGGGTAGCTGAGTGGCACAGCAGACAGATCCCTGGCTCTGGGGCCCAGAGGCCCTGTGCCCCCATACCACCCCTTAGGCCCAGCATCCACCTGGCCCTATGGTCCTGGACAGGCCTTCCAATCCCAGCCCCTTGCAAGAAGTAAAAAAGAAAATGTGTTATATCTGACTACTTTCCCCCCATGGTCCATCCTCTCCTCCATCACTCACATCCCCCTGTCCCTCCCCTTCTTATTCCAGATGTCTATACCCCATTGAGTATATATGCTGTTTCCTCTCCTAGCCACCTCTGATGACAGCGAAGATTCCCTCATTCCCCCTTGCCTTCCCCCCTTCCATATCATTGCAGTAGCTCATTATAATAAAGAAAAATCTTATTATATGAAATATCTTGGCCTATTCCCCCTCTCCTTTTTCTTTCTCCCATTACATTTCCCTTTTTTTCTATTGACTCCATTTTTACACCATATTTTAGCTTCAAATTCAGCTTTCTCCTGTGCTTCAACTATAAAAGCTCCCTCTACCTGCTCTATTAACTGAGAAGGTTCATATGAGTATTATCAATGTCATTTTTCTATACAGGAATACATGTAGTTTATAATCATTAAGTCCCTCATATTTTCCCCTTCTCCTCCAATCTCTATGCTTCACCCAAGTCCTGTATCTGAAGATCAAACCTTCTGTTCAGCTCTGGCCATTCCAACAGGAACATTTGAAATTCCCCTGGTTCATTGAAAGTCAGTCTTTTTCCCTGGAAGAGGACATTCATTTTTGCTGGGTAGTTGATTCTCAGTTGCATTCCAAGCTCTTTTGCCTTCTGGTGTATTATATTCTAAGCCCTACGAGCTTCCAAAGTAGTTGCGGCTAAATCCTGTTTGATCCTGATTGCAGCTCCACGATATTTGAATTGTGTCCTTCTGGCTGCTTGTAATATTTTCCCTTTGACTTGGGAGTTCGGGAACTTGACTATAATATTCCTAGGGGTTGGTTTTTTGGGATCTCTTTCTCAGGGGGATGGGGAGATCAGTGGATTCTCTCCATTTCTATTTTGTCCTCTGCTTCTAGGATATCAGGGCAATTTTCCTGTAGTAATTCTTTGAAAATGATGTCAAGGCTCTTTTCCTGATCATGACTTTTCAAGTATTCCAATAATTTTTAAATTATCTTTCCTAAATCTGTTTTCCATATCAGTTGTTTTTTCAATGAGATGCTTCACATTTTTTCTAATTTTTCATTTTTTTTGGTTTTGAAGTATTGATTCCTGATTTCTCGTTAATTCATCAATCTCCCTGAGTTCTATTCTTTTCTTCTTTTCCTCAGAGTTTTCTTATCTCTTTTTCCATCTGGCCAATTTTGCTTTTTAAAGCATTCTTCTCCTTAATAACTTTTTGAACTGTTTTATCCATTTGACCTAAACTGGTTTTTAGCATGCTATTTTCTTCAGCATTTTTTTGGAGTTCCTTGATTAAGCTACTGACTTCATTTTCATGTTTTTCCTGCATCTCTCTCATTTCTTTTCCCAGTTTTTCTTCTAACTTCCTCATTTAATTTTTCAAAGTCTTTTTTGAGGTCTGTCATAGTCTGAGCCCAATTTCTGTTTTTTTCTTGGAGTCTTTAGATGCAGGAGCTTGTGCTTCTTCATCTTCAGACTGAGTGTTTTGATCCTTGGCTCACAGGCAAAATATTTCTCAATGGTGTTCCTCTTGTTTCTCTGCTTGCTCATTTTCCCAGCCTAAGCCTGTTTTGGGGGTGCTTCCTGAGCTTTTGGGGCACTCCCATAAGGGTCTCAGTGGGTGAGGCTCTGTCCTCCCTCCTGATCTGTGAATGACCATATGTACCCTCCCCCTGCCATGGGGCTGAGGTGGGGGGGCCCTGCTGTTCTATTGGGGGGCCTAGACTGCAATCAGGATCTGAATGTGGTCAGAGCCCTAGAGTCCTGTTCCAGGGACAGAGCTTGGCACTCTCTCTCTTCACGCCCCTCCCTAGGTTCAATGGGCTCATGCCCTGGGGGCTCCTGCTTACTGGCTCTGCCTGCTTCTGTTTCCTGGATCTGGGCTGCAGTGGCCACATCATGCTGCTTGCTGTGTGCCCTAAGGGCTGGGCTTCACTCTGGCGGAGCACCCCTCTTCTCCCAATTTGTGCCAGGTGCTCCCCGGGGCGTAGGTCAAGGAACTGCCTCACTGCCCCTGCAACTCCTGGGAGCAGAGCCTTTCTCTGTTAATGACAATATTGCACTATTTATGGAATTATGAACTGATCCAGCCATTCTGAAAAGCAATTTGGAAATATGCACAAAGAGCAATCAAACTATGCACACTCTTTGTTCCAGCAATGCTATTATGACTAGAGCTGAATAAAAAAATGTGGGGTTTGGGGGGAAGGAAGGAAGGTTCTACTTTTACAAAAATATAGCAGCTCTTTTTGTGATAGCAAAGAACTGAAAATTGAGGGGATGCCCATCAATTGGGGAATGGCTAAAAAAGTTGTAGTATATGATTGTGATAAAATACTATTGTGCTATAAGAAATGATGAGCAGAACAATTTCAGAAAACCTAGATAAGACTTATATGAATTGATGCAAAGAAAACCGAACCAAAAGAACATTGTGCAGTTAACAGCAAATTGTATGATGATCAGCTCTGAATGACTTAGTTATTCTCAACAATACAATGATCCAAGACAATTCCAAAGGACTCATGAGGAAAAAATGCTGTTCACATGCAGAGAAACAGTTGGTGGAGTCTGAATTCAGATTGAAGCATGCTATCCTAATTCCAACTCAGATACTTGGCTTTGAATAAATGACTAATAGCTGTGCTAGCAAGTACTTAAAATGACAATGACTCTTTGAACATGCTCAAGCTTTCCTTTGCTATAATTGATTTGCAGACCAACTTAGCCTTGGATCATTCTGTCTTCTTTCTCAAGTTGTGCTGTCAAATTTTAGCTTTGTTCTTTAGAAAAGACTTGTCTAGATCCAGAGAAATCCATAAAATGTTACAGATACAGTAAGAATCCTGGTTCTCTTTACTAGAAATCAGTTTTCTCTTAATTTCTCTATAAGTAGAAGAAATAGGAAAGAGAATTAACTAAGAGTCATAAAAGACCTCTCTATCTCTCACAAGACAAAATACCATTAATAAGAAGCACCAAAAGAAACACTGCTCACTCTTTCCTTTTTCCCCATTCAGGAAAGGGTCAGTCATAGTGATTATAGACCACATATGTTACTACAGATATCATGATCAGAACTGCCTCAAAACAAAAAAGAATTTGGCAATTACCATGTCTTCCCTGCTCCAATAGGCAAGTGAGCTATGGGAACATTATCTTCCCTATAATCCTTTTTATACATGAGATTCATATAGGGAGTTAATGCTCCTTCCTCATTCCTATTCATGAGCCAAAAGGATCTGCATTTAGGATTTCTCTTTCTTTCTCCTGAAAAATCTGAGAGGAAAAAAGTAGAAAATTGAGAGGAAACAATTGATGATGTTTCTCCCTCATTCTTTTTTGTTTGTTTTTTGCAAGGTAATGGGGTTAAGTGACTTACCCAAGGTCACACTCAACTAGGTAATTATTTTTTTAATTTTTTTTTTTTAGTTCTTGCTAGGCAATGGGGTTAAGTGGCTTGCCCAAGGCCACACAGCTGTGTAATTATTAAGTTTCTGAAGTCGGATTTGAACTCAGGTACTCCTGACTCCAGGGCTGATGCTCTATCCACTGTGCCACCTAGCCGCCCCCTTTTCTTTTTAAATTTTTTAGGAAAGATTTTAGTTATTTTGAATTTTATAATTTTTCCCCTAATCTTGGTTCCCCCCCCACCCCAGAAGGCAGTCTGTTAATCTTTACATTGTTTCCATGGAATACATTGATCTAAGTTGAATGTGATGAGAGAGAAATTATATTCTTAAGGAAGAAAAATAAAGTATAAGAGATAGTAAAATTACATAATAAGATAATGGTTTTTTTTTTAATTAAAGGTAATAGTGTTTGGTCTTTGTTCAAACTCTACAATTCTTTCTCTGGATACAGATGGTATTCTTTATCACAGAAATGCCAAAATTGTGCCTGATTGTTGCACTGATGGAATGAGCAAGTCCATTAAGGTTGATCATCAGCCCCAACAACTAGGTAATTATTAAGTGTCCTCCTGACTCTAGGGCCGGTGCTCTATTCACTATGCCACCTAGCTACCCCCTTCTCCTTCATTCTTGAAGAAGACCATGATCAGTAAGTGAATTATATTTGAGTGAGGCAGGTGCTTTGCTAAGTCAACAATCTCCTTTTCTTTTCCAGAATCATCTAAATTCTGTGGCCAGATATGAATCTGGATGATTGGAGGTGATCCCAGATGTGAGGCATTCATAGTTAAGTGACTTGCCCAAAGTCTCACGGTTAGTAAGTGTCAAGTGGTAGGTTACATTTGAACTCAGATCCTCCTGACTCTAGGATTGGTGCATTATCCACTGTACCACTTAGCTGCCATTTTATATGTTATATTATGTATAATAAACTATGAATGTGGTGAAAAGTGACTTTAGAATCTTCTTGTGGATGGGAGCTCTGATTATTTCTTGTTGGATCCATTATACCTCTCCTCCATTTGCATTTTATTGTTATTCTCCTTAAACCACAGACTTTCTGACCTTATACTTCTTATGTATCCTCCTTTAGCAATATATAGTAGATTACATTTTAATATCTGGGTTATATTTCATTTCATCATGAAATATGGACAAAAAAAATTTAAATGACCACTTTTAGCAAGCCCATATGGAAGCACCATGTTGGGGATTTGTTATGGGCGTCCATCCCTATCAGAAATTGGCTTGCCTGGTCACCTGCTCTAGAACAGGTATTCTTTTTTTTTTTTCAAGGCAAACGGGGTTAAGTGGCTTGCCCAAGGCCATACAGCTAGGTAATTATTAAGTGTCTGAGACCAGATTTGAACCCAGGTACTCCTGACTCCAGGGCCTGTGCTTTATCCACTATGCCACCTAGCCGCCCCAAGAGCAGGTATTCTTAACCTTTTTTTTCTTTTTTAATGTCCTAGAAACCTTTGGATTACAAAGGATACCAATTATATAGTTATCTAAATAGTAAAAAAAGAAAAACAAAACTTCATGGATCCCAACTTAAACACCACAGACCAGAGACTCAATCATTTGAAGGCTTTTTGAGAGTCATTGGACCTAACCTAGATGTTGCACTCTAAGCTAATTTAAATCCTTTGATTAAATAAGTAATATGGTGCTAAGTTCCCTGTATAGATAACATTGAAGAAAAGTATTACATTGTGTTAACAAAATATATATATGGGAGATTTTTCATAGTAGCATAAAACAGCTACTGAAAACATCCATACTTCCATTATTGTCCCTACCCTAGTCTATCTAGGTCTGAGGGCACTGGATGACAGCATTGATATGTTCTTCTGAAATCTCTATGGGAAATCTCCATTTTTTTAAAAAATTAAATGCCTTGGCACATATTTTGACAAATATTATTGAAAGTCAAAAGTTACACAACTGTCAGAGTATATTATATTTTGATTTTGAAATTTTAACAAAATTCAAAACAAAGATGAACATATATTCTCGAGCTTGTTATAAAGTGTCTCTTACACTCCAGTTGAATCCCTCCAATCCTTATCATTCATTTCATTAGTGTGCAGACACAAACCAGTACTTTAAAGTTTGCATGGCTTTGCATTTTTACTCAGTATTATACAGTTAATCTCTTAAGATATTTATTGAATGACTTGTTTTTTCTATTTCCTCTCTTTCTTGGCTCTTCAATTTAAAATAAATTATTCCAACATTTTATGATCTTCTGAGTTTTTCCTTCATTTTTAAGAGTATTAATAAATATATATTTTTAAAAAACAAGCACTAAGGAGAAGTATAATATTGTTTTAGATAAATCAAAGTGAATTTGAAGGAAATGAGTATTATGCTATGGGCATATTAAAAAAACCCACCCACTTGAAAGTGAAAAATGTGGGCAACATTTTTCCCCAAATTCCTACCAAATAATTTAACATTTAATTAGTCATTTTGTCATCCTCAAGAGCGGTGGGCCTAGAGCCAGAAGGAAATTTAAAAATCAATTAACTTTTTTCCTCATTTAACTTAACTTTCAAATATCTGAAAATTGAAGCATAATTTTTATGTTCATTTTAAAGAATCTCATTTTTTTAAACTTTAGTTAAAAATGTAATTAATTTTTTTATGACTAGCTTTTGATCTTTTCCTAATGCTTGGAGCAAAGACCTCATTTTCATAGTTCATTAATAACTTCTTGTATACCTATTATCCCTGAACTTTTTTTTAGGGTTTTTTTTTTTTGGAAAGCAAATGGGGTTAAGTGGCTTGCCCAAGGCCACACAGCTAGGTAATTATTAAGTGTCTGAGCTCAGCTTTGAACTCAGGTAATCCTGACTCTAGGGCCGGTGCTCTATCCACTGCGCCACCTAGCCGCCCCCTGAACTTTTTAAAATTTTGAATTGTTAACATTCTTTTTTAAAAGTTTGAGTTCCAAATTCTCTCCTTTCCTTCAGCTCCTCCCATCAAGAAGGCAAGCAATAGGATTCAATTAATTATTTTTTAATTCATAAATATTTTATTTATTTTTCCAAGTACATATACTTGTAGTATATATACTGGTAGTTTTTACTGAGTTTTATAAATTTTCTCTCTCTCTCCCTTCCCTCCCCCCTAAAAGAAAGCAATCTGATATAGGCTATACATTTGTAACTATGCTAAACATACATTAAAACTGAATTGTGTTGTGAGAGAAAAATCAGATCCAAATGGAAGAAAGAAAACATTACACATAACAAAATTACATAATACATAAGACAACTTTAAAAATTGAAGATTACAAGCTTTGGTCTTCATTTAAACACCACAATTCCTTCTCTGAATATGGATAATATTTTCTATCACAAATCCCTTAAAGGTGTCTTTGATTATTGTACTGTTGAAATGAACAAGTCCATCATGTTTGATCATCACCCTCATGTTGCTGTTACGATGTACAGTGTTCTTCTGGTTCTGCTCATTTCACTCAACATTAGTTCATGCAAGTTTTTCTAGGTTTTATTGAAATCCCACCCCTCATGATTTCTTGTAGAATAATAAGTTTTACATCACATACATATACCACATATTGTTCAGTCATTCCCCAATTGATGGGTGTCCCTTCAATTTCCAAGTCTTTGTCACTATGAAAAAAGCTGCTATGAATATTTTTGTATATGTAGGATTTTTACCCCTTTATTTATTTTTCTTGTTTTTGTTTTTTAGGTTTTTGCAAGGCAAATGGGGTTGAGTGGCTTGGCCAAGGCCACACAGCTAGATAATTATTAAGTGTCTGAGACCGGATTTGAACCCAGGTACTCCTGACTCCAAGACTGGTGCTTTATCCACTGTGCCACCTAGCCGCCCCTGGATTTTTACCCCTTTATATGATACAATTAATTTTCAACCATTAGCTTTACTCATTGTATTCATCTCTTAAGCATAAATTGTACAGAATACAGAATAAAATAGGATTTTTTTACAAAAGAATGGAGGGGGAGGGGGAAAGTCAGGAAAATGTGAAGAGCAGGAGATAAGGTAGATTGTAAGATGAATTTTATACAAAGCTCTAAAAGATTTTTTATACATATCATCCATCTTCCAGAAGGTGTAAAATCTGTAACATAAATTTCAAATTTGAATTTTCAAAATCTGAACTGTTCATTGAGGAATTAGGAACTGAAAAAGCCTGAAGCTTATTAACTTCAAAGACTTTCTCCTGATGGTCAGTGCAGCTGAAAGTTAGATACACATGGACTAAGGAAAGCCACAGAACCAGTCTGCAACTGATTTAAGTTCAAAGAAAGGAGACTGGAAATGTGTGAAACTTTCCTTAACTAAAAAGAGCCAGGAGAATATGAAGTGGGGGGAGGGAAGGGTGTGAAGATGAAGGGGGAAGGGGGGGATAGAACAAAATGAAGCCTAGTTGCTAAGAAAATGCCAGTGACTGCTGGAGGTTTTGGATGAGAAAGGGAGAAGCCAAGAGCAGGGAAGTTGTTATAAAGCTGAAAGAGCAGAGGAGTGGTCCAGGTCTAAAGGAATTCCCCAAAAACCTGTGGTCCAGGTAGCATTATGAACCTGAAACTAGCTAAGCAGCAGCAGCATTTACTGTTTGGATGACAGTGAACTTCACTTACCTGAGCCTCAGTATCCTCCTGAGTAAACCTAGGATAATGTTTGCACAGAGTCATTAAAAGAAAATAAAACCTTTAAGCGCTAAAGGATTGTGAATTGTTGATTTGAGTAGACTAGTGGAAATAGGAACAAAGCCATTTGTCCTGCTCCTGTCCTGTTTCTCTCATGGGGACATCTCCAGTGACTTCTTTCCCTGTTGGCAGTAATACACTCAGCTTTGAAACTCCTCTCTGGCTGAGCTATTTTGATGTATGTATTGATTGATGGATGAATGAATGCAAACAACTCTATTAGATCTAGCCAGTCACAAACTCATACTTTACATCAAATCCATTTATCCTCCACTAAATCAGGACCTATCCTGGTATCTTGCCATCTGATCCAGGAGGTAGGCAATATGCTTTTCTTTACAATGCTACTGTTATATAAATTATTCTCTAGCATCTACTTTACATCAATTCATTCAGCTCTTCTCAGATTTCATTGAAACTATCCTTTTGGTCACTTCTTATAGGACAATATTATTCCATGACATTTATGTGCCATAATTTCTACAATCATTCCCTAATTGAGAGGCATCCCCTTTGTTCTCAAATTTTTTATATAAAATTATTCTTTGGAAGAGCAAACAAAAGGAAAAGTGTTGAACAGCTCTGCCTTCTCTCCTTCGTTGACATTAGTCGGAACTAACTTTTCTTTGATTCTTCTTTCCCCCAATATAGTTTTTTTTTTGGTTAGGTTTTTGCTGCCCCTATAATACACTTTTTGTACTCATCCTTTAGAACTGCCCCTTACCTAGAATGTAGGCCTTTGGTTGGTTTTATTTTAAAATCTAAGCTGTTGGGGTGGCTATGTTGCACAGTGGATAGAGCACCAGTCCTGGAGTCAGGAGTACCTGACTTCAAATCTTGCCTCAGACACTTAATAATTACCTAGCTGCTTGACTTTGGGCAAGTCACTTAACCCACAATTACCTTGTAAAAATAAAACAAAAAGAAATCTAAGTTGTTTTATAGGTTCCTCATGGAGTCTATTTAGACAAATCTCTTTTTTCTATCTTATCAGTTTTGTTTTTTTCTCTTTGTGTTATTATTAAACCTAGGTGGGGAGAAGAAGGGTTTAACTTTAGTTTCTACTGTTGTTTGTCTGCATGTCCAGATCTATTGGTTTAATCCAGGACTCCTGTGATCTTTTTGCTTCTTTATACATGATTACCACAGAACTCTACAAATCACCCCATAATTTTGCTATTATATGGCAGGACCACATGATAAACAATATCACAAGGCAATAACCATGAAAACAATCTGATACTGACAAAATTCAGACTTTTGGGATAAGAATTTACCATTTGATAAAAATTGCTAGAAAAACTGAAAAGCAATTTAAGGGGGGAAAAAACTAGGCATAGACCAACACCTGATATCATATACGAAGATAATATCAGAATGCATAAGCAAATTAGAGAAGATCATAGGAAATCAAATGGATAATTTTGATCGCATGGAATTAAAAAAAGTTTTATACAAGCATCTCTGAGGTTTCACCTCACAGCTCTCCGACTGGCCAATATGACCAGAAAGGACAATGATCAATATTGGAAGGGATGTGGGAAATCTGGGACACTAATGCATTGTTGGTGGAGCTGTGAACTCATCCAACCTTTCTGGAGAGCAATTTGGAATTATGCCCAAAGGGAAATAAAGATGTGCATACCCCTTGACCCAGCAATACCACTACTGGGTCTATACCCTGAAGAAATCATGAAAAAGCGTAAAAACATCTTTTTTACAAAAATATTCATAGCAGCTCTGTTTATGGCAAAGAATTGGAAACTGAGTGAATGTCTATCAATTGGGGAATGGCTGAACACATTTTGGTATATGTACAATATGGAACACTATTGTTTTATTAGAAACTAGGAGGGATGGGAATTCAGAGCCTGGAGGGATCTGCATGAACTGATGCTGAGTGAGATGAGCAGAACTAGAAGAACACTGTACACCATAACAGCAACATGGGATTGATGATCAATCCTTTTTTTTTTTAGTTTTTTTGCAAGGCAATAGGGTTAAGTGGCTTGCCCAAGGCCACACAGGTACGTAATTATTAAGTTTCTGAGGTTGGATATGAACTCAGATCCTCCTGACTCCAGGGCCGGTACTCTATCCACTGCACCACCTAGCCACCCCAAATGATCAATCTTAATGGACTTGCTCATTTCATAAGTGCAACAACCAGGTACAATTTTGGGGTTTCTTCAATGGAGAATACCATCTGTGTCCAGAGAAAGAAATGTGGAATTTGACCAAAGATCAAAGTCCTTTAATTTTTTTTATTTATTAAAGATTTTATTTATTTTGAGTTTTACAAATTTTCCCCCAATCTTACTTCCCTCCCCCCACCCTCCCACAGAAAGCAATTTGTCAGTCTTTACTTTGTTTCCATGTTGTACATTGATCCAAATTGAGTGTGATGAGAGAGAAATCACATCCTTAAGAAAGAAACAAAAAGTATGAGATAACAAGATCAGACAATAAGAAATCTGTTTTTTTCCTAAATTAAAGGGAATAGTCCTTGAACTTTGTTCAGACTCCACAGTTCTCTGTCTGTCTCCATTGCAGACAGCCCCAAATTGTCCCTGGTTGTTGGACTGATAGAATGAGTGAGTCCATCAAGGTTGAACATCACTCCCATGTTGCTGTTAGGATGTACAGTGTTTTTCTGGTTCTGCTCATCTCACTCAGCATCAGTTCATACAAATCCCTCCAGGCTTCCCTGAATTCCCATCCCTCCTGGTTTCTAATAGAACAATAGTGTTCCATGACATACATATACCACAGTTTGCTAAACCATTCCCCAATTGAAGGACATTTACTTGATTTCCAATTCTTTGCCACCACAAACAGGGTTGCTATGAATATTTTTGTACAAGTGATGTTTTTACCCTTTTTCATCATCTCTTCCAGGGTATAGACCCAGTAGTGGTATTGCTGTATCAAAGGATATGCACATTTTTGTTGCCCTTTGGGCATAGTTCCAAATTTCTCTGCAGAAAGGTTGGATGAGTTCACAGTTCCACCAATAGTGTATTACCTTTAATTTTTAAAATGTTATCTTATCATGTAATTTTACTCTCTCTTATATTTTTTTTCCTTAAGGATATGATTTCTCTCTCAACACATTCAATTTACAGCAATGTCTAGCATGGAAACAATGTAAAGACTAACAGATTGCCTTCTGGGGGGGGGGGGGGGAAGCAAGATTAGGGAAAAAATTGTAAAATCCAAAAATAAATTTAAAAAAGTTTTATATAGAGCTAATGTAACCAAACAGGAACTTGGAAAATTTTTCCATCAAGCTTCTCTGAAAAAGTCCTCATTCTCAAATATACAGGGGACTTAGTCAAAAATTTAAAAACATGAACCATTGTTCAATTGATAAATGTCAAAGGGTATGAATAGACAATTTTCAGAAGAAGAATTCAAAGCCATCAGTAAATATATAAAAATGCTCTAAATCATTATTGATTAGAGAAATGAATGTTAAATTAGTTCAAGATACCACCCCATAACTGTCAGTTTGACTGACATGACAAAAGAAAAATGACAAATGTTGGAGGGAATGTGGAAAAATTGGGAAACCAACACACAGTTGGTGGAGTTGTGAACTAATCCAACAATGTGGAACTATTCCAAAAAGACCATAAAACTGGGCATACCCTTTCACCCAACAATACCACTCTTGGGTTTATGCCCCAAAAAGATCAAAGAAAAAAGAAAAAAGGAACTATTTGTACAAAAATATTGATAACAGCTCTTTTTGTAGTGGTAAAGAATTGGAAATTGAGGGGATGCCCATCAATTAGGAATAGTTGAATAAGATGCAGTATATAATTGTAAATACCATTGCAATATAAAAAATGAAGAGCAGGATGATTTTAGAAAAATATATATGAACTGATACAAAGTAAATTAAGCAGAACGAGAACATTGTACACAGTAACAGCAATACTGTAACAAATATCAACAGTTAAAAGACTTAAATATTCTGTTCAAGTCAATGATCCAAGACAATTCCATGATGAAAAATATTATCCACCTCCTGAGAGGAAAACTGATGAATTCTGAATGCACAATAATTAAAAATTTTTCTTTACTTTTCTTAGAATTTTTTTTGGCATGTGTTTTCTTTTGGAACATGGAAGGGGAAAGGAGAGGGAGAGAATTTAACACTTTAAATTTTTAAAATGTTAAAATTGGCGAATAATTAAATTATATATATATATGTATACATATATATATATATATATATATATATATATATATATATATATTTAGGTTTTTGCAAGGCAAATGGGGTTAAGTGGCTTGCCCAAGGCCACACAGCTAGGTAATTATTAAGTGTCTGAGACCGGATTTGAACTCAGGTACTCCTGACTCCAGGGCTGGTGCTTTATTCACTACTCCACCTAGCCACATCTAAAATATATTTTTAAAAGAATCATTTACTAAAATGAATAAAACTCATAAAATAAAAAATGAACTATTCAATAGGGATCATAGAATAGAGATCATAAAGAAAATTTTAGTTCATTAATGAACATATCAAACTAATATATATTGAATAATCAAAAATATAGATCATTAGGAGAATTATTAGTTCAATAATATCTACACCTATAATCAATATCCCTCTGAGCTTTTGGACTAGCTAAATTACTATATGAAAATATTAGGAATGTGGTAAAAGAGATAGTGACAGGCAGCTAGGGGTGCAGTGGATTGGATTTGGAGTCAGGAAGACCAGTTCAAAATCCAACTTCATATATTAGCTGTGTGACCTATGGATAAGTCACTTAGTACTTTCTCAGTTTTCCTATTTATAAAATGAGGATAGCAGTACCACCCTCCTTCCAGGGTTGTTGTGAGAATAAAGTGAGATTATATTTATAAAGAAAATATTATATGAATGCTAATTATTATTAATTATAATTACATTGTGTTCCAGTTTAGTTTATTTCTTTTCCTTTTCCCCATCTACTAATCCACATGTGAGAATGGGAGAGTAAAAAAGACTTTGAATTCAAAATCTGGAGAATTCAAAGCCACAGAACTCTTTGTCAGCTATTTGGTTTACAATCTAACCTTCAGAGGTTAAAATTAGGTGGTTTGTGGAGTGTTCACAATAAATTAGGGTAAAGTGTCTGGCAGAGGAACCCAAAGAAAAGCCTAAATCTGAGGGCATATGCTAGCTGGAAAGGCATTACTCTTTATACTTGGAGTTGAGAATCTTTTTTTCTGGGAAATGAGAGTCTTCTGGTAGCCAGGATTATGAGAGAATAAGGCTTAAGAACTCAAGTTGAAAGTTTATGGTCCTGGGTAAGGGTAAGGGTTTCTTCTTGAATAAATGAACTTGCTACCTGTCAGGCACTGTTCTAAGTACTGACAATACAAACCCAAGCAATCAAAACAATCCTTACCTTCAAGATTTGTCTGCCTTTTCTTCTAAGAGGACCATGATATTAGAGAGGTATTGTCATAACATATAAATGAGCCGTATTTGAGTGAGGGGGTGCTGTGCAGTCACCAGCCTCTCTTTCTCTTCCAGAGTTATCTGGATCCAGTGGCAGAAGGCCTTGGATGCAGTGGGAGACCTTGGCCATTTAAGCTAAGGTCTTGTTAACTTCTAATAACTAATACCATGGTATCAAAGATCACTGAAGAGAAGATTCACATTTTAGGAGGTCTTGGAATAACTGATAAAGCTCAAAGATCCTGGGTTTGGGAGGAGCCATTCCTCCTTGTATGTCCTTCTGGTAGAGGGTATGTCTGAAATCCAACCCCCAAAATAGGTTGATGGCCACTCCCTTCCTTTAATGGACAAGTCAGAGGAAGCTTTTCAAAGTATAAGGACCAAAGTTCCCTGACAGATCTCGGATTTGGCTCTCTTGTCAGATTACCTACCATGCCTGTATATTCTGCAAATTTAGAGAAATATAGACTAAATGCTTATGTTAACCTAATTCTGTTTTGTTCTTTCTTAACGCCAAACTCTGGCAGTTAAGGCTATCCGTTATTAAGACAAACTCTCAGGCTTAATACATATTTAAAGCAATTATTTATTTTTAAGGTCAAAACTCAGACAGCCTCCTCAACCTCTAACTGGCCTCATTTTGACTAAGATAATTCCATTCAGTGATGAAGGTTAGGTTAGAAATGAGTCAAAGAAGGCCTCTTTTATTAATCAAAAAAAAATTCAATCTGAAAAGGAAAAGTCCTCAGGATTTTTGGCTAAAACTGAAACAATTGCTATTTACATTCACTCTGAGGGGAGTCTAGGTGGCAAAATGGATAGAGCAGGGCCCTGGAGTCAGGAGGTACCTAAGGCCTCAGAAATTTAATAGTTACCTAGCTGTGTGGCCTTGGGCAAGCCACTTAATCCCATTGCCTTGCAAAAAAATTTAACAACAAAAAAAGATTCACTCTGAGCCAATCAGGGCCCAATCCTGACCCAGTGGAGCTTGGCTTGGGATCTATCAATGAGAGCCAGGTTGATTTGTATTCTAGGTGTGGTTCTTAAATCTAACTTGTTAATACTAATATCAAAATTTAATATCTGGGTGGCTAGGTGGCACAATGGATACAGCACTGGCCCTGGAGTCAGGAGTACCTGAGTTCAAATCCGACCTCAGACACTTAATAATTACCTAGTTGTGTGGCCTTGGGCAAGTCACTTAACCCTATTGCCTTGCAAAAATAAATTTAATATCAAAATTTATATTCCTTTGGACAGATCACCCACTTGTAAGGATATGATACCCTATATGGATTGAGGGAAGGAAGGAAAAGAAGGAAGGAAGGAAGGAAGGAAGAGCAGAAGGAAGGAAGAACTCTAGGAGCTTACATTTAGATGGAAGAAGAAAATAATATGTAAAGAGAACTAGAAATTGAGAACTGTTGGTTTGGGTGCTGAGAATATGGCTTAAAAATGCCTAGGAAATGATGTGGAGTCCTGGTTCCAGATGAAAACTCACCTATCAGAACGAATTTTGTTTATAACTACAGGGAGATGAGGAGAATCACCATGAATTGTTTATTCCTTTCTTGAATTTTATCTTAAGAATTTTTGTGAATCTCTATTGTAGTTCATCTTCTTATATTGTATTATTTTCTATGGTTTCTAGTTGAGTAAAAATAGATAATTTCCTCTCTTCCTTTTATTTTCTATTTAGAACCCATTTGATTAGATTTGCAAGACTCCAAACAAATACATTATCAGCCCTAGTCAAGTGTACTCTATTCCTGGACAAAATGTGATCTTTTTTTAACTTTAAGTTTATCTTAAGCTGTGGTCTAGAAATACAAATTCTATCCTCACACGTTAGAAATACCTTAAAGGACAAAGCCAAGACTCCAAGATGAGGAGGTAGCCAAGAATTTATTTATATTTCCTATAGGAAAACAGGTGTACTATCCGAGATAGACACACATCACAAAAACAAGAGCAAACCCTTTATCCTGCCATGAAAGGCAGGACTCTTTCCTCAAGCCCCCATTGGCTGGGGATTATATAATTGACAATTTCCTGATTCACATCTTGTATGTTATTCCTTTATTTCCCCACTTTGGTCATGCTTCCACATACATTGCATGTTATTACAATGAATTTTAAGTTCCTCCTGGGGCAGAGAAGTTAATATTCATAGGCTTATTAAGCATATTCAAAGCAATGAACTCAAGTAATCCCTAAGTAACCCCTATTTCTTCATTAATCTTTTTGACTTTTTGGAACTTTCCACCAGGAAATAAGTTTGAGGTGACTACCTCTTTTGTATTTTGCTAACTAATTTCCTTTTAGGAAACACAAAATATTTCATTTCTTTCACATATAATTTTCTTTTTTAAAAATATTTTATTTTCCAATTACATATAAAGATAATTTTTAACATTCATCTTTTTGCAAGCTTTTGAGTTCCACATTTTTCTACCACTTTCCCTTTCTTTCCCCTTCCCCATGGTAGTGAACAATCTGATATAGGTTGTACTCAACATAATTTTCTTCTAGCAACTGTTCACTTTCCAAATCTTTTCTGAAAGCTTGTCTTTAATAGACAGCTGTGTCTGTTAGGGTATCACCAGTTCCCCAAAAGTCTTCAGATTCTTGCCCAGAATTGTTTTTATATTTAGGAATACTTTATAACAATAACAATTGATATTTATACAGTAAATTAAGGGTTGCAAAGCAATTTATAAACATCCTTATTCCATTTTAATCTCACAACACAAACTATTTTACAGGGAGGAAAGTTAGGCTTTGCCCTTGGGTGTATGACAAGTCTAGCACTCTCTCCATTATGCTCTTTTGCCTCTCAATCTTTGGATTCTTTCTGGCAATACAATTCTTGCCCCAGGAAAGACAGTAAACTTCTTTGTTGTGGTTATTGGATTGACAAATAACTGCTCAAATGATCCTTAGCAGAGGGTCCCAGACTACTATTAACTGACCTCTTTTCTTTCCAAGCTTTCTGGATGCTACATCTTTCATCTGGCAACATCTCTAGATTGACATCACCACCTAGTGAAGCACAAGCAGCTGCTTCTTTCTCAAAAGAGTCTAGTTTTCTCCCTTTCCAGAAGAATCACACATTTGTTACGTGGTTCCAAAATGTTCAGTGGTCTTTATATCTTCCTCCCTTCTTTGGGTACCATTCTTCTACCTTTGATTCTCCTGATACAAATACTTCAGATTTTTTTATGATTACTTAAAATAGAACTCTTGAAAAGCATACTTCCATAAAGCTTGTTGTGATTCAAATGAAGCTACTTGATTATGCCTTAGAGCCAAATCACTCTGACTCTCACTGATTGGCCAATAATAAGTCCCTGCCCAAGACTCACTTGGTCTTTGGGTTTTGAGGATTCAAAGTGAATATAAATAGCAGTTACTTCTGTTCTGGTTGAAAAACCTGTGAATCTTCCCCTCCCGAAATGATTTTTTTTTTGAGTAGGCAAACTAAGCATCTTTTGCCTCAGTTCTTAGTTCTTACCTATCCCTCATTTCTTACCTACCCTACAATGACTAAATAGGTGATCTCAGACAAACTGAGATCTCTTAAAGACCCTAAGCTTAAAAAGACCAAGGTCTTCCCTCCCGTTACAACCAAGGCCCTAGTCAGATGGTTAACAGGGAGAAGAGTGAGGTTGATGACTGCACAGCCCTGCCTTATTTAAATCTAATTCACTAGCAAGTCAAGACATCCTGATATAATTGATCCTCTTCCAGAATGAAGGATAAATAACAAAAACAAGTTTCCTCCTTTTCCAGAAGTCTCTTATAATGTTCAGTGGTCTTTGTATTTCCTTTCCATGTTTGGATAGCTTTCTCCTACTCTCCAATCTGCTGACACAGAATTCCTAACAGGTTCCTTTGCCTCTTGAGATTGTTTTTCTTCATTTTTACATAGGAAAAACTTCCATTTTTAAAAGAAGGAACACTATTCTTTTTTTTAATTAAAGATTTTATTTATTTTGAGTTTTACAATTTCCCCCCATCTTACTTCGCCCCCCCCCACAGAAAGCAATTTGTCAGTCTTTACATTGTTTCCATGTTGTGCATTGATCCAAATTGAGTGTGATGAGAGAGAAACCATATCCTTAAGGAAGAAACATAAAGTATAAGAGATAACAAGATCAGACAATAAGATATCAGGTTTTCCCCCCTATTGAGTTCCACATTTTTCTACCACTTTCCTTTCCTTTCCCCTTCCCCATGGTAGTGAACAATCTGATATAGGTTCAAGGGAATAGTCCTTGAACTTTGTTCAAACTCCAGAGTTCTTTCTTTGGATACAGATGGTATTCTCCATTGCAGACAGCCCCAAATTGTCCCTGATTGTTGCACTGATGGAATGAGCAAGTCCATAAAGGTTGAACATCACCCCCATGTTGCTGTTAGGGTGTACAGTGTTTTTCTGGTTCTGCTCATCTCACTCAGCATCAGTTCATGCAAATCCCTCCAGGCTTCCCTGAATTCCCATCCCTCCTGGTTTCTAATAGAACAATAGTGTTCCATGACATACATATACCACAGTTAGCTAAGCCATTCCCCAATTGAAGGACATTTACTTGATTTCCAATTCTTTGCCACCACAAACAGGGCTGCTATGAATATTTTTGTACAAGTGATGTTTTTACCCTTTTTCATCATCTCTTCAGGGTATAAGGAACACTATTCTTTAGGTTTTTTTTAAAGTGTTTTTGCAAGGCAAATGGGGTTAAGTGGCTTGCCCAAGGCCACACAGCTAGGTAATTATTAAGTGTCTGAGACCAGATTTGAACCCAGGTACTCCTGACTCCAGGGCCGGTGCTCTATCCACTGTACCACCTAGCCGCCCCAGGAGCACTATTCTTTAAAAATATATATTTATTTATTTTTCCAACTACATGCAAAGATAGTTTTCAACATTCATTTTTAGTGTAAGGTTTTTGAGATCCACATTTTTCTCCCTCCCTTCTCTCCCCCTCCCCTTGATAATAAAATAATATTTTAAAAACTTTTCCCTATTGATCATACTGTGAAAGAAGAATTAGAAGAAAACAGGGAAAAGCCATGTGAAGGAAAAAAAATTTAAAACCAAATTTTAAAATGGAAAATAGTATGGAATCTGTATTTAGCCTTCATAGTTCCTTCTCTGAATGTGTATTATCAATGGCTCATCATTATAAATACTTGGTCCAGAGTGATTAAAATGGCTTTTATTGATACATCTTTGCAAAGATAGACCTCCTCTCTTAAGGACAGAAGGCCGAATCCTGGCAATGCTGGGCCTTATATGCAGTTTGAATGACTTGTTCCTCTCCCTTTATGCCAATCATTGGCCAGGGTCACAGTCTAATTGATACATTCACCCCTATATGTTTTCCCCACCCTGTTCATTATACTAATGAGCAAAGGGATGTGAACAGTTATCTCCTTGAGTAGGTGCAAAGGAGAATAAAACAGACCCTCAAATCAACTCCTGTCTAGTTGTAAGGTTATTCCTTCAATCAGCTTTCCTTTTGTTTAACTTTCCCCTTCCTACTGTATCCACTGTGCCACCTATCTGCCTCTTGTAAGTCTTTACAGGCTTTTCTAAAGTTCACTTTATCACATTTATATACCACAATTGAACATATTTAATCTTGATAACCTGAAGAGTGGAGAGGCATTCTTTAGGCTCCTTCAACTTCTCTCCTAGAAGTTAGATCAGGCCAAACTTTGAGCATAGCAGTTGCTTGACTTGCAGGAATTCAAACATTGGACAGTCTATGCAGGTCACTTGGATAATTTTTCTTGTTTTTCAAGGTTGTTTGAAGTGAGATCTTCAGTCCTTTGTAATCCTTGCTGATGGCTCCCCCAAAGAACTATAGTGTTAAGCTACTTTTGGATGCTCTTAATTCCAGAGTAGTCCCCATCCTGCCCACCTTGTATAGTCTTTTGAATTCTGTAGATTTCCTAGGTCCTAACCAATTGCTTAGGGTCTGTCACAAAACAGTGTATGAACATTCATGAGAGATGAGAATAGTCTTATAATTTCAGAAGTCAGCTAGGTCACCACCTAGTAGTAGTAGATAGAGTAGTAGATAGCTCTGGGTTTGCAATCAGAAAGATCTAAGTTCAAACTTGACCTCAGGGGTGGCTAGGTGGTACAGTGGATAGAGCACCGGCCCTAGAGTCAGGAGTACCAGAGTTCAAACCCGACCTCAGACATTTAATAATTACTTAGCTGTGTGGCTTTGGGCAAGCCACTTAACCCCATTTGCCTTGCAAAAACCTAAAAAAACCCAAAACTTGACCTCAGGTTCTTCATAAATGTTTTGACTCAGCTGGGAAAGTAAATGGTGACCTGTTTGACTAAGTTTCTCTACTGTAAAATAGAGGTTAAAATAGCTCTTACCTCTAGGGATTGTTTTGAAGATCAAATGAAATAATATTTGTAAAGCCCTAAGCATAGTTCTTGTTATAAATAAGTGTTTAATAAAAAGCTTGTTTCCTTCCTATGACAGTTCATACAAGGGATTATGAATCCTAACTTAAGGGGATCAAGAATGATCACATGGAAAAGGTGGAAGTTGAACTGAATCTTGAAGGATGAGAATTACAATGGATTGAAATGTGGGAGAAGGGAATTCCAGATATAGCTACCAGAACAAAGGCCCTGGAACACTCAGTAAATGCTTTCTGAAAAAATAAATTACACTTGTATGCCAATAATAGTTATAGTTTTTACTTACATCAAGTTTTACAATTACAAAGCATTTTCACATGTATTTACTTCTGTGATCTGGATTTAACTGGATAGATAATTACCATAGGTGCTCAGAGAAAGGTTGGGGTTTATGACATGACAAAAATAATATTTTAGGAAGGTTAATTTGTAAATCTATGATTGGTAATATCAGTCCACAAACCTCAAGTAATTATGGGTTAAAGATATGAAGCAATGAGATAGAACAGGACTTTTCAGGTATGTCCAAGAAGTCTGGGTTTTAGCTCAGCATGTAGGTCCAGATGTTTATCTTTTAAAAGGAATTTTGAGATCCAGATACATGCCTAAATCAAAGGTCAGAAAGTCAGGGGGCATTAGAAAAGAAGATTAAAGACAATGGTGTAGCTACAGTGGCCTCCTTATTCCATGCCTTCATTTTGTCTCTCATCATCATGCCTTGGAACTGACTATCCCCCCCATGTCTGAAATCTTCCTGCTTATCCTTTTTTCTTGGTTTTGCTGCCTTTTTTCAAGACTTCATTCAACTATTAGCTTCTTCGGGAATCAACTTTTAATGTTCTAAACCTTCTCTTTTTACTCAACTACCAGGGTCTTCCTCTTTGAGAGAACCATATATCTCTTCTGAATATACTTTGTGTAACTCCTCCATTAGAATGTAAGCTCCTTGAAGGAGGGACATTTATATTCCCAGTGCTTAACATAATACCTACCTCATAGCAAGAACTTAATAAATGCTTATGGATTGACTGAGAGGTACTAATTGCCTAGGTAAGGTGAATGGTCTATTAATCAATCAACAAGGCAGCTAAATGGCATAGTAGATAGCACACCCGGCCTGGAGACAGGAAGGTCTTAATGAATCCTAGATACTTCTTAGTTCTATGATCCTGAGCAAGTCACAATCTCTATATGTTTCAGTTTCTTCAATTGTAAAGGAGTGTAAAATAGTTACAATAATAGCACCTACCTTCCAGGATTTATTTTAGGATCAAATGAGATAAAAATAATTGTAAAGTGCTTAGTCCAGTATCTGTCAAAGGGTCTGACATAATAGGCACTATATAAATTTTAGTTATTATTATTAAATATATAAATGAAACATCCCCCTACTCCTAAGGACCTTCCATTCTAATGGGGGAGGCAAAAAAGGATGTGCATATATGCATATATAGATTATATATCTATATTTGAATGAAGATACTTATGCATGGATAGAATATGTGTAAAGAGAATAAGCCTATAGAATTTAAATAAAAGGTTGTTGAAGAGTGAAGATGTTCGTAGTTATGAGGAAAGCCTTTTGTTTTGAAGAAAGAGGAATTCTAGAGTTTTGGGTAAGGAGGGCCTCCCAGGCGGAAGAAGCATCCAACAAAGGCACAGACAGGGAGAGTGAGAAGGTTAGTTTGGTTGGATTGCAGAATGCAGAAGGAGCAACCAGGAATTTGGAGATCTTAGGAAATAAAGGGGCAATACAAGGTGAGCAATGTATGTACCAATGACCAAGAAATCCATAATTCTAAGGAAAGTTAATGATTCATTTAAGAACTTCATGTACACTTCCCCCCCCTCCCCAGCAGAGGAATCATCTTAGATATAGATAGACAGCCCAGAATCCATAAAGAACAGGTTAATGAATTTAACTAATTGGAAGAAGTGAAGGTGATGCAAGGGGAAAGATGAAGAGAATTGTGAATGTACATTTTAGGCGATGTAAATTGACCATTACCTACTCTTGAGATGTAAATTGACTAGAAATAGAGATTTATGATTGTCACAGAAACAATTGCAATCTTAAAAGCTGCTTGGGTGGAGATTCCCCCCCCCCCCCCCAATTCTTGATGTACCATTGATGGTTTAATGTAAAATTTGGTTTCACCCTCTACCTAATTCCTGGTCCAGTAAGAGAAAGGGAGTTCACCTTTTGCCCTCTGGATGAGAGACAAGACATAAAAACCTGGGTTGGACTCCAGCTCAGGGCCGCAGTCTTCTCTGACCATGGCCCAGTCAAGGCTTCTTGGCTATTCTTTTATCTCTCTCGCTCTCACTCTTGCTCTCTCTCGCTCTCTCGCTCTCTCACTCTCTTTCTCCCTAGCCCTTCCTATGTCTTATAACCTTTTAAATGAATTTTTGTTTTACTTCCACCCTTGCTTTCCCAAGTCTGAATAATGATTCCTCATAGGCAGAACTGAACTCAATTAGCCAGCGGCTACAAAGGGAGGTAGTGAAGGGTAGACCATGATAGAAGGGAGAGTACAGAGGCTCTAGGAGATTGTCTAGGAGGCTGTACTTGTAAACAGACCTGTAAAATGATTGGAATGGATTGTCACTTTCCAAGTGAAAGTGGCCTTTAGAATAGCCTTAAATATTTTCCTTAAATCAGTAGGTTACTGGTTCATCTCTGTCTCTGTCTTTTGATGTCTTTCAAAGGGATCAAAGCTAAATTTTCAACAGAGTGGAGGTAATAAAAATGGATAGGCAGAAGCAAACCAGTGAAGAATGAAAAGCCAGGACTTAGGACCTGATTTATGAGGGAAAACCCCCCTCAAAAACATGGAGATCAAGGAGGAAGGTTCAAACTGCTACTTATTACAATTCTGTTTACTTTTAACAAGAGAGAGGAGGAAAAACAAAAGAGATTCTTTTGTTGGGTGAGATCAGCCCAGTTAGAAGAAAAAGTACCAGTTTGATAAAGGAAAGGCAAAACTTTGTTTTTGTTTTGTTTTTTAATTACTGCTTTGCAGCAATGCTTAGCAGAAAGGTGGGACAGAGGCACATATTTCAAGGCAAAGAAAATTTGATCTGCAGAAAGTGACTATTGATTTAAAATATAAAGCATTATAGGATATCTCTGAGTGAACAATAGAGAACTTCTTTAGAGAAAGTATTAAGTATTAAGGGGACCCTCCTACCCCCATCCCATTTCTATTAAGTATTTGATTACTTTCAAACATAGTTCTAAGTGGTTCCCTGGCAAATGTATTTGTCCAAGTTAAGAAATATTTTCCAAAATATCAAAGATCTGTGATTTAATCATTGTGCATTCTACCTCCAATGATCATGTTTCTCTGCAACCATAACCTATCTTCTTTAATCAGCCCACAAGCAATTATTAGGTGCCCTGCTAAACTCTGGGGGGGGGGGGGGGATTACAAAGAAAAGTGAAAAAAGTCTTGGTTCTCAAGGAGCTTAGTGACTGGAAAAAAAAATTAAGCAACTGGTGCTCAACCTTTTGGTGAAGAACTTCTTCCACTTTAGAGAGGTGGGATCAGTTCATTGCAGGTCTCTACTTGAGACCTAGGTAAGACTTGTTAGAACTTGTGATTTTCTGGCTTACTCTTCAAGAATTTAGGTTCCACTCTATGTTATGTATGCTGACACACTGGTTTAGGACTTAAGGAGTTTTTTAAATTATTTGCTGTTAACATGAAGGTTGATTTGTCTAACAGAGTGATTTCTGTGCTTGAATCTTTCAAAAATTCTGCTCCCTAGAAAAGCAAAAACTGCTTGGTTAAAAGGTAGTTTTCCCTTTCCCTTCTTCCCCACATTGGGGGGGGGGGCTCCCTCCTTACCCTCCCCCCCATCCCCTTCAAATCCTATTAATAGCATAAGATGGTAAAACAGAGTAGTCATAGGTATACACAAGTTGCATATAAGTAGACTATTCCATTTCATTCAATTCAATGAATATTTATTAGATATTTATTATGAGTAAAGCACTGCTGGACTGGGGCTGCAATAAAAAAATCTATTCTCAAGAAACTTAGTCTAATAGGGAATAAAATGTGTACAAAAGTAAATAAAAACTGTCTATATTCTGTATTAGTAATTACAAGAGGAAAAGAAAAATGTTAATAGTTGGGATGAGGTTGGAATGGGAGATCAGGAAAGACCTGTGTATGTATGTTTGTGTGTGTGTGTGTGTGTGTGTGTGTGTGTGTATACATATACATATATTTTATATATTTTCCTATATAATATTACATATAATGGATGTGGTACCTGAACTGTCCTTTGAAGGAAGCTGGAGATTGCATGTAGAGATATACCTCTTTTGATTGTGTTTTGCTTCATTATGCTTTGCAGAGAATTTTTTTTTTAACAAATTTAAGATTTGTGGCTTGGGATTATATCTATAGAAGATAGCACACTTTAATAGACAGATGTTGTGTGTGTTCTGTCTGCCTCACAGACCAACCATTACTCTTGTCTCTCTTCTTCTTTGGCAGTCCTATTCCCTGACATATGACAATATTGTAATTAGACCAGTTATTAACCCTACCATAGTCTCTAAGTGTTCAAGTGTATGGAATAGTCAATTTATCCAAAGTTCATTGTTGTCTTATTTTAAGAAATGATTACAGTCACCCTAACTTACCACCACTCTGATAAGTTGGTCATCAATACTGAGACAAGACTCTCCACAAGCAAAAAGATTACTCCTTTCTGAAGGTTCAGATGGAGGTTAGCATTTTTTAGCAACAAAATACTTTTAAATTAAGGTATATACTTTTTTTAGAGATAATACTACTTAATTGTCTTACAGTGTGGTATAAACAATTTTTATATGCACTGGGAAAAAATTCATATGACTCACTTTATTGTGTGGTCTGGAACTGAACCCACAATATTTCTGAGGCATGCCTTTAGTGATATTGAGAAAGGAGTGAGAGGAAGCTAGATTTCCCAGTGGTTAGAGCACTGGCCATGGATTCAGGAGGACCTGAGTTCAAATGTGATCTTAGATAATTGCCTAGCTGTGTGACCTTGGGCAAGTCACTTAACCCCATTGCCTTAAAATAAATAAAATTTTTTAAAAATTTAAAATAAAATACTTTGAGAAAGGAAAGAATTCTCTACACAGAGACCACTGGTGCAAAGTCATGGAGGCTGGCTGGTATTAGAATACCATGAATGGGGAACAGTTAGGAATAGAAGGGGGAAAGGAATTAGAACTGAAAAGGGGGTAGTCAGATTTGTGGAGGGATTTAAATGGAGGGTTGAGGAGTTTATTTATTTTTATTTTAGAGGCAATAGAGATCCACAGATGCTTTTTGTTTTTGTTTTTTTAACAGGGAAGTGACAGGCTCAGCTTTATATTTTTAGAAGATCAATTTGGCTGTTATATTTATGGGCAAAGTTCTTGAGACAGGGATACCAAATTAGGAGGCTGTCAAAATAGTCTAAGTAAAAGGGGATGGGGAATGGATGCTATGAGTAGAGACATAGGATCAAAAAAGATTGAATACCTGATGGATGTGGAAATTTATCTGAAAGCAAGACACTACCAGAGCAATATATTTGTTATGCATCTGTCTCATTTTCTGATAGAGAAATACCCATTTATGGTCAGGGCTGCATTTTTGACTTAATTAGTATAAGGAATTCTCAGGTAAGGAAAATTCCTTTGCCAATGTGAGTAGGCTCTTTCAATATAAGGAATTCTCAGGTAAGGAAACTTCCTTTACCAATATGAGTAGGCTCTTTCCTTGCTTGTTATAGTCTTATTGCTTAGAGCAAGATGTCTTGAGTTTTGCCCAAGGTCACATAGTCATATTTTGTATCCCTGTCTCAAGACTGTCCTTCAACTCATACTGCAAAGAACAGCCAAATTGAACTTCTAAAAATACAAAGCTGAGCCTATCAATTCCCCATTAAAAAACAAAACAAAACAGCTTCAAATGGCTCCCCATTGCCTTCAAAATAAAAATAAAAGTTAACACTCCAGCTAAAGCCCTTTCCAAATCGGGGTCTATTACAGGTAAGATTTCAAGCAGGGTCTTCCTGAAGAGTCTTGGTGTGCATTCATTTTGAGGGTTTTTTCCTTTTTTTCTCCTACAGGAAATAAAGGGAAATGACATAGGAGATAGGAATTGTCTGAAAAGATGTATTGGTGGGGATACTGAAGACAAACTAATCTCAATGTCAGTTTTACACCGGGAGGGGTGCTCTGACAACCCAATTTCTGTTTCCATTAATTTGTTGTGTGATTAGCTTCAATTGAATCAAGAAGCATCCAACTATGTGCTAAGAAGGAGGGCTTCAAGGACAAAAATGTGCTCCCCATGTCTTCCAGAAGAGAGATGAAGATGTGCACATGAGCTAATATATACAAAGCAATATGTACATACGAATACCTGCAAAATAAATATAATTTTATGGGTGGGGTACTGGCAACTGGGGGGGGCAGCATTCCGGCTGGTAAAGTAGGTTGTGAATGCCTTTAAATGTCATGAGTCGGATCATTATTTTGTTAATAATGCCCTGAATAAAGTCTATAAATAGCTTCTGTTTTGAAGTTTTAATGCCTCGGTCGTCTTCCTCACAATTGCGTCAGCACCTCCGCACGTCGCGCACGTTTTTAAGTTGCAATTTCCCAGGTTTTCTTCTTCAGAAGTGTCGAGGCGAGTCAACAGCTGTTTTTGCGCCGAGGGAGCGGGCGGCTGGTCCGGCCGGAGGCGCCGCCTTGGGCCCGGCCCGGTCCGGGGGCTGCCCGGGGCCCCGGCTGCGTTCCACCGTCGGACCGGGGCGACACAAAGACGGGGGTCCGGGCCGCGGCCCCGCGGGGGCAGCAAGGCGGCCGGCGGCGGCGGCGGGGGCGCGCCCAGGGGTCCCTCCGCGCCCGCCCCGCTCCCCACCCCCACCCCACCCCGGGAGGCCCGACGCGAGGCGGGGTGGCGTGCGTGCGCGGCCCCGGCCGTGGCGTGACCGTGCGTGCGCGGGGCCGCGGCGGAGGCGGAGGCTGGGCCGGGCTGGCGGCAGAAGATGGCGAGGGTGTGTAGGCGGCAGCAATGCTCCGTTGAGAGACGCGGCTTTCGGCAAGAACTGGATTCGTGGCGCCACAAGCTCATTCACTGTGTAGGTGAGACCCTCCCCGCCCGCCGCCGCCCCCGGCCCGCGGCTGCCTCGCCGCCCGCCGCCCCCGGCCCGGTCCCCTCCGGCCCTGCGGCTCCCTTCCCCCTCCCCCCTCGCTCTCTCGCTCTCTCGCTCTCTCCCGGCCCCCCCCCCCCCCCCCGGCGGCGCGCGCCTCCGGCGGCGGCTCCCCCCCCCCCCGGGCCCGGCGCGCGCTCGCCCGCCCCTCCCCCGCCCCGCCCCGGCGCCCGGGCCGCGGGGCAGGGTGGAAGCTCGGCCCCCCACGCGCGCACCCCCGGGGGCGCCGCAGCCCCCCGCCCCCCGGCCTCGGCCCGCTTGCCTCCCCTCCCCCTCGCCTCCCGGACGCGTGGCCGCGCGCGCGCCTCGTGCCCGTGCACGCGCCCGGGCCCCGGAGCCCCGGAGCTGTCAGAGGCCCCGAGCCCGCGCGGAGGGAGCTGCGATGGCCGCGGGGGGCTCGGGGTGGGTGTGTGCCCGCGGGGCGCGCGTGCCGCGGGCGGGGGGCTTCCCGCGGCCGAGCTGCCCCTCTCACTCTGTGTGTTTTGTCTGTTTTTCTCTCCCAAGGTCCCGTTTCCCTCTGTGCGGCGGCCGGCGGGACCATAAGGGCTTAGCTCATATATTTAACCCCCCTCGGAAAAGTAAGTGGCCCGTGTGGTGTCCCCGCCCCGCCCGCCGCCCCCAGCCCCGGCCCCACGCACCCCGTCCCCGCCTCCCCGCCCCAGCACCGCCCCCTGCGCCCCCGTCCCGCACGCCCACTGCCCGGGGTTAGGGACCCGGCCGGGCCCGGGGCCGGCGGCCCGGGCCCCTCACCCCGCCTCCCCGACTGGGTGGCGTTGGAAGGAATTATGCAAATCCAGCTTTCTGGTGTCCATTCAGCGGCAATTTCATGCGGTGAGAAGTTCTCTTTGTTGTGCCAGGGGGAGAACAGACACTGATTTAATAGACATATCTGCGGGGGAGGGGGAGGGGGTCTGCCGACATGCGAGGGGGAGCCTGGGTTTGGAAGAATTACAGCCCCGGGTGAGCTCCCTGCCTTTGTGCCGGAGCCTTCTGGCTTGACAGGAGCTGTGCCCTTTACCGGAGCCCGCAAGGGATTTGTTTTTCCCCCCACTCTGATAGATGAAAAGCAAAACTGAAACTTTAAACGGGGTGAAAAAAACAGGTAACCTTTACTTAAAAAGAGAATGCTTCTCCCGGAAACAAACCGATCCCGTTCCCCGGTGATATTTCAGGAAAAATGGAAAAAATGTAAACCTGGTTCACGTAAGAAACAATGACAGTGTTCCACATTGGTGATTTAAGTCCTGGAATGAATGGAATAATTATGAATATTTAACAGTGGGAAGATTCTAGGTTGAGTAAAGCATATCAGAAATACTGTTACCCCAGCGTTAGCTGCTCTGTCAACATTTCGAATTCTGTATCCAAAAAGATCATTTTTTTTTCAGAGTCAGTGAATTTCAGCCTTCACTAAAACTGTCTTTTGGTTACTAGTTTGCATTTAATTTGCTTTGATTTCTGGGTTTTGTCTTATTCTTTAACATAGAACTACTTGTCTAAATGAAAGTTAGCCTTTAATTTGTACCTCTTTCTTTGTATATTAGTTATGTGTGGCACTTGATTTTAAAAGACACAGGAATTTTAAAATTGAATTTTCATGAGGAGGAAAAGAATATTTAATTTTTATTTTATCAAAGTATCTCAGGGATTGTTTTCTTCACATGGGACGCAATACAGTTTTTAAATGATTTTGAAATTGACAGTCACCTTTAAATTGTGAGACTACAGATTTTAAAAAACAATATGGCTATCATCTGTCTTAAGGCTTTTTCTTGTTTTGGGTCATTCTTTATTGCAGTCTTAATAGTGTTTATTGTTCAACATAGTAGTTATCTTTGCACATTTTAGAGCCTATCCCTAATATCAAATTCTGACTTTTGAGGAGCTAAAGTTCAAAAGATATTCAAGGTTCAAAGTGCAGTTGTAATATTTTAATCAGGAGACTATAGTCTAACTAACTCTCAAAACAATCAGATCACAAGCATCCCAATTTCCTTCATTACTGTTTATTTTTAATCCAATATAGATTATTAAATAAATTAACATTCAGAACTTTTTAAATTAAGAATATGTTGATTATCTTTTAGACTGTTGGAGGAGAA
Organism: Macrotis lagotis; assembly: GCF_037893015.1. Classification (NCBI taxonomy): domain Eukaryota; kingdom Metazoa; phylum Chordata; class Mammalia; order Peramelemorphia; family Peramelidae; genus Macrotis; species Macrotis lagotis. The sequence goes on along the minus strand of NC_133661.1, from coordinate 78,372,045 downwards.
ACTATTTTGTCCGATTTTATAACCTCTTTGTTGGCTAATTATATAAAAAACTAATAAATAGAACAGTTGATCTGTAAACTGATATATACATATATATCTCTGTAAACAGTACAGCAGTCACTCGGTTTTCAAATTATGTTTAATTTATGCTCAGCATTAACATTTTGGAATGAACAAAAATTCACTTTAAATGCTTTTTCTCTTGCCACTTCTTTGATATTAACAGAAACCTAGGTGGGAACATTGACTTTGACTCAGCCTTACTATCTTTGTAGGAACTTTCTGGAGAGGGAGACCTTGATATTCCAAATTGTAGGGAAATTAATAGTTTGCATCTTCTACTACCTCAGATGTGATGGATTTTAAGGAGTTTTACATAATGTAGAGGAAATTAGGTCTGACCATCTTCTTGATCTGATCAGATTGGGAAAGCCTTATGGGAGAGCGGATGTTAGATGATTGTGTTTGGCTTACACAACTATTTTACATTGTTTTTACTCCTATAAATAAGGTTGTATTAATGGCATACTTAAATAGGCATTTGGGCTATAACTCAACTTATAAGGGTTGCACAGAGTGGGATGTCTTCTGATTTCTTGATCTAGTCAGTGATTGTTTGCTTTATTCTGCTATGAAACTGAGTAAACACTCAATCATATTGTCATTGGTATTATTTTTAGGAATGCAATATTTGTGGACAACAGCTTATTCAGTTATATTTTTCTAAGATGCCGTTATTTCAGTGAACATTTTTAAAGCTACTATATGTAAGTCACTGGGCTAGAAGCGATGGATATAAAGGTGAAATCATTTGAGGGCTCCTTACCCTCAAAAAAAGCTTATGAAATAGAAAAGAGGAAAAAATATAAAATAAGGTGATATTCTTAAGTACTCTAGTAGACTAAATAAAATGCTTATAGAACTTAAGAATGAGAGGCTATGTAATATTTTGCTAGGTGGGGAATGGGAACATTCCAAAGAGAGAAAATGACAAGTGAGATGTGGAGGTAATAAAATGAAAGTCCTTTCTGGGGAATAAATAATTCAATTTCATTGAAACCTATGGTTATAAGAAATAAGGTGATAGAGTAGGTTGAAATGAGTTTGTCAAGGACCTTGATTATTATAGTTATAGATGTTTTGCTTGATTTGGTAGGTAGCTCAGGAATTGTGGGACTTAAAATATGGAGTGTGATAATTAAAAGATGATGAGATTGATTATTAGACTATTACTTAGTCATCTTGGGAGTGCCAGTGGACTTGTTCAAATGGTGATTCTGTTGCTCAAAGATAGATTTTTTTTTTAGTTTTTTGCAAGGCAAATGGGGTTAAGTGGCTTGCCCAAGGCCACACAGCTAGGTCTTTATTAAGTGTCTGAGACCCGGATTTGAACCCAGGTATTCCTGACTCCAGGGCCGGTGCTTTATCCACTGCCCCACCTAGCCACCTCAAAGATAGTTTTGAGGGCTCCTATTTGGATTATCTTTAGACTCTTAGACTCAGTCGTTCACCTAACATTTATTAAGAACCTCCTCTGTGTTATGCATGAGGAATACAAAAACAAAAATAAAACAATCCCAGTTCTCTATGTGAGTACATTGTAGTGAAGGTACAGGAAGAAACTGAATAGCTATGGAAACAAAATGTGGACTAAGTGATTTTATTGGGCTAGGAAAGTTATGGTAACTAGGGAATCAGGGTAGGTCTTTTGAAGGTATGGTTTTTGATCTGGGATAGTAGGTTGTTCTAAGAACTTGAGGAAGGGTGTCTTATTACAAGTGGGAGAGGGAGTAGAGATAGGATGTCATATGTGAGAAACAGCATGTCAGCTAGTTTGGCAGGAACATGGGAGTTCCTGAAAGGGAGTGATTCACAGCTTTGGATAGGTACTGGACCTACAGTCCAAAAAGACTTGAGTTCAAATTCTACTTCAGACAATTCTTAGCTGTGTGACCCTGGGCAAATCACTACTTCTCTGCTTTTTGTCACAAGTTGGAGATTATAATGGTACCTAGACTTTGCAAATCTTAAAACCCTATACAAGCCCTAAGGAAAGCAAATACTAGTTATTAGTGTTCTTATTAGCAGATGGGAAAACATTGTGAAGGGCTTTAAATGTAGCAGATATTTATCCTATGGCTAGTAGTGAGCCATTGGTACTTCTTGAGCAGGAGAGGGATATAATCAGATTTATACTTAGAGAATATTCATTTGGCAGCTCTGTGGAGGATGGACTGGAAAGGGGATAAATTAAAACAAGGGAGACTAATATATTTCTGAATAGAGTATGTTCTTTGTAGTATTTTCAGTGGTGGCAAAGTTCCACCCTAGGAATGTGGGGAGGAAGGTTGAAACAGCCAAAAGTTGTTTGGTGCCAAGTGGTTCTATAACAGTTTTGATCACATGAGGTATAGCTATAAAATAAGGAGATTGATTCTTCTAACAATAGTTACAAAGTAATTCCAAAAGTGTTTTGAGTAGTAACAACATTTTTTGTAATAAATGCATACCCTTCTGAGGTAATGACTTTGAAGGACAATACGATAAATGTGCTAGTATGGACTGTTTTTATTTTATTTAAAGTTTTATTTATAGTCACAAGAGCGGAGTGTATATTTCTGTGTGCCTGTGTGTCTTTCTGTGTATGAGTTATGGGTAGATGAGATATTTTCACCTTCATGTGTTAATCAGAAGCAGAATACATAATAATCAAAGACTTTCTTTGCCACATTATCCAAATTGGACTAGAGGACATTAGCTGTTTTTCACATCCCCATTACTCCTCTTCCCCCACTCCCTCCTTGGCATTTTCTTCCTTTTATAACTAAAACTTTTGATATTAGTTTTCTTGAGTCCATTATGGTATGTTAGAGGAAATAAAAGAAGTTCTTATTTCTTGAGTTAGTAATTAGAAAATTTTACTTTGCAAAGTACTCAAGATTGCTAATGTATCTTTATGTACAGATATACTAATATGTGTGCATATTACATTTGCATTAATTAATGTTATTGTATAATCTGGTGTGTGTGTGTGTGTGTGTATCTTTTCTTTTTTGCTAATTCTCTCTTGGACATCTATTAATTAAAGTTCTGTAGGTATCTCAAACTCATCATGTCCCAGAGTTCATTATTTTTAATTATTATTATCTTTTTTTGCAAGGCAGTAGGGTTAAGTGACTTGCCCAAGGTCACACAGCTAGGTAATTATTAAGTGTCTGAGGCCAGATTTGAACTCAGGTCCTCATGACTCCAGGGCCAGTGCTCTATCCACTGTGCCACCTAGCTGTCCCAAGTTCCTTATTTTTGTTCCTTAAATTCTCTCCCCTTCTGAGCTTCCTTGTTATTTCAAGGGTACACTATTCTTCTAGTTACCTAGACTTGAAATATATATATTTTTTAAATTTCATGAAGATTTTATTTTGTAATTAAAAGGAATAGCAAGGTGTACATAATACATTTGTAGTGCCATATGGAATTCTCTTTTTTATTTTAATATGTTATGGAAATGTTTTATTCTGTAAATTAAAAATAAAATAAATATATATATATATATTTTAAAATAGAAGTGTAGCCTTTCATGACTTGTTCTCAATGAAGTCATGCTGACTCTTTGTGATCATCTCTTTCTTATTCTAGATGATCACTGGTTTCTTTAATAATCTGTTCTGTTTATTCTGAGTTTTACAATTTTTCCCCTAATCTTGCTTCCCTCCTCCCCCACCCCTTCCACAGAAGGCAGTCTGTTTAGTCTTTACATTGTTTCAGTGGTTTACATTGATCTAAGTTGAATGTGATAAGAGAGAAATCATATCCTTAAGGAAGAAAAATAAAGTATAAGAGATATCAAAATTCCATAATAAGATAATTTTTTTTCTAAATGTAATAGTCTTTGGCTTTTGTTCAAACTCCACAATTCTTTCTCAGATGGTATTCTTCATTGCAGATAGCCCAAAATTGTCCCTGATTATTGCACTAATGGAATGAGCAAGTCCATCAAAGTTGATCATCACCCCCATGTTGTTGTTAGAGTATACAGTGTTTATCTGGTTCTGCTCATCTTGCTCAGCATCAGTTCTTGCAAATCCTTTCAGGTTTCCGTGAATTTCCATCCTTCCTGATTTCTAATAGAACAATAGTGTTCCATGACATACATATACCACAGTTTGTTAAGCCATTCCCCAATGGAAGGACATTTATTTGATTTCCAATTCTTTGGCACCACAAACGGGCTGCTATGAATATTTTTGTACAAGTGATGTTTTTATCCTTTTTCATAATCTGGATTTGTAATCTTGAAAGAGATAATCAGCTTGTCCTCACTCACCTGGCATATACAAACCATTACCAGATCTTGCCCTTTCTACCTTTACAACATAGCTCATGTATGTACTTTTCTTTCCATTCAGGCAACCACAATCCAAGTTTGAGTCCCTTATCACCTCTCCTGGATTACTGCAGTAGTCTTCTAATTGATTTCTCTGCCTCAAATCTCTATCTCCGACTTTTCCATAGTTGCTAAGGTGATTTAAAAATTTTTTGTTATATACATTCGTCTTTTCCTCTTACCCCCTTTACCCATAGCAATAACAGTAACACTGAAAAACAAAACTCTTGTCATAAGTATGCATAGTCCAGCAAAATGTCTCTGTCTTCATTTTAAATTTATCACTTCTCTGACAGGAGGGTGAGTAGCTTGTTTTATCTTTAATCCTCTTGACTCACAATTTGTCATTGCGTTGACCAGAGTTCTAATTAATGTCTTTCAAAGTTTTTTTCCCCCCTCTCTGGTGCCATTGTTATATAAATTGTTTTAGTTCTGCTCACTTCATTCTGCATTTATTCATAGAGGTCTTCCCATTTCCCTTGAAACTGTCATGGTGATTTTTCAGAGTGTACATCTGACCATATCATCTTTTTACTAATTAGTTCCAGTGTTTCTCTATTATCTCCAAGGTCAAATATAAAGATTGTTTAGAATTTAAAGCTCTTCAAAAACTGACCCCTTTCTAACTTAGAGCCTTCTTATACATTGCCAAACTGGCCTTTCTCCTGTCTCTTGCTTTCCTATTGGCTGACCCCTACTTATCAAGTATTCTGTCTTTCTCCCCACCTCTTTGATTACCCTTTAAAACTTAATTTAAATCCCATTTCTATAGGAGATCTTCTCAGTCCCCTAGTTGCTATTAATTACTGCTTCTTCCAAAGTGACTTCATATGCTCTGTGATATATCTTGTATTTACTTAGTTATTTTCTTATTGTTAGGACATGTGCTCTTTAAAGACAGGGACTGTTTTTGGTTTCTTTGTGTCCTTGTTGTTTAACACAGTATTTGGCATATTCTATTTACTTGATGAATGCTTGTTGACTGACTGACTTGTACAGTTTGTGATTAAATGCTATCAATATCCCAATTCATATACACATACACATATACTTGCATATTATATATACATATATAATATACACACACATCTTCGAAGAAAACTTCAGTTTAAATTGTGCAATCACTTAATTGGATAAGTCTTCATTGAAAACTTAATGTGTGCTAGAACTATTCTAGGCCATCAGGGAACTAAAAATTCTACTGTCACTTAATCTCTTTCAAAAGAGTTCTTTATTTGTAAACTGAGGGTGTTGACCTGATGGCCTCTTGGGTCCCTCTGAGCTCCAAATCTGTGATTCTAGTAATATGGTTAGCTATCTTTCAGGTATTTGAAGGGATATCATCTGGTAGAATTATATAACCCCACTAGTAGCTTTTGCAATCTGGTAAAGCATTGATTCCTTTCTCAGAATAATGTTTTTAAATTACTAAAATAAAATACATAGTATTATGAAAGAAACTGATTACTGAAATACAGATGTTAACATAGTTTTAAAAACAAGTTCATGGACTCTATAAAGAGCCCTTGGATTCTAATGATTTCTGAGGTCTTGTATGACTTGATGAATCTAATATATGTGTGTGTGTATATATATAATATATATATATATATATATATATACACATATATATGTATATGTATGTATGTATGTATTTAGACATTTGCAGCCATTATGTAGAGTGCAGAACATGTAGGTATCTCTAGGACTGAAACTAAAGTTCTTTTGATTGCCAGAGGTAAAAGAAGTCACAATTAAAAAATTATAAAAGCAATTTTGTCCGAATGGAGAGGCAGGGTTGTGATAGAGAGCGCATCTCAGAGTCAGCAATATTTGAATTCTAACTCTGCTTTTGACACTTTATGATGATTCTGGGCAAGTTATTTAATCTCCTTCAGGAGAGTTGTAGAACTATCTTGCTAGAAGGAACTCTTTCTTTTTTTAATTTTTTAAAACATTTTATTATGTAAATTTATTTTTCAAGCTACATGCAAAGATAGTTTTCACCATTAATTTTTGGTAAGATTTTTCTCCTTCTCCTTCCCCATGACATTGAGTAATCTGATATAGATTATACTTGTATAACTATAACATTTCTGTGTTAGTCATGTAATGAAAGAAGAATCAGAACCAAAGGGGGAAAAAACCATGAGAGAGGAAAAAACAAAACAAAAATTTTTTCTTTATTTAAGATTTTCTTTTGAGCTTTACAATTTTCCCCCTAATCTTACTTCCCTCCCCACCCCCCCACCCCTCACAGAAGGTAATTTGGCAGTCTTTACATTGTTTCCATAGTATACATTGATCCAAATTGAGTGTGATGAGAGAGAAATCATATCCTTAAGGAAGAAACATAAAGTATAAGAGATAGCAAGATCAGACAATAAGATATCAGTTTTTTTTTTCTAAATTTAAGGTAATAGTCCTTGGTCTTTGTTCAAACTCCACAGTCCTTTCTCTGGATACAGATGATATTCTCCATTGCAGAGAGCCCCAAATTGTCTCTTGACTGTTGCATTGATGATATGAGCAATTCTGTCAAGGTTGATCATCACCCCCATGTTGCTGTTAGGGTGTACAGTGTTTTTCTGGTTCTGCTCATCTCAGCATCAGTTCATGCAAATCCCTCCAGGCTTCCCTGAACTCCCATCCCTCCTGGTTTCTAATAGAACAGTAGTGTTCCATGACATACATATACCACAGTTTGCTAAGCCATTCCCCAATTACTTGATTTCCAATTTTTTGCCACCACAAACAGGGCTGCTATGAATATTTTTGTACAAGTGATGTTTTTACCCTTTTTCATAATTTCTTCAGTGTATAGACCCAGTAGTGGTATTGCTGGATCAAAAGGTATGCACATTTTTGTTGCCCTTTGGGCATAGTTCCAAATTTCTCTCCATAAAGGTTGGATGACTTTACAGCTCCACCAACAGTGTCATAGTGTTCCAAATTTCCCACAACTCTTCCAAAAATGGATCATTATCCTTTCTGGTCATATGGTCATATTGGCCACTGAGAGAAAACCAATTTTTAAAATGGAAAATAGTATATGTTTTGTGTGTATTCAGACTCCATAGTTCTTTCTCTGGTTGTAGATGGTATTTTCCATCACAAGTCCTTCAGAATTGTCTTTGATCATGGTACTGCTGAGGAGAGCTAAGTCTTTCATAGTTGATCATCACACAATATTGCTGTTACTATTTACAGTGTTTTCCTGGTCTGCTCACTTCACTAAACTCTCAGTTCATTACAAAGTCTTTGCAGACTTTTTTGAAGTTCGTCTTTATAACACATTAGTACTCCCATCACATTAATATACTATAATTAGTTCATCCATTCCCCAATAGATGGTCATCCCCTCAATTTCCATTTTTTGCCACCACAAAAAGCTGCTCTAAATATTTTTGTCTATGTGGGTCTTTTTTTCTTTTCTTTTTTTTTTTTTAAATGATCTCTCTGGGATATAGACCAGTAGTGGATTGCTTGGGTCAAAGGGTATATGCTCCTTGGGTGAAGGAACTCTTTTAAGGAGTTGTTTGTACAGTTGAAATCACAGGTTCAAGCATTCTTCCCCATCCTTCCCAGATGAGCCAAAGCTCTTATACTAGAACTGGGAAAAAATGGAGACGAAAAATAAGATTGTACTCAAGGCATTTTTATACCTTAATCAAATGCTTATATATAGGAATTTTGCTCTTTCCTTGAATAGATTGAAGGCTGAGTAACATTGTGTGAATCCATCTGTAAATTTTATGAAATAGAGAATTTCTTAATCTTAGCACCCTGTTAGAACAGTAAAGGCACGATTTCTTCTCTTCATGGTTTTGAAGAATGTAATCAAATACTTCAGAGGCCCATAAGCACACCTTCTAATTTTACAGATGTGAAAATGTGAAAAGACACAGAGAAGTTAAGTGAGCTCCATCTCAGTGTAAGGATTTGAAGCCTAGTTTTCCTGATTTGCAATCCAGTGTTCTCTCCGCTCTACCAAGTATAATTTGAAAATAGATAGGGTTTTGAAGATGAATCTAAAAGATTTGAAGAAGAGGATAGAGGAATACAGAGATGGGAATAAATGAGGAAGCTGGACTGGTGAGGAGAGGTTACATTTTATTATCACAGACAATTTCAGAGTGATATGGAAACTAGAGAGGTAACGTAACATCTGAATGTAATTTTAGAGAAGTTGCCTAACAACCATTGGAGGGAGTTTCCACACAGTGATTTCCTTATACCAATGGGGGATAAAATGACCAAAAAGAGAAAATACATTAGTTTCCACACAGTGATTTCCTTATACCAATGGGGGATAAAATGACCAAAAAGAGAAAATACATTATTTATACATATGCACGTGCACACATACACACAGAATAGCATACTGAATGGCTTTAGTACTGCCTTTGACACATTTTGGGCACTGCTTATATTCTCAGTGTTCTAAGCTACTCTTAAAAACTAGGTGCACAACTTCACTGGTAAAGTGAGCCTCTTTATCTGGGAGTTGTCTGTGCTAATAAAATTATAGGTTGAATTCATTTACTATATATTTATGCAAACATTAACTCTGCTATGCAATATTTTATTTTGGGTCTGTGATGTCATTGGTTCAGGGTCTCCCCTATCAATTCAGTTTGCACTCTATAGTCTCAGTTGTCTGGGACACTAAAGTCACAGAGCTGGAATGTGTCAGAGATAGGACCTGTCTCTAAAAAGCATATTTTCTTTCATACTACCATACTTCTTTGTTGTATGGCTGACATTTATATAGTACAGTAGAGATTGCAAAATGCTTTACATACACTATCAGAACCTCATCATGACTTGAGGTGGGTGTTAGAAGTAACATTGTCTCCCTTTCTACAGTTAGAGAAACAGACTCAGATTCCAACTGATATGGCATGGTCATAGTTAGTAAATAGGATTTGAATCCAGGTTTTTTTTTTTATTATTTAGCAATATCCACCCTATCTTGCTTATTTTTTGAGTTCTGGAGGTGGAAAAGAGAAAGGATCTGCAAATAGGTGTATATTACTTGGGAACACATTATTTAAACCCCTTAATTCATCTTTTTTGAGAATTATTTTTAGTTTTAATCATTATTAGTCTTTTTTAGGTTTTTTGCAAGGCAAACAGGGTTAAGTGGCTTGCCCAAGGCCACACGGCTAGGTAATTATTAAGTGTCTGAGACCGGATTTGAACCCAGGTACTCCTGACTCCAAGGCCGGTGCTCTATCCACTATGCCACCTAGCTGCCCTATTATTAGTCTTTTAAGAAGATTATATCTGATAAAATAATAAAGGCTTATTTTTAGAACATGAAGAATTTTAATCTTAAATATGATTGATTTTATTTGTACTTCAGGTCTCAGAATAGTATTTATCCCCCTTTTTTTGGAAAGGGGGTAAAAAATCTTGACTAAAACATTCCATTTTATTACAAAGTTAAATATGATCTGATTTTTCTAATGTATGACTGGGCTATTTGATTTGGAAAGATGATTTTGATTTTCTGTTAGACTTGATTTAACTAACCAAAGCCTGGCTTTGCCATATTAGGACCTGAATTATGCCTTTTTGTGCATTTTGCCCAAAGCTTTACATTTATAAAAGTGTCATATTGATGTGTCTTCAGTTTTTTTGAATTGAGAGACAGTTTTATAAGTACAAGAGACTCCTTTGGCCAAGGGAGGTCCAATTTAAGTCACTTAAGACAATATTCATTCATTCATTCATTTATTTATTTTTAGATTTTTGCAAGGCAAACGGGGTTAAGTGGCTTGCCCAAGGCCACTCGGCTAGGTAATTATTAAGTGTCTGAGACCGGATTTGAACCCAGGTACTCCTGACTGCAGGGCCGGTGCTCTATCCCGCCCCAAGACAATATTTATTAAACCAATGCTATATGCTTGCCATCAGGCTAAGGGCTGGGATATAAAAACAATAAAAGTTCATTCCTTCCAGGAGCTTACATTCTAATAAAGCAGTTGGTTGTGTGGTAGTTGGATTTACCTTCCTTAGGAAAGGATTGTTGTGCTGATTGTTTGCTCCTTGCTGATTTTTCAGTATATGACCTTTGCTGAAGACAAGTATAGTTTGAATCCCTACCATGTGTTCAGAATACTAAGATAATAGCAGATTTTGCCATACTACACTTGTTCTTTACACCTCAGCTCTTATAATTTTATGTGATGAGAGCACATAGTAGTTTGATATGGAAGAAGAAAAGAGACTAAGGCTCACCAAAATGGGAAAAAAAATGAGAAAGACAAACTTGGATATTAATGTGATGTAGAATTTGACATTTTATAATGAAAAGAGAGAAGCAGGTCTTAAATTAAAAATAAAAAGTCATCACTTGCATAGTCTTGATGATAACATTTAATTGACATTCATTTGTAATAAAAATTATGACCAGACTATAAATGGCATGCTTACCATTAACTTTTCTCTGATTTTTTAAGAAATGCAACACAGGGGAAGCTAGGTGGCGTAGTGGATAGAGCACCGGCCCTGGAGTCAGGAGTACCTGGGTTCAAAACCGGTCTCAGACACTTAATAATTACCTAGCCGTGTGGCCTTGGGCAAGCCACTTAACCCCGTTTGCCTTGCAAAAAACCTTAAAAAAAAAGAAATGCCACACACATGAATATAACTTTTTTTCTCTTCCTCTTTGCCCCCATTCATCTTAGAGACATATCTAGAAATTATGTCTTAAATGTTTATTATTTTGAAATGGTTAAATGTTGATAATTGTGTTTCATATTGATTTTCAGCTTTGACATTTCTAACATTTTAATGACATTTTCCAGTTTCTAATGTTTGACAGCATGAGCTGCATTTCCACCCTTTTAAATTTCTACATTTTTATCAAGATTGCATTTAGTGATTTCATGTTATACATTACTAATATTAGCAAGTGGTCTCTTGACATGGTAATATGGATCGACATTTCTAAATATAAATATATATATATATATAATATATATATATATATGGAAACTAGTAGAGGAATAGTTATGCATTTTTAGAGATTAGAAATTTCCATTGATCAACTTTTTCCATAAATGATGGTATTGGGATGATAATCATTTTAGCCCTATTAAGAAAGTGAACTCACTTTCTAGATTATGTGAGAAGGGAAGAAGGATGATATGGCTAGCATCTGTGGCAGTGAATACAGTTTGAATGAATATAATCTAGGAGTAAACTTGATGGAAGGACTTTTCCATTCTTAGCTATTGCCCCTTTTAATGCACTGTGAATAAGTTTTGCTGTTGGTTTTCATAGGTATTGGGATAGACTTGACCTTTTATTCAAGAGTAACTGACTCAAGAACAGTTTTTGTGGGTCTGTGGAGGGTCACATGGCAATATATGATTTGTTTGCAGTAGATATTTGGAAAAAAGTGAAACAAATTTGATTAATAACTAAAGAATGACAGCCAAAACTCATAATCAAACAAATTTAACCCCCCCCCCCCCCCAAGTCTTCCTTATTACGGATTTACTTTGGAAAGAAACCAATTTCTCTTCTTCTCTTTCTCATATACCCTTGTAGACTTATTGGGTCCATTCATTTGCTGAATTCTACTCCTACTAAGTCTTGATCCTTTCTGCTTTTCTTCTTTCCCCAAACTACATAATGGCAGTTTATCTTTTGCAAATATACCTATTATCAATCAGTCAGTCAAACATTTATTAAGTTCCTACTATGTGTTAGACAGTGTCTGAAATTGCCAGGGAGATAATGTTTATTTATGTTTTCTTCTGTGTGCACAATTCTCTTAATCATTAAGTTTTTACAGATACAGTAAAAGCTACATTAAGGTTTTAAGTCTAGTTCTGGTAAATAGATTTAGACTGCTATGTGGGTTAGAGGTCATCTAGGCTAATAGTGTCAAATTCACAGAGGCAGAGGCTACCAAACTGTTCATAAAGATCTCTATGGAACTCATTTACTTAAAACACCACTTTAATATTATCTTTGTTTTATTGTATTTTTATTTATTTTGTCAGTTATTGTCCAGTTAAATTTTATTTTCTCTGGACTACAGTGGGGATTGTTGTGGACTTGGTGTGTGGTTTATGCATTTGATCTAGGCCAACCCTTTTGAATTTCATAGATGAGAAAACTAGGACTCAGAGAGATTAAGTGATTTTTTTGCTCAAAGTCACAGCTAGTTAATGGCAAACCTGGGATTTGAACCCAGGTTCTCTTGCAAATAAGAATCTGAAATATCAGATTGTATTAAAATCAAATCAGATTAAAAACCAAACTCTTTCTATTTTTTGCCATACAAGACCATTACAGAATTGCTTTCTGGGTCTGAAAAGTGACTTCCTTTGGAGGAGACCATGGTTGAAAAAGTTGTGTGATAAACAGTTCACATTGTTTATACTGTGTGCTGTCCTTTGGATAATTAGAGGAACTGCCACAATATAACCATAATGTATCTTTTTGCCTCATGATCATCATATTTTATATATAAATTAATATTTTATTATTGTTTAATAATATATTTGTTTAATTTTTAAAATAATGTTTAAAAATATTGATAAATGCTTAGATACCATACATACAGATGGCCCTAAGATTTTAAGAGCCTGAGGAAAACTATAAAAACATTTTATATTCAGTATCACAAAGGATATTTGTAGATGTACTTTATTTTAAGAAAACCCCATTTAATTAAAATATAAATTTTCATTAAAGAAGTAAGGGACAAAGACCTGAAAATTAGAATCCAAAATAGCTACAGTTATGAGAAAAAGTGAATGAGTATGGATGGACAAAAATTCCTGATGATGACTTAGAGGGAATGACTGACTAAAGAACTATTACAATGCTTTCTTTGAAATAAATTAATTAAAATGTAAAAAAATGACTAAGCAAGAACAGTTATATTAAAGTTTAGTGTTTATGACTTTTTTTTAAAGAAAAGGAACTTTTCATTTTACTGTGTAATACAGTTTTTTAAAGATAACTTTTAAAAATTAAGGTTTTCTTTTTCTTTATTTTTTGCACTGCAGTGGGGTTAATAAGTGACTTGCCTAAGGCCACGCAGCTAGGTAATTATTAAGTGTCTGAGGCCGGATTTGAACTCAGGTACTCTTGACTCCAGGGCTGGTGCTCTATCCACTGTGCCACTTAGCTGCCCCCCCTCAATTTTTTTTAATATAATAAAGCTGTTTTCTCTCCTTTCCATAACCTCAGTTAGAAAAAAGAAAAAATACTTTGTAACAAGTATGCATAGTCAGCAAAAACGTTTCTGTATTGGTTGTGTTAAAAAATAAGTCTTATTCTGTACTCTCCATCACTTTTCTATCAGAATAGCATACTTCTTCATTATTGGTTTTTAACAGTTTTCATAGTTTGTCTTTATAGTGTGGTAATTGTATAGGTTTTCTTTTTGATTCTTTCCTCAGTTTATAGATTTTTTTTAATGCTATTAATGGTATAATATATATATATATTCTTTTGTTTCTGCTTTTTTAACTCTACAATCAGTTTTCACAAATATTAATTCTTTTGATGGAAAACCACTGTGCTGACAGAAATGTGGAAATAAATAATTTGTGTAATCTAATTCAAATATCATGTTATTGTATCTAAAAAGTTGTTTATAATAGTTTTGTTTTCATTAGCATCTTGATCTTGTAAAAGAGGCTATATTTGTATAGAAATAAATAAAAATATATATGCAAGTTCCTATTTAATTATTTTTACCTAAGATCTTATGCCTTTTTATTGTGATTATGTAGGCCCTTTGTAGACGAGTTGTACTTTCTTGAGGCAGTTTCCGTTGATACACATACTTTCCCATAGCAGTGTGTAATATTTGTTGAATTAAATTTTACTCCTTTCTCAGTCTATAAATATTTATTAAGTACTTGCTGTGTGTCAGGAACTATGTTAAGCATTTTGTTCTCAGTTACAGTTTGAGTTAAAAATAAACTTTTGGTTTCTATCATAGGTTATTACCCTAACAACAGAATAGACTTAAGTATTTTCTACTTAATTATTCCCCATCTTTTTTTGGAGCTTATTTTAGTTACCAAGGTCTTTTCTGTTGTGGAAAGAGCACACCTTCATTAGGTGGAATCATGTTAGCTCTTCTGATTGAATACTAACTCTTCCTTGTAGGTAGAGAATTTAAATTTTGTATGCATCCCTACTGCCTATTACAGAATAGGCACTTAACTAAATGATTTTCTCTCAAGTTAAGGTAGGAATATTTTGGCTTACTTTTGTGTCTTAGGTTCAGAAATCTGACCCTTGTACGGTGGTAACTCATTTTTGCCACTTGTTTGGATTCTAGTTCTTGTTTAAAGGGTTGTTTAAGCTCTCTGAATTGATTCTATTGATATTTCATCAGAATTCTAAATTCTCCTTTCACCAATGCAGATTAATTATTCACTTGTCACTTAATAGTCAGAGTTGCCTGGAAGAGAAATACTTAAAAGGTTAATATGGAGGGGTGATGCTAGTAGCTGGGGGAATAGGTTTTTTTTGTGTTTATTTTTTTAGTTTTTGTTAGGCAGTGGGGTTAAGTAGCTTGCCCAAGGCCACAGAGCTAGGTAATTATTAAGTGTCTTAAGCCGGATTTGAACTCAGCTACTCCTGACTCCAGGGCCAGTGCTCTATCCACTGTGCCACCTAGCTGCCCCCCCCCCCCCCGAATAGTTTTAATGGAAACTTAGGTTTTCTGGGAGATGTTGAGATGGAATGTATTCTGTATTCTTGACTTGGATGACAGACAACTTGAGAGAAAAGAATGACTTTTGATTAAGCACAAAAAGACAACTTCGGTTGGATTATAGAACATATGCAGAAGAGTAATATATAATAGGCTAAAAAAGATGAGTTAGAGCAAGGTTGTGAAAAATGACAGATATTGTATTTGACCCTGGAAATAACAGAACAGTTGGAGTTTATTGGTCAGTCCTGTGTTTAAGGAAAATTACTTTGACAGTCCCTCAGAGATCTATTGGAGTAGTGAGAGATGAGATAGATCAGTTAGGAAACTGTTGCTACAGTTCAGGCGAGAAGTGATTAGGGCTTGAAATAGAATAGTGACCATGTGGATATTGAGGAGATAGAGAGATGATGTGGAAGTAGTATAGACAGAACTTGACAACTGATTGGATGTGTTAGGAATGACTAGGTAAGGAACTTCAGGTGCCTGATAAAATGGTGGTATTATCGATAGAAGCAGGGAAGTTTGGGGGGGGGGTTGCATTTTAGGGGATAAGATAGTCCAAGAGAGCTTGTTGAAGTCCATTTATAGACCTCAAGGAGAAATTGGGAAGACTTGATTATAAAAAGAAGTAGACCTTTTTTTGTGGTATGTTTTGGAACACTTAGAGGAGATGGAAGTAGCAAAGAGAAGGATTTGTTGGTACCTATTTTGACCTTGGGGCAGTAGTAAACACCTTGAAAGCCAGATAACAAAAGTATACAACCAGGAATATTGCCACAGAATTACCTTTCTTTCGACTGTGCCAAGGAATCCAGGGACAGGAGGTTGTCCCTGACATTCTAGTCTTTTCTGGTTTCATATCTCCATGAGCCATTCTGGCTTCATCTCTCCTAGGGCAGGTCAGGGATTCTGAAGGTTTAGCCCTTTTATAAGGAGAATAAAAGCATTACTTAGATACAGCTAATTGGTTTCCCATGTCTCACTCAGGCAAAAATTAACAATAAAGTAGCAAGGATGCATGGGAAATGAGTGGTGGTCTGAGAACAAAAGATTCTAGATTAGAGAGGCTCAGGTGCCAGGCAGGAGAATGGGCCTATGTAGCATAAAAATAATCTAAGAAAGACTTAAGCCTGAAAAAGTAGGTTCCGGTACACCCCCCCCCCCCCCCCGATTATCACATGTCCTTCCCGATCTGGAGATTGTATGATTTTGTGCTTCCTTGATGTCTGATTCTGTAATAGGTGATCTGTGAATGTGCAAATGATAAGAAAAATTTAGAAGAATTTCATATAAGTGGTAAAGTCCTCTGGAGGGAAAATCACAGGTCATTTTAAAAATTCAGTTTAACTCTTACCCTGCCCTTCTATAAATACTCTAACCAATATATAATGACATAAGGAGTTGGATTGTTGAGGTAGCAAGAATAAGGGATAACATATAGTCAGTTGACACCAACACAATGCTTTTAACCTGTTGAATTGATTTCTAGGATTAAAAAATACGGGTAGACAAGTTATGATCTCAGATTCTTTTTGTAATATTAAATGACAGAGAATACTGTATACCAAATTAGCAAGAGAATAAATTAGAATGTGCAAAAAATATTGCTTGCTCCTTTGATGTTATATGATCGAAACTTGACCTAGAAAGGCAGAATGGTCTTGGAATGACATTTACACAAAAGTAGTTTGGAAACTTCACATCTTATTCAGTTTATTTTATTGTAATGTTTTAGCTCCTTTTCTTTAATGACACAACTTCACTGCCTGAGAGTAAGAGAAATGAGGGGATAGTTTTCTTTGGCTCGTCTTCTGTGTGTTGGAATGTGGCTTCTGTATTGGATGGTTAGTGAAAAGTGCAGCCCTAACTTTCCTGAGATTTATAAAAATCAATTCTGAGACTTGGCTAATATGCATTCAGTCAATGGGAGCTGGAAACATAGCTTATTAAGTTAAATGACATTCATCAATATTTGTATTCACAATTGAATGAGACTTGCTGTGTATTGACTTTAGGTTTTTAAGTTTTGTTTTGGTTTTTTGCAAGGCAATGGGGTTAAGTGGCTTACCTAAGGCCACACAGCTAGGTAATTATTAAGTGTCTTGAGGCCGGATTTGAACTCAGGTACTCCTGACTCCAGGGCTGGTGCTCTATCCACTGCACCACCTAGCCACCCCAGTGTATTGACTTTAGCATTCCATAAATCTTAGGTAATTTTTCCTGGAAAGACCCTTTATTGGTGATGTTTCTTCTGTTTTTAATATTCCTGAGAACTTTTTAAGTTGTCAAAATATTGTACCTTATACTTATTTATAACTAATGGTGTCAAACTCAACAAGAAACATTTTTTATCTTTTATGCTAGGCACTTGAATTTTTGTCCTCTAATTTTAGAACTTAATGGATACTTATTTAACATACCATCAGGATAAAAACATTAACATTTTAATTATATGGTAGTAAGTGCCAAATGATCATTTGGTTTTTAATGAGTATGATGATGGAATTTTATAGAAATGTAAAAGTGAATATTTAATGTTTTGATTGGCAGAGCTATCTTTATATATGGGAAATGTCACTATAAAGCAGTTAAATTGGATTTCATGATCCATTACTAGTCATCTTATCTTTCTGTTTTAATGATATTTATAATTTTATAAAAATGGACATGAGAATATGTAAATAATCTCAAGGTGTAACCATATGTACCTACTGGTAACAGGAAGTATTATCAAGGACTTGCATAATCATGTGATCATATTTCTTAGGCCTAATAAAATATTTAAAGAGCCCTATGACTTGTGGGCACAAACTATATACATATATCAACAGAGATATAGTGTACTTTTTAAATTGGTCATTTTATACATAATTGGGCTTGGACTTTTGACATATATGTTGAATCAGTAAAAAATAATTACTTTTATAGGGTTGGGGCACCAGCCATGTATATAATTGGGCTAGAATTTTAGGTGCGGTATAATCTCCACATCTCTTTGGCATGAAGCAGAGGAAATGAATCAAGTGGTCCCTTAATAACTTTATTTTGCTAGGCAGTGGGGTTAAAGTGACTTGCCCAAAGTTACACAGTTGGGTAATTAAGTATCTGAGGCTGGATTTGAATTCTGGTCTTCCTGACTCTAAGGCCAGTGCTTTATCCACTGAGCCATCTATCTGCTCCAGTCCCTTAATATCTAAAATGACTTTATCTAGGAAGTGTAATTTTTGGAACCTGTGAGTGTAGCTTTTTGCAAGGGTTTTTTTTGGAAGAAGCATACATGTCACAGAATAAGAATGATTTATAGTTGTTAACAAGATATTTCAGAATATCAGTAGGACACAAATTGCAAAAATAAATGGAGTAATAAGATTTTTTTTAATGTTTAAAATAAATTTATTTATTTTTGAACTTTACAATTCCCTCTCAAACTTGCTTTCCACCCCCAACCCCCACAGAAGGCAGTCTGTTATTCTTTTTGTTTCTGTGCCATACATTGATCTAAATTGAATGTGTTGAAAGAGAAGTCATCCTTAAGAAAAAAATAAAATATAAGAGATAGCAAGATTACATAATAAGATAACTTTTTTTTAATTAAAGGTAATAGTCTTTGGTCTTTGTTCAGATTCCACAATTTTTTCTCCGGATACAGATGGTATTCACCATCGCAGATACCCCAAAATAGTCCCAGATTGTTGCACTAGTCCATTAAGGTTGATCATCAACCCCATGTTGCTGTTAATGGCAAACAATGTTCTTTTCTGCTCATCTTGCTCAGCATCAGTTCTTGCAAATCCCAATGGAGTAATAAGATATTGATGGGATAATTTACTTTTAAAATCCTCATATTTTGATATTTTGGGAGAGATAAATGAAAAATATTTTTCAGTTGGAATCTTTCCTATAATAATCCCCCTAAAATTTTTGTTGTTATTACTGAAACCTAATTAAAAAAGACAAAACAATAAAAGATTTCTTTCATTATAGTTCTGTTTGGAAGTTTATACCAATTGTAGCATAATTTTTGGCAAATTCTGATAATCTAGAAATAATTTGAGCATAGATACAGTGACAGTATCTCCAATTTTAGCTTAACTCTTAAGTTTGGAAAAGTTAGCTCTGGATTGCCAATAGGTCAACAGGTGTGTTATGAAGATCAATTGAGGTAACATTGAACATATAGCTTGATTGAAATTAATGGAGCTGTAAGTGGGAGTGAAAGAATACTCTTTTTTTTTGAGGACATTTAAAAATTTCAGACTGTTTGATTAATTAATCAGTATGTTAGCTTTTTTTTTTTTTTCAAGGCAATGGGGTTAAGTGGCTTGCCCAAGGCCACACAGCTAGGTAATCATTAAGTGTCTGAGGTGGGATTTGAACTCATGGACTCCAGGGCCGGGCACTCTATTCACTGCACCACCTAGCTGCCCCGATTAATCAATATGTAATATAAGAAATGCATATATTACCATTTTTTTCTTCAGAAATATTTTTTAAGAATTATGCAGATCTAAACTTATAAAAATGAGCCATTCCTCAAAGGCAGTTATTATTTTTTTTAAATTCTTAATAATATTTTATTCTTTCCCCCAATTACATCTAAAGTCTTCAGTATTGATTTTTGTGAAATTCTGAGTTTGAAATTTTTCTCTTTTCCTATTTTCTCCCCTCCCCAAGATAGTAAGCAAGCTGATTAAGTTTAGAATGGATAGTCTATTACTTGCCTTCTCAGTAGGTCAGGGAGGGTCAGAAAGAATAGAGAGAGTTTGGAACTCAAAATTAAAAAAAATTAAAAATTAAAAAAAATTTGCAATGGATTTTCTAAAATTATAAGAATTTCTGGATTTGAGTGTGTATTTTTTTCAGTTATTACTTAACAAATTACCTGGAGAAAATATATATTTTTTGTGAATCTAAATATTTTTGCCTATTATAAGAACAGAATAAAGGGGTTGAATTATAAAGTATCACCAGACTGATGCCATTCTTATCTATTGACTGGTTCTGGACACTGGACCATGCTTCAGCTTCACTTACCTTTCTAACTGTCCACTTATTGTCTTTTGCCTACAGTTGTCTGCATAACTTTTCTACTCCTACCCCTTCTTTGTCCTTCCCCTTGCATCTCTCAAAGCCCATTTATATGTTGTCTTTCTAAATTAGAATGTAAGCTCCTTTAGGACAGGAACTTTTTCTTAATATTTGTATCCCCAGTACCTAGCACAGTGCTAGTTCAGATATAATCAGTGCTTAATAAGTTTTTTCAACTATTCATACTGATTAAGAAATGAGAAGAATATTGTCATCAGCTAAATCTCTTGGATCTAAGATTCAAAGATGTTTTAGCATTTGAGAGACTTAGTAAATAGCTATCATATTGAAGTTATAAATATAGAACACAGATCTCTCAGAGCCTTTTTAAAAAAAATCTGTCCATTGAAGCATGAAGCATGTAAATAATAAAAATAATATTAGAAACTACTTACATTTGTATAGAGTTTTTAAAAAAAAACATTTATTTAAGCAATGGGGGTAAGTAACTTCCCCAACATCACACAGCCTAGGTAATGATTGTCTGAGGTCAAATTTGAACGCAGGTTCTCCTGACTCTAGGGCCAATATTCTATCCACTGTGTCACCTAGCCGCCCCCATTTGTATAGAGTTTTAAGGCTTGTAAAACATGTCTGAGGTAGGTAAATAAGTATTATTTTTATTTTACAGATGAAGAATTACTGTGTAGAGGCTAAGCAATTTGCTTGTGGTCACAAATTGTGTAAAATATCTTGAGTCAGAATTCTAATTTAGGTCAAATTCAAATCCTGACTCCCAAGTGAAAAGTTAAGGAATCTTGTCATAATGTGAACAGACTTTCAGTTTTCAAAAGATATGAAGAAAGTCTCTACTCTTAGACCTTTTTAACAAGCTATGGCTAAATTTCAGCAACCTCACAATATCCTCTCCATTTGGGCAAAGTGTCTTCTGGGAAGAATTTATAATGGAAAAAGTCAGTCCTTTTAGTGAAAAATAGTTAGAAAATATTTTGGGAAAAACAAAGCATCTGAGCAGATGAGATACTTTTATAAGTAGGTTTTTAACTTGGGCAATTCTATAATTGATTTGAATGTTTTATAGTACATTGTATTAGTGGAAAATTGGAATTCTTGTATTATCATAAACTTGAGAATTCTCTACAACTTTGTGTGTGTGTGTGTGTATCCTACAATTCCTTTGATTTTCCCAAGTTTGATAGAGCCAAACAGAGCAATTCTGATTCTTGAATATTATGATTGAATATTGAATTACTGTGATTGATTAAAATCTGAGTTTTAACCTGCTTGACATTTGTTTTTAGTAACAGTTAAGAAGCCTTCTTGATGAATATATCCAGTCTTAATTGCTTTTCTGAGCTTCAGACCCAAATTAACAACTGCTTATTGGAGATTGTTCCATGAGCATCTCAAAATCAGCATGTCCAAAACAGAACTCAAAGTCTTTCTTCTCAAAGTCCCCCCCCCTTCCAGATTTCCTTTTTATGGACAAGAACACCATTGCAACTTTAAGTTTCATCCTCTGCTTCTCTGCTTTCATCCCACATACTCAGTTGTTCTTTTTGTTTGTACCTTCACAAAGACTCCCATACTTGCCCTTCTGTCCACTTAAACAGTCTAGTTCTAGCCCTCATTACTTTTGTGCATACTGTTGTGAAAGCCTTCTAAATGGTCTCCATTGCAAAATCTATATCCACAGGCTGCCAAAGCATCTTCCCTAAAGCATTAAGTCTCTACCTTTCTTTTTACACATAGTAAGCTCTTGCTTTTATCATTTCCTAATGCTGGCCAGTTATTACTTATCATTTTAGTTTAATCAATAAAAATTTCCATAGGTTTTTAGATTTTTTTTAAAGAATCTGCATAAATTGAAAAACCTAAATCTTCTAGTTGATGCCAAATGGAAGAAGTCTTTTTTTTTTTTTTTTTTTTTTTTAGGTTTTTGCAAGGCAAATGGGGTTAAGTGGCTTGTGCAAGGCCACACAGCTAGGTAATTATTAAGTTTCGGAGACTGGATTTGAACCCAGGTACTCCTGACTCCAGGGCCAGTGCTTTATCCACTGTGCCACCTAGCCCCCCCCCAAAAGATTTTATTTTAACAACCATCACAATACCCTGCATAACACAAAGTAGAACCATTTACAATAAGAAATATTTTTACTAACTGATAACTCCTTATCTTCTTTCTGTATTCTTCTCTGATCTTTTGATACATAAAAGGCTCCCCTACACATGTCATATTGATGATTAATGTGGTTCTTCTAGATTGATGCCAAATGGATTAGAAGTCTTTAATTGTATGTCACAGAGCTTGCTTTTTTTTCTGTGACTTGGGCGGAAGACTTAGATGTAACATATACTTTTTTTTTTAAGATTTTATTTTGAGTTTTACAATTTTCCCCCTAATCTTATTTCCCTCCCCCCACCCCACACAGAAGGCAATTTGCCAGTATTTACATTGTTTCCATAGTATACATTGATCCAAACTGAATGTGATGAGAGAGAAATCATATCCTTAATGAAGAAACAAAATATAAGAGAGATACCAAGATCAGACAATAAGATATCTCTCTTTTTTTTTCTAAATTAAAGGTAATAGTCCTTGGTCTTTGTTCAACCTCCAGAGTTCTTTTTCTGGACACAGATAGTATTCTCCATTGCAGACAGCTCAAATTGTCCCTCTGATTGTTGCACAGGTGGTATGAGCAAGTCCATCAAGGTTGATCATCACCCCCATGTTGCTGTTAGGGTCTACAGTGTTTATCTGGTTCTGCTCATCTCACTCTGCATCAGTTCATGCAAATCCCTCCAGGCTTCTCTGAATTCCCATCCCTCCTGGTTTCTAATAGAACAATAGTGTTCCATGACATAAATATACCACAGTTTGCTAAGCCATTCCCCAATTGAAGGATAGTGCTATTTTTAAATATTCAGATTTTAACTCCTTGGATTTCTTATATCCCTGTGATTATGTCATTAAGGTGGTTTTCTTCCTGCCCAGGCAGTGGACAGGATTACTTGACTTCCAATTTTTTGCCACCATGAACAGGGCTGCTGTGAATATTTTTGTACATGTGATGTTTTCACCCTTTTTCATGATCTCTTCAGGGTATAGACCCAGTAGTGGTATTTCTGGATCACAGGGTATGCACATTTTTGTTGCACTTTGGGCGTAGTTCCAAATTGCTCTCCAGAAAGGTTGGATGAGTTCACAGCTCCACCAGCAATGTAATAGTGTCCCAGATTTCCCACAACCCTTCCACCAATGATCATTATTCTTGTTATGTTGGCCAGTCTGAGAGGTGTGTGGTGGTACCTCAGTGAAGCTTTAATTTGCATTTCTCTAATAATACTTTTCTGACTTGAAGTTGAGAAAAGGTAGTTAATTGATTCATTGGCAGAATTAATATCCAAAAATGATCCTGAAAAACTGTAATAATGGATCAAGTCTAATAAGATAAAAAATGTAAAATTTGTATGTAGTTTCACATGATCAAGCTGTGTTTTAGAATTGGGAAATTTAGCTTTACCAGTCAATCTTGTTGAAAAAGTTTATAAATTTTTATGAACTCTAAATTTAATATAACTTAGTGACAAAATAGCAACAATAGCAAGATAATCCCAGGCTACATTAATATCAGTGTTGAGTGGAATATTTCCACTAAAACCCTTACTGGGTTAATATTCCTAGTGAAGTCCTCTTAGGGTTAAGAAATATTAAGAAAACCAAATTATCATCATCATTATTACTGGGCTGTTCCTAGAAAGACCTTGCAAAAGAGAAGCTCATGAGCCACCTGCTTTATGATGACTATTTTTGAAAACTGGGAGGACAAGCTAATCATAGACATTACTTCATTAAGATAGTGATAAAGGCCCCCAAATTACCTCACCATCTGGTGTGAAAAATATTAAAATATCTCATTCTTTTCCTGTGTCTTTTGCTGTGGTAGATTTTCCACGAATAAGATTGTGCCTCTGGAGACTCAGCCAATGG
Source organism: Macrotis lagotis (assembly GCF_037893015.1). NCBI lineage: Eukaryota > Metazoa > Chordata > Mammalia > Peramelemorphia > Peramelidae > Macrotis > Macrotis lagotis. Next base: position 78,347,913 of record NC_133661.1, on the reverse strand, counting down.
ATTAAAGGAGGAAAGTGGTTAGGGAGGGGAACCTTTGTTAGGACCTATATAATCTTCCTTGACGGTCCATTGCATGCAGCACTTTGATCATGAGTCTGCCCTTCTCTCGAGAAAGGCAAATAAAAACTTTTTGTTCAGACTAGTCTCTGAAGGTTTTCTTTTAGTGTATTTTTATCATACTTAAGTGTCCTGAAAGTTTTGATAAACCCATGGTCCTCCACTCTGAAACCATATCTAGAATATTTATTATCTCTGATAGTGCTACTTTTAAATATTAAGATTTTAACTCCTTGGATTTCTTATATCCCTGTAATTATGTCATTAAGGTGGTTTTCTTCCTGCCCAGGCAGTGGACAGTAGCCTCTTTTTATAGTTAGGGTAAGCATAATGGAGAAGATAGGATATCTTAAATTTTTAGCCCTTTCTCTTCCTTTTAAAGATTGCTGTGCTTGAACTACCCCCCTTTCACCTTTAGTCTAGGAATCTCTGAGATTCTTGTCCTTAAGGGTATATTTAACTCCTTTTTCCTTGTCTGTCCTCCTGTATGTTGCCATTGACTAAATCAGCAAACATTTATGAAATCCTTAATATTAATGTGCCAGAAGGCATTGGTTAAACCTGGGGATATGAAAACAAAAGTGAAGCAATCTGCCTTCAAAGAAGCCTCCAATGGGAGGGAGGAAGAAGTATGCATGGGCACACAGATAAAGAATAGACCTAAAGAGATCAGGGGTGGGCAGCTAGGTGTCACTGTAGATAGAGCATTGGCCCCGGAGTCAGGAGGACCCGAGTTAAAATCCAACCTCAGACACTTAATAATTGCCTGACTGTATGACCTTGGACAAGTCACTTAACCCCATTGCCTTAAATTAAAAAAAAGAGAGATCAGGGAAGACTTCCTATAGAGGAAATCACTTAAGTTGAATTTTAAAGGAAATTGGAGATTTCAAAAGGAGTGGGTATGATATGAATGATGATCCTTTGAAGAGGGTAGGTTGGAGGAGAAGCAGTAGTACCAGGCTACAATGCCAGTATTTTGTAACAGTCACTCCTATACCTAGTTGTTATTTAAATATATTACACAGTTGAACTGTATCCATTTCCTAGAAAAATAGAAAAGAAGGGACCAAAAGAATTAACTTTTGTTTTCTCATAATTTTTTCTAAGTACAAGCCTATAATTTTGCCACCAGGTGGTGCTGGTACATAGGTTAGGGCAAAATGTTAACCTTAGCTGTTTCTTTGCTCATTTGAGGAAATGGAAATTGATGCTTAGTATAAATAACCTACCTGCAGATCCTTTCCTCCATATTAAAATGTAAACAACTAGTAAGAGTTTAAATATTTAGATTTTGGAGATGAATGCTTTAACCTAAGGTGATGAACCTTTGAAGAAATTTTAGGCCAGCCCAATAGAAAAGATTTAGTTAGAGAGATCTAGCCTGTCAATTTAATTCCAGAAATATTGTAGAGGTAGAATTGTTAAAGTATTGATTGATAATAACATTGTTTATGGGGATGAGGAAGAAAGAAGAATGGGTAATTCTGGGGCCATGACCCTGGCTGAATTGGGAAGCTATATAGTCTTTTCTCAACAAAAAAATTTGAAGACTATAAGGATTAAGGATAAAGTGAGATTTGTTATGAATACTGAGATGGAGTGAAACATTCAGGTGAGGTCCAGAAAACAATTGTTGATTCAGTTCCAGAGAGATTAAGACTAAATAGGTAGACTTGTGAATCATTTCCTTAGGGATGATATTGTACCTAGGGAGAAATCCCCATTCTGGAATAGAATACTGAAAAAGTATGTTATTTGTACCAGGAATCCTACTTCATAAATGACGTTTTCAGTTGACATGTTCCTAGTTATATGCCCTAGAGTTAAGATTGAGGTCTAACTAAAACCCCTTAAGACAAGGATACTTAAAAAATTTTTGAAAAAAAATTGAAAATAAATTTTATAGTTGTGTCTTTCTGTCATTTCTTTTCTTTTGTTTTTGCAAGGCAGTGGGGTTGGTTAAAGTGACTTTTCCAGGGTCACACAGCTAGGTAATTATTAAGTGTATGAGGTAGGATTTGAACCCAGGTCCTCCTTAAGGCCAGTGCTCTGATTGCCCATGTAAGTTCTATTTTAGCTTTTCTTTTTAACACTAGAAGGACCTGGTATGTCAAATGGTGCAAAATTTTCAGTGTAATTTTATTTTGAACTAAAAATCTTAATCTTACTTTTTTTCTTCACGAATTTAAAAAAAATGATCCTTTGGGGCGGCTAGGTGGTGCAGTGGTTAGAGCACTGGCCTTGGAGTCAGGAGTCCCGGGGTTCAAATCTGCCCTCACACTTACTAATTACCTAGCTGTGTGGCCTTGGGCAAACCACTTAACCCCACTGCCTTACAAAAAAACAAAAATAAACTAAGAAAAAAAACCGATCCTTCAGGGTACTCTTTGAGTTCTGATTCTTCTAGTTAAGCAACAAATCATCACAGAACAACTCTTACTTTCTCTTCTTCTAGACAGTCCTTCAGATATTTGAAGACAGCTATCATTACTTAATCTTTCCTCTCACCTTCCTTTAACCAGTCCCATGGCTAATTCCTTCATGGTTAGGTAATCTCTTTGAGCCTCAGTTTCCTAATCTGAAAATGGGAATGGGAAAAACAGTAGTTGCAGCACTTAATTGCAGGGTTATTGTAAGGATTAAAATGAGTTTTTATATATACATACGCATACACATATATGGTTTGTAAACCTTAAAAACTATGTCATTCTTTCTTGGAGTGCTAGCCTGTTGAAATAATTTCAAACTCTGATTTTGTTATTCAGCATATTACCTATCCTTCGGAGCTTTGTGTGATCTTTATTTGAGAGGCATGTCTTCAAGTGTCTTTATAAATTGATAGAAATGTTGATTAAATTAATACTATTGACAATTCTGTGATGTACCATTTCCCTTTGATTGACATCAGTCCACTCATCAACCACTACTTTAGATGCTGATGTTTAGTAAAATATTAAGTTGCTTAAAATTCCTCCCAAGTCTTTTTTTTCTACAAGAAGATATTAAAAGGATTTCTGACTTAGCTTCCTTCCTACCATTTACTAAAGACGAACATATCATAATTAGTTAGAACCTGCAAAATTAAGCTGAGATGTCAATTATGACTGTTGTGTTAACTGGTAGTTTTTTTTTTGCTCTGTTTTGTAAATATATAGCTTGAAATATCAGCTAATACAAATATTTCTTTACTTGATATAAAAATTCCCCTTTTGTGGTATCTATCCTTTGGTTTATAAATCATTATGTTCTCTCATTTATTCTTTGAAATTCCATTGTATCTATCCTGTTATGTCACTCAGAAAAAGAAATTATGTTAGCTTGGCATAACGTTAAACTAGTCCAAGCTGACACCTTAGTGAGCACTACTTTTTCCAGGTAAACCAATAAAAACATTTAAATAGGAATATCCATCAATTAAGCCAACCTGCAGTTTCTTAAGCCTTACCCCCCCCCCCCTTTTTGAAAAAGACTTTTTCTCATCTGCTATAAGTTCAGGCCCCTTTTCTGTTTTTAATAATTTCTGAGTAATTATTGACAGTAATGAGACAAAGACTTATTTAAAGTTACTATGTTCTATCTCATTGTTTTCATACTGTGTTTCACATGCTCAGGCCTGAAGAATAAAATTTTTTTCTTTCTTTTTAGAAATATTCCAAATGATTATTTTTAACATTCTTATCTTTTTGTATTTCGAGTTCCAAATTCACTTTAATCCATCCACCTCTCCCCCACCCAATGTGGAGGCAAATAATATACCAATTATACATGTGATATCATGCAAAATATTTTCATATTAGCCAAAATTTTTTAAAGTCATAAAAGAGTAAGAAAATTATACTTCAGGTGGTGCAGTGGATAGAGTACTGGCCTTGGAGTCAGGAGTACCTGGGTTCAAATCCGACCTCATACACTTAATAATGTGGCCTTGGCAAGCTACTTAACTCCATTGCCTTGAAAAATCTAAAAAAAATATATATACTTCAATTTATACTCAGTTCAGCAGTTTCTGAAGGTGAAATGAATTTTTTCCCCTATGAGTCTTTTAGGGGAATAAATTTTTTTGCTGGAAAAGATTGAAGCAAAATCAATTTTTATCTTATACCATCCACTCAACAAAACCAAAGCAAAAAAGCTAACACAATGTAAGTTTCAGAAGTCAGGAAATTAGCTTTGCTCTTTAGTAGGGGTAGAATTAACTTTTTTCCCCAAAGATAGTAGGCATACCTATCATTTATCTATTATCTTCTACATAATACGTAACTTTAATTCTTTGAAGATGAGCATTTTATAATTCATCAGCCTTAAAGCATCCCTGAAAGAGTATTGTAATTCAAAAGATGAAAACTGTTTAAGAAAGAAATTTGGGGTTGTGGAAAGGCATGGGTAATTTCTCAAATGCAGTCAGTCTTTATTTGTTCTGGACCCAGATCTTTGTTCATCTCCTCTGTCCAAGGTCTGTACATGTGGACAGGCATTTATTTTGATGGACTACTTGAACTTTTTATCCTTCTGCATATCATCTATACATTCATTTTTCATCTGATTGATTTTCTTTTGTTGATAGGCTGAACTCTTGAATGATTCTAAAGCTCATTTAGAGCTTCCAATTTTATGTGTATGAATGATTGCATTCTATTCTGACCTTTCCAGAAAAATGGCCTCTACCCTCTCCATTCTCTTACTTATTTTTCCCTGTCTTACTGGTTCCTTCCCCATCCTCAGAAAACTGTCTCTGATCCATCCTTTCCTTTTCTCATCTTATATCTCTTCTCCTTTTTAATGGCTAAATTTCTTGAGAAAAACGTCTGGAAAAAATAGGTGATCTTACTTTATTTCACTCCCTTCATATTTCTGTATAGCCTGAAACCATCATTCTTTTCTTCTCAAAAGTTATTTATGATTTCTTACTTGCCAAATCAGATGTTCTTTTCTTAGTCTAAATCCTTCTAAATCCTTCATAACCTCTCTACAGTCTTTGACAGTCTATCACCCTCTTCTTGTTAACTTCCTTGCTTGTTTTTTTGTCATGCATAGCTTTTATTTAATATTTATTCTCATTTTGTACAAATAATGTTTTTTATTCATTAATAAAATATTCTTGTTTAAGAGTAAATGAAATATCCCCTTCCCCCCCATAAATATAGACTCGCTGGAGCAATAAAGTAAAGGGGAGAGAAAAAAATTAAAATTAAAAAAATCCATAATAGTAATAATTGTAGGTATGGCCAGGTGGCGCAGTGGACGGAGCACCAGCCCTGGAGCCATGAGCACCCGAGCCCACATCCGGCCCGTACACCCAGCAATCACCCAGGTGTGTGACATGTAAAGCCAACTGAACCCCACTGCCCTGCAAAAACCAAAAAGAAAAAGAAAAAAAGACCCAAAATAAAATAAAATATTAATAATAGTAGGGGTGGCTGGGTGGTGGACAGAGCATTGGCCTTTGAGCCAGGAGCACCCTGGTCCAAATCCAGCCTCAGACACCCAATGATCACCTTGCTATATGGCCCCAGGCAGGCCACCCAGCCCCATTTACCCTGCACACCCCCCCCCCCCATAATAATAAAAAATGTGCTTGAGTCTTTGTTCCAACACCACCAACTCTGTCGCCGGTGGATCATATTCTTTATAAGTCCATCACAAAATTTACTTCCATATTTTTCCACCATTGCCATTGCTGATGGCAGCTCCCTCCTTTCATATTTCTCCACCACCATGTAATATATGTTCTCTCTCCTTTCCACTCTGACTCTGCTGTAGGGTAGCTGAGTGGCACAGCAGACAGATCCCTGGTCCTGGGGCCAAGAGGCCCTGAGCCCCCATACCATCCCTTAGGCCCAGCCTCCACCTGGCCCTATGGTTCTGGGCAGGCCTTCCAATCCCAGCCCCTTGCAAGAAGTAAAAAGGAAAAAATGTTCTATCTGACCACTTTCCCCCCATGGTCCATTCTCTCCTGCATCACTCACATCTCCCCCTTTCCCCTGTTCCCCCTCTCCTTCTTACTGCAGATGTCTATACCCCATTGAGTATATATGCTATTTCCTCTCCTAGCCACCTCTGATGAGAGCGAAGATTCTCTCATCCCCCCCCTTGCCTTCCCCCTTCCATATCATTGCAATAGCTCATTGTAATAAAGAAAAATCTTATTATATGAAGTATCTTGGCCTATTCCCCCTCTCCTTTTTCTTTCCCCCATTACATTTCCCTTTTTTCTATTGACTGCATTTTTATACCATATTTTATCTTCAGATGCAGCTTTTTCCTGTGCTTCAACTATAAAAGCTCCCTTTACCTGCTCTATTAACTGAGAAGGTTCATATGAGTATTATCAGTGTCATTTTTCTGTGCAGGAATACATGAAGTTCATTATCATTAAGTCTCTCATGTTTTCCCCCTCTCCTCCAATCTCCATGCTTCACCTGAGTCCTGTATCTGAAGATCAAGCCTTCTGTTCAGCTCTGGCCATTCCAAAAGGAACATTTGAAATTCCCCTGGTTCATTGAAAGTCCATCTTTTTCCCTGGAAGAGGACATTCATTTTTGCTGGGTAGTTCATTCTTGGCTGCATTCTAAGCTCTTTTGCCTTCTGGTATATTATATTCCAAGCCCTACAAGCTTCCAATGTATTTGCTGCTAAGTCCTGTGTGATCCTGACTGCACCTCCACGATATTTGAACTGTGTCCTTTTCTGGCTGCTTGTAATATTTTCTCTTTGACTTGGGAGTTCTGGAACTTGGCTATAATATTCCTAAGGGGTTGGTTTTTTGGGATCTCTTTCTAAGGGGGATGGGGAGATCAGTGGATTCTCTCCATTTCTATTTTGCCCTCTGCTTCTAGGATATCAGGGCAGTTTTCCTGTAGTAATTCTTTGAAAATGATGTCAAGGCTCTTTTCCTGATCATGACTTTCAGGTATTCCAATAATTTTCAAATTATCTTTCCTAAGTCTGTTTTCCATATCAGTTGTTTTTTCAGTGAGATGCTTCACATTTTCTTCTAATTTTTCATTCTTTTGGTTTTGAAGTATTGAATCCTGGTTTCTCGTAAATTCATCAGTCTCCCTGAGTTCTATTCTTTGTCTGAAGGATTTCTTTTCCTCAGAGAGTTTTCTTACCTATTTTTCCATCTGGCCAATTTTGCTTCTTAAAGCATTCTTCTCCTCAATAACTTTTTGGACTGTTTTATCTGTTTGACCTAAGCTGGTTTTTGGCATGCTATTTTCTTCAGCATTTTTTTTTTTGGATTTCATTGACTAAGCTGCTGACTTCATTTTCATATTTTTCCTGCATCTCTCCTTTCTTTTCCCAGTTTTTCTTCCAACTCCCTCACTTGATTTTCAAAGTCTTTTTTGAGCTCTGTCATAGCCTGAGCCCAGTTTCTGTTTTTCTTGGAGTCTTTAGATGCAGGAGCTTGTGCTTCCTTATCTTCAGACTGAGTATTTTGATCCTTCTTGGGCTCATTTGCAAAATATTTCTCAATAGTCTTCCTCTTATTTCTCTGCTTGCTCATTTTCCCAGCCTGGGCCTGGTTTTGGGGGTGCTTCCTGAGCTTTTGGGACACTCCCACAAGGGTCTCAGTGTGTGATGCTCTGTCCTCCCTCCTGGTCTGTGAATGACCATATGTGCCGCCCTCTGCCACAGGGCTCAGGTCGGGGGGGCCTAGACTGGGATCAGGATCTGAATGTGGTCAAAGCCCCAGAGTCCTGTTCCAGGGGCAGAGGACAGAGCTCTGCAGTCTCTCTTCACTCCCCTCCCTCAGCTCAATGGGCTCATGCCCTGGGGGCTCCTGCTTACAGGCTCTGCTTCTGTTTGTGGATTTGGACTGTGGTGGCCATGCTGCTTGTTGTGTGCCCTGAGGGCTGGGCTTCTTGTGCTCCCAGAGCCGAGCTGGGGTGCAGCTCAGGAGACTCCCCCGCTGCTGTGAGCTGAGGCTCCCAGCTCCCTGGGGCTGCCTCTGGGAGGCTGAGGTTCTTTGGCTCCGGTGGGCCACCCCTCTGGCAGGCCGCCCCTCCGACCCTGGGGGCAGAGCCTTTCTGCTCTTTTCCAGGTTGCCTTGAGTAGGAGCACTGCCTCCTTGGGTCCCTCTGTAGGTTCTGTCTCTTGAAAGTTTAGTTGGGGTTCTTAGTTTAGAAGTTTTATGAGAGAGCTCCACTCTTGTCATCATCTTGGCTCCGCCCCCCTTTGTTTTTTGACATTATTCTCTCTGGGTTCTTTTCATATCTTGTTGATTGTTCATTCTCCATCTCCTTTACTAGATCTTTATCAGCTCTCACCTGCTAATTGTGGGTGTCCCACAGGGCTCTTTTCTGGGATTTCTTGACTCTTTACTTAGAACTTTATCACTTGGTGATCTCATCAGTTCCTATTAATTCAATTATTTTATGTTGAAAATTTAAAAATTGATTTACCTAGTCTTAATCTTTGTTTTGACCTTCAGTCTTACATCTTCAACTACCTGTTGGACATCATGGATTCGATGACTTCCTAAACTCAGCATATCCAAAACTGAACTCATTATATTTTTTCCAAACCTAACTTCCTTATTAATGTTAAGGTCACCATTATCCACAGGCTCAAAACCTAGGCTTAATCCCCAACTCCTCATTCCACCTTCAAACCCCCACCTCATCCAATTTATTTTCTCCTCTGACACTGAATACAGTTACAATTACATATTAACCTAAATTCTTTGTCATTATTTTGTTTTAATCTGTATGCTCCTTGAGGACATGAACTGGATATGTCTTTCTTAGTTCTCATCTTTCATGATGTCTTTTTAGTCTTTGATAGAATCTATTATCCTCTTCTCCTTGAGACTATGTGATTTAATTCATTTTAGGAAAGGTACCTATTATGGTTCAGGCACTGTAAGAGGTCAAGGATATAGGCAATCGAGACAGAGAAAAACAAAGGAGATAGTGAGTATATTATAATAGTTGCTTAATAGAATAAGGTCCAGTAATTTCACATGATACAGATTAACACCTTGATTATGTAAATGATTGTGGAGAGTTGTGGTTGGTGGGGAAATTCATCACCTTTCAGTCAACCAGGTGACAAATCTTTCTGAACTTAGCTAGGGTGATCTTAAGGCAGATAATACAATTCATTCCTGGTCGTTACTTAAGGACCTTTCAGCTTTGTAGAATTGGGAGACTGTTCCAAGTACCCAGGTCCTTTGAGTACATTGGATGTTTCAGGCTAAGTTCTGGAGGAGTGCTGCACTTACATTTCCAGGTTCCATATCCTGCTTCTAGGCACCTATTAGCTGTGCGGCAGTGGGCAAGTCACTTAACCCTGATGATCCTTTTTTTTCTCAGAAAGAGATCTTAAACATCATGTTGTCCAGTAGTATAATATCATAGGTGAGGAAATAGCAAACATTTGAGACTGAGACAAGTTAGAATTAATGGTCATATGGAACCAGATTTCCTTTTAGTTCAGTACTTTTCTTTCCCCGTTGTACCATGCTGTCTTCTTCCAAGACCTTGCTTCAGTTCAGCATGTGACAATACCCTCCTCTTTCTAATTCTCTATTGAGAAGACTTAAGAATCTCACCAAGGTCAAAATGCTGCAAAATACTCTGACACTCATTTGAGTTTCCAGTCCTTATAGACCTAAAACTTATGAAGTTTCAGTATGCTTTTTATCTGCTTCAGCCTTTATCACATTTATCAGTACCTTACTTGGGTAGTCACATTTCAAGTAATTCATTAATAATAATTGTTGTTTTGCCTAAGCAACAAATAGCGGTTCTGTAAATTGTACATTTCACAGAGTGATATGTATTATACCCATGTTCGTAAGAACATTCGTTATGGAGTGAGTGTGAATGTGATAGCTAGGAAGGAAATGCTCCATTTCATTGAAACATTAATACATTGAAAAGATGTTCAGTAGAAAACTGTTCAACAATCATTTTGTTTCACTATAGCAGATTAAGTCATAAGCTCAACTTTATTGTTCATTGCTCCTGTTCAGACAAACCCTATCCTTGGGTGGGCTTTCAAATGTAGTAGAGAGGGAAGAGTACTATAATTTAAATTTATGGTAGGCACAAACTGAAGAAATAGTGTGCTTTTATCACTGCAAACTCACAGCAGTGTATTTTCACAACAGCCATGCTGCCATCTATTCTGGACTTATTTACCCAGTATGTAAAATGTGTAGCTCTGGGAAAAGACTGACTCAGAACTACTCCCTTTGAAGATAATTTTGCATTTGAACAGATTGAAAAACCCCTTTGAGTGTTATTCTTTAGAGATAAGCTTTATCTCAGAAGTAATCAGTATTATTTCTAGTTCTTAGTACTTTTTCTTTACAATGTGTCTTGAACTAATTTCTATATTCAAATCCTTCCTTGAAAGAAGTGAGATATGAACTGGACTTTTGAAGAAGCCTTTATTTCACCCCTTTTATTCTCATTATCACTGGCCTAGTCCAAGTCCCCAATTGCTTCCCTATTTGCTGGTCTTTTGCAATAATTTACTAATAGGCCTTGTTTTTTCTACTCTTCCCCCACCACACCCCCTTTACCTTTTCTCATACCTCTGAAACATTGATTTTCACCCTGAAACATTGATTTTCTCCCTGCATAATCCTGATTATACTGCTCCTTCCCTTGAAACCCTCTGAATTTGCTTATTCCCTACTGAACAAAGTTTATATTCTTATCTTATATTTTTCAGCCTTATTGAGCATGATTGTCTCCCTTGTCAACAGTAAAGTTGAACTTACGATTTTATTCCACTCAAATTGCCATCCCTTGAATAAACCCTGGTTTTTCTCACTCCTATCTTTTTGTCCATACTATGCCCTCCCTTTGGTCTCTTTGTTGTTGAATTCTTATACTTTCTTTGATATTTAATGCTACCTTTGTCTGCCACTCCTTTCTCTCTAAATGATATTTGTGTTTACACCTGTGGTTGCACTTAATCTGGGTAGCTAGGGGGCACAATGGAGAGAGTGCCAAACCTACAGTCAGGAAGACTCAGGCAGAGGCTCTGTGACCCTGGGCAAGTCACTTAACTCTTTTTGCCTCAGTTTTCTTAACTTTGAAATACAATGGAAATGGCAGATCACTCCAGTATCTTTGCATAGAAAACCCCAAATGTAGTCAAGAAGTGTCAAACACAACTGAAAGGATTGAATATCACCATCATCACATATATCTATTACCTGATCTCGCCCACCTTTAGGCCATAAGCTGGGACATCCCACCTAGGCTTTATGAGAACCACAAAAGCTTCCAGGGCAACTGTAGATGGGATTCGAAATTTGAAATTTAGGGTTGGAATTTTTAAGTTGTTAATTTTTTATTGCTTGACAATGTTATAAATATCCAAATGGCCCTTAGTTAGGAAAAAAGGTTTCCCATCCTTTGTTAAAACAGTGAGGAATCATTATTTTGTTTATTCACCAAACTAGCACAGTGCTCTGCACATAATAATAGATAGACTGTACAAAAGGAAGATATTTTATTTCCCTTCCTTTTTGGACTCCTCTCTCCAGCATAGCAAACAAGGGTTACTGTCCACTTTAAAATTTAGTGGAATCCTGCCTTAGTACCACAACATTCTCCAAGGCAGGATCTATTCCTTCTCCTGTCCCTCCCATTCCTTCAGGGCCTTCTCAAGAGGAAATAAGAAACCTCATTTCCTAGTCAGACTCCAATTTTCCTGCATTCCTACTACTTTGACCATACCTTGTTGTGCAAAGCATTACTAGTTCTGAAGAGGTGATCTGTGCAATTTCCAGAATACCTCTGCTTCCTTCAACAGACATCTCTTCAAACAGTAATATTGTCTTTCTGAGTCATTTTCCAGTAGTATATTCTCATCTCCTTATATTTGCCTTATCCTAGTGTTTCTGAACTTGGCCATTTGCTGCTAGTTTTACTCTCACCTTCAATACCCTGACCTTAAGATCAACCTTAAGATCACTTGTTCCTTCTGTTATGACCTTTGGAATGCCTGCTAATTAGTGAATAGACTTCCTTTCATCTTAAATATAAAATTTTCTATTCTTCCCATTTTGTATCACTCATTGAAACCTGATTCCCTGGCACCACTTCTTAGGTTTTTGCAAGGCAAATGGGGTTAAATGGCTTGCCCAAGGCCACACAGCTAGGTAATTATTAAGTGTCTGAGACTGGATTTGAACCCAGGTCCTCCTGACTCCAAGGCTGGTGCTTTATCCACTACACCACCTAGCTACCCCTGGCACCACTTCTTACAAAACTTTCCATTACCTCTATTCTTATGGTAGGGAAGTGGGGAATACTCCTAGCTCCCCATTACAACTTCTGAACTTTCCCTCTAGCACCTTCACTAATAAATAACCTCTCTTCTTTTGAAATTCTTGCTGCCAGAATAAGTAGCCATTTTCGATCTTGGTGGCTGTTTTATCTGTTGATCCTCAGAACATAACCACCTTCATCAATAATGAACTTTCTTGGTCTCTCTTTATATCTCCTATTTGTCAAAATAAATATATATGCATATATTATATATGTAATTATTTAATACCTATATAATATGTATACATGTGTTTTTCTCAAATACTTTAAATTCCTGTTTTCTTATTCTACTCAGTTCCTAAGACTTACTCTAACCTATAAAGATTTTACTACTAAAATGTTCTATTTCCTTACTTAAAAGCTCTGAAGTCCTGCTTTATCTGATCACGATCTTATCATTCCATCTTTTCTTATGTCTGGTGACCCCAAGTCCTGTTTTTTGCCTTCTCTGAAATCTATTCCCTCCACTCCAAAATTACATTTTTGACTGTAATCCCTAAACTCCCTACTTTGTTTGCCCTTCTCTATTTCAACCCCTTGGTGAGCCATCTTAACTCTTCACTATCCTCCATCCTCAAATCACCCTTTGCCAAACCCCAACACTGCGTTACGGCCTTCATCCTCATTCTTTATTCCTATTTATTTACTGTTCTCCACACAATAACTATTTCACATCTTTCTCCTATGTATCCAGTTATCTCTCTTCAATATATTTCTAGCTCTTTATAGTTTTCCAGATCTACATATCTCCCTCTAGTCTCTCGTTAAGCCCAGTACTACTTCACCAACTGCATTTTGGACATCACTCTTAGGCATCTCAAACTCATCATGTCTAAACAGCACAGATTTTTTCCTGGCACTATCATTTCTCTCAATTATTCAGGCCTGTAAGTTTGTTGTCATTGTTGATTTCTCATTATCACATACCTCACCTACTCAATCCATTGTCAAATTTTGTTATTTCTATCCATATGGTATGAAGAGGTTATCCCCCAAGAATTTAAAGATGCCTTTATATCCTCTATCTCTAGAATGGTAAATGGTAAAGGGAATAGATTGTCTTGTCACAATCTCAGGGATATTTCTCTTTTAGTCATTGCTGGTAAGATTCTTGCCAGAGTCCTTAATAGGCTGATCTTCACCTGGAAGGTGGTCACCTCCTGGATAGCCAGTGTCGCTTCAGAAAGGTCGAGATGTTGTTTACTGCCCAATAACTTATGGAAATGAACAGAATAGTGTCTGTTTACGTTTGTAGCTCCATCCAAGGCCTTTGTGATACTGTCAGTCATAAGGGTTTATGGAAAATTATGTCAAAATTTGGTTGCCTGGAGAAGCTCATAAGTGTTGTATGACAATTTCATGATGCTGTGCTTGCCCTGGCTCTGGATAGTGGGCGATGCTCTTGAGATTTCCCAGTCACCAGTAGAGTGAAACAAGGTTGTGTCCTTGCTCCCATGCTTTTTAGCATGATGTTTTCAGTTAGTTATCAAATGCCTTCACAGAGGATGAACATGGTTCAGGGTCAGCTACCACACTGATGGTAAATTCTTCAATTTGAAAAGGCTACAAGTCAAGTCCAAAGTGGAGAAAGTATTAGTGCAGGATCTTCTTTTTGCAGCCTCTAAAGCTGAGATGTAACAAAGTGTGGATGGATTCTTTGCTGCTTGCGTTAATTTTGGTCTGATGATTAAGCCCTAGAAAACACAGGTGCTCCATCATCCAGCACCACACCATCTATATGTGAAACCATGATTACAGCAAATGGAGCAGTTTTTATTACTGTGGACATGTTCACTTACTTTGGCAGTATCTGTTCCTGGGAGGTATGCATTGATAATGAGGTTGACAATTGCATTGCACGAGCTAGCTCAGTATTTGGGAGGACCCAAAAGAAAAAGTGTGGGAGAGAAGAGATTGCCTTGCTATCAAACTGAAGGTCTGCATAGCTACTGTGCTGACCTCATTGCTGTAAGCCTGTGAAACCTGGACAGTCTACCAGCACCATTCCAGGAAACTGAATTGCTGCCATTTAAATTATGAAGATCACCTAGCAGGAAAAGATCTGACACTGAGGTCCTTTCGCAAGCTAAATTGCCCAGCATTCCAGCATTACTACAGAGAACACAACTATGATGGGTTGGACACATTGTCAGAATGCCAGAAGTACACTTGCCAAAAAACTATTTTATGGAGAACTCACACAGGGCAAACACACCCAAAGGGGTCAGAAGAAGCGATATCAGGACACCCTGAATGTCTCTCTCTAGAGTTTTAGAATTGATTGTACAGCATAGGAAACCCTGGCACAAGACTGCCCAGTATGGCATGCCTTCATCAGTGACTGTGCTCTATGAAGAAGGCAGAGCTGAAGCAGCTCAAAGGACATCTGTAAATTTAAATTAAGCACCCCAGGTATTCTCATGGACTATTTGTTCCCAACCTGTGGTAGAGCAATTTGAGCTTGTATTGGTCTGCTCAGCCACAGTCCGACACACTAACTTCTCTCAAACATAGTGATGTCATTTTGGTCTTTTTCAGTAAAGAGGACAAGAACCAACCAACCAACCATACACACATCTCCCTTTTTCTCCATTCAAATTGCCACAACCATGTTCCAATTTCTGCTCATCTCTGAATTGTTAACAATAGTTTTCTAACTGGTATCTCTGTCTCAAGTCTCTATTCTTAAGCCAGTCTTCTTTTTAAACCAAGGTGATTCCTTCCTATATCTCATTTATAAAACATTCAGTTTCATTTAAGTCAGCTTATTGCACATGTTCTTAACAATCATGTTTGGATTGTTAATGAAAATTTTGTAAGACATTATACAAAACTAGTCATCATCTCAGGTTATTTTCTTGCTATTTTTATAGCATATGCATGTTAAAGTGTCAAAAAGTCATGAATTCAGTTTTTTTAATTGTACTGATGTAGTTGATATACAATGACTATGAAAATTAAAGAATTAATTTTTATTGCATCTATTTTCTTAGGTTGGCCAAATACAAATAAACACAAATACAAATAAAATGAGTGGCAAAAAAGAAGAGATCAAATGACTTTACAAATAATGGAATGTGAACTCTTTTCTTTTAGCTTAAGAAGTATTTCTGCAACTACAATAAAAAAAGGATTGAGATTGTATATTCCAAAGATAAATATAATATGACATACAATATCTCTGAGGCATTTGTTTCTACCACAACTGTGAGGATACTTTAATGTTAAATCAGCTCAAAATAACTATACCTATGATCAGAATTAATGATCTCTTCCCCTTTCTGCTCCCTCAAGATAATAGGCAATTTGTTTAAACAAAGAAGCCATTTTAACACTGGCCTTATGAAATCACTAAAAAAATACTATAGTAGATACATTAAAATTTTATAATTTCATATTGACCATCTGAAATGGAAATAGATAATTCCTCAAATGTCAATTGACTCTGCTCTTAATATTTTTTTAGTTTTTTTTTTTGCAAGGCAATGGGGTTAAGTGGCTTGCCCAAGGCCACACAGCTAGGTAATTATTAAGTGTCTGAGGCTGGATTTGAACTCAGGTACTCCTGACTCCCAAGGCCAGTGCTCTATCCACTGCGCCACCTAGCAGCCCCCTACTCTTAATATTAAACCTAGAAATCACATGGGAAATATAGACATCTAAATAGAAATAACATAGACCTATCATAAAGTGTAAATGGAAACTATTTGTAGAATAGCATGGGTGATGGTCTCCTGTGTAAACTTTAGAATGAGACAGGCAAGTTGGAAGACTGGTTAATTCTGTCTAGCTATTTAATTATCTTCTTGGGTAACCTAATGTCCATCTGCAATGTCAGGTTGTTTTGAAGTAATTGCAGTATTAAATGTTCTTTGTATAATTTTTCACTTAATATTTTAAGTTCAATAGTGGCAACATCAAGAGCTTTGCAAAGGAACAAAACCTTTAGACTAAACAGACCTAATTTTTATTTATTTATGTATTATTTGTAAAGATAGTTTTCAGCATTTATCCTTTTGCAAACTTTTGAGTTATATATTTTTCTACCACCGCCCCCCCCCTCCATGGTAGATAATGATAAAGGTTGTTGTACATGTACCTTTGTGTTCAACATATTTCCATATTAGTCATATTGTAAAAGAAGAATTAGAACAAAGGGGGTGAAAAACAAGAGAAAGTAAAAACTTAAAAAGAACTTATAAAAAGTGAGCATAGTATACTTTGCTTTGCATTCAGAAGCTATACTTTTTTCCTCTGGCTGTGGATGATTATTTTCCACAGCAAGTCTCAAAATTATCCTTGATCATAGATCTGCTGAGAAGCGCTGTGTCCATCATAGCTGATCAACTCACAATGTTGTTAATGTGTTCCATGTTCTCCTGGTTCTGCTCCCTTCGCTCAGCATCAGTTCACGTAGGTCTTTCCATGCTTCTCTTAAAATCAGGTTGCTCATGGTTTCTTATAAACAATAGTACTATATAGTATTCATATACCATAACTTGTTCAACCATTCTGCAATAGATGGGCATCCCCTACATTTCCAGTTTTTTGTCAGACCTAAACTTAAAGGATACATTGATCACATATCCTTTGTGTTGAATTCAAATGCTGCTTGATATATGTTTGTTGTAATTGAACCACTGTCTTTTCTTATGATCACTGTCATCAACCAAAATAGTTGTAGTTTGCTTTCATTTTCAAACAGGAAATTTTGTTTTGTTGCTTATTAGTATTAAGAATCAAGAACTTTTTTTAATTGAAAGATTTTATTTTGAGTTTTACAATCCCCCCATTCTTGCTTCCCTCCCCCACCCCCCACAGAAGGCATTCTGTTAGTCTTTTTATTGGTTCCATGTTACACATTAATCTCAGTTGAATGTGATGACAGAGAAATCATATCCGTATGAGATAGTAAAATTACATAATAAGATAACTTTTTTTTTCTAATTTGAAGGTGATAGTCTTTGGTCTTTGTTCAAAGTCCATAATTCTTTCTCTGGATACAGATGGTATTCTGCATTGCAGATAGCCCACAATTGCATCTGAGTGTTGCATTTATGGAATGAGCAAGTCCATTAAGTTGATCATCACCCCTATGTTGCTGTTAGGGTGTACAGTGTTTTTCTGGTTCTGCTCATTTTGCTCAGCATCAGAAGAACTTTTTCAGTACAGACAGTATCATTGCAGTATCGTATCTGAGTCATTGTCTTTCCTTTTTAAAATTTTTTTATTTAAAGCAATGGGTAAAATGACTTGCCCAAGTCACACAGAGAGGCAATTATTAAGTGTCTGAGGGTGTATTTGAACTCAGGTCCCCCTGAGTCCAGGGTGCTCTATCCACTGTGCCACCTAGCTGCCCCCCATCATTCCCTTTTTTTTGTTTTCACTCAGAAAACACTTTTAATGCACATTTTTTTTAAAAAAAAAGGATTCATCTTACAAATTGTTTTGCAATCCAAATATATAATAGTTTAGAAAACAAAAGCCAATGTAAAAAGACTGATTAAAACAACTAAAACAGTACAAGTTTCATATGGCTCTGATCATACAGTTTTCTTACTGCATCATCAATATCAGAAATCTGTTCCTTCATCTGGCTCTAGTGTTCTGGATTTAAAGAAGTACCTTTTCTTTTTTTTTTCTTTTTTCTTTTTTTTTCTTTTAAATTTTTTATTCTTATTTTATACAAATGGTTTTTTTACATTAATAAAATATTCTTGTTTACAAGTAAACAAAATACCCTTCCTCCCCCATGAATATAGATAGACTTGTTTGGGCGAAAAAAGTAAAGGGGAGAGAAAAAATTAAAATAAAAAAATAGTAGTAGTAATAATTGTAGGTATGGCCAGGTGGCGCAGTGGACAAAGCACCAGCCCTGGAGCCACGAGCACCCGAGTCCACATCCAGCCTCGTAAACCCAACAGTCACCCAGCGGTGTGACATGCAAGCCACCCGATCCCCACTGCCCTGCAAAAACCAAAAAAAAAGAAAGAAAAAAAAGACCCAAAATAAAATAGTAATAATATTAGGGGTGGCTGGGTGGCAGACAGAGCATTGGCCCTTGAGCCAGGAGCACCTGGGTCCAAATCCGGCCCCAGACACTCAAAGATCAACCCGCTATGTGGCCCCAGGCAGGCCATCCAGCCCCATTTGCCCTGCACCCTCACCCAAATAATCATAACAAAAAATGTGCTTGAGTCTTTGTTCTAACACCAACAACTCTGTCATGGGTGGATCTCATTCTTTATGATAAGTCCATCACAAAAGTTATTTCCATGTTTTTTCACCCTTGCCATTGCTGATCGCAACTCCCTCCTTTCTTATTTCTCCACTACCATGTACCTCTATTTTCTCTCTCCTTTCACTATGACTCTGCTGTAGGGTCGCTGAGTGGCGCAGCAGACAGATCCCTGGTCCTGGGGCCAAGAAGCCCTAAGCCCCCATACCACCCCTTAGGCCCGGAATCCACCTGGCCCTGTGGTCCTGGGCAGGCCTTCCATTCCCAGCCCCTTACAAGAAGTAAGAAAGAAAATGTGTTATATCTGACCACTGTCCCCCCATGGTCCATCCTCTCCTCCTTTATTCACATCCCTACCCCTTCCCCCTGCTCCCCCCTCCTTCTTACCCCAGATGTCTATACCCCATTGGGTATATATGCTGTTTACTCTCCTAGCCATCTCTGATGAGAGCAAAGGTTCCCTCATTCCCCCTTGCCTCCCCCCTTCCATATCATTGCAATAGCTCATTGTAATAAAAAAAAATCTTATGTGAAATATCTTGGACTATTCCCCCTCTCCTTTTTCTTTCTCCCATTCCATTTCCGTTTTTTTCTGTTGACTCCATTTTACACCATATTTTATCTTCAAATTCAGCTTTCTCCTGTGCTTCATCTGTAAAAGCTCTCTCTACCTGCTCTATTAACTGAGAAGGTTCATATGAGTATTATCAGTGTCATTTTTCTATGCAGGAATACATGCAGTTCATCCTCATTAAGTCCCTCATATTTCCCCCTCTCCTCCAATCTCCATGCTTCACCTGAGTCCTGTATCTGAAGATCAAACCTTCTGTTCAGCTCTGGCCATTCCAACAGGAACATTTGAAATTCCCCTGGTTCATTGAAAGTCCATCTTTTTCCCTGGAAGAGGACATTCATTTTTGCTGGGTAGTTCATTCTTGGCTGCATTCTAAGCTCTCTTGCCTTCCGGTACATTGTATTCCAAGCCCTACTAGCTTCCAACGTAGTTGCTACTAAGTCCTGTGTGATCCTGACTGCAGCTCCATAATATTTGAATTGTGTCCTTCTGGCTGCTTGTAATATTTTCTCTTTGACTTGGGAGTTCTGGAACTTGGCTATAATATTCCTAGGGGTTGGTTTTTTGGGATCTCTTTCTCTGGGGGATCGGTGGATTCTCTCCATTTCTATTTTGCCCTCTGCTTCTAGAATATCAGAGCAATTTTCCTGTAGTAATTCTTTGAAAATGATGGCAAGGCTCTTTTCCTGATCATGACTTTCAGGTATTTCAATAATTTTTAAATTATCTTTCCTAAGTTTGTTTTCCACATCAGTTATTTTTTCAATGAGATATTTCACATTTTCTTCTAATTTTTCATTTTTTTGTTTTAAAGTATTGATTCTTGATTTCTGTTAAATTCATCAATCTCCCTGAATTCTATTCTTTGTCTGAAGGATTTGTTCTCCTCAGAGAGTTTTCTTATCTCTTTTTCTATCTGGCCAATTTTGCTTTTTAAAGCATTCTTCTCCTCTAACTTTTTGGACTGTTTTATCTGTTTGACTTAAGCTGGTTTTTAGCATGCTATTTTCTTCAGCATTTTTTTTTTTTGGATTTCCTTGATTAGGCTGCTGACTTCATTTTCATGTTTTTCCTGCATCTCTCTCCTTTCTTTTCCCAGTTTTTCTTCCAACTCCCTCACTTGATTTTCAAAGTCTTTTTTGAGCTCTGTCATAGCCTGAGCCCAATTTCTGTTTTTCTTGGAGTCTTTAGATGCAGGAGCTTGTGCTTCCTCATCTTCAGACTGAGTATTTTTGTCCTTCTTGGGCTCATTTGCAAAATATTTCTCAATAGTCTTTTTGTTTCTCTGCTTGCTCATTTTCCCAGCCTGGGCCTGGTTTGGGGTGTTTCTTGAGCTTTTGGGACACTCCCACCAGGGTCTCAGTGTGTGATGCTCTGTCCTCCCTCCTGGTCTGTGAATGACCATAATCGCCCCCCTCTGCCATGGGGCTAAGGGGGGGGGCTGCTGTTCTATGGGGGGGGCCTAGACTGCGATCAGGATCTGAATGTGGTCAGAGCCCCAGAGTCCTGTTCCAGGGGCAGAGGACAGAGCTAGGCAGTCTCTCTTCACTCCCCTCCCTCAGCTCAATGGGCTCATGCCCTGGGGGCTCCTGCTTACTGGCTCCGCCTGCTTGTTTCCTGGATCTGGGCTGGGGAAAGACCAAGCTGCTGGCTGTGTGCCCTGAGGCCTGGGCTCCAGGTGCTGCTCTGGCAGAGGTCCCCCGCTGTTCCCCCACTTTGTGCCCAGTGCTCCTCGGGGTGCAGCTCAGGGGACTTCCCCACTGCTGTGAGCTGAGACTCCCAGCGCCCTGGGGCTGCCTCCGGGAGGCTGAGGTTCTTTGGCTCTGGTGGGCCGCCTCTCCAATCCCGGGGAACAGAGCCTTTCTGTTCTTTTCCAGGTTATCTT
Organism: Macrotis lagotis; assembly: GCF_037893015.1. Lineage (NCBI taxonomy): Eukaryota > Metazoa > Chordata > Mammalia > Peramelemorphia > Peramelidae > Macrotis > Macrotis lagotis. The sequence goes on along the minus strand of NC_133661.1, from coordinate 78,326,860 downwards.
GAGTAGGAGAACTGCCTCACTGGGACCCTTTGTGGGTTCTGTCTCTCGAAAGTTTAGTTAGAGTCCTTAGCTGATGAATTTTATCAGAGAGCCCCTAAGACTCGATCCCTTCTTGTTGCCATCTTGGCTCTGGCGCCCCCCCCCCATTCCCTTTTCTTCCTGTACTTTTTCATCATTTATTTCTTAGCATCTTCTTTATTAAGCAACTAAGAGAATATTCCTGTCATCATTTTACTCATTTACAGATTTCATTCAGGCTACCATGTCATCATTTATGTCAATATGTTCAGTCATTTTGACCCTTTCATACCAGTTTATCTTTATCCATGACTAAGTATTCTCTTCCTCAAGTGAGGTAGGTAATTTAGTATCTAACTCTGAATTCCATTAATGGTCCAGTATTATTTGTCTAAAGCATGGATTTGTCCATGTCACCCCAACAAATTTCAGCATTTATGGTCAAATAGAAGCTTTTTTGTTTGAAACCTAAACCTCTTCAAAACCTGTTCCTATCTTTACAGTGCTGTGCTTTACTCCCAACCATATATTCTTTGATTCAGCAACAGTGACCATTTGCAATTTCTTAAATATGATGCCCCTGTCTCTTTGCCATATTATTTTCTGTATCCCATTCCTGGAATGCTCTAGTTCCTAATGTCTACTACTTAGATTCCCTTGCTTCCTTCAAGTCTCAGCTCCAGTCAACTCTGTTAATGCCTTGCCCTCTTAGTGTATTTTAGCTACTATTTATCTAGTATCTATTTAGTTTTTTTTACCGTCTCCCATCTCCTTCTTTGTATCCTGAGAGCTTAGCACAGTTCCTGACAGTTGTTTAATAAATGTCTATTGTCATTTATGGGGATTGACCAGTTTGGTCAGGAATGTTGAAATCAAGCTGAAAAGACAGATTGGAGCCAGAGCATGAAGGTCTTTATGTGACAAACAGAAGAGTTTGGAAAGGAGCATTTCCATGGTCAGACCTTTATTTTAGAAATAATAGTTTGGCAGCTGAATAGAGGACAGATTGGAAGGGGAAGAGACTTGATTCAGATAGATTACTCAGGAGGTTATTACACTAGTTCAAATGAGAATTAATGAACCCCTGGAAAGAGGTTATAAGGAGAGGAAAAGGTAATGGATGTCAGAGATATTGAAGAGTTAGAATTAGTAAGGCTGATTACTACCTCTTCATAATTATTATACATTTTACAGAATCTTTTATATAGAATGGCATTTCTTGGTTTGCTAAAGTGTTTCTACCAGCAGTTTTTGAGAGATTGATCTTTTTGTGGGCTTTGATTTTTTTATAGGTATTTGAGGCAGTTATTTTCAGGTTTAGAGAAGTAGTCTGAAAAGTTGGTGAAATTAAATTGTTAGGGAGCCCAGAAGAATTTCTAAGGCACAGTTTCTTTTTTAAAGCTTTACTAAAGTGGTGCAGTGGATAGAGCACCAGCCCTGGAGTCAGGAGTACCTGAGTTCAAATCCTACCTCAGACACTTAATAATTACCTAGCTGTGTGGCCTTGGACAAGCCACTTAATCCCCATTGCCTTGCAGAAAACCTAGGGAAAAAAAATAAAGTTTTACCAAAGAAAAATCTTTTGTTCATTTCCTTGAGTGAGCAGCTAGGTGCATCAGTAGACCTTAGAGTCAAGAAGACTTCTTTAGTTCAAATCCAGCTTCATACCCTAGCTGTATGAACTTAGGTAAATCACTTAACCCTGTTTGCCTCAGTTTCCTCATCTGCAAAATGAGCTGGAGAAGGAAATGCCAGACCATTTCAGTATCTTTGCCAAGGAAATCCCAAATAAGATCATAAAGAGTCAGACCCAAGTGAAATGACTGAATACTTTATTTTTTTAGCTCTGAAAACAAAAATAACAGAAATCCTTGTTGGATTGATTGTTTTGTTTTTTTGTTTTTAATTTTTTTACTGAGTAGTATACTGGGCCTGAAATTAAAAAAAAAATTGTTCCAGTTCCTCTGTGATTGGGGAACCAGGCATAGGCAATACACAAGATTATATAAAATCGAATCTTCTTAATTCACAGCATGAGGACCTGGATTCCAAGCTTTTCTTCGAGGCTACTTTGTGAGCCAGGGCAAGCTGCTTCATATTCTTGGGTCATAGTTTTCTCATTTGCAAATGAGGATTTTGGACTAGATGGCCTTTGCTCCTTTCCAACTCTAGTTATAGATGAATCGTTTGATTTGCTTGATGGATGAAAAGCTGATGAAGATCAGGTTGAAACATTCATTCTGCCCTCCAAAAATGACCCAATTGGACTTATACCAGGGTTACAAAGGTGGTTCAATATTTAATCTTAGGAATAAGAAAAATCAAATAGTTAAATCAATAGACGGTGAAAAAACTTTTTATAAGATGAATATCTATGTTACAAACACTAAAAGACATAGGCATGAGGGGCGGCTAGGTGGCGCAGTGGATAAAGCACCGGCCTTGGAGTCAGGAGTACCTGGGTTCAAATCTGATCTCAGACATTTAATAATTACCTAGCTGTGTGGCCTTGGGCAAGCCACTTAACCTCACTTGCCTTGCAGGGAAAAAAAAGACATAGGCATGGAAAGACCCTTCTTTAGGATAATGAAAAATTCTTGCAATGAAAAAATACTGAGTAAATAAAGAGGTAATGAATGAAAGTATCCCCTCTCACCCACCATTATTTGATACTTCCACAAATGCTAGTTATAGCAATAAGACAAGCCTAGGAAATTAAGATTATAATCACTTGTAAAGAATACACACAGTTGCCCATGTTTTCACATTACATGATGGAGTACTTAGAAATCCAAAGAAAAATAAAAAAATTTCAGTGTGCTACTCTCTAGAAGAATCTTCAAGCTGTGGGAACACAGGAAATGTAGGGAGTAAGAGTTTGAGCATGCTCATATTTTGTGAGAAACTGCCCCTAAGTTACATTCAGACAGTGGCTTTTGAGTTTATGAATTTAATTAGGGAAACCAAAGTCATGGTTCTCCTCCCTTAAATTAATGACCTTTAGATAGATATAGTTAGACACTGTAGTGGAAAGTATTTGGGACTCTAGTCCTGGGTTCTAATTTTGATAGCATGTGATCTCAATAAAGTTAACCTGTAACTCAGGGCTTGATAAAACCCTTTTGATCCCCCTCAGTGGTCTCTCATCTCCTTTCTGCAATTATGTTCTTTTATCTTATCTGTATACATCTAGATTCATTCTCTCTCTCTCTCTCTCTCTCTCTCTCTCTCTCTCCACTCCCCCCCCCCCCCCCCCCCCCCGCACACGCCCATTGCTGTTTTGGTCTGGTAATAGCCAAGGCAACTCAGAATTATATATATTCAAATGGCCCTTGTCAGAAAAAAAGATTCCCCATCAAAATTAGGGGCTGGTTAATTAAAAACATTTTTAAATCTTTCCTTAGATTTTTTTTCCCTTTTCTTTAAGGCATTGGAGTAAAGTGACTTGCCCAAGTTCACACAGCTAGGCAATTAAGTGTCTGAGGTGAAATTTGAACTCAGGTCCTCCTGACTCCAGGATTAGTTCTCTATCCACTGCGCCACCTAGCTGCCCCCAGGTTGGTTCATCTTTCTTACCACATCCCCAGCACTGAATGCAGTGCTTAGTGGTTAGTGGGTGCTTAAATGCCTTTTGAATTGAATTTAGGATACAGAATAGGTATCTAGATAGTTGTTTAGAGTTCTGGGTCTGAAGTCAGGAATGCTCCTCGTGGTGAGTTCAAGTTCTGTTTCAGACACTTACTAGCTGTATGACCCTGGGCACAGGTTACTTAGTTCTGTTTGCTCCAATTTCCTTATCTGAAAATAAGTTGGAGAAGGAAATGGTTTCTTGTTTCGTTGCCAAGAAAACCCCAGATGGGGTCATTAAGAATCAGATATGAATAAAAAAACAACTGAAAAACAAAAGGATACAAAATAAACCCACAAAAATCATTATAAGTTTTATGCAAAGCTAACAACACCAGAAAAAATTATAGAGAAATTCCACGTAAAATAGCTATAAAATACAACTATTTTTTTATATTTTTTAATTTAATATTTATTCTCACTTTGTACAATTTTTTTATACATTAATAAAAATTCTTGTTTAAGAGTAAACAAAATACCCCTTACCCCCCCCAAAATATAGACTCACTTAAGCGATAAAGTAATGGGGAGAGAAAAAAATAAAAAATAATAATAGTAATAATTGAAGGTATGGCCAGGTGCCGCAGTGGATGGAGCACCAAACCTGGAGCACCCAAGCCCATATCTGGCCCCATACACCCAACAGTCACCCAGCTGTGTGACATGCAAGCCACCCCAACCCCACTGCCCTGCATAAAACAAAAAAAGACCTAAAATACAATAGTAATAATAGTAGGGGCAGCTGGGTGGCAGACAGAGCACTGGCCCTTGAGCTAGGAGCACCCAGGTCCAAACCCGGCCTCAGACACCCAACGATCACCCTGCTATGTGGCCCCAGGCAGGCCACCCAGCCCCATTTGCCCTGCAACCCCCCCCCCCAATTAATAATAATAAAAAATGTGCTTCAGTCTGTGTTCCAACACCAACTACTCTGTCACGAGTGGATCACATTCTTTATGATAAGTCCATTGCAAAAGTTACTTCCATATTTTTCCACCATTGCCATTGCTGATCGCAACTCCCTCCTTCCTTATTTCTCCACTACCATGTACTATATTTTCTCTCTCCTTTCCCTCTGACTCTGCTGTAGGGTCACTGAGTGGCGCAGCAGACAGATCCCTGGCCCTGGGGCCAAGAGGCCCTGAGCCCCCTACCACCCCATAGGCCCAACATCCACCTGGCCCTATGGTCCTGGACAGGCCATCCAATCCCAGTCCCTTGCAAGAAGTAAAAAAGAAAATGTGTTATATCTGACCACTCTCCCCCATGGTCCATCCTGTCTTCCTTTATTCACATCCCCACCCCTTCCCCCTGCCCCCCCCCTTACTCCAGATGTCTATACCCCATTGAGTATATATGCTGTATCCTCTCCTAGCCACCTCTGATGGGAGTGAAGATTTCCTCATTCCCCCTTGCCTCCCCCCTTCCATATCATTGCAATAGCTCATTGTAATAAAGAAAAATGTTATTATGTGAAATATCTTAGCCTATTCCTCCTTTCCTTTTTCTTTCTCCCATTACATTTCCCTTTTTTTTCTGTTGACCCCATTTTTACACCATGTTTTATCTTCAAATTCAGCTTTCTCCTGTGCTTCATCTGTAAAAGCTCCTTCTACCTGTTCTATTAACTGAGAAGGTTCATATGAGTATTGTCAGTATCATTTTTCTATGCAGGAATACATGCAGTTCATCATCATTAAGTCCCTCTTATTTTCCTCTTCTCCTCCAATCTCCATGCTTCACCTGAGTCCTGTATCTGAAGATCAAACCTTCTGTTCAGCTCTGGCCATTCCAACAGGAACATTTGAAATTCCCCTGGTTCACTGAAAGTCCATCTTTTTCCCTGGAAGAGGACATTCATTTTTGCTGGGTAGTTCATTCTTGGCTGCATTCTAAGCTCTTTTGCCTTCTGGTATATTATATTCCAAGCCCTACTAGCTTCCAATGTAGCTGCTGCTGAGTCCTGTGTGATCCTGACTGCAGCTCCACGATATTTGAACTGTGTCCTTTTCTGGCTGCTTGTAATATTTTCTCTTTGACTTGGGAGTTCTGGAACTTAGCTATAATATTCCTAAGGGGTTGGTTTTTTGGGATCTCTTTCTCTGGGGAATTGGTGGATTCTCTCCATTTCTATTTTGCCCTCTGCTTCTAGGATATCAGGGCAGTTTTCCTGTAGTAATTCTTTGAAAATGATGTCAAGGCTCTTTTCCTGATCATGACTTTTCAGGTATTCCAATAATTTTCAAATTATCTTTCCTAAGTCTGTTTTCCATATCAGTTGTTTTTTCAGTGAGATGCTTCACATTTTCTTCTAATTTTTCATTCTTTTGGTTTTGAAGTATTGAATCCTGATTTCTCGTAAATTCATCAATATCCCTGAGTTCTATTCTTTGTCTGAAGGATTTCTTTTCCTCAGAGAGCTTTCTTATCTATTTTTCCAACTGTCCAGTTCTGCTTTTTAAAGCATTCTTCTCCTCAATAACTTTTTGAACTGTTTCATCCATTTGACCTAAGCTGGTTTTTAGCATGCTGTTTTCTTCAGCATTTTTTTGAATTTCCTTGACTAAGCTGCTGACTTCATTTTCATGTTTTTCCTGCATCTCTCTCATTTCTTTTTCCAGTTTTTCTTCTAACTCCCTCATTTGATTTTTCAGTCTTTTTTTTTTTTTGAGCTCTTGTCATAGCTTGAGCCCAATTTCTGTTAGTTTTGGAGTCTTTAGATGCAGGAGCTTGTGCTTCCTCATCTTCAGACTGAGTATATTGATCCTTCTTGGGCTCATTTGCAAAATATTTCTCAATGGTGTTCCTCTTGTTTCTCTGCTTGCTCATTTTCCCAGCCTGAACCTGTTTTTGGGGTGTTTCCTGAGCCTCCCACAAGGGTCTCAGTGTGTGATGCTCTGTCCTCCCTCCTGGTCTGTGAATGACCATATGCGGCCCCTTCTGACATGGGGCTCAGGTGGGGGGCTCCTGCTGCCGACTGTGATGAGGATCTGAATGTGGTCAGAGCCCCAGAGTCCTGTTCCTGGGGCAGAGCTCTTGCAGTCTCTCTCTCCTCACTCCCCTCAGCTCAATGGGCTCATGTCCTGGGCCGCCTGCTCACTGTGTGCCCTGAGGGCTGGACTTCGTGTGCTCACTCTGGCAGAGGTCCCCTGCTGTTCCCCCAATTTGTGCCCAGTGCTTCCCCAGGCATAGGTCAGGAAACTCCACTGCTGCTGTGAGCCAGGGCTCCCAGCATCCTGGGGCTACCTCTTGGGAGGCTGAAGTTCTTTCCCTCCAACGGGCTGCCCCTCCGACCCCGGGGAGCAGAGCCTTTCTGTTCTTTTCCAGGTTACCTTGAGTAAGGAGAACTGCCTCATTGGGTCCCTTTGTGAGTTCTGTCTCTCGAAAATTTAGTTTGAGTCCTTAGTTTCGAAGTTTTATGAGAGAGCGACCAAGACACCATCCCAATACAACTATTTTGAAAGGACATTTATGTGACATTTTAAGGATTGCACAACATTTTATATATAGTATCTCACACTCAGGACTTAAAATTTTAAAAAATTAATGAAGATTTTAAAAATTGGAGCTGTGCCAATATGATAAAATGATACTACCTAAATGAATGTACAGATTGAGTACTATACTGGGAACAAGGAATTATATTCCACAACTATTGATCAATCAGCAAGCAGTTATAAATTTCTTTACCTCCTTCTCTCTGTGTCTGTCTGTCTGTCTGTGTCGTCCCCCCCCCCCCCCTTAAGTGCCTTGCCCAAGGCCACACAGCTAAGTAATTATTAAGTGTCTGAAATTAGATTTGAACTCAGGTCCTCCTCACTGCAGGACCTATCCTGTGTCAGGTACCTGGGAAACAAAACTAAAAGTGAGAAAATCATTGCCCTCCAGGAATTTACATTCTACTAATTAGATAAAATAATAATTCATTTAAAACATAAAAGGTCTAAAATCTCCAGTGAAATAAGAAAGGAGGAAAATAACAAAGAGGATCTATCATATCTCAAACTATGTTGTGAAACAGTAATCTGTTTGATACTGTTTTAAAAAGTAGATCCCTAGAATATTTCCTTCTCAGAAGTAGTCACAGAGTAAGTAGTGTGTTTTTCAGGAATTCCAGTAACAAACTACTTTGGGAATTATTTCCTACTTGACAAGAATTTCAGTAACAGTTGCTAAGCAGCTCATTTAGCAGAAAATAGGTTTACATCAGCATCCTATATCCCATAGAAAAATTAACTGCAAATTGGTGTAGAGACCACAAAATAAATAAGGAGAACAAACTTAAAACTGTGTCCAGGGGGAGAATTTTTAATTATATAAGAAGTAGAAGTGATCATAAATAATAATAATTTTGGTGACAAGTTTCGTATGACAAAAACCAATGTAGTTAGAGAAAGAGAGGCAGTGTAATATGTTATGGTGTAATAACTGCTGGCCTCTAAGCTCAAAAGACATGAATTTAGATCTTGTTGCTGACATTTACAATACAGGTTGTAAGTTCCTAACAAACCACCCTCAATGCTTTAGCCAGTTCTCTTAAGCTTTTAATTGCAGAGAATGTGCAGCTTATATTGGTATAGAGTTTCTCAACTAAGGATTTCCTGGGTCAGTGAAATCACTGATCTAGTCCTTGTCCGTAGCATATGGGGGTGAGAGGAATTTGAGTAGAAATCTTTGCATTAAATATAAATTAAAACAAATCTGAGGTTTTTGCATAATTCTTTTTAAATTGAAAAGATAAAAGATGGAAATAGTGAAAGTTGGAGAGACTTTGGGATATTAGATACACTAATATACTAGTAACAAAGCTGTGAGTTGGTCTAGTTTTGGAAAACAATTTGCAATTATTCTAGAAATCACTAATATGTTTCTACCTAAACCATTGTTATCACGCAAGGAGGTCTAATAAGGATAATATCTTTATTTGTTGCAGGTTTTTTTTTTTTAGCATAAATAGAAAACAATAAATTTCTATTGATTGGGGAATGACTGAGTAAATTATGGTATTTGGGATTATTTGTTAGTTTGTTTTGATTTTAATATGACTCTATCCTGGGCTGCCATCTTCCTTTTCCATAGTCTCAATGACTTAATTAGTTCAGATGCTTCTCAAATCAATATGTACAGCTCTTTTGCTCCAGTCTCTTATAAATCAATTAATCCTGAAGTATTTATGCAACATCTGTGTGCTAGGCACTGTGTTCATCCGTTGAGATATGGAGACAAAAGTGAAGCATTTCCTACCTTTAAGGAACTTCAATTCTGTTGGGGGAACCAGAATATTCATATATAGATCTACACAAAATAATACAAGGTAACTGTGGGAGGAGCTCTTCAGCTGTTGAACTGATGAGGAAAAGATGTGTGCAGAAGGTAATGTTAAAACTGAGTTCTCAGGGGGTGGTTAGGTGGCACAGTGGATAAAAGCACTGGTCCTGGAGTGAGGAGTACTTGGGTTCAAATCCAGTTTCAGACACTTAATAATTACCTAGCTGTGTGGCCTTGGGCAAGCCACTTAACCCCATTTGCCTTGCAAAAACCTAAAAAAAAAAAAATCTCAGTCATTCAGTAAATAGTTACTAAGCACCTACTATGTGCCAAGTGCTGGAAGTGCAAAGATAACTATGAAGTTGAGCCTGCCTTGAAGGAGATATGTGAAAGAAGCCAGTAATTTTTAAATTTTATTTATTTATTTTGTTTTTGCAAGGCAATGGGGTTAAGTGACTTGCCCAAGGTTACATAGCTAGGTAACTGTAAGGTGTCTTGAGACCGAATTTGAGCTCAGGTACTCCTGACTCCAGGGATGGTGCTCTGTCCACTGCACCACCTAGCCACCCCTGGAAACCAGTAATTTTGAGAGAATGAGAGGAGGAAGGAGCCTGTCAGATAGAGGAGACAACCAGTGCAAAAGCATGTATGTCAGAGATTGTTATGTTCGAAGAATGTCAAGAAGGCCAAAATAGAGTTCATGTCAAAGAGTAAGGTGTAATAAACCTGTAAAGGTAAGGATAAATTGAGGTTATATAGAGCTTTAAATGCCACAGAGAAGAGTTAATAGGGGAACCATTAGAGTTTGAGTAATGGGGGAGGGCTAATTGTCAGCTCTGTGCTTGAGGAAAATAATTTTGGTGGGTGACTTGAGTCTCATTCATTCATTCTAGAAGTGATGAAGACCTAACCTAGGGTGTTTGGGGGGGCAATTAAGATACAATGGAGAGAGATCTTTGGAATTTATTTTATATGTGGGGCAGGGTAGAGTGAGGAGTCAAGATTGATTCTAAGTAATTAAAAAAAATTGATTCTAAGGTGAATTAGGATGATGAAAGATGTAATCTGATAGAAACAGGATTGGGAGAAAGGTAATGAGTTCTTTTTCAGAAAGTTTAGAAAACTGGACATTTTAATTTTAGGTGCTTATAAAGATGTCACATTTTTGTCCAGTAGGGTTTTGGTAATGTGCAATTGAAACTGAGAAGAGAAGCTAGATTGGGTATTTAAAGATGATATTTAAATCCAGGGGGCTGATGAGGTCACTTAGTGAGTGAGTGTAAAGAAAAAAGAAAACACCTGAGATGGCCACAGTCAGCAGTCATGACATGGATGATGAAAAGGACCATTCTCAAGAAGTGTTACAAAATTCAGAGAAGAAAGTATTCAGGAAGGCAAAGGTGTTCAACAGAGTCAAATACTGAAGATAGGTAAAAAAAACTTTGAGGGTTCAGAAATGACCATTAGATTTGGCATTTGGAGATCACTGATAATCTTGGCAAGAGTATTTTCAGTTCAATGATGATTTCGGAACCCATAGATATTTATTGATAAATTTTGTTTTTATATACTTTAAATTTCCCCTTAGTGGTCCTTTCCTAGTAAGAGCCGTTTCCAATGGACAGAAAAAGAGACAAGAAAATTACTGAATAAATCCAATCAATATATTAATCTGACATTGCATGCAGTGTCCTATATCTGAGCCTAATTTCTACTAATGACTTGTTCGTGGTGTTTTATTAGTGGGAGTTTTTTGAGAATGGAGAGATTGGAGTTTGTTTATAGGCATCATTGAAGGAATTAGTTGGTAGGAGCAATCTAAAGGTATAGGAGTAAGGGAAGATAATGAGAGTAAAATGTGAAGTAGGAGTTGGGGACATTGAATGCAGGGTACATTTATAAGGCTTTACATTGGTGAGGAGAAAGGCCACCTCTTTATTATAGACAAGAATAAAGAAGATAAAAAGAATTGTAAGTTGAGATGGGAAGAAGTGAGAACAGGGCAAATGGCCTATTTTCTTTTTGAGATCAATTACTGAGAGGATGGAGGAGAGTTGCTGTGGGAGGCTTGAGGAGGGAAGATATTTGTAACTTTGCTGATGAGGAATAAGATAAAGAATCAGTTAGGGAGAAGAAAAAGACTGCCTTGCTACAGTGAGTGCCTAGGTGGGATTGGGGCTAGTCAGTATGGGTACTTGACTTCCTCTAGTGCCATTCAGTAATATATTTTAAGGAATATAAGGATTCTAAGAGGTAGAGGTCAGTGTATATTGCAGGCAAGGAGGACTTGCTAGTTAAAAGACAAGGAAGCATGATGTTGAACAACAAAGAGTAAAAGAGTAGATGAAGAAAAATAGTAGTGTATATAATGAAACTTGGAATGCAAGTTAGAGACAAATTGTCAAGTCAAACAGAGGACTTGATATTTGATCTTAAAGATAATAGAAAGGCACCATCAAGGTTTTACTAGTAAGGTGGCATGATCATCCCTACTATTTAGAAAATCATTTTGGCATTTTTTGGGGAATGTGAATTTGGAATAAAGAGAGAGAAGGTTGACTGTGTGATTATTGAAATAGTTTATATAATAAGATCTTTTTTTATTGGAGGGGAGAAAAATGTAAAACTCAAAACCTTTAAAAATAATTGATGAAAGCTATTGTCCTTCTTAATAAGGGAAAATTTACCCAATTAATTTCTTACTTTTTATAATATATTCATAAAACAATCATTTTTAATGAAGTATACCACTACAATTTATAGAACTACTTATGTCAAATACTTTTTAAATTTTTTTTTAGTTTTTTGCCAGGCAGATGGGGTTAAGTGGCTTGCCCAAGGCCACACAGCTAGGTAATTATTAAGTGTCTGGGACCAGATTTGAACCCAGGTACTCCTGACTCCAAGGCTGGTGCTTTATCCACTGTGCCACCTAGCTGCCCCCTCAAATACATTTTATAATTAAGTCTTATAATTTCCAATATTCTAATTCTCTCAGTTACCAAAGAAATTCTAAAAACAATACGTTTTTAAGGCATTTGCCAAGTTATTATTTAACTACTCTCAACCTAACACAAAAAGTAATTCATTATTTGTATATTTTGTGTCACTGAAATTTTCATTAAGCCTGTCATGAATTTCCAAAATAAGAATTTAAAGTGAATGAAATGTATATCTAATACAGTAATTAAAATCATATAAACTGTATTTATAAGCACATATATAGATATATACTGTTATAAACTATACAGCCTGCTCTGTCAAATTACACATATAATAAATAGCACATGAATTAACAGTTTACTGAGTAAACCAAAATAAATATCCCTTAAAATTACTGACAAACTTGGTATAGCATATAATTTTATCTTACAAACTAGGCAAAAACTTTCATCTTGAAATATAGTGTTTTTGTATCAAGAGACTATTTATGAAATGCAAGCCAACAGTCAACATAATACTTAATTTAGATAATTTTCCATCTTCTAAAATTAGGAAGATGCATACCCTTATTCAGTTTTGAGGCACCAATATTAAAAAAGATTCCTGGCAGATTTTATGCCAAAAGTAATATCTTTTTTTTCCCTAAAAGTAATTTTTTTTTAAAAATGAGAAAAATCTCGATTTTCTCCACCTCGATATATTTACTCAATTCAAAAAGGATTAAGACATTCTCTTCAGTTGTTCCTCAATACAACACATGCATTACTTCACTATATCTTAAAGACATCTGGTCATCTTTAAAGTTTTGTCTCTTCCAAGATAAGTGGTAGCATGCTGGTTAAATTTCTTTGATTGCCTACTTTGCCTCTGATGGTCGCCATATAGGTTGGCATCCATGGTGACTACTGCCAACCATTTCAGTTTGAAGGAGAAGAGAGCACTATATGCAAATATCACCCAAATAATTGGACAGGAAATTAATCCTAACCAAAAAATTCTTGACTCAGCTTCTGAAGAGGTTCTTTTCTCTTGATTCAATTCCTTTTGAGCCCTGAACACCCAGCGACTCTTTCCATTATCTATATGGTTTCAGCAGTGCAAGACAACTGTGAGTCTACCTGTTATATTCTTAACTGTCCAAAAGTCACATGATAATAACAAGATAATTGTCTCCATACAGGCAATAAAGTTGCTGCTTAGCAATTCATTCAGATGATAGACAATTATTGCACTGATTCAAAAGAATTATGGAAAAACGATGCCCCTGGGTGTCTGATGCAACATGGCTGCTCTTGATGAAAACTATTGTTGCATGTTGTTTGAAAAACAAATAAAAATATTTAACTGACGAGGGCTATCCTGAACTAGTGAGTAGAGAAAGGGACAACATGCACAAAACTTTGAAGAAGTGGAAATCAAAAGATTTGGCACTAGATCTCATATCTAGTGTGAGGAGTCATGGAAGGGACTCAGATTGCAATTTTACGTGACTTTAAGGTGGTGTGGTACCTTGAGCAGAAGTAGGGAAATGTGGAAAATGGATATGTTGTGGAGAGGGATGCCTTTTTTGGACCCTCTCAGTTTAAGTTATCAAGTTAACTAATTGCTGAGTACAGTAGAACCTATATATTACGTAAGTTTCTTGAGCGAATTGTCTCTTGGTGTTTTAGGTGTTTTGCAAGGCAAATGGGGTTAAGTGGCTTGCCCAAGGCCACACAGATAAGTAATTTATTAAGTGTCTGAGACTGGATTTGAACCCAGGTATTCCTGACTCCAGGCCTGGTGCTTTATCCACTGTGCCACCTAGCCGCCCCCTCACGGTGTGTTTTAATACTTTTTTATTTCGAATTTTTTATAATTTTCCCCCTAATCTTGCTTCATTCTCCCCACCCCCCCACTGTTAGTCTTTACATTGTTTCCATGGTATACATTGATCTAAGTTGAATGTGATGAGAGAGAAATTATATCCTTAAGGAAGAAAAATAAAGTTATTGTGCCTGATTGTTGCATTAATGGAATGAGCAAGTCCATCAAGTTGTCATCACCCCCACATTGCTACTAGGGTGCACAATGTTCCTCTGGTTCTGCTCATCTCACTTAGCATCAGTCCATGCAAATCTTTCCTGGCTTCCCCAAATTCCCATCCTTTCTGGCTTCTAATAGAACAATAGTGTTCTATCATATACATATACTACATTTTGTTAGGCTATTCCCTAATTGAAGGACATTTACTTAATTTCCAATTCTTTTCCACCATGAACAGAGCTGCTATGAATATTTTTGTACAAGTGATTTTTTTTATATTACTAAAATATTCTTATTTAAGAATAAACACAATACCCCCTCAACCCAAAAAATTATAGACCCTCATGAGAAATAAAGTAAAGGAAAGAGAAAAAAAATGTTTCAGTCTGTGTTGATACCATCAGCTCTGTCTTGGATGGATCACATTCTTTATGATAAGTCCATTATAAAAGTTACTTCCATATTTTTGCACTGTTGCTGTTGCTGATTGTAATTCCATCCATTCCTCCCCACTACCATATATTATATTTTCTCTCTCCTTTCACTTTGTCCCTCTTCTAAAATGTGCCGTAGGGTAGCTGAGTGACACAGTGGATTGATCACTGGCCCTGGGGCCAAGAGTCCCCGAGCCTACATACCACCCCTGAGACCCAGCAACCACCTGGCCCCGTGGCCACCCAATCCTAGCCCCTTGTAAGTAATAAAAAAGAAAATGTGTTATATATGACTATTATTTCCTATGATCTACCCTCTCCTATCACCTACATCACCCCCCCTTCCCCCTTTCCCCCTTCTCTCCTTTTTACTTTAGATGTCTATTCCCTATTGAGTATGTCTTCTGTTTCCTCTCTAAGCCATTTCCGATGAGAATAAAGGTTCCCTCATTTTCCCCTTGCCTTCCCCCCCTTCCATATCATTGCAAAAGCTCATTGTAAAAAAAAATATATCTTTTGTACAAAATATCTTAGCCTATTCCACCTCTCCTTTCTCTTACTCCTAGTGCATTTCCCTTTTAGCTATTGACTCCATTTTTACAATATATTCTATCTTCAGATTCAGCTCTCTCCTGTGCTTCATCTATAAAAACTCCTTCTACTTGCTCTATTAAATAAGAAGGTTCATATGAGTATTATCAATATCATTTTTCTACACAGCAATGCATGTAGTTCATCATCATAAATCCCTCATAATTCACCTTTCTCCTCCACCTCTATGCTTCATTTGAGTCCTGTACTTGAAGGTCAAACTTTCTGTTTGGCTCTGGTCATTTCAACAGGAACATTGAAAGTCCATCTTTTCCCCTGGAAGAGGATGTTCAGTTGTACTGGGTAGTTGATTTTGGTTCCATTCCAAGCTCTTTTGCCTTCTGGAATATTACATTCCAAGCCTTACAAGACCTTAATGTAGTTGCTGCTAAGTCCTGTGTGATCCTGATTGCAGTTTCATGATGTTTGAATTGTGTTCTTCTGACTGCTTGTAATATTTTCTTTTTGACTTGGGAGTTGTGGAACTTGGCTATAATATTCCTGGGGGTTGTTTTTTTTTATCTGTTTCTGGGGAGATCAGTGGATTCTCTCAATTTCTATTTTGCCCTCCAAGTCTAGTATATCAGGGCATTTTTCCTGTAGGATTTCTTTAAAAATGATGTTAAGGCTCTTTTCCTGATCATGACTTTCAGGGATCCCAATAATTTTTAAGTTATCTTTCCTGATTCTGTTTTCCAGATCAGTTGTTTTTTTTCAATGAGATGTTTTGCATTTTCTTCTAATTTTTCATTCTTTTGGTGTTGAAGTATTGTGTCTTTAGCTCCATTCTACATCTGAAGGATTTGTTTTCTTCAGAGAGCTTTCTTATCTATTTTTCCATCTGGCCAATTCTGCTTTTTAAAGTATTCTTCTCCTCAATAACTTTTTGAACTGTTTTATCCATTTGACTAATGCTGGTTTTTAATATGATATTTTCTAAGGCATTTTTTTTTTTTTTTGGATCTCCTTGACTAAGCTGCTGACTTTTTTTTCATGTTTTTCCTGCATCTCTCTCATTTCTTTTCCCAATTTTTCTTCTATCTCCATTACTTGATTTTCAAAATCTTTTTTTGAGCTCTGTCATAGCCTGAGTCCAACTTCTGTTTTTTTGGAGTCTTTAGATGCAGGAGCTTGTGTTTCCTCATCTTCAGATTGAGTATTTTGATCCTTCTTGGGATCATAGACAAAAAAAATTTCTCGATGGTGTTCCTTTTTTCTCTGTTTACTCATTTCTCCAGTCTGTGCCTAGTTTTGGGGTGCTTCCTGAGTTTTTGAATATTATTGGGACATTTTCTTTTTTGGATTTTTTTTGGGACACCCCACTGGGACCTTTATTCCTCCAAGGTTTTATGTTCTCTTGCCTGTGCTTTGATATGTAGATGACCACAGACATTCCCCTCTCTCCTGGAGCTGTGAGGATCCCTGCCATCTTAGTATGAGAGGCCAAACTACTACCTGGATCTGAGTGTGGGTAAACAGCAGAGTCCTGCGCCAGGGAGAGCAGAGAGAGTTCTGCAGTCTCCCTTGACTGTCTGTGGGCTGTGCTCTTGAATTACAGGCTGGTTTTCCCAGATTCTCGCTGCAGGTTCTGCTGCTGGTGCTCCTCACTCCTTACTCATTCTGGTGTAGTAGAGTTTTCTCACTGCCCCTTCAAGCTGTTCCATGTGATCCCTGGGCTGGGCTTTTGCTTAGACATACATACTGATGGTTATCTAGATGCTACTACATCTTGTATATGGAACTTTTGTGTCTTTGGTATTTTTTAGGTTTTTGCAAGGCAAATGGGATTAAGTGGTTGGCCCAAGGCCACACAGCTATTATAAAGTGTCTGAGGCTGGATTTGAACTCCTGACTTCAGGACTGGTGCTCTATCCACTGCACTACTTACTTGGCCCCTCTTTTGATCTCTTTGAAGTAATTATGCCTGGACATAATCCAGGACAAAGAGTATGAA
The DNA here is from genome assembly GCF_037893015.1 of Macrotis lagotis. Taxonomy (NCBI): domain Eukaryota; kingdom Metazoa; phylum Chordata; class Mammalia; order Peramelemorphia; family Peramelidae; genus Macrotis; species Macrotis lagotis. Next base: position 78,310,000 of record NC_133661.1, on the reverse strand, counting down.
CATTTTTTTAGTCACTTAGAATAGTTGTGAATTCTTTTTCAGAATTCACAACTCCAACAACCATTTATTTTGTTGTTTCTCTTCATTCTTATTGTGAGGGACAAACTTTGTTCCATTCAAAAAAGACACATATCTGTTTTCCTACTCAATATGCTTTCTTGCCTCTGTATTCTAAAAGATCATATTCTCCCCTACCTGGTATAACTTTGTTTTTCAACAGGCTGTTAAAAAAATTATTCTTCTGAAATGAATTTAACAAATGTTAAAAATATGAATATTTCTGTTTACATCGAACAGAAAAGGATACTTGCTTTTAAAGAATATCAAATTAAACATAACAAAACTTAATTTTCTTTGTCCTTTTCTACATTTGTTTACTTTCAATGTTTCATGAATATTTTTTTAAAAATCACATTATGCTCACTTCATCTTTCTAAATAAAGTAGACAATCACTGCTCCCATCATTTGTCTTTTGGAGTAATAATTGGGCAATTGATTGTTCAGTTTTAAGTCTTTCAAAGTTTTCTTTTTCACTATTGATTGGAATGACCTTTGGATATTCTTCCTGTCCCAACTCTCTTTCCACTTAAGTTCATCTTCCACTTAGCTGTCAACTTGATCTAAAGCTCAGATCTGTTATCCTCTAATAAATTCCAGTGACTTCCTGTTAATTCTAAGATTAAATATAAAATCCTTTGAATTTTGTCATTCATACATAACCTTGCCCCTTCCTATCTTTAAAAATTTTTAAACACTTTACATTCCCCTCCTTATACTGTTGCCATTCGTTGATGCTGGCCTCCTTGCTGTTGCTTATTTATTATAAGATCTGAAAGGTCTGTCTCCCAAGTGTGAGCATTTTCTCTGGCTATCTCCCCCCCCCCCCCCCCCCCCCCCATGCCTAGAATTCTCTTTCTCTTCATTTTCCTTCCAGATTTTTTCAGATCTTAGCTAAATTTCTACCTTTCCTGATTCATCTAAATGCCTTCTCTCCATTGATTATCTCCAGCTTATCCTCCTGTATTTGTTTTGTTTGTACATAGTTGGTTGTGTTTGTTTTCTTCCTTATACTTATCAACCAGATTAAATCAGAAGACTAAAGATAATAATTGTTGAAAAGTAGCTGATATGGCCATACCTAGTCTTTAGGAAAATCATTTTGGCAGCTCCTTGACAAACCTCATACATAGTAGGCACTAAATGTTTCTTGTACAAATTTTTCTCCTGGTTTGTTTCACTTTTATCCAAGAGTTCATACAAGTCATTCCGGGTTTTTTTGACTTTCATTCTTTTCCTCATTTCTTATGGCATATTAATATTCCTTTATACTTTTTTGTTTATAAAATCAATATTTATTTTGAATTTTACAGTTTTTCCCCCTAATCTTGTTTCCCTCCCCCCAGCCCCCACAAAAGGCAATCGTTAGTCTTTACATTGTTTCACTTGTACACTCTTTATGTTATAATTTGTTGAGCCATTCCTTGACAGGTATCATTTTTGTTTCCAGTTCTTTGCTGCAAAGCATTATTGTAAACATTTTTGCATAAATAAGTCCTTTCTGTCTCTTTCATTTATTTAAGAGTTTGCCCTGTTCAAGTGACGTTTTAGGTATAGTTACAAATTGTTTCCAGAGTGATTAGGGGGACAGCTAATGTGGATAGAACACTGGCCCTTGGAGTCAGGAGTACCTGAGTTCAAATGCGACCTCAAACACTTAACAATTACCTAGCTGTGTGGGTTATTTCCTTCTTCACATAGCCCTCCTACAATTATCATTTTCCTTTTTTATTATCTTTGCTAATCAGGCAGATGTGAAATGGAATCCCAGAATTATTTTGTATTAATATTATTAATGATTTCAAGCATTTTTCATACTGCTGTTGGCAACTCACATTTCTTCTTTTGAAAGCTTCCTGTTCTATTGGGAAATGGTTGTTATATATTTGCATCAATTCCCAATATATAAAAAATTAATATTATGTTAATTATATTATATAATATAAATTAATATTTCTGGTTTCAAGAGTAGTAGACTCAGACTGAAAGGCATTTTGAGGGTTGTCAAAAAATATAAAATAGTTCCTGTTCCCTTAAAAGTCTTAATACAGTTTACAGAAAAGAAAGACTTTGAATAGCTGTTACAGAAGGTAAAAAATATAGCTGTTAAATAGACAATAGTTTGGACCACAAGGGAGGCTTCAAAAAATAAAAAGGCCTTGGGCTGAGTTCAGGCCTGATTGAATAGGTTATAGAGCTGAGGATTGGGTAGGACATGAGCAAAAACCAAGAAGCTGCAGGGAATTTGTATTACAGAACATGGGGCTATGAGTGTGTAAAGATAGATTGGTTCCAGATTGTGGACTGTATTTTGAATGCTAAAGTTAGGAATTTGGTCTTGTATGACTACTGTGAACAATTAAAGGGTTTTTTTTTTTAAGCCTTGTTTTTTTTTTTTTTACTGAGTGGAGAGGAGTAATATTTTGATAATGTAGTATTTTAGGAAGATAAATCTGTTTAAGAATAGATTGAAGTGGAGTGACTAAATGGAGAGACTAGATAACAAAGACTACAGGATGTTAAAGAGGATTCTATAGAAATTCCTTTTGAAAAGATTTTTATTACTATATATATGGTGGTTCTATTCAATCTCTTGTTCTTTATACCTTTTTGTTATTGAGCTTCATAGCTGTTCTGTGAAGTCCATAATATACATTTTGAATACATTCATTCTTTCCTTATTTGCCTTTTGTTAATGTCAAGCATAACACATAAAATGTTCTGTTGCTATGCAACTGCTAAATCCAATATTTAATGCCATTCAGTTTTATTAATATTAACATCAGTGAACAAGGGGCTAGCCAAGTATGATTTCACAATATCTAAGCAACAACATTTATAAGGATTTAAATGTATTGTTGCATGTATAACCAACCTGAAGCCATAACTCATACATGATTTGCTATTTTTTGAGAAAAGTTAGTTATGGTTAAGTCTTTTAGCTTAGAATCATATTATGAGTTTCTTTTTTTTTCTTGATTCAGATAACTTGATCTTAATCTTCTTTACCACTTTTTGAATTTTGACATTTCTGATTGTTTCTGTATAATTAATACAATTTCTTAACTGGTTTTTATTCCTTTTTATTCTTTCTCATCTTCTGCATCTCTTTGATTTCCTTTTTGTCTAATTTACTTTTCCTCGACAGATCCCTACATGCATCCCTAAATCCCTACAGTCATAGATATAGGAGAGAATTTCTTTATTTAGTTGATCAGTAAGCAAGCATTTATTAGTGCTTCCTGCATGCCAGTCATTTGGTGATTGAGATAAAAGAATGAAATTGCTCCTGCCTTCTATAAGAATATGGAATCTGAAGGGGTGGCAGTGGGGTGAAGTTTTGGAGGTAAAAGCTCAATTTTAATGAGATTGTTTTTGAACATCTTGGGCTTGGTTCACAGTACATATACTTAGTATATACTTTGGGAGATTCCTTGCAGTTCTATACTTTTCCAAATGAAAGACCAGTAAACCTGCTTTCATCAAGCCATTTACTAGCATTTATTAAATGATCATATTCCAGGCATTGTATTAAGTTCAGAAACAAAAATGAAATAGTTCCTGTCCTCAGAGTTTATGTTATTTTGGGGCAAGTTTTAAAGACATATCTGTATATACAAGATAGAGTGTAAATAAAAGTCATTGATTGGGGAGGAGCGCTAAAGGAATCAGCATATAGTTATTCCTGAGCAAGTACCTGCCCATGACACCATCCTGGTATTTATATCACACATTTAGTAGTTTCATAGAGTGACTGGAGATTTTACTTAATAGTAGACATGTTTCTAACTTTTAGCATAGGGTGGAATTTTCCAGTGAAATTTATACTAGGAATTTCACAGAACAGCCATGATGCCCAATTGGCAGAAGTTTTAGATAAAAGAGGAACCTACAAAAGCCTCTCAGTGGACTGATAAACTCTCAGCCAGGGACAAGCTAACAGATCCAAAGCTGGGTCAGGAACATATAGAACTCAGGCCAAGAGGACAGTGAGGAAACTTTGCCCTAAATCTCATCATGTTGGGAGCACTGAAACGTGCTCTTCACTATCTTCACCCCATCTGAGCTGAGAAATTAGCAGACAGATATAGGAAGACTAACGCTCAGTCCAGAACTTCCCTTTCAAGTATGCCATGCCCAGCAGTAACAATAAAGTTCAGTCAAGAAGCAGGCTGCAAGAATGAGCAAATCAAGAAAGAAAATGTCACCATAAAGATCTCTTGTGGTAACAGAGGAGCTCAAAATAAACCCAGAAGAGATTCTACAAGTAAAACAAAGTACAATTTGAATTTAAGTTAAAGCAAGAAGTTAAAGAAGAGATAAAGGGGCGGCTAGGTGGCTCAGTGGATAAAGCACCGGCCCTGGAGTCAGGAGTACCTGGGTTCAAATCCAGCCTCAGACACTTAATAATTACCTAGCTGTGTGGCCTTGGGCAAGCCATTTAACCCCATTTGCCTTGCAAAAACCTAAAAAAAGAAGAAGAAGATGAAGAAGAGGTAAAAAATTGTTTTAAAAAAATGAGAATAGGGCAGCTAGGTGGTACAGTGGATAGAGCACCGGCCCTGGAGTCAGGAGTACCTGAGTTCAAATGTGGCCTCAGGCACTGTGTGGTCCTGGGCAAGCCCCATTTGCCTTGAAGAAACCTTTAAAAAAATGAGAATAGTAGATGAAGAAATTAAAGCTATGGAAGGAATATATGAAAGGAGAACACCTTTGGAACAAGATATATACAAAACTGTACCTAAAAAAATAAGTCATTGCTAATTAGAATTGATCAAATAGAAGCTAATTACTCCATGAGACATGGAAAGAAGAAACAATGAAGCAAAATCAAAAGACTGGAAAAAATGAAATAAAATACGAGGTATCTCATAGTACAAAAACTGACCTGGAGAGAGAATTGTATTACCTATATGACCAAAAAAGAACCTGAACATCATTTTAAGAAATCATGGGTCAAATACAGGGGCGGCTAGGTGGCGCAGTGGATAAAGCACCGGCCTTGGAGTCAGGTGTACCTGGGTTCAAATCTGGTTTCAAACACTTAATAGTTACCTAGCTGTGTGTCCTTGGGTAAGCCATTTTTAACTCCATTTGCCTTGCAAAAAAAAAAAAAAAAAAATCATGGGAAGAAAGAAAAAAATTGCCTAGATCTCTTAGAACCAAATGACAAAGTAGAAATAAAAGGAATCACTAATTACCTCCTAAAGAAACTTCTAGGAACTTCATCCAACTTCTTTATCAAATTAAAACCACTGTAAGCAGCCAGCAAGGAAGAATTCATGTACCAAAGAGCAAAAGTTATGATCATACAAGATTTAGTAGATGCAATCACAAAGTTGCTTGAGAGCTTGGAATATGGTATTCTAGAAGGCAAAATAGCTAGTCTTACAAACAAAAATAACTTAATCAGCAAATTTGACAGGAAGAAAATGAATCTTTAATTAAATCAAGGACTCCCAGTCATTTGGTTTAAAATTAAAAAACTGTTGGACTCAGAGTACAAATTGAAGCATATTAGCTTTTTGGACATGGAAAATTGAGGACATTTGTTTTTTGTTAGTTTTTTTATTATACATATTTATAATAATTTTTGTTTTTCTTCCTTAATGGGTGATGAGGGAGATTAAGGAGTGAAAGAATTCAGAACTGCAAATAAAATGAAGCATCAATAAAAAAACAAAAATGAGTTTAGTTTTAGACTGGTTCAAGATGTCTTAGAAAGTTGTGAGGTAGAAGACTACAGAAAAGTAGATTAGGACTAAGAGATCTATATAGAATTTAAATGGTAGGAGGTGTTAAGATTATTAAGTGAAATAAAAAAGGATCAGGACAGAACCATGAGAGATTGTCACTTTGGGTGTGAAACCTAGTATAAAGATCTAACAAGAGATTGAGAATTGAGGAGATGGGATATGAAAACCTAAATGAGAATATTAAAGAAAAGAATGTGATTAACGTATCAAAAATTGCAGACAGATTTAGAAGAATGAATATTGAGAAAAGATCCTTAAATTTTACAATTAAAAAGTCCTTAGTATCTTTGGTTTAGAAAGCAGTTAAAAATGAGGTCAGCTGGAAAATTTTCAGGAGGTTAAAAGAGCACTAATAACTCAGGAGATAAAGAACTTCAGAAGATCTTTCAATGAAATCCACAATAAAATAAAAAGATTGATCTAATATCCACGCTGAAGTAGATTAAAAATATGTGCCTGAGATGTTTCTCTTGTATTTATATTGTTTAGCCTAAAATTGGTGTAGGAAGAGATTGCATTCAGGATTTTTCACTTTGTTTCCATAGTCCCAAACTGCTAGTGACATCAGAAAATTCATGTTTTTAGAATTAGTATTTTTGTGATTCTCCAAGTGGAATCTCAGAAGAATCAAAATTTGCCAGCTATTTAAAGGACCTTGCAAAGGTGAGTTGTGGGTTGAAGCTTGTTTCCAGTGATGACCTGCATATAAAAATATGAACTCATTATTGAATATTTCAGTTAGTATTTATTTGCCCATCAGTGTGTCAGATACATTGCTAAGTGTGGAAAATCACCAAATAAGTAAAGAGAAGACAAAAGAGAAGTCATCAAAAAGGAGGTAGAGCTGAGTATGTGATTTGAATGATATTTAAGCAACTAGAAGGGGGCCTTCTATGGGGGATTATGGAAGGACTTAGAAAAATTCAGGCTGTTTGAGAAGACTGGTAGTAATTATTCTGTGCTCCCTGGCTTTCTTGAGTTTTATTATATATTTTTTTTGGAATGAAATAATACCTGTGTAATTATGGAAGATTCTGTATTATGCCTTTCTGGTATATTGTGCTACATGAGTTTTTGTGGGCATGTGTAAATGGACTTCCAAATTTCTTTTTTCCCATTTTATGGGTAGTATATTAAACTGCACAGATAATTAGGGAAGGTCTTTTTTTTTTATTAGACATGGTCATGTGATAGTGCTAGGTTATTACGGTTTTAGAATTTTCAGTTTTCTCTTGAGTATCCTTGGTGTTTTGGTTTTGAGTAACTGATATTCAATTTTGGTCAGATTTAATTTGAACCTTTTCTCATGCAATATGCAGTGATTATGACTGTAGTAGAGAAGTTAGGTGATTGTATGAAGAGAAAATAGGAGTGTTCTGTGGTTATGGTTGTCTCCGTTATTTTATTAATAATATAGAAACTTTCATTCTAGGTACTTCCTATTTAAAGAAATTGACATTTTAAATTTAGTTTAATTTAGAAAGTATCTCCTCTGATTCAGTTAGTGGGTGAGAATTGCTTAATAGGACAGAAGACAATAGTGAACTTGCATAAATGAGCCATCTTTTGAAATTGAGTCTCTAGGTTGTTAGAAATTGAGTCTTAAGGGTATAAGAAATGCAAGATATTTTTGGAAAAGTGTTCATAAGTATATGGAATAAGCAGTGCATTTTTATATATTTTTATATTTTTTATGTAATGCCTAGCTTAATTTTTTCTTTGGATTTATGTGGAATATATGTTAAAAGTAGAGAAATCCTTTTTAAAAGCTTGTTATACTTTTGTTCTGCATTTCTTCACAAATGATCTGATATCTTTCACTACTGGATTACAAAGTCCTTTTTTTCTAATAGGAGATTAATATTAATTGTAGCTACTATAGAACTACTAAATGTTTTTGATGATACACTAACATTTTCCCCCTTTGTTCTTAGGGTTTGAAAGTATCCTCGAAGGGCTGTTTGGACCTGGATTATTAAAAGATCTCAGTTTATTTAAAGGTATTGAGTCTTTTTTTTTTGTTTGTTTCTGTTCTGCTTTGCTAATAACAGAAACATTAGAGTCCAGTCAATATGTGTTACCTTGGTGATTTATTCTTCACTCCCCTCCCCCTTCCCCTTCCCTCTTAGTTTTCATATTGGTTAAAATTACATACAGACACACATGACACACACTCTTCTTTTAAGGCTAGAAGCATGGATGTTTGACATAATTTTATATAAAACAGTTTACATACATATAAATACATATAGTGTTAACATGGATTTCACTACTTTATGGCAAAGTAGAATTTTCCTTTCTAGTAAACACTTACTTGAGACTGCATATTCTTTGTTTCCATAATTAATTTTGTGACTTAAGTAATTTGTTTTTACTATAATTTTACAGACTGTGAACCTGAAGGTGTTTCTGATTGGACTTTTAATGAAAATTGTCTATTCTGTTGCTTAAGAAGGGAAAAAGTAAAGGTAACTATGAAACTTAATGCAGCTTCATGTTTAGTATAATTTTTAGTGTTTCTATTTTTTTTAACTTTGGAAAGGCAAGATCAATCCCTGATTATATGTAAAATATACATATAATCAGATATTCTTGCAGGTATTATCAAGCATTATGAGATAGTCTGTATCATTCTTATTTTATTTTATTTTATTTATTTTATTACTTTATTATTTTATTTATTTATTTTAGATTTTCTAAGGCAATGGGGTTAAGTGGCTTGTCCAAGGCCACACAGCTAGGTAAATTATTAAGTGTCTGAGGCCGAATTTGAACCCAGGTACTCCTGACTCCAAGGCCAGTACTCTATCCACTGCGCCACTTAGCTGCCCCATTATTTTTTGATGATTTTTAGGTTCCAGCTAGCATTGCTTCATTTACATGAGTGACTTAATGAAACTAAATAAGACAGCCAGGAAGAGGATCATGTATTTTTATTTTTTATTTTTTTAGATTTTTTTTCCAAGTCAATGAGGTTAAAGTGGCTTGTCCAAGCCCACACAGCTAGGTAATTATTAAGTGTGCAAGGTCAGATTTGAATCCAGGTACTCCTGACTCCACGGCCAGTGGTCTATCCACTGTGCCACCTAGCCTCCTGGGATTCATGTATTTTAAATTTAAATTGTACAACTATTAGAAGATAGGTTCTAGGGGGCGGCTAGGTGGCCAGTGCTCTATCTGCGCCACCTAGTCGCCCTCTATTACCTATTTACAGGAACTCTCCTTTCTTCCAAACTAGTCTATTCTCTGGTTCTCCTTTGTGGATTCTAAGTTCTTACAGTTGCTGGTGGAGAAGGTGTTGAGCTTGGAATGCTCCTCACTTTATCCCTGCCTGATAAATCTACTTGGACCAGTTTAAGTGCTCTTCAAAGCCTTCTTTGGGGACTTCAGAGCTCATTGGTTGCTTTCCCTTCTATTTTCTTTTCTTTTTTAAAATTTTCTTTATTTAAGGCAATGGGGTTAAGTGACTTGCCCAGGGTCACACAGCTAGACAATTACTAAGTGTCTGAGTCTGGATTGTACTCAGATCCTCCTGATTCCTGGACCAGTGCTCCGTGCATTATGTCACCTAGCTTGTGCTTGGGCAAGCCCAAGGCCACACAGCTAGGTAATTATTAAGTATCTGAGACCAGATTTTAACCCAGGTACTCCTGACTCCAGGGCCAGTGCTTTATCCACTACGCCACCTGCGGCCCCCCCCCCCCCCAAAGTATTTTCTTAAAGAATTTTATCTGTATCACACATTTGTTATTCGTCAGACATGCAGGTTAATATGCTTTAGGAAAATTTTAATAATTTTAATAAAAGAGAATAGTGAAGATTATTTTTCATCGATCATCCTTAATATTTGTATTGTACATTAATTTTAATCATAGTAATAGACATTATAGTTTAGTCCACACTGTAATTCTGTGAGATAAGAAGAGAAGGTATTGTCACCCACATTTTGTGGATATATCAGTATGGTTCAGACTTTGACTTTCTAGCAAAAGTGGATTTGTAGCCAAAGTCCAGCTATTTTTCTTGTCTTCTCCAGAGTTTTTCCCACTTCATTGAACTGGAAACATTTCATTATTCTCTGAACATTTCTTCACCTTCTGATTTTCTATTTGGCTGTTTTTCTGATTGGCAACTATATCAAAAAACAGAATAATATTTTATTTTCTAGATGAAACATTCCTGATATCATTAGGGAGTAAACTATCTACAAATCAGAAGTGAATGTGTATTATTTGGAGAATAATTTTTCCAATTATATTTGAGAATGTGTTAGATTTTTAAATTGAATTAATGATGTAATAATCTAAGTTGTTAAATTTTTATTCACTTAATGACCATTGTTTCAGTGAGGGATGCAAAGGTGCCTGCCTCAAAGATTGTATAATCTAGTTGAGGAAATAAATAAAAAGATAATTAAATGAAAAAAATTTATTTCATTATTTGAGTAGTAAGAACAATAAGTGTTTTAGAAGTTCAGAGTAGCTGAGAAAATACTTGTTAGATTGCTTTGGTGTGGAAAGAAACTTTTGTGTAGGAGTTAGGGTTTAAGTGGTTTTAAAGGTCAAGAAGGTTTTATATAGGTAGATGGAATGGATCATGGATTTATAGCTGAAAGGGACCCTTCAAGTCACCTAGTTCATTTTGCAAATGATTAACTGAGACCCTGAGTGGTGACTTGCCTAAGATAGGAAACATCAGAGGTGGAATTTGAACTGAGTTCTCCCTGACTCCAGCGTAAAATTTTTTTCCACTGTACCACTTAGTGTTTTCTATAAAACCCATTTGAGCCGTATTCATTGGTGAAAAAAGTTGAAACGGGTAGATTTTGGCTATCAAGCTAAGAGGTTAAGAGTCTTTCTTGTAGGCATGGGATTTCATGAAGGGGAATGATAAGATTTAGATAAACTAGACATCTTGGTAACAGTCTTCAATGGGAGAAATTGAAGATAGTGAGATCAAAGAGGACACCATTCACAAAGTCCAGTTGTGAGGATGTAAAGATGGAGATGAGCCAGAATTGGCTAACAAGGTCCCAGTCATTTGTTGGTTTAATTTTATTTGTTTAGAGTCCTTAGGGAGAGGAATAGGGGAACAACAAAATCTATATGGTTACTTTGAATTTGGGGGGACCTTGTGTTGCTCTGTTTTACAACCTGAACTGATTCCTTAGGAAATCTGTTGATCTTTCCAGTCCTGGGGACTCACCATATTGATTCTGGAATCAGCTTAACCCTACCACATTCAGACTTTCCAAATCAAACAGTCTACCAGCCTTACCTTCCCTGGAATCAGATATTGACTGTGGACATGTTTCACAAGACCTAGCTACACATATTTACACTAAGTAAAAATGAATCTCATTGTAGGTTACTTGCACTAGATTTATTTATATTTTAAATTTTTTCTGTCAATTCAGAATGACAGGAATGAATTCACTCTTATCAGCAATCTTTCAAAAAATTGTGTAAAAAGAGAAGTGTTGCAAGGCTGAAGATGAATAAATATCCCTAATTTCAAAATAGACTTGAATGTGAGATGTTCAAATTAGGTTGATAAGAATAACTTTGATACTATTTTTTGTTTGTTTGTTTTGCAAGGCAGTGGGGTTAAGTGGCTTGCACAGGGCCACACAACTAGGTAATTATTAAATGTCTGAGGCCAGATTTGAACTCAGGTACTCTTGACTCCAGGGCCGGTGCTGTATCCACTGCACCACCTAGCTGCCCCAATAACTTTGATTCTTGATTAAATTTTTTATTAATAAAGGAAATGTTCTTAATTTGGGGAACAGTGGTTAATAATTATAATAATTATTGACTGGTTAAGAAGAATTTCTGTCAGGCTTGTTTTGTTTTTTTTTTGACACAATGACTACTAGACTGATGGATTAAGATAATGCTGTAGAGATAAATCTATCTCAGCAATGTTCTTGAGGTATACTCATTTTACCTATGAGAAGCAGTATGGCACATAGTAGAAAAAGTGCTAGACTTTGAAGCAGGATACCTGGATTCACATTTTATTTCAGACATTTGCTTAGCAAAAATCTTCAGTTTCTTCTCTAAAATGAAGATAGTAATAATATATGCTTTCACAAAAAAGCTTATGAGGAAGCTACTTTTCGAAACCATAAATTACTAAGCAAACTTGAATTAATGTTGATGTACGGTGGAATGTTATACCAGATGATAGTACTGTTAGGTGGGTTTGGAATTGATTGACTTGACCAAAATAAATAGTCTTTCATGGGTCAGTGTAGACAGGGAGAAAGGTATCTATTCCAGCGCCACAGGAAACTGTTTTTGGTCTTATTGCTCTTTAACATTTTTATCATTGACTTGGATGAAGAAATAGATACAGTGGCACTTTTGCAGATGACACAAATTTCAGAGGGGTTACAAAAACACTTGAATACCAAAAGCAGAATTTTACTCCTGTATTCTTCCATTCAGCTATCAAATTCATCTCCTCAAAGTATAAATCTCACTGTCAATCTCCTCCCTTCCATATATGCTCATGGTTTCCTAAAGCCACCAGGGTCACATGTAAAATTATCTATTTAGTAATAAAATGTCTTTTATAACCTGGTCATCCTCCTTTCCTGTTTTCTTGTACCTTACTTTTCCTTCCTCTAACATACTCTGCTACCAGTGGTCTTTTGCTGGTCTTTAAGCATGTCTTAATCTCACTTGCTGCTCTCACACACCTCCCAGTTCACTGATGTCACCTGAATGTCCCTCCTCATGCCTGGATTGCTTTCCTTCCTCATCTATGTCTCCTGGCTTCCTTGACTTTAGGACTCAGCTAAAATTCTTTTTTACAAGAACCCTTCCTTCTAAGATTATCTCCACCCTATCTTGTCTTACTTCTTTTTTGTACAAACCATGGGCAGATTGCAAGTTTTTTGAGAGCATGGAGTTTATTTATATTCTTTTATGGGGATGGGGAAGTAATTCTTAGTGTTTCCAGCACTTAGAACACTATCTAAATAGTGCGTAATAAATGCTAATGGACTTGACTTGATTTGCCTCCTAGAAGATAAGATCTCTAGCACTATGGGCCAAATTTAATAAGGTGAAATTACATATAGCTATGAATGCAAAATTTTGTGCTTGGTTTCATAAATAAACTTATAAGTGTTGAAAAGGGGATGTGTTGCTAAATAGCAGTTCTTGTGTGAGGGGCGAGCTCTGGAAATTTTTAATGACTTAAATTCAGTGCAGTATATTGCAACAAAAACCCAGTCCAGTCTTAGGCTGTCTTAAGAGAGCTATTATACTATTATATATAATAAGGGAGTTGAAAACTTGTCTTATTTTACTCATCCTTGGTCAGACCACATTGAGATTATTTGGTTCAATTTTTCTCTCTAAAATTTTAGAAAAGATTTTGTTAAACTGGAACTTGTCTAGTAAGATGTTAAGAAAATTAGAGATGGCGCCATATATGATGATCATTTGAAGGAACTAGTAGAGATGAATAACTGGAACAGAGGATATTTGGGGAAGACACAAAAGTTGTCAAAGTACTTTAAAACCTTAAATGTAGAAGAGATTTTCTTCCTACTATGCTATCTCAAGCACTATAATTAGCAGTTTTGGATGGATTGTGCAGAGATAGATTCAGGCTTAACATGAGGAGGAAAAACTCTAATATTTCAAGCTGTCCAAACCTGGAATAGGTTGCCTTTCCAGGGGTTTCTTACAGGACCAAGAAAAAGTTGGATAGCCAGCTTGTCAAATGTTTATTAGGTGTATATTTCAGAGAAGGAATTTCAGTTCAAGTATGGATTGAACTTAGATGGCTTGAGGTTATCCTTAAAGAGATTCTGTGATAATTATGTTTTATCCTTTAGGAATTTATAAGAGGATCAGGTATGAAAGGGAGATTTTTGGTTTCAACTTTTGTATTTTGTAATAGTTATGGCTGAAATAGCCCAGAAGTTAAACTATTTCTGAAGTCTGTTCTAAAGAATTAATCACTTTTGGAGATTTATGTCAAAAGGGTACAGTTTCTCTGAAACTTCCCCTTTTATCCTGGGGAGGACAGGATGGAGGTACAAAAAATAAAATACTAAGTTTTACCAAGATTACTGAACCTTTTCCACTTCAAAACTCACAGATACTGGGTATTTTATGTCTCCACCACACCATTATTTGTTAATAAGTTGAATTCACTAAATACTTATATACTGCCTGCTCTCTATAGTGCTTCTGTATACTATGAAGATTAGGAGAGATGAATAAGACAAATGTCTTTATCTAATGGGACATTTATCTATATACATATCTGTTATATAAAGTCAGATATCAGTATCATAACAGCAATATATAGTAGGGGATAAGAGAAGGAAGAGATCATATCTAGCAGGAATGAAGAAAAGCTTTGTTACCCTCTTCTCCCTGAACATAACAGCTGTTGTCTCTAGTCAAGCAGGGACCAAATAATAGCCAAAGGGCCATTTCCAAATGGCTGCCTGTTTTTATGTAGCTTATGAGCTAAGGATGGTTTTTACATTTTTTTTTGGCAAGGCAATGAGGTTAAGTGACTTGCCCAAGGCCACACAGCTAGGTAATTATTAAGTGTCTGAGGTCAGATTTGAACTCAGGTACTCCTGACTCCAGGGCCGTTGTTCTATTCACTGTGCCACCTAGCCACCCTGGGTTTTGCATTTTTAAAATGTAAAGAGCATTTCCTAGACTAAAGAAACATGTCCCTTATAGTGGCTTAAGCACTTCCACTACCCCTAGTACCTATCATATCTTTAGAGTGGGATGAGGAATATAAAGGATGCTTCAAGTGTCACAGAGTATAAGAATCTCAACTAAGGTTAATTAATGGTGAGAAAATAAGGGCACGGGTGCTTCTACTTAAATTGGAGAGTTAGTTCAAGACCTTAGTCTTTACTTTTGGAAAATTATCTAGGAATTAGTTCTTTTACCCATTTGAAAGCATTTTCATTTTGCCATTTCTCCAAGTTGTCAAAGGGTCATTTCAGATCATTTTTTTTTTAAGTGATGATGGCATGAGAAAAATGGGACTGTTAAACAATTTGCCTAGTTAGTAGGTATCAGAATCAGGACTGTCACCTAAGAACCATGTACTTTCTAGTATACCACATTTACTTACCTTAAGTGTGGTCTTAATAGTCAGGGGTTCTTTTTATTCAGTTTCCTTCTACTATAGAGAAAAAAAGAGCTTCTGTGAAACTGTTCTCAGTCCTTTTCTAAATTGACTGCTTTAGACCTGGTATTGGGGGTGAGAGGTGGGTTGGAAGGTTGCAGGGGGTGGGGAGTGGAAAGATGTTTAGTGGAGATCTTTGAATTAAAATGCAGGTCATAAGATCATAGATTTAAGAGATGGAAGAGACCTTAGAAATCACTGAGTCCAACTCCCTTGTTTTACAGATGAGGAAACTGAGGTCCAGAGAAGCTATATGACTTAGTGACTAAGGTGAGATAAGACTCAAGGTCTTCCTGATTTCTGATACTGTGCTGCTTTTCAGAGCCATCTTCACTCTGACAAGTGGTTTATAGCAGAAGCTGCTCTGTTTGGGCCACTAAAGCAGCACTGGGGTAGGTACTAGATCTGCTGTCTTTCTTCACCTCCCTCCATGATCTGAACTATAACAACCCCTGTGGAGACTGGAATAGGCTAAGTGAGTGAGGACCTGATCCAGATAGACAGAGAAAGGGCAGGAGACATGGGTGGTCTGGACCCAGACTTTTCGCTCTATGGTGTGGTCAGGAAAGGGAGTAGATATGGGAGCTTAAAAGGATAGAAGCAACAGTAGACGAGATATTGGGGTATAAAGGGTTTATTGGTATATCCCACTATGTGGAGTCTATCAGCATAGCTTTTTAGTTTTTCTTTATCACTTGTCACATCTTGTCCCTTCTGGGGAATGGGCAAGTGGTTTATGATGTGGATTAAACTGAGCAAGGAAGTGGGACAGTGAGGAAAAAAATCAGTGCCCTAAATGCAGCAGGGGCTTTGGTCTTTTCTGGGGATTTCCTGACAAAGTACTACAGTCTTTACCTTTGAAGAGTTTATGGTCTGCCCTGAGGCAACTGGTATGTAAATAGGGTTATACACAATAGAGACCAGATGATTTTTGAGAGAAGGTACTGCTTGGCTTTGTTTATGGAAGGTCAAGAAAGACCTTTTCTTTCCATCTTCCCCATACCCCCCCCCCCCAACTGTTAATAATCTTTGTATAAGAGAGTTTCAGAAATTTTTCCCCTAGGATTTAGGACTTTGTGAACATTCCTGTAAGGGTCAGTATTTCAATAATGAAGCCTGTTGTCACTCTTGAATAGCTTCATTTAATATTGGTTGATATACAGTTTTTTATTTTATTATTTTATTATTTTTTATTATTTTATTACTTTTACTATTTCAACACTAGTATTCTTAAATTGGGAATGATGAAATAATTTCCTATTTATGCATAGGAAAGAAAAATCTAAGCTTCAGATCTGAAAAGAAGAAAGCACTGCTTAACTGCAGATAAACCCCTGGAGGATGTCTATAAAGTATATCCATCTTAGATTTAGAAATAATTTATCTTAAGTCACATGAGGATATGAATAATTATAGCTTGTAAATTTTCATTAGTTTTCTAAGCAGTAAGATTCTAGGATCCTTGGTATGTGCTATGTGATATAGTAATAGACCCCTGAAGGGTTTGTTCAAAATGTTATAACTGATAATTTTGGAATTGGTTTAGAGGAGATACCCAATACATAGGGTGCCCAGTCATTACTATTAAGCCTCAGAGATTTGTTATTAAAAGCAGTATTTTCTGAGAGTTTTGCCCTTGAATCATTTCAAGTTTTTTAAGCCTTTTGATTAAGCAGATTAGAAACATTTAAGGAATGTTTGTTTTTTTCAAATAATTTTAGTTAAAAGATTAAACTTATATTCCTCAACTGAATATTATCAGTTTGTCTGTGGTGATTGAAGTACAAGATTTGTTAATGCAAACAAGATTCATTTAAAATATCAACTCTACTGAAGTATAGAAATAAGGAAGCCTTTCATCTTCACTAGTTAAAAAATAGATTTTAAAGGTAAAAAAAAATCACATTTTCAAATAATAAGTGATTTGTAATAAAGTGAAACTCAAGATTTATTAGCTCTTCCTACATTCTTCACTATCTTTTTAAGTTTTTTTGGCAAGGCAAACGGGGTTAAGTGGCTTGCCCAAGGCCACACAGCTAGGTAATTATTAAGTGTCTGAGACTGGATTTTAACCCAGGTACTCCTGACTCCAGAGCCCGTGCTTTATCTACTGTGCCACCTAGCTGCCCCTTCACTATCTTTTTATTGTGAAATCTGGGGTTAGAAGTATACTAAAAATGGGGAGGCTAGGTAGCACAGTGGATAGAGCCCCGGCCCTGGAGTCAGAAGTACCTGAGTTCAAATTTGGCCTCAGACACTTAAGAATTACTAGCTCTAGTGTGGCCTTGGGCAAGCCACTTAACCCCATTGCCTTGCCAAAAAAAAAGTAGTATAATGAATATCTGGGCAAACAAAAAGGAAGTCCTTAGAGTTCAGAGGTGACATGGCCATGGCAGTTAATGGCAGTTAGTACCCTGGCTTCTGGAGATCTACTTTCTGAATTTCTCTGTTGCTTTTCCTATTACTTAATCAAGAAAACTTCTAGAAACTAATAATCACTTCTCTCTAGTTTTAAGCAATAAATCTAAAAACTTTAAGAAAAGATATTCTTTTATCAATATCAACTTTGTTTTAATCGTATGCAAATCCATTTTCTCTACTCACAAACTCTTGTGAATTTTACAGAAAATCATATTTTTCAGGAGCTGGAGATGATCATATGCCAATATGAAGCCAAGATGACTTTCAAAGTCCTTTCTACTTGAAGAAAGGATGAAATATTAGGAGATTGCATTTAGCATTTTCACTGACGCTAGGTATAACTAGATATTAAATGATTATTCTTTGGTGAATAACTAAGAACCAGAAAGATTTATGAAGGTTTTTGAATATATATAATGACTAGGACATTATTTCTTTTTATACTCTTTATTTTGAAAATTATCAGGGGAAGAATTGGAATTATCCTAATACTATATTAGATTTGTTGATATAACTGTCTATTTTTTAATTATCTTCATATTCATTATTTACTATCATTTATGAATTTGGAGTGTGGTGTTAGTATATATGTATACACATACATGAATATATGTCAAGGAAAAATCAATTATGTTTATCTTACTGCTAATATGAATTTGGTGCAAAAATGTGGAACACTGAAGTTTCTGTGTCTTATTTTTGGTTTATATAGAAATCTCTGTATATCATCTGAAAAATTCTTAGATTCGACTATGTAGTGCCTTCCCCCAAAATCATTTCGTACTTATGTACATGCTGGGTTCCCTAAGGATAGAAACTGTTTTTGCTTTTGTTTCTGTAGCCTATTACCTGGTGCATAGTAGGATTATTGATTGGTTGAGCATCTATTGAAAAGGATCTTTGCAAATTTTAAAGTTGATGAAATTAGTTACATTTTAGTTCTGTTGCTTTGACAACAACAAACAATCTGTACTAAAAGATTGTTATGAGCCATTTTGGCAGAGGAAAGTTTGGTTTGATGGGACTTCATTTTTCAATATAATACAAATCTCATGGTAATCTCTGAAAATTAGATGAAAATTTAGATGAGTTTATTGAAGGGAAGATTTTCTTTGAACTTGTTTTTGTTTATCAATATTTGTTATAATCAATATTTTTCTAATTAAATATGAAGATGTTATGACTTGGATGAACCTAGTTTCTTAAATCATGATGTAAATTGGACCAAATCTTTTTTCATTAAGTATTTTATTTGAATTTTACAATTCCCCCACCCCCCACCCCCAGAAAGCAATCTGTCAGTCTTTACTTTGTTTCCATGTTATACATTGATCCAAATTGAGTGTGATGAGAGAGAAATCATATCCTTAAGGAAGAAACAAAAGTATAAGAGATAACAAGATCAGACAATAAGATATCTGTTGGGTTTTTTTGTAAATTAAAGGGAATAGTCCTTGAACTTTGTTCAAACTCCACAGCTCTTTATCTGGATACAGATGGTATTCTCCATTCCAGACAGCCCCAAATTGTCCTTGATTGTTACACCGATGGAATGAGCAAGTCCATCAAGGTTGATTATCATCTCCATGTTTCTTTTAGGATGTACAGTGTTTTTCTGGTTCTGCTCATCTCACTCAGCATCAGTTCATGCAAATGCCTCTAGGCTTCCCTGAATTCCCATCCTTC
The DNA here is from genome assembly GCF_037893015.1 of Macrotis lagotis. Classification (NCBI taxonomy): domain Eukaryota; kingdom Metazoa; phylum Chordata; class Mammalia; order Peramelemorphia; family Peramelidae; genus Macrotis; species Macrotis lagotis. The sequence goes on along the minus strand of NC_133661.1, from coordinate 78,290,896 downwards.
CTAATAGAACAATAGTGTTCCATGACACACATATACCAGTTTGCTAAGCCATTCCCCAATTGAAGGACATTTACTTGATTTCCAATTCTTTGCCACCACAAACAGGGTTGCTATGAATATTTTTGTACAAGTGATGTCTTTACCCTTTTTCATCATTTCTTCAGGGTATAGACCTAGTAGTGGTATTGCTGGGTCAAAGTGTATACTCTAGGTTTTTGGCAAGGTAATGGGTTTAAGTGGCTTGCCGGAGGCCACACAGCTAGGTACTCATGAAGTGTCTGAGACTGAATTTGAACCCAGGTACTCCTGACTCCAGGGTGGGTGCTTTATCTACTGTGCCACCTAGCCACCCCAGTATACTCATTTTTGTTGCCCTTTGGGAGTAGTTCCGAATTTCTCTCTAGAAAGGTTGGATGAGTTCACAGCTCCACCAACAGTGTAATAGTTGGACCAATTCTTTTAACATAAAAAAAATAGCAACTATAATCACTATAATGTTTATTGAATTACCATTCTCATATTAGGACCCTTTACAAGGTGAAGATTCATTTTGTTAATGTGACATACTTTTTCACATGCATTTAAAAGTCACAGCTTCTTTAAGCTTAATGATATTTTAAATATACACTTTATATTCTATGTATTTTAGAATTATTCACAATTAAGCAGCATAATTGTTAAAAGATGCATGCTGTACAAAATATACTGTTTTCTTGTGGGGTTTTAGGGAAAAGAAAGGAATTAGAATTGCAGGGACAGTTTTCCACTTCAAAGAAGATCAAAAAATGGAAAAAAGTTTGCTCTCAAATCACTACAGTATTCAGATACTTTTTGTTTATACTTTATAAAATCCATGTATGTTCCTATTTAAAAATTTAAATGTAATTAAATGTCATCTTCCATTATGAAAAGAAATTTATATCTTTGAATTCTAGAATTTTATAGATTTTAAAGACCACTCAAGAAGTCTTTTCTTTCCATTCTGCTCTTTTTACTGTGACATTTACTTACCTGGGTAATTCACAGTGTGTGGAATGCACAGATCAGTGGGGTTTTTCCTACTTGCCAGAGCAGCATTTGACAAGCAGAGATTAGAAAGGGAGATGGGGAGAGTTAAGTAAATTTTCTCTTCCTTTTCTTCTACTGTGGCTATTTTCTAAACAGGTTTTTTTTTTTTTAAATTTCTTTTCCTTTTGTTTCACTAAATAATATGTAGTTAATTTTCTGTGAAATTCTTTTAATAAATAAAAATTATTTTGCCTAGTTGGAAGAAAGAAATCAGTAGAACTAGTCAGTTTGTTATTAATATTTTTAGTTTTCGATACTTGTATTTGTAAGAGAACTTTTTAATGATTCAGCTTAATATGGTATATATTGAGTTTCACTTAAGTCAATCTAAAGTGCAATTGGAGATGATGATCTTACAAGAGGGTGTTTTATATGCATACATATATGTATATATACATACACACATATATATGCATACAAATATATACCTCTCTATATATATGCATGTGTTTGTGTATGTGTATGTTTTATCCCTGAGAAGTTGGTGCATGTTTAACCTTTTAAATGCTCTGTGTGTATATATTTAATATACACATGCTTTTTTGCATTTCATAGTTAGTTATTGGAGATAAAATTTTGGTTGACTTTAATACATTTAAGTGAATTTTGAATTAAAGGCAATAATGAGATTTTAAAAATTCATCTCAAGTTGTATTAAAATTTTTATTTTATGTTGGTATGTTTATTCTTTCATGCCTTTTGATGAGAAGTATTATTTTGTAAATCTTTCACTGACTTTTTGCAGGAACATTTCATCGATCTGGATGAACCAGCTTTTGGAGCTGGGCAAGAAGCTCTTAGACAAGGGCAAGCAAAAATCATTCGGTTCGAGAGACAAGCAGAAGAATTCCTCAATGCAGTCTTTTATAGAAAAGGTTGGTTTGGGTAAAGAATAATATCCAGGATTTGCAAGAAGCTGCTAATGTTGTTACTGCATTTGATCACTTTTTTGCTTTTGTTTTAGTGAAGGTAAAAATTGAATTAAATTTGTCAAGGTGGTCACCTTCAGTTTTCTTCTGGTATAGTTTTTGTTAAGATTTTAGTTAAGTAAATGATAACTTTATGATTACATGAATTACTTTGACTTTCTTGAAAATTAGTGAGGCATGAGAAATTGTTGCCATAAACTACTATTCTTCTTACATCCGCATAATATTAATAGTTGAACTCTTTTTTTCTTGGGTGTTTTGTTTAGACATTTTGAATTAAGTTGACATTAAAGAAACCATTTTGCCTAGAAGTGATTTTTCATTAACCTAAAAACTTTAAATATGGGGTGGTTAGGTGGTGTAGTGGATAAAACACCAACCCCAGAATCAGGAGTACCTGGGTTCAAATCCGGTCACAGACCCTTAATAATTACCTAGCTGTGTGGCCTTGGGCAAGCCATTTAACGCCGGTTGCCTTTCAGATACCTAAAAAAAAAACTCTAAATTTTTGATAAAAAATTTTTAATTTGATTTCTTTTTTTTTAATTGTGAAGTGAAATATTTGTATTGAGTTGTAAGTTGAAATAACAGAAAAATAAAATTAAAACATTCTGGCACTCTTCAAGTATTATAATGAAAATGAACTGACATTTGCTTCAGCAGAGCTAAGTGATTTATTTCTTATTTATCATAAGATTGAAGAGGCTCTTTTATTTCCTCTTGGCCATCCCCTTGCCTTTAGATATATTTACTTTTAATCAGTACTTTAGAAAGGGCTAATTTAGACTTATTGTATACTTGAACTTTGTCTAAAAACTTTCAGTATATTTAAAGGCTTTTTGTAATATGACATCTGAAAGTGATGTAAAAAATTATCCATTTTGGTCTTATGATTTTTAATGACAAAACTGATATCCAAGGATGCTCACTATTTTCTCTATAGACTACTGTGGCCTTCTAATTAGTGTCCTTTCCCACTCCAGTCCGTCCATCCTGTTAATTGCTAAAGTGGTCTTCTGAATAAAGCAATAGTTCAGGCAATGTCATAGGAAATCATGCCCCCCAAATCCCCCCAATTCCAGTGGCTCCTTTTAAACTCCAGAGGAGCCTTCTTTGACATTTAAAGCCTTTCCTTCTGGTCTTTTCCTGTGTCTTTAGTCTCCTTGTCTTTGACTTTATTCTACAACTTGGGGACATAGTTCCCTAGGCTCCTTTGCTGTTCCTCACCTTTTCTATCATCCCTTCCATCTCCCTGCTTTGGGCTTGTGCTCTGCCTCAAATCCCCACCTTTGCCTGAGGTCCTTCCCCTTCTCCTTCTGACTGTTGTGATCTCTCTAACTTTCCTGTCTGCATTCTTTGTATCTTGGAGGTACACAATGGGATAGTGAGCTTCTATAGGAAAGGGATGATGTTTTTTTCTTTGTATCACTCTAGCATTTCACCCAGGGCCTTCCACACAGGAAACACATCATATTAATGCTTATTGACTGACTGGTTAGAGAGCCAGGAAGAAGTTGAGTGAAGGGTACCTTCCCTGGGCACGTCACTGGACCTCTTCATGCCCTAGGCCAGTGTCTCGAACTCAGAGAAACAAGCTACCAGACTACAAAAAGGTCATCTGCACTCTCCAACTAATTTTAAGTTGCATAGAAAGTACCTAACATCTAACATGGTCAGTAAAATCACGGGCTCAGTTCCTGCCCCTCAGTCTTCTGGTAGGTGTCCACAAAGCCATTGATTGATAAAGAACCATTTGAATTCAAGTTCTCTTACTCCAAATTAGAGTACAAAGAAAGACAGAAGTTTGGCCCCTGGCTTTCAAGAAGTTCACATTCTAAGGAGGGGAACAATATGCAAAACACCAGGCATATTGAAGAGTTAGACAGCAAGGGGGAGATAATTAACTAGCACTCTATCTTTTTCTCATTGGTGTTATCTTAGATTCCTTTTTTCTCTACCCTGTAACCTAATGGAATTTCTCCAGGTCTGAAGGCCAGATGAATTTGCTGAGTCAGCCTGAGGTGAGAAGATAAGAAAGAGGGTTGATCTGAGGAGTAGTAAGACATGAACTCCTGGAATGATTAACATAGAGTAGCTGTGGGACCAGAGACAACTTTTCAGAGTCCTTTGTAATAATTCAAACCCTGAACAATTAGCATTATATTTACATATATGTATGACACTCGTGTTCCTTACATGCTTTAACTTTAGGGCAGTCTCCATTTTCACATTTTTATATATTTTTCTGTAAGGTTGTATCACAATGCTTTACATTAATGTGTATCACTTTCCTTCTTCCTGGAGACAGGAAATTTGGAGGTAGAAGGAGTGTGCTGTTCTTGAAGCCAGTTTCTCATTTCAAACCCTATCCTCTGAAGGGAGATTACCCTTTTGATATGAACTTTGAGGAAAGAGAAAAAAAGTTCAGTGACACATTTTTAAAGTTCATCACTTTTTCCCCCCAAACTCATCACTATCATAGAAAATTATAATGATTCATCTGTATATGTGTGTGTGTCTTTCTGTGCCTGTGCGCACATGTGTGCATGCGATTTACTATCTTCTAATTTAAAGGACTATACTTTTGATCTTTCAAATGTAAGTTTTGGTGTTTAAATTTTACATTTTCTCTAGGTCCTAATAGATTGACATAAATTACTTTAAGATAGGAATACTTTAGATGACTTAGAATTAACCCTTGATTTTTAATAGCCTTTGAAATAGAAATTAACAAGAAAATAGACTACTTGAACATAAATGGTGTTTTAAGTATTTATTTGTTAAAAACTTAAATGACTAAAATAGTAAGGTTTTAGTGATATCCTTATTCCAGTGAAATGACTTAGGTTTTAGAATGTAGAGGTGTCACATTTTTATATTTTATTTAATAACTTCATAATAATTAAGTGATGTTCTCCAATCATTCGGCTGTGCCTGACTCTTTGTGACTCCCAGGACCATAGCAAATTCTATTCTATCCATCAGATTTTCTTAATTAAATGTTAGTTTTGTTATTTCAGTTTGAGCTAATCTGTCACTTTTCTTTCCTGATAATGTTGTCTGGTTTTTCAAATAGGATACATATAATATGTTTTAGGTACATTAAATAATCAAATTTGTCCAGTTTTTTTAGTAATTCCTTGTTTTTTCTCTTTGATTATGTTCACTTGGCCTCAAGAACTTTCTGAGTATTTACATTTACACTATGTTATAAAAGGAAAATAGACCCAGACACTTTTCAGTGAAACTACACTGAAAGATATGCCAATTAGAAATTTCTGCAGTCATTTTTATTCTTACACAAATTTAACCTTGAAATATGTAAATTCAGTTAAAATAGTATCTCATATACACACACACACAGACACACAAACACACACTCTCACACTCAGACTAAGACATTTAAAAAATGGACTTTAGGAAGAATTAACTCTGCAATTCTCAAGAAGGTAATTGGTTAGAACAGATTTTATAACAAATTTGGTGGAATTGACCCAGTGATTTGATGCTATGAAATACGTTTATTTTTTTGAGGTATTCAAAATTTTTTTCTTATACCAAGATTTGTACTATAATGAACATTAAGTTGAAGAGGCTGGACTACATGATCCCTAAGCCACTGTTTAGCTCTAAAAATCTCATCCCTCAAAAAAGGACTAGGAATTTAGAGCCCCCAAAGCAGTATTGGTATGCCATCTGAAATAACTTTCTCTAAAGATTGAATGTAGTAAAATATTTAATTCCTGAGTCAGGATAGCAGGGTTCTTGTCCAGCCTCTGCCTCTAATTTGTGACTTTGAGTAATCAGTCACTTTTCCTTTTCTAGAGCTTACTTTTACCTTAAAATGAGAATTGGGCTAAAATATTTTTTTAAGGTCCTTTCAACTTTGAAATTACAATGCTTCTCTGAATTCATTTATGTTTCTTTAAGCTAAATCTTTTAGTTAATAGACATTTATAGCTTGGATTTCTTCAGAACATTTCTAGAGTTATTTATTAGTTGAAGTCATGGTATAGTTTAAGGAATTTACCACCTTAAATGGCCTATTTTAATTTTTTACTGTGCCTCACAATTTAGAACAAGCAAATTTAAATACTCAGTAACTTATCTCCCAAAGACTTTTCAAAGATGGATTAGTTAACTAATCCAAAGATTTTGAGTAATCTTATATAATTATCATTAAATAGTTAAGGTAATTAGTAAAAGAAGGGACTTTAGAATTTCTGCATCAGATAAGACTTAACATCAGGTAGACAATGCTTTCTTTACATATTGTGCTGTGATTTAAAGAAATTGCTGAGAAACATGATCAATTTTGGAAATTTCCCTGTGGTGAATGAATCTGCATCTCAGAACTGAAAATATTTTATTGGAAAACCACCTACATTTTAAGGAAAATTAAAAGAATGTAACTTTATGTTTGTTTGAAAACCTTTCTAAAATGTTTTTTTAATTAAATAAATTTTTGTTTACAGACAGTCCCTGGGTCTCTGACCCCAATATTCCCCTAGTGGCCCGTGAGATCATGCAGCGAATGATCCAACAATTTGCTGCTGAATATACCTCAAAAAATAGCTCTACTCAGGACCCCAGCCAGCCCAATAGCACAAAGAACCAAAGCCTGCCGAAAGCATCTCCTGTTATCACCTCTCCCACGGCTGCAACTGCTCAGAACCCTGTACTTAGTAAACTTCTCATGGCTGACCAAGACTCACCTCTGGACCTTACTGTCAGAAAGTCTCAGTCAGAACCTAGTGAACAAGGTATGGTTTTATTCTTAGTATCTCTTCCATCTAATAAAAAAGTGCTGATTTAATATTCTCATCTTGAGAGCCAGTTATGGCAAAGAGTGCTTCAGACATTAATGAAACCATGTACAGAGAGGAAACATGAATAGTTATTGCTCCAATGTTTTTCCAGTGAAGATTTAAGTCTATCTTAACACTGAGTGGGGCCAGTAATATTACTTGTATTATGATTTTATATTACTTGTAATATGTTTGCATATTAGCGCTTTGTATTTTTTAAATGACCTCATATCTATCATAATAATATTTTTATTTCATTTAAGATAAATGAATGTTTTTCTCTCTTGCTCATTAAATATATATTTGATCTAAAACAAGTAATTTCCCAACTTTTTATGCATTCCCATTTGCTAATTGGTTGGATTGTATTGTCTATTAAATGAGATACCATGACAAAAACCCATTATATTACTTTAAAATCAGTTAATATTTTATTAATTCTGATACGCTCTTTATATATTAAAATATTAAAATCTGTTGTGAGAGTTATTCAGTCTCTAGTAGGTATGCTTGTTTATTTTACTGAGTGTCACTACTTTACAGTGCTGGAGTTAAGGATCAGTATGACAGTACCTAGTCCAAACATGTGTTAGGTACTCTTGCTAATCCAGTTTCCAACCATATCCCAGTTGCATACCGTATAGGTTGGAAATCCCTAGTTTAGGATGAGTATCATGGACTAGAAAAAGTTATGTTATAGAAGGAAAAGGTGTAGGAAAATAAATCACTCATCACAAGTTTTGACCTATGTCAAAATCTTCATAAACAAGAAAGTTAATTAAATGTCCCTCTTTGAAGTTTGTTTTTGGAGGGTTGTTGAGGTGGTTTATGTTTTGAATTAGTGAAAAGTATCAATTATTCAGTCTACTGTATTGTATACAAAGTCAAATGAAATCTATTTTTGGCAGATGAGCAAAATTTATAATTATACATATTCAAATCTATCATCTCTTGTCATAGATATAAATCTAGAATAAGTAAGTCCCTGGCTTGTTACAGTAAACATTTAATTTTAGTAATAGATAAATAGCTTTTTCCTAAAAATTCCCCTTAAATTTTCAAGTAGGTCAAATATTCCCTTTTAATTATATCTTTGTAATGGTAAGTACCTTTAAACAAGGCAGTGTTTGGATTATTATAAATTTTATTATTTAAAGTTTTTAAGACATACCTTTTTGTAAGTGGCATAGTTTTATTACATATACTGTGGTGGAGCAGAGGGAGAGAGATCATCTCAACTGGAAAGCATTAACTTCAAAAAAATCGATTTTATAAAACATTTGTTTGCCTCTTGAGATTTCTGTAAACAATTTCCATAATTTTACTTTTAAAAAATTATCCAAAAACTTGCTTTTGGAATTGTTTTCTTGTGTTTAGTTAATGTAATTATAATCTTATTTAGGAAATAGTTCATGTTTGATAGATTATATATTAATACCATATTTGAATTTGTTACTTTATCATTATATTTTCAGTGTAAGAAAGTAAACATTTATTAAACGCCTGCCATGTGCCTATGCTAAATATTGGGCTTACTGAAAAAGACAAAAACACCACATCTGCCTTCAAGGAGCCTACATTCTAAAGTACAGAAAATAGCATTTAATAAGCTATGTACATAAACTACACAAATGTAGAATAGATTGAAGATCTTTCTCCCCCCCCCCCCCCCCCCCCCGAGTGATACTGTCAATAAGAAAGTCTTCCGTGATCAAAATGTTTGAAGAATTTCCTAACTAGACAAAGTATAAATGATCATATGGCCATTTCACTGCTGATAGTGTACTCTTTGCAAAACTAGGGCCTTTCTGATTAGATTTTTAAGGAGTTGTGGTGGGTTTTTTTCCTACTATAGTTTTTTGCACTCTGCAGATGTAGACCTCACCTTTAATAAAAGTCTTCATGAGTTCCTGTGTTAAAATAATTTATTTCCTTTGTGTGATGCCAAGAGTGTAAATAGATTGATCTTTGAACAGCAGATACACAGTCTCTTGCCAGCCTTATTAAAACTTTCTTGGATTTTAATCTTAGTATAATCTTTTGTTTTATTACCAGAATAGCTGCACAGTATGCATTTTTGAAGGATTTATAATAGTGTTTAATTAGTTAAGCTTTAAACTGAGTGATAAATTTATATTATCAAAAGTAGTGGTATTATAGTTGAAAAATTATTTTATCAACATCATTATTGTGGTTTTTCTTTATAAAAAGAAACCATATTTGGTTAATTAAAACTTCCATTTAGACTTAAAATGGATGCCTTTGGAAATGTTACTTGTGGTATCAGATGGATTTTTAAAAATATGAATACTTTTAATCTTGACAGTATAACAGTTTATAACAGCCTGTGTAGTAGGAATGAGAAGGTACCCAGGAGTCCTATATCTCTCTATCTCCAGAGAGAGGGAAACAAGATTTCAGAGATCTGCTACTGGTCACCTGGTAGCAGAGAGTTTTTAATATTAATGTAACATATTAATTTTGCCTGTATTTATTGTAAAGCATATCTGAAATTATGGGATGGTTTTGATAAAATTAGTTTAAGTTTAATTGTTAATGCTTTATACAAAATGTAATTTTCTTATACAATGTTATACACAGATGGTAGCAGTGTTAATATTTGGAGTATTCTTGGTTAATAAAGCATGCTTCTCTTCCTCCCCCTCCCCTCCCCCCCTTTAAAAACATTTTTCTTTTATTTAAGGCAATGGGATCAAGTGACTTGCCTAAAGTCACACAGCTAGGCAATTAGTAAGTGTCTGAGTTTTGATTTGAACTCAAGTCCTCCAGACTCCAGGGTCCCTGCTTCACCTAACTGCTACCAAGGATGCTTTCTTAAATGGCATTTCATCTTTGTTGCTTTATCTTTCTGAAATTTGGCATATCAGCTTGCTGTTTTTTGTTAAACAAAAACATTTAAACCATTCTTCCTATTAACTTCCACTTAGAGGTGAATTTCTGACCAGGACCAATTCATATTATGCACTTAAAATTTGATGAATTATGTAGGAAAGGCTATGGGGTGTAGTAGAAAAAGAAGCAGCCTTAGATCACTAAACTTGAAGTCATAAGGATGAGTTCAGATTCCAGCTGAACTTTTTGTGTCACCTTGATTAATTCTTTTCATTCTCTCCAGGTGTCATTTTCCCAATGTATAAATTAAGGTGGTTGGACTAGATGATCTCCAAGATCTCTTCAGATTTGTGATCTTGGATTTTAACCAAATGTCTATGAAATCACATTAACTATAGTGACACCTATTCCCACTTTTTGGAATTTCTATGTATGATGTAATGTAAACAACACTGACCTTAGAGCTGAAAATGGCATAATTTCAAATTCCATATCTGATAACTGTGTGACCATGGGCATGTCACTAAGCCACTCTTAGCCTCAGTTTTCTGATTTGTAAAATGAGGATAATGCCATTAACTCTCCCTCATGAGTTTGTATAGATTCAGTGTGACAGTCATTGTCCATAAAGTTCTCTGTTAACCCTAATCAGTCAACAAGCATTTATCATTGTCTTTCTTTAAAAAAAACATAACATTCTGCTGTAACCTAACAAAAATATTTTTTACAATTAAGTTATTATAATTATGTTTGTAAATTCCCCTTTTGAACAATATTTATAAATATTTGGAAAACCCAAGATATGAATACTTTACCTTTTCCTTTTAGACTGTCTTAATTTGCAGATGTTTGATTTTATAATTTGTGACATTGAGAAACTTTGGATCTTTTTGAATTTAGAATGTCAAGGCCAGTTGGTCTCATGAAAAACAAAACAATATAAATTGATTTTTCTTTCTTTTCTTTTTTTTCCAGATCAATGAGAGATTAGGTGACCTGCCCAAGGTCACACAGCTAGGCAATTATTAAGTGTCTGAGACTGCATTTGTATTTAGGTACTCCTGACTCCAGGGCAGGTGCTCTACCCACTGTGCCACCTAGCTGCCCCTTAAATCGATATTTCTAGTATTTTATTTTATCTTTGATAGTGTTGTGAAATGTCTCAACTTTTGAGAGGTTAGGAACCAGTCTCTCATTAATTTTTAGTCATGTTAGCCATGAGGACTAGATCTTTGTTTTCACTGGTAAAAGGAACCCTGTTCTACTATGTAGTTTGATGCCTACTATGAAGCTAATAATTTTTTTCTCAGTGTATGCTTCTTGAATTTTCCCCTCCCTTTTAAGAGTCCTTTTGGGGATTGGGAATGGTGAATGGGAAATCTGATGGGGTGGCCTATATGATATATAGTATAGTAATTTGACTTAATGATTTATGATTCAGAATAAATCAGTATGGTTATTTATCCATATAGTAGGCCAACCGATTTAATTTTAATCCCAACAGAGTTCATAGTTAGACCTAGTTTTTCACATTCTCAGGTGTTCCTTTGTGTTTCTACAGACGGTGTCCTTGATTTGTCCACTAAGAAAAGTCCATGTGCTGGCAGCACTTCCCTCAGCCATTCTCCAGGTTGCTCCAATACTCAAGGGAACGGGTAAGGGAAATTTTGCAACTTTCTCATAATCTATCATAAGTGATTATTGCAGATTAATATTAATCTCATATTTAAAACAAATGGAAATCCTTCAGAGTAATGATTTTTATGGTTGATCTTTTCTAAAGTCAACCATTAGTCCACCTCTTAAGAAAAACTGCATTCTGAAATTTGGTAGTACAGGCCAGTCGTTTTACTTTAGTTTTATTAAGTTAAGAACTTGGCAAGAATGCATTTGTATTTTTGGATGTTCATTGTTTGACATGTGAGTAAAGAACTTTAATCAAATATTACAGAGTTTAAAGTATATCAGTTACAGTCTTTTAAGTTGAAGATTTTGGATGAGAAGTGAACTTCATTACAGAACTTGGTACATAAGGAATTTGGGGGTTTTAGTAAATGAACTGCAAGTATAATCTCCAGTGTTGACAGTTCATAAAATAATAATGGTACTTTCTGTTGCTTCTTTTAACAGAATGGGGTTGATGTGGAGTGTTTATAGTTAATTACCTCTATCAGGACAATATACAATCTTTATAAAATTAGTTTTTGTAGCACTGTGAAAATAAAAGTGAATTCTTTGATCCTTGGAACTAGATTTCATAGTGGTGGATGATCTGGAGCCCTATATCAACCATGTATTTTTTCCTTAAAGGAACTATTTTTATTTAGAATAGATTAGAATCAAGCTACGTGGAAGAAATATTAAATTGTCATAGAATTATAGTATGTTAGCTATGAAAACCTTCCTGATAATCTAAAATGATATTTAGAATTAGCTTCAGAATATAAACCTTTTTGGAAGTTATATAAATTATGGTAGAGAGCATCAAAATGTCCTAACTTTTTGAAACACTCTTAGCTATCATTTGAAGAAGGATCCCTTCTTTGAAATGCTTTTGTAATATTAGCTACTACAATACATTTCAAATTACCCTGTTACTTTTCATGGTTCTTTTTTCCTGTCTTTTTGATATAAAAAATAAAACCTTTACTGTTAATTTTATCCATTTTGGTTTTTAAAAAGTAATTGCCTTTTCTTTTTCACCTTTCTCTTCTTCAAATATTGGTTTAAATGCAATGAATCCCTCTCTATTCTTGTATCACAATTTCATGGAACATTTGGGAGTTTTTCAGGAGCCCAAGTAGTTTTCATAAATGAAACTCTTAGCTAATCTAAGACTTAACCTGTGATTTGGTGGGAAAACCAACATAGTATTTTGCTTAAAGTTTGTCTTGGCAGTCCACAACTTCACATTGGAGATTCTTTCTCTGTTCTTTTCATTTGGTGAAACTCAAATCAAGGTCTTGAGTCTTAAGTGAGTTATTAGTACCGCCCTGTTTTTATTTGAAGTTTTGCTATTATCCTTAGGGTATTAGTTTTGCTGATCATAACACTAAGCCCACAAGAAAAAAAATCTGTTATTTTTGTAGATATAATGGGAACTATACCAGTGTGTCTAATTTCTTAAACATTCACTTTCTTGTCTAGATTTTATTAATGTTATTACTTCTTTTGGGCATGCTTTACCATTCGCCATTATTGACCTTGATAATCTGTCGTCATTGTGAAAGTCTTACACTTGCAAGCCAGTATTAGTTTGTATTTGTAGTTGTGTGGGAAAAAATGGGCTAAGAACTAGTAATTTCATGAAATAACTAACTTTTGGTAGCATACTTTGGGAGCCATCAACTTAAAATATAGATAGAAATGACTACTCTACAGAAAATAGATTTTTAAAATAAAGTTTAAAAGACATACAACATAATGTTCATAACTTGGAAATGAACTAAATTTAATAGTATATGAGGAATAAAAGTATTGGAGGTAAGAAAAGACCATTTCTTTTGAGCCTGGCACATCTTAAATGGAGAATCAGAGGTTTCTCATTCATTGTGTTTCTCATTGTATTTAAATGAAGCAGTATGGTAAGTTGTTAACATGCAGCTTCATTGCTAGTGGCAGAACCACTTCGAGTGTAAAAGAATTATAAATTGTTTGGAGTTGTTTATTTTTTTGATGATGAGCAGCAATTTTTTTGTGTGGATTAAGAGTACCCTATCTATGGCCTCCACTATTGTGAATAACAGTTCAAGCTTTTGTAGCAAGGTTGTCCAATGTGTGTTGAATGTGTTGCATTTTAAAGTCATTCGGCTTACTCTTTTATTACTGTACTTGTTTAGTGGTAACGTCACATTAATAACACAGCTGTATATAGAACTATGGAGACTGACGATTACTTTGTAATTTATAATTAAGGTGCTATTTTCAGACAGTTGCGCGAAGCCTTTCTCCTCCGAAAATTTGTGAACCCAACCAGAGACCAGCTGACAGGTTTCATTTTTCTTTGTCCAAAAAGCTCCTGGTTTTTGTTTTTTTGTTTTTTGTTTTTGTTTTGTTTTTGTTTTTGTTTTTTGGTGGACAAGTTTTAAAATGACTGCTGAGACCTTTTTTAAATTTTAGAGAGAGAGAAAATAAATAACACAAAGTGATGTTACCCAAGCAAGGCCTTCTAATAAAGGAGTGGTCCCCTCACCCATCCCTCCCTACCTGTGCAAGTCCTGCTCACATCAGTTTCCTTCCATCCAATTAGGCGACCTGGGAGACCCAGCCAGCACCGTCCGGACGGACTTCGGAGTGGTGATGGGGTACCTCCAAGAAGCCTACAGGATGGAACCAGGGAAGGTTTTGGCCACTCTACATCTCTCAAAGTTCCGCTGGCGCGATCACTGCAGATTAGTGAAGAACTACTGAGCAGAAACCAGTTCTCCTCAGCTGCCAGCCTTGGGTCATCTGGATTGCAGAATCATGGCCAACATTTAATCTTATCCAGGGAGGCCTCTTGGGCAAAACCACATTATGAATTCAACTTCAGCCGCATGAAATTCAGGGGAAATGGTGCACTCAGCAACATCAGTGACCTTCCTTTTATTACAGAAAATTCTGCCTTTCAAAAAATGGCACTTCAAACTAAGCAAGATGGAAAAAAGGACGTGAGCCATTCATCTCCTGTAGATTTAAAGATACCACAAGTCCGAGGCATGGACCTTTCATGGGAGTCCCGCACTGGTGATCAGTACAGCTATAGTTCTTTGGTCATGGGTTCACAAACGGAGAGCGCGCTTAGTAAAAAGTTAAGGGCTATTCTTCCAAAACAAAACAGAAGAAATATGCTGGATGCTGGACCGGATTCTTGGGGCTCAGATGCTGAGCAGTCTACCTCTGGACAACCATATCCCACATCGGATCAAGAAGGAGACCCAGGTTCCAAGCAGCCTCGGAAGAAAAGAGGGAGATATAGACAGTACAACAGTGAAATACTGGAGGAAGCAATCTCGGTGGTTATGAGTGGAAAAATGAGTGTTTCCAAAGCTCAGAGTATTTATGGGATTCCCCACAGTACACTGGAGTACAAAGTAAAGGAGAGGCTGGGCACTTTGAAAAACCCTCCAAAGAAAAAGATGAAATTAATGAGGTCGGAGGGTCCAGATGTTTCAGTAAAGATTGAATTAGATCCCCAGGGAGAGGCAGCACAAAGTGCAAATGAATCAAAAGATGAGTAGGAATACTGTAGAGTGCCAATTACTTTACAAACTGGGTGAGCACTACTGCATTGTTCAGTTTTCATTGAATGCACCTGACTCCATTTACTGTAACACTTGTTCTTTGCAGATTTTGCATGGACACCCAGGTGAAAGGTGCATTGTGAATGTTGCATTTTTGAAATTTTCCATGTGCAGTATGGCTCAAAATATCTTTTTTATTTTTTCCCTTTGGCCTTTTGCATGTTTCTCTACGATTTTAGAGAATTGAGTTACCTCACAGAGAATGCAGATATGTGGACGTGGACTCCTTGCCTGTAGAGCCAGTGTGCTTTTTTTGGGGGGGGGGGGAGTTACTGTCATATTTATCTCTTTTTTTTAAGGCCACTTTTAAAACCCAACTCTCTTCTACTTGGAGCTTTATTGTTCATAATTAGGAAGCCATCTTTAACTAGAACATTATTCAGAATTTTCTTTCTCCTTGGATCCAGCTAATTGAAGTATTATAATAAAGTACTTGCTCTTTAGATAGCATAAATCTCTTGAGCTCATGGAGATTAGTTATCTCCTTAATAATTATAAGTAATCAATTGGGTCTAATTACATTTAATTTTTTCTTACAAAAATTGAATTGATTTAACATTAATAATCTGTTTAGTGCTCACCCAGTAGGGAGGGGGGAGGGGGAAAGGTACATACACTACCTTCAAAAATACTTCAGTTAATTCTTTGTAAACACTACCTTCACTTGTAATTTTGTTTGGGATTTTCTAAGGGTAGGATTTGATCTCACCAGTTTGTGAGGATGTAGCCTTATCTCATGGAGGACAAGCTCCGTTTTTTACTCAGGAGCAGTCAGGGTACATTTAATGATACGATAGAGTATGCCTCATTTTTAGTAAAATTAGGTTTCTTTGAAACCTTAAGCCCTTTTTACAGATGTGATTATGCGTTTACTAACTACTATGTGTAGTTCCAGCAACTGATTTAAATTATTTCAGATCTGTATATTAGGGTTGGGGAAATAGGGAAGGGAAATGTGTATAACTGTGATCTTTTAAAAATGATCTCTTGACATTACAACCTCAGTAATTTGCCCAAATTACCACATTGATGAAGGATCCATTTTTTTGTGTGTGTTGAGAGAAAAAAGAAAAAAAACCCAAAGGTAGCCTAATCTGATTTAGGCTACACATCATGTTTAGCTATAATTCAGTTATTGCTAAAGATCCTTAGGGTGTTTCCTTTTTAAATAACTCATTTGCTAGTAGCAGGGGTTTTTTTTTTTATTCAGCATCAATTCTCCCTCCTTCCTTCTCCCTTTCCAGTTTAACAGTAATAAGTTTCAGTAATATATTTTTAATGGTTGCTTAGCACACAATACAATTTCAGTTCATGTTAATATAAGCACTCCTTAAACTTTTTTTTTGAGGTGAGTTTTTAAAACTCCAGTAGACTGAGAACTAAGTTTAGCCAATACATTCTTCTAGTATATCTGCAGCAACCATTTATAACTGGGTGAAGCCCACAGGTTTTAATGCTATAGAAGTCAGAATTATCCACTACAAAACAATAAAAACACTGCATACATCCAATAAATTAAAATCAGTTGGGAAGGAATTTTAGGTCCTCTCAGTTTTTTAATTGCTCAACCAAAAGAATTATTATTGGCTTTTATATATAAAATTAAAACAAGTGTTGTTCTTGGGTGTTGATTAAATTGAAGTTGGTGACTGCGAATAGATACCAATATTTCAAAGGGCAGGAGGACTAGGTAGGCCCAAGACTGCAAAATTTTGTTTGTGTGAAAACTCTGGAGC
The DNA here is from genome assembly GCF_037893015.1 of Macrotis lagotis. Taxonomy (NCBI): domain Eukaryota; kingdom Metazoa; phylum Chordata; class Mammalia; order Peramelemorphia; family Peramelidae; genus Macrotis; species Macrotis lagotis. The sequence continues at coordinate 78,274,220 of NC_133661.1, read as the reverse complement.
AGTTAATTAAATTGGCCTTTTAAAGTTAAGCATATTTATATATTTTTTTCTGTGCATCTTATCAGTTCAAAGGTTAGGCACACCATTGATGTCACTTAAAAATACGCACTGCTCATTTTTAACATAGACTGGGCTTGGGACCCTTGTTTGCTTCGGTTACTTTATGTGATGATTTGAATGAGCCTGCTTCCTCTTAGATTTCTAGTTGTCAGCTGATAATAACAAGGAGTTTGAGTTCAGTACCAGTATGTAAACTGCAGTATTTTCTAGCATAGCTTGAAATTGCAATAAAAATGCATTGTTAAATGTGTGGCTTCATCTGCTGTTGAAGGAAGTTGTAGAAAGTTTGCTGCAAGCAAAGGGCTAAATTTTTAAAGGAAGCCTCCTATTTTCCACTTTTTTTTGTCAGCACATAATTAATTGTGTATACTAGTGCCTTCTTGTATTTTACTTGGATTATTCAGTAGCTAGAGCGTGTTACAAAAAGGCCCTTGTGAATGCAGTTAATTTGTGCGTGTGCTATTTTTTGATTTGCAGACAGATATCATTAAAGGCCCATTTAAAAATTTGGCCCTAAAAGTTCAATTTTTGTAGAGTTTTCCTGTTCGGAGAGGTTTAACCCTATATGGTAGTCTTATTTAAGTGATGTATGAGTTGAGTTTTGTAAAACTTTGTCATTGTAGTGTACATTGGAGTGATCATTTTACTAACATAAATATTTTCTATGTGTGTTTCAGTGGATGACAATCGAGCAGCAGAAGAATGGTGTGCCTACCCTTTAATGCTGCAGTTTAAAAAGAGAACTTGTATTGTGTCATTTCAGATTGTAGGCTAAGAATTGTAAATAGTGAAAATTTGAGTACTTCTATTATTTGCTTTGGTTTAGAAAGTGAATTTAAAAACAAACCAAACTCTAATTGTTCTCAGATTAAATGTCCTGAGACCTGAAGATTGTAATATTCATGTCTGTGAAGCTTTTTAACATTACACTTGAGATCAGTGACGACTTAATATTCAGGTAAACTTCCTTTTCAGAGAAGCTTTTGAACAAGCATATTTCCTCCAAAGGTCTCTTGTGTTGGCTTTTTAAAATTTTTTTAAGTAGATTTTTTTTAAAGCACTAATTGCATTACATTGGTAACTGCAATATAAAATAGCCATTATTGTTTTGTGAAGCATGGTTGGAATTAGTTAGTGGTCCCTTTTGAATTTCATGAGCCTCTCAAAAAAAGACAAAACGAAAAAAAACAAAAACAAAAAAAGCTGCTGAATATTTCAAAAGATATATATTTTACCTTATTGTAGGTTTTGTAAAGTTAGTTTGTAATATTCAGGTGCACTTTTAATGTTAAATTTTGTTCTCAAAGTTCCATTATACCATGTGTTTCTTGAAGTGGTTCATCACATGGCTGGCTATCAATCTAGGTGCTGCAGTGATCCCTTTAATTTTTACTTCTCTCTTGATTTGCCGCTATGCTGTATTGGCACTTTCAGTGTAGATGTACTAGTTGTGTTTTGGATCATCTTCAGTATGTAATGGGGGATTGTCTTAATAGCATGCCTAATTTCTGCTGACCAGAGTTTGCAGGGCCCAGACCCCAGTTGCTTTTTTTGTAATGGGAAAATGTAGTTTATTTGTCACAAAATCCCTCTTTCTCACATCTTTTTTGATAAGTGGATGATAATGCTACTAGGTCAGGGATATGTATTTAGAACTTGTTATTCCTACCTTTTTGTGAGAGAATGCTGATAACAATACACAAGCTCATAACACTGTTGTAGTGAAAACACTAAGTGATTCTGTGGAAGGATTTCTTTCTGGAATATTTATCACTAGTTTTTTTGATTCCCAAGGCAGTGTACTTCATGTGTAGTCATCAAGTTTGGCAGTAATATAGTCTTTCATGATAGTGTGTTAAGTAGGTCAACAGGAAGTTAAGTGGTTATGAACAATTAGCAGTCAGCTGTGAAATTTTTCCCTGTTTCAGGTACCATGAAAGATAAAGTTGTTTCCTTTCACAAAAGAAGCATTTTATATTTGTGTGTACAATACTTTAAAGTATTAAGTTTGCTGTTTTTTTTAAAAATAGATGTTGCTTAGTAAGCCTTTGCTGCAGCAGATCATAAATATGAGTAAGGCTTTGTGTGATAGGGGTCCTTGTTTGGAGTTAACTGTCTGATTCTGGTGAGCAAGCTCAAAAAGTGTGAAGTTTATTAGCTTTATTTTTACCATATTTCCTTTCCAGTGTTGAAGTGCTTTTAAAAACTCGTTATTTAGTACCAATCATTACCTCAACCAATTGGCATTTTCATACCCTAACATTTTACCCTAGCCCTAATAGTAGCTGTAAGGGATCAGTTATTCTAATCCTTTGGCACCATAGGAAATTTAATAATTGTTTAATGTTTTTCCTTGAAGGAACTCCATACTGTATGCAAAACTTACTGTTTGTAAAGGCTGTGACATAGCCATTTTCTTTCATTGAGAGGTAGTTAAGAATATGATAACTCCATTTCACCTAGGAATATAGAATGGGGGGGGCTATCCCAAAATAATAGACCCCTTTAACACCTCTGCCTCTCTTGGAATTTACCTGACACTTAATAGGACTCCATCTGTGTTTTTGTCATCCTTGGTAGAACTTGATGCTTGTATATATTTGTAAGTTTTGGGGAGATAAATTGAATTTCCATTTAAATTTGCAATTTTGAGTAGCTAGCAACTATATACTAGATTGCCAGGTGTCATTTATTTATAGCTGTTTCCCCTTTGGCTTTGAACCGCTCACTTTTTCTTTTTTGTTTTCTTTTACCTGTCTGAATGCCAGAGGACATTTTTCACATGAACCATTTTTCCTCTTTATTCGTACTGTCTTCGGTAATAGAAGATTGACAGTGAACTGAAAGCTCCTAAACAAAACATACTGTGTTTCATGGAAAATTTATAAAAATTTGATGAGCAAAGTCTTCTTGGCTTTCATGAAGTAGTAGGCCATTTTCCTTGTTACTACCTTCCTTTCCAATTTTGGCTTTATGTTGAGATTACCATTGAAAGCTTAATGGTCTAAACAGCCTACTAGTTAATAGGTTACTACATTGTATGGGCCAGAGAGATACTCTATTCTTAGAAAAATTCTCTTCAATCACTAACAAGAAAAGTTAACTTTGTGGTGCATAGAATACAAATCCTCAGATCTTTCTGTTTGGTTTTCTTAGGATAAGTCTGGTTACAACTGGTCAGATTATATGATATAATATGGCAATTGAAGGGAAACTTGGAGAGAGATTCCGTGCAATTAACCCCTTTATCTCCAAAATTACCTTGCTGTAGCCTTTTTTTAAAAAAAAAATTATAAATTAGCCCTGTAGCATAACCTTATAGCTGTGAGCCCTAACTCTTATGAAGGAGAGGGAGATGACGGGGGCGGGAAGGAGAAGGAGGAGGAGATAAAGCTGTATGGGCTTTTGAGAGAAACTAGGTTGAAATAAAGATGGCAGAGTGTAAACTTTCTGTCTTAAACTCTGAAAAACTAGTAAGAGGACACACTGTAAATAAAGTTGAGCCATCTGTATTTCTTGAGTCATATCTTCTAGATCCTCTTTATAGCCATTTGGGAGAAACATCTAGATTAGTATATGTTAAATTGGCAAACATAAACATGTCAGTATGAGTACAGATTACTGATACTATAACTTGTTGGAGGGTACTTTTAAGTTTTCTGGTTGATTTATAGCTATGTATTGAAATAGCTAAAAGAGATTCTGAAGAAGCCTAAAAGTAAGCACTTTTAGTTAATCACAGATTAATTGGATGGAGCAAGTATTGTAGTCATATTTAATCTATATTATTTGTATGTAAAAATTGAGCTGTTTATCTTGGCTTAGACTGTTATTGAACAGTCTTAAGGTAATTATTTTTAGACACTGGAAATGACCCTATACATACATACCAAAAAAAACAAAAACAAAGCAGTTACACCTATTCAACAATCCATACCTCTTAGACTTGTAGGTTTGTCTTGGGCAAAGAATTTGTGAAACTATTACCAGTATTAGTGCAGTCTTGGATTCCTTGTTCTGCATAATTGCTCCCTTTCTCAGGTATCATCCTGAAACACTAATTTAAAAATAATCTCTTTAGAGATTAATTTCTCAGTGGATAGTGTGGAAGGGACTGGACATAGGACACTGATACAGTAGAACAGACTATAGCAGTTACTAGCCAAATGAAATTGAGATCTAAACTATTTTCTGCCCCCATCAGAATAATGGGGACACTTACCAATTGAGTTTAATAAGTACTTGGTGCTGCACTTCTAAAAACACTTTTTCTTTTTCAAAGGTGATTTTTTTTTCCTTAATTTTTGAAGCACGAGCAGTACATTTTACTGTCACTATTAAAGCACTTGTCTGACATTTTTAAAATACTGGAAAAGGGATAATTCAGCACTTTTTCTGTTACAACACTAAAGTCTTAATTTATCTTGTCTTCAGAGTCTTAGGTACTGTAAGTTGTAGAATGATTAAAAGAAAAAGAAAACAAAACAAACCATCTCCTAATGTGGGGTCAGATCACATTTATATAAACAAATCTTTGTCTTAAGGGAAAAAAAAGATAACATATTATACCTTCCAGGCAACTCCAGTGGTTTGCTTGATCTTTCTCTCATTTCGTTAAGCTAATTTTAGGGCTTAGGAATTTGGATTTGAGAGAAAGTCAGGGGAATATTCCCCCCAAATGAAAAATCGTGTCAGATCATTTTTGTCACTAGGAAAATGGGTAGGGATTCTCTCTCCCTTTTATGTCTTCAGGGAATGAGCAGTATTTAGAATCTTTGGCTGAAATTCAAGCCTTTTTACCATGTAAATTTTTAATATTTGCTCACTGACATGCTTTTTACATCAGAGGACTGAAAAAATGATTCTTAATGTTTTTAAGTTGTGGAATGGTATATTTCTAAAAATGAGGGGTGGGGTGGGGAAATAATTACATAGGTTAGAATACCAGCATTAGTCAGTTTAAGGAATTTTAGTATGTAATAGCAAAGTGTTTGATTAAAAACCTAATCCTGAATTGGTAGTCTGTAATTAGGTGCTTTCTGATTTAGGAGATAAATAGTCTTTGGTTATTGATATGATCGGTTGTATGCCGTGTTGTCGGAAAACCAGACTTTTAAAGGTAGAAACTTTTATCGGACTCCCACTTGTTGTTTGTACTAATGGGATTTATACTTTATAGCAGCTTATTGCTGCTTTGAAAAGAAATGTATACAACATACTTTCAGAGTGTTTGCTCATAATTCTTTATAACCTCCACTTGTTAAATTAAATTGTCAGACATGGGTATTTTATCAGTCCACTATGTAAAGTTAAGACTAATGTGCTTAGGAAGCCGACTTGTTCACACTGTTTAAGAACCCTCAGGGACAGTTGACACACTCTTCGAACTCAATTCAGGTACTTCTACTCTATTCCTAAACCTAGCAGTGACTTGTATTTTTTTGTTTTGCTTTTCTTTTGAAGTGCTGGTAGCACATCCTTGATGAATGTCAACTTAAAACTCAGTTCAGGTATCCAGGTATAACTCAGCCAAACGGATTTTAAAGCTGCATATAACTCTCCAGCACACAGTGCCTCAGACACTTATAGTGGCATTCTGTATATTCAGTTATTACTACTGAACAGATAACATGGGGGTTCCTGTTAACAATGTATTGTAAGAGATATATGTATGTGTGTGTGTGTGAGAATATGTATGTGTATGCACACACACACACACACACACACACACACACACATAGTTAAACTATATACTTTAAAATGCCACTAATAGCCAGCACAACTAAAGTAAATGACATTCCCAGCTGCTTCTATAAATTATATAGAGGCAGTTCCTTAATGTGGCTCTTGCTTCTTCACCATGACTACTACTAAATTCAAGCACTGGTCCTTGGGTGTCTGACCTCTACATTCTAGTTATGCAATGTATTTAGAGAATTCTGTGCACTGGCCACTGTGATGGAACCAATGGACCACAAGTGCTTTGAGTTTATTAGTAGTGATTCTGCCAAAGTCGGTGTTAACATTATTTAGTATGTAAAAATGTCAAAGAATCAGCAGAGGTGGGGAGGGGTTAATTAGGGGGAAGGGGGGGGTTTCCTGCACAGAGGCAGGCATTTTCATCTACTTGGTAGTCTTGAACCTCTTGATGGCAAGTTTCTTCTGATGTGAAGTTCTAATTAGTCCTTTGCATCTTTAGAGATGAGTTTACAAGAGTGAGTAAGAATCTTTAAACATACATCTTTTAGTTACTATGTAGTAACAAAACTGATTATTCCTCTGCTTTATTATTTGATATCTTACATATGAAAAGAATTCTCTTTCCATTTGTATAATCCATAGTTTTTGAAGATATGAAAAATGGCATTTATCAGATTTCTAGAAGCTCAAGTGTCATGAAAAAATATAACAGGAACCCCTTTTACTCTTATGGACCTCATTTCAATACTGTTTACAGTTTGACGGAATTGTATAATTTAATATTTCTCTTGTACTGTAGTTTATATTTATTTACAGATTTTTTTGTACTGTGTGATTTGAACTTTTTGTTTCTTGCTATGATCAATGTTTTATGTAGTAGAGCACTTATGATCACAAATTAAGGTTTTTGGTTTGATTGCACTACATTAATTTTTTTTAATGCAGTTCTGATTTTTGACTGGACTAAATAAGCTGTGTCTTAATGTATGTGATAAGTACTTAAATTTTAATCCATGTGGTTCCCTCCCCCCCTTTTTTTTGCATTATATGTCAGAAGCGCTAGTTCTTTCGTGCATGTGTAAGATTTAATGGCTCCATTGTATTATTTGACCATGACATTTTGGAAGAACATTCCCAACTGTAATGTTGTGTATGGTAGTTCTCACTGGATGCTAGACTTTTCAAAACCACTATTCTTCTAATAAATTTTGTTGTGAAAATCTTTTAAAAGTTTTATTCTTTCACTTTGTGTTGAAATGTTTTAAATGGCATGAAATGATAAAACAACGAGTGGTAGAAGTTATAAATACACTATAAAAATGGGGGAAAATTTTTAATACAGTTTACCATAGGTGAGCTTCCAGATGAAAGCTCTTTAGAATTTTTCAAATTATAGTGTTCAGAGTCATTGTACTTGTATGATTTAGCTCTTCCCTGGGATTAATTTTTTTTTTAAGTTTATAGTGAAAATTAGAACACCATCTTTAGCAAAGCTAAGCAAATTGAAGATAAACTAACTTTTTCTTTAGAGGCTGGATTCATCTTTTTTCTGACCATATTATTATATAAGTGAATTATTTTTAAATGAAGAAAATAAAGATTTGCTTGGTTTTGCTCTTTGGAATGCTACTCTGCCTCTAGTGCGAAAATATAAGGAAAATGGTAACAGATTAAGAACCTCCTTCACCCCCCCCCCCCCAATATACAGGATTTCCGTGAAAAATATGTATTTCCTTCTATCTGGATCAATAGAGTATTACGTAATATGATACAATGCTTCTTGGCCAATAGGTATATTCAGATTATACACACACACACACACACACACACACACACACACACACACACACACACACACACAGAGTGTCTTAAGGGTGTCACGATTTTAAAAGTGTCAATAGAAATGGCAAAAGAAATTTTAAGAGCAAAATGTTTTTAGACAGTATATTTCTTAGCCTTAAGTTCTTTATGGGCCTTAGACTGCTTGAAATGATTTTCCATCTATTTTACTTTCATTGTTATTGTCCTTGGTTTTAAACGTAGTGCTACTTATGCTATCTACATATGTTTTCTGAAAAGGTTAACAGTTGTTAGACTACAGGGCTAACAGTCTTCAGTATGCTGAGCACATGTAAAATGATCCATTTTTTTGTCTTGGCACTTATCTAAAGAGTCTTTTACAGACTGTCATTAAGACTTAACTACTTAACCATAGTGTAGTTTCTATGAAAAACTCTTTAACATTCCAAATAATCAGCTTGATAAGTTTTTGGAATATAATCCAGGTAAAAATAAGAAACTGCCCTATATATTTAAGTAGATATGGTATATAGAACTCAATTTTTAGACTTAATACTTTTTGTCACTGACCATTTAACTATAGCCTGCTCTGCTTCTGTCTTCTGTTCTTCCATATTTTTTCAGTCCTCTTAGGAGAGTCTGTGACTGGGCAGAACTTACATAGATAAATTTAATTTTTACGCAGTAGGTGAATGGGTTTTGTCAAATGTTTGTCAGTCAAATTAGATCTCAGATATACTACTGGAAAGAACTCTTTAAGAAAACTTGTGGTATGTTTTGCCCACATTCACTAGTTTTCCAAATTTGGACTTTCCTATTACAGTTTTCTTTAAATGGGCATTCCTGTTATTGTTGTCATATCCCCATAAAGTGGATGGTGAATCCATTTACTTCTGAAGAGCTTTTTTTTCTTTTTTCTTTAGGGCAGTGGGGCTAAGTGATTTGCCCAACGGCACACAGGCAATTATTAAGTGTCTGAGGTTGGATTTGAACTCAGGTCCTCCTGACTCCAGGGCCAGTGCTCTGTCCACTGTGCTACCTAACTGCCTTCTAGACTATTAATACTTCCTTAACTTTGATTTTAATTAAATGTTAAATGTAGAATTAATGAAGGGAAAATGTGAATGAAATCAATATACTAATCATTATGAAAAGTACGTAGAATACAGAGGTAACCGTCCAGTTAACAAGATTTATTGGGACTTTATAGTCTACCTAGCACTTATTGTCAGGTGGTAGGGAAAAGAAAGATATATCTGAACTGAAGACATCCTCTGAAAACTCATCATGTATGGAGCAAACATGAAGTTTTGAAAATTGTGCCAGTCGAATATAAGCTCTAGAGGACCTACTTCAAGATGGAAAGGCTTTATTTAAAAATGAGACTACCAGAAAAGTAATTGTTGCCCATCCTAGTGTGGTAGTTCATTTTAAAAAATTTTTCATAGACAACTTTTAGAGGCCATCTGCTAATAATAAATGGACTTGTGTGTCACTTGCCATGCTCATGAAATCATAAATCCTTAAAGCTTAAAATAATTACACAAACATGTCTACTCACTTATTAATCTTTGACAACAAGGAATTTAAGTCCAGTTGGGTAAACAGGAAAGCCTTTTCCTCTGTTATCAACCTTATTCAACATAGATTACATACTACTCTCCCTTACACCCTCAGGGTTCTGGCCAAATTGACCTCCCTTTTTGTAGTCCTTTCTTCTCCATACCTTTGTATAAACTGGTTCTCATGTTTGGATTCTCATTATTTCTCTCTTCAAGTATAAGTAGCACTTCATTTACTGACACCTCATAGTATACCTAGCACTATACTTTATTAGGTGAGAAGGAAAAGAAATATCCGCACTAAAGATATTCTCTGATAACTCATCAGGCATGGAGAAAATTATGAGTTTGTTTTTTTTTTTTTGCAAGGCAGAGGGGCTAAGCGACTTGCCCAAGGCCACACAGCTAGGTAATTATTAAGTGTCTGAGACCAGATTTGAACTCAGGTACTCCTAACTCCAGGACTGGTGCTCTATCCACTGTGCCACCTAGCCACCCTAAAATTATGAGTTTTTGAAGGTTATGCCAGTGAAATGTAAGCTCTGCCAGGACTGATTTTCCTAAAACAGTGTTCTTAAAATGGACATTCTTGTTAAAATTGGATGGAAAGATGGAAAGTTTTAAGGCTTTTTCCTGACCACCTGAGTTTTACACAGTGCTTTCTTCAAAAAAATTTGTATTTGATTTGTATAGTGCTCACACAATTTTTTTTTTTGTGGCTAGGAAAGAGAAACACAATCGTTATGAATAGAATAAGGTTATATTATCTTTTTCTCAAGCCCATACTTACTCTGAACTTCCATGTTTCCTTGGGTCTGTCTCCTAGGTTTACAAACTTCAGTATTATCTTTGACTTTTCACTTTCCCTCACACCACATTAATCATTTGCCAAATCTTTTAATTTCAATTTCTGTAACATCTTTCATGTTTTTCCTTGTTTCTACTCAATTCTCTCCATTCCCTTTCAAATCAGACTCTCATCATCTCTTTTTTGGGGGGGAGGGTAAGGCAATGGAATTAAGTGACTTGCCCAAGGTCACCCAGCTAAGTAATTAAGTGTCTGACATGATTTGAACTCAGATCTTCCTGACTCCAGGTTCAGTGCTCTATCCACTGTGCCCCATGACTATTTTTTTTAGTACTTATCTCTAGATTCATCTAAAATTTTTTTAACATTTGTTATTAAAACTTTTGTGTTTCAAATTTTTTCCCTTTCTTCCTCCTCACCTCCCCACCCACATTGAGAAGGTAAGCAATTTTATAAAGGTTATATATGTAATCATGCAATACATTTCCATTAGTCATGTTGTGAAAGGAAACATAGACACCCCTCAAAACCTAATCTTTTTTAAAAAATTATATAAAAAGTATGCTTCATTTCTGTGTTTAAAGACACCATCTATTCTTTCTCCGGGGATGGATAGTGTTTTTTTCATCATAAGTCCTTCAGGGTTATCTTAAATCATTGTTTTGCTGAGAATAAGTCATTCACAGTTTATCTTATAATATTATTAGTTTTGTACACAGTTCATTTATCAGCTCAAAATGAGCATGGTCATTGTTTCTTATAGCACACTAGTAAAAAAAGACATAATCACAATTTGTTCAACCATTCCCAAACTGATGGGCATCACTTCTATTTCCAATACTTTGCCACTAAAAAAGAGCAGCTATAAATAGTTATGAACATATAAGTCCCTTTGCATTTTTTTATTTTTATCTCTTGGTATACAGACCTAGTCATGGCCTTGCTAGGTCAAGGAGCATGCATGGTTTTATAGTTCTTTGGGTATAGTTCCAAATTTGTCTATAGCATGGTTAAATCAATTCACAGCTTCACTAATTGTGCATTAATGTCTCATTTTCCCCATATTTAACATTTTTCTTTTCTGTCCTATTAGCCATTCCAATAGGTATGAGGTAATACCTCAGAATAGTTTCATTTTGCATTTCTCCAAGTGAGAACATTTTTTTATATATAGCTAGAGAGTTCTTTTAAAATTTATTTATTTAGAATTTTTACAATTTCCCCCCCTAATCTTGCTTCCTTTTCTCCACCCCAATATAGTTTTTATTATATCATCTGAAAACTGCTGAAGAAAATATCTGAAAATGATCTTTTGATCACTTATTAATTGGGGAATGATTCTTATTTTTATAAATTTGACTCAATTCTCTATATGTTTGAGAATTGAAATCTTTATTAGAGAAATTGTTTCAAATTTTTTTTCAGTTGCTATTCAGTTACAGTTATTCTATTATCTCCCACTTTGTCTCTGTCTTTCCTGAAGTATTTCTTTTTTTCTTACTACCTCTCTTGCCTGGCCTGCCTTCCTTTCCCTACTGTTCCCCTCCTGCTTTCTGTAAGGTAAGATAAATTTCTATAAGCAATTGAGTTTATTTTTGATTTCCTCATTGAGCCAATTCTGATGAGAGTAAGGCTCATTCCCCTCACCTCCCCCCTCTTTTCCACTGTAAAAGCCTTTTCTTGCCTCTTTATAATTATATGAGATAATTTATCTTCATTTTATCTTTCCCTTTCCATTTCTAATATACTATGCTACATTCCTGTCTTAATTTTTTGGATATTATCCCTTCATATTCATTTTACATTCTACGTCCTTTGTGTTTGTGTGTATGTGTATATTTATATAAATACATTTCTTCTAATTTTCTTAATAATGAGAAAATTCCTAATATTTACATGATTCATTTTTCCATGTTGGAATGTAAGCAGTTTAATCTTAAGTCTCTTGGGATTTCCCTTTTATGAGTATTATATTTGAAAGTCAAATTTTCTTTCTTTTTCTTCTTTTTTTGTTTTTTTGCAAGGCAATGGTGTTAAGTGCCTTATTTAAGGTGACACAGCTAGGTAATTGTGTCTGAGGCTAGATTTGAACTCCAGTCCTTCTGACTCCAGGATTGTGCCACCTAGTTGCTCCATAAAGTTAAATTTACTATTCAACTCTGGTCTTTCATCAAGAATGCTTATACATCTTCTGTTAATATTGAATATTCATTTTCCTCTCTGAAGGATTATACTCAGTTTTGCTGGGTGGGTGATTTTAGATTGTAATTATAGCTCTTTTTGCCTTCCAGAATATAACATTTCAGGTCCTCTTAGTCCTTTAATTTAGGGTTTTTTGTTTGTTTTTTGCTAGGCAATGGGGTTAAGTGGCTTGCCCAAGGCCACACAGCTAGGTAATTATTAAGTGTCTGAGGCCAGATTTGAACTCAGGTACTCCTGACTGGGGGGGGGGGGCGCTCTATCCACTGCACCACCTAGCCACCCCCCAGTCCTTTAATTTAGAAGCTGCTAAATCTTGTGTTAGCCTGACTGTGGCCTCACAGTCTAATTCAAGGATATGGAATTGTTATTTTCTTCTTGCTTTTAATATTTTCTCCTTACCCTCAGAGCTCTATAATTTGGCTATAAAACTCCTGGGAAATTTTTGGGATCTCTTTCATGAAGTAATCAGTGAATTCTTTAAATTTCTATTTTTTATCTTGTGGTTTCAGAATATTATAGCAGTTTTCCATGTAAATTTCTTATTTTTTTATTTTATTTTATTTTATTTACTCATTTATTTATTTACTCATTTACTTGTTTGTTTGTTTGTTTTGCAAGGCAAATGGGGTTAAGTGGCTTGCCCAAGGCCACACAGCTAGGTAATTATCAAGTGTCTGAGACTGGATTAGAACCCAGGTACTCCTGACTCCAGGGCCAGTGCTTTATCCACTGCACCACCTAGCTGCCCCAGCGCCCCCCCCGTGTTAATTTCTTGAAAGATGGTGTCTAGGTTCTCTTTTGGTCATGGATTTTAGGTAATACAATAATTTTTAAATTCTCCTAGATCAGTTTTTTGGGTCACAGTGAGATATTTCACATTGTTTTCTATTTTTTTTCATTCTTTTGGTTTTCTTGTTTCTTTCATTTGCTCAATTCTAATTTTTTAAGGACTTATTTTCTTCATTGAGCTTTTGTCCCTTTTTCATTTCATCAATTCCTATCTTTTGTGAGTTTTGTTTTTTTCTCCTATCAGTTCTACAAATTATTTAACATATCATATATGTATCTTCCAGTTGCCTAAATAAATTTACCATTGCAAATTTCTCTGGAATTGCATGTTCATGTATGAAATTGTATTTCAGAGTTATCACTTGGCTTTCAACTTTTCATCAGAAATATTTTAAAGTTCTCTCATCTATTAAAGATCCATGTCCCCATCTTGATGTGATAGTGTTCATTATTCTTGTGGCTTTATTCACTTCACTTCACTTAGTTTCAGTTTATACATGTCTTCCCAGATTTTTCTGAAACATCCTGCCTAGAGAACCATATTGTTCACATTTATATACCTTACTTATTTATCCATGCCCCAGGTGATAGACAACCCCTCAGTTTATAATTCTTGTTAACACAAGAATAAGTAATGTAAATTTTTTTTTACACATAGATCTTTTTACAGTTTTGATATCCTTGTAATATCAGACTTTCTGGACAGTAAAAATAAAATGTCATCTCCATTTACATATAAGGTAGTTGAGCCTCATATGAAGTTAGTGAAGGGTAGATCAAGAATTTGAATCCATTTTATATGTTACGAAGTCAGTACTCTTTCTGCTGTATTACATAAATAGACTTTATAAAAAAGTTATTGAGAAGATGTGTGGTCCTCGAGTTAAAAATACAATTAATATACGTCTAGAGGTTAAAAGACATTAATTTTTATAAAATGAAGTAATTTTCTTTGTTCTGAGAAATATATTAAATTACAAATTATTATTTAAATGCAGTGCTTGTAAAGAATGCCACAGAATGTTTTGTGACCTAGGCCTACTCTTGTTGCATATAGTTGGATGCATTTTTCTTTTTATTCCCAGTCCCTAATACATGGTCATTAAAAAATTTTTAAGTTTTGTCATTTTAAGAGTTTTTTTTTTTAAGACTGAGTTTTGCTCACTTTTTCCCCCCTTGCTTTTTAATTATGTCTTCCCAGTAAAGGATATTTTGCTCACATCGCCTGACATTGTTCATCCTGTATTTTTATGGAGAAATTACTGCAGTTGACTCAGGAACACTTGTTCCTGAACCTATGACTAGATAGAAGATGATATACCTTATGGACAATTGGTAAATACTGGAGAATTTAGGGGAAATATCAAAAGTTCTTTAATGCAATTGATTCAGCTATATTGAGGGGACAAAGCAATAATGTACAGCATCATTAATTAGAGCTAGGCCAGAACCTGTACCGCCATTTTGCAGATGAGAAAATTGAGACTCAAATTAGTGAAATGACTTAACCTGGGTTCCATGGATAATAAATAGAAGACAGAGCTAAGATAAAGCTCAGGTCTTCTGACTTCAAGTCTAGCTGCTTTCCACCATACTTAACTGCCTCCAATACAGCCTCTCACAGATTTCTAAATTTGTGGGATATCATGTATGGCCGTGTTTCATTCATTCATTCATTCATTTATTTATGGCAATGGGGTTAAGTAATTTGCCCAACTTTAATTGTCTCAGGTCAGATTTGAACTCAGGTTCTCCTGATTCCAGGGTCAGTGCTTTGTCCACTGTGCTACTTACTTAGCTGCCCTATGAATGGCCATATTAGAAGTCTCTGGTAAAATGTAGGAATTTGATAGGGGTGATTAAAATCTTCTAGTTCTAGTTATCTTTTTTGGTCTCCCTACTTATCAAACAGTCAGCCTCATCCATGAGGAAATCCTCATTTTTCCTTTCTTCTCTGAAATTTCTCATTTGAATAGATTATCCATAATTCACTCTACTTAAAAATTCTTCCTCCACCTTGTTTGAAAGTATTTCATTATTTTCCCATGGGAAAGATTCTTTTAGACTGTAGGACAATTTACTAGTTTACAATTGCTTGGATCTTATTGCAAATTCTATTGGATTGGAAATAACAATGAATGCATGTGTAAAAATTAAAAGGTGGATTTTTAAAAAATAAAATACAGTACCATTCTTTGACCATGTCTGCATTCTTTCTAAGTAGTATAAAAGAAGTCTCTCTGTGATCCTTCCAAAAGTCATTACTCTGAAGGGGTTATGGTTATTATAAGGTTATTCAAATTCATTTTTAAAATGTTCATATGATATTTGTGTGTGTGATTTAAGCAAATTTAATAAGTATAATTTTGAAGCGACCCCTATTACTCCCCTCCTCCCCTCCTCCATTTATAATAGCTTAGTCACTCATTTACCAGAGCATTGTATGTGGGACAATAGAAATATATGTATGCTGAGAAAAATCAGTATCCTTATTGAAATTTTATTCTTCAAAATTTGTCTCTATTTCCCCTATTTCTCCGTTTTTACAGCAAATTTTATTTACTGGACTAAATGGAAGGAAATCAAAATACCAGTCTGATATATTGGGGATTCAATAAAGAAAAGATGGGCAGACTATGTAATTGTCATGATAGCTGAAATAACCTTTCAACTTTTTCTTTTGAAATTGAAGCTGTTAAGCAATTAACATTGGGCAAATTACTTAACCCCATTGCCATAAATAAATGAATGAATGAATGAATGAATGAAACACGGCCATACACGATATCTCACAAGTTTAGAAATCTGTGAGAGGCTGTATTGGAGGCTTAAGTATGGTGGAAAGCAGCTAGACTTGAAGTCAGAAGACCTGAGCTTTATCTTAGCTCTGTCTTCTATTTATTATCCATGGAACCCAGGTTAAGTCATTTCACTAATTTGAGTCTCAATTTTCTCATCTGCAAAATGGGGGTACAGGTTCTGGCCTAGCTAGCTAAAATTTTTGCTTTGATTTTTGGTCTCAAGTAAATAACACCTCACTCAAATTTAGAAAAACTAATTTTAAGGAGTTCAGAGAACAGCCTGACAGTTTAGTTTGAAAATATCCATTTAAAATGTTTCTATAAGGTTTTTAAAAAATTATTTTTAGTTTTCTGATTTCATAGTTACACAAGCATTCTGTTGAGTTCAGCAAGCATAGATGAGTTTTTACCCCCCAGCTGATTTCTTTTTATTATTTGTGTACTGCAATAAACAACTCTGACTTATAGTTGAACATGGTTAAATGAAATCACAAATATACATCAAGCTCATATTTAAATGAATACTGAAGTGATAGTATTCAAAACTAGTTTCATTTTAAAATTCCAACTTTATAGCACTCATCTTGATTCCGTTGTTGAGGACTTTGGCATTATAAGCACTGTTGGTATTATTACCATAATACATGCCATTTGGTTTGCATGCTGTCTGTTCTTTAGTAGTGTATTCATTAGACTTTGGCAAAGCCCTCATATATATAAAATTAATCTGCTCACAATACCTATTTTTGATGTTCTTGTGCTCAGAGAAACTCAGACTAAGCAATAAGTTAAAGAAAACAACTAGAGTTGCTTTTAAACTAAAACTGAAGCTTTAAACTAGCAAAATAAAAAGGTTTGCAACAATAACAACAAATTATTTAATCATTTCCTAAAAATCATTCCATTGGTAATTGACTCATTGATTTTTTGTTTTTGTTGGGGGGTTTTGCAAGGCAAATGGAATTAAGTGGCTTGCCCAAGGCCACACAGCTAGTTAATTATTAAGTGTCTGAGACCGGATTTGAACCCAGGTACTACTGACTCCAGGGCTGGTGCTTTATCCACTGTGCCACCCAGCTGCCCCTTAGTAATTGACTCATTGAACATAAAATGGAAGTTATTGTATTTTTTAAAAGTACTCTTCTATAAGAGGAATGACATTTAAACTAATAAAATTATTTGATTAAACATTTTAGTAACCTTTAGTTGTTTAAAGTTGGGATCTCAATCCCAATATTTTACACTCATCGCATATTGAGGTAATTAAAGTATTGAAAACTTGATTCAAAGTTGCAGTATTGTGAAATGTGAATATGATAGGAAATTTCTTTTTGCGTCAACTTCTAAGTAATTCAAATTTTATAAAGACAAGAAACTTAGAAATTAACAAATACAAATAAGCAATGTTTTGGGGGAATGTTAATTTTTAAAATGGTGCTTTACAAAAGCAAGACTTCCATACTGAATTTTTTTTTTAAAGAAAGATTTTATTTATTTTGAGTTTTACAATTTTTCCCCTCTTCTTGCTTCCCTCCCCCTACTCCCCATAGAAGGCAGTCTGTTAGTCTTTACATTGTTTCCATAGTTTATATTGATCTAAGTTGAATGTGATGAGAGAGAAATCATCTCCTTAAGGAAGAAAAATAAAGTATAAGAGATAGAAAAATTGCATTTTTTTCCCCCTAAATTCAAGGTCTTTTGTCTTTGTTCAATCTCCACAATTCTTTCTCTGGATACAGATGATATTCTCCATTACAGATGGTCCAGAATTATCCCTGATTGTTGCACTGATGGAATGAGCAAGTCCGTCAAGCCTGATCATCACCCCCATGTTGTTGTTAGGGTGTATAGTGTTTTCCTGGTTCTGCTCATCCCACTCGGCATCAGTTCATGCAAATCCATTCAGGCTTCTTTGAATTACCATCTCTACTGGTTTCTAATAGAACAGTAGTGTTCCATGACATACATATACCACAGTTTGTTAAGCCATTAAGGAGATCCACTTAATTTCCAATTCTTTACTAACACCAACAGGGCTGCTATGAATATTTTTGTACAAGTGATGTTTTTACCCCTTTTTCATAATCTCTTCAGGGCATAGACCCAGTAGTGGTGTTGTTGGATCAAAGGGTATGCACATTTTTGTTTCCCTTTGGGAGTAGTTCCAAATTGCTCTCCAGAAAGCTTGGATGAGTTCACAGCTCCACCAAGAATACATTAGTGTCCCAGATGTCCCACATCCCTTCCAACATTGATCATCGTTCTTTCTGAGAGGTATGAGGTAGTTCCTCAGAGATGTTTCAATTTGCATTTCTCTAATATACTGAATGGTTTTAAAAGTCTTCCTGGCATGTTGGTTTCTGCCAAATTTAAGAACTATCAGATGACTAAATCACAATTTGTTTTTTTAAGGATGAAAGAAAATTGTCTCATAAACACTATAATTCACCTTTGTAGAATACCATGTGCATCAACTTTTGAAGTTTTCCTGAGAGTTTCCCATTCTGTGCTGAGTCCCTTCTCTATTAAAAGTAATACCACACACAACTACTTTGACTCCTTCGGCAGACATATGTTAAAACTCTGATATTGTGCTAGTTACTGGGAACACAAAATTGAACCAAGGCATCCCTACCTCTCTCCTTGGTCATGTTATATGTACCTTGTATAACACTCTTTGAAATGGAGTAACTTTGCTGATAATAGTAGAAGTGAAATAAGTTTTTTATTTATTCCTTTAAATGTTTCCCAATTACAGGTTAAAAAAAAGCTTTTAATGTTTGAGTTTCTGGTGCTCTCCTTCCTATCCCTTCCTCTACCCTTGAGAAGACAGGCAATTTGATATCAGTTAAGCATGTAAAGTCAGTCACATATTTTCACATTAATCATATTACAAAAAAAATTTAAAGAACCACAAGAAAAATTAAAATTTTTAAATAGTATGCTTCACACATTCAATATCATCATCATCATCATCATCATCATCATCATTATTATTATTATTATTATTATTATTATTATTATTATTATTATTTGGGTGAGATTGTGGGGTCGATGGGGTTGGGTGTCTTGCCCGGGGCTGCACAACTGTAATTGCTGGGTGTCTGGGCCCGGATTTGGACCCAAGTGCTCCTGAATCTGGGGCTGGTGCTCTGTCCACTGTGCCACCTGGTCACCCCTATTATTATTATAATTTTATTTCATTTTATTTTATTTTTTATTTTTGGGGGGTTTTGCAGGGCAGTGGGGTTGGGGTGGCTTGACCAGGGTCACATAGCTAGGTGATTGCTGGGTGTCTGGGGCCTGGGTTTGAGCTTGGGTGCTCCTGATTCCAAAACCTGCCTCTATCCACTGTACCACCTAGCTTCCCCTATTATTATTATTATTATTATTATTATTATTATTATTGTTGTTGTTATTATTTTTAATTTTTTCCTCTTTATTGCTCATGAGGGTCTGTATTTGGGGGGGGTATTATGTTTACTCCTAAACATTTTTAATAGTAATATATAAAAAATCATTTGTACGAAAATAAAATAAATATAATTAAAAATTATGCTTCAATCTGCATTCAGAATTTAACAGTTCTTTCTCTGGAGGTACAGAGCAATTTTTATCATGGGTCACAAAGGATATTCTTTTTGCAGAGCTTCATTCAAATTAAACTTTTTTGTTTTGGAATGGGACTGTCTCAGAAAATCAGGAATATACAGTTGCCATTCTAGAATGTAAAGAGAAAACTGGCAAATGCATTTCCCTAGAATGTTCAAGAATGTGCTTGTCTGTAAGCCTACAAAGGTGTCAGGGTACAATTATGTGTTTTCTGCATAACAGGGTTAGTTATCACTGTTGAGAAAAGTGCACTTACTGTTTTTTTGTTGTTTTTTTGTTTTTATTTTTTAAGAGCATTTATTTAGGGCCATTTGATTCCATGCCAGGCCCTAGATGAGGGGCTAGAAAAGTTGATTTTTATATATGACTCTAGTGGACTATGTACAACATATACAGAAGTAGGGCTGATGTCCCATGAAATGGAAACTAGTCAGTCACACAGATGATGCCTGAAGTGGAGGTCAGTGGGTTTTCCCAAAATGTGGCACCGGGCCCATGAGCAGGCACACATGTGGCCAAATATGGGAAGATTCACCTAGTGGTTGTTCAATTGTCCAAAACTTCTATCTTGCCTTTTCTTCCTCTCGGTTGAGGAAGCTTCATATTCTCCACAGTGATCTCTCCAGCTATGCTGCTTTCATCCTCAGATTCAGAACTTTCTCCTGAATCAAGTTTTTCAGAATCAGAGCTGCTCACTTCCACCGCAGCCACATCCATTTCAATGACTTTTTCTAGAGAGTCCTCTACATTTTCAATATTAAACAGGCCTGGGGGCCCTGCTGCCATTTCCTCTCTTAATTTTTTGTTAGCCTGCTCCATGTGAGGTAGGAAGTGTATTTCTAATCTCCCTAGTGGTAACTGTTTTCTACTTAGCCTTTTTCCTTCTACCATGCTCCCTGGCATATTTTTTAAAATATTTTCCCATTGGTTTTTTTCTTTTGGCTGTTGAAATATAGCTTATCCACAAGTCATTTAATCCCCCTACTTTTGGGATCATATCAAAATTGCTGTTGTTTTCTGAACTCCATTTGTGTCACAACATGAGCTGGATGAACCTATCTGCATTATTAATTAGTTCTTTGTCTCTCTTTGGGCCCCTTCATATTCTCTAGGTAATGAGGGCAGAGACTATCACCTAGGTCAAATCAGAAATGGCTTCCCTTAGGGGGCAGTGCTGCTGAGGACCAGGTCCTGTTCTAGTGGCCCTCCTCACCTACCAGGAATGGGACCATGGAGCAGTGAGAAGTAGAACCCCTATCCAGCCTGGAAGCACTTAAAGCTAGAAAAGTAAAGGGTCCTAAGATGGCCAGAAGGAGACAGTGAAAGAAGACCGAGAATGCTAAGAGAGAGAATGCAGTACAACCGATGCTTTGTCAGTGTGGTGCCCACCGCTGGCAAGAAGAGCTCTAGTGCCAATATATAACCTTCTAGAAATGACACCATAAACAATAAAAGATGAATTTTTAACCTTTCAATGAGATTGTTTGCTTTCCTAGAAATCTCATTAGAAATCTCATTATTCCTCACTTCCAAATTTCCATACTGTTCCATTTTTTCAGCTCTTTTTCTTTCTTACTATATTCATTTATCTCTGGTACTAAAGTATATGAAACTCTGAAGTTGAATGGTAGCAATAATAGGTTTGTAATAAATTCTTGAATAAAAAACCATCCATTATGTACTTATTTTATACTACACATAATACAAACACAAAAATGGAGTTACAAAAATTGTTCTTTCCATTGGGGAGTTTAAGTTCTTTTTTTTCCCTTTGGTTTTTGCAAGGCCTTGGGATTAAGTGACTTGCCTAAGGTCACACATCTAAGCAAGTATAAGTATCTCAGGTAGGAATTGAACTCAGGTCCTCTTCACTCCAGGACTGGTGCTCCATTCACTGCACCACTTAGCTGCCTTGAGGTGCTTACATTCTAATGTGAAAAACAATACATACAGGGAAGTGGCAGCCAGGAAGAGAGGATGTAGTCCAAAAATTTGGTAGGTTGGTGAGTGAGGTCAAGTTTAGAATGATAGAAGACCTGCATTGAATTCCCACTTCTTAATCTGTATAACACTGAGTAAGACATTTTGCCTTCCCAAGGCAAACTTAGGTACTGGGTTTCTTCATTTGTAAAAAAGAGGGAGTCATAGGATATGATCGCTAAGGTCTGGATCTCATGATAAGAAGGGGAGGGGAAAATTGGGGAGGAGCTGGATTATATCTGCCCTTTTATATACTTGTTCAAATAATCAGTAGATGATGGAATGTGATTTTAGTTCTACCTATTATCTGTACTGGGAAAGAAATCATTGGATAAATCATTAAAGATGAGGTTGTGAAATAACTTCTCTTTAAAAAGCACCTTTCAAAGGAATTTGAGGTTTTTTTAATCACATTTCAAATTTAGGTAATCTAGAAGAAACTAAGGAATAGAAAGTGAATTGATCATATAACTGCCCAACAATTTTACACTCAGAGTTAAACCAGTTTGTTTAAAAATTCAGTTCAAGGGGCTGCTAGGTGGCACAGTGGATAGAGCACCGGCCCTGGAGTCAGGAGTACCTGAGTTCAAATCCGGCCTCAGACACTTAATAATTACATAGCTGTGTGGCCTTGGGCAAACCATTTAACCCCATTGCCTTACAAAAATCTTAAAAAAAAATCAGTTCAACAGATAATTATTCAGAACCTGTTATGTATAAAGATTTCCTTTGTTCCTTTCAGAACTTTCCCTTTCTGCTTATCCCTCTTGTTTTAAGCCTTTGCTTGTGTATTTAAAATTTTTTTGCCTATTGGTTGGTTCATGATTCATTCTGTTATAGACAGCTTTCTTCTTAGACTTTAGAAACACTGGAGTGGAATAAACAATGTCAGTCAGGTGTATTAAGTGAATTATTGACCTTGCATAGGGTAGTAAATCACTGAAACACACTTATAACTAGGACTGGAATTACTGGAGCAAAACAGCTTTTTTGTTCAGCAGAAAATTGTTTTCTATTAGGGTCATTTGTTTCTTTCTGATTTAAAAAAAATTCTGAAATATCTTGTGTTGAATTTAGACTTTGAAAAATTTTTCATAAAGACCCAAAACTTCTTAGAAAAATTGAATAGATGGTGCCAAAGTATCTTGTCAGTGCTTAAAACAAAAAGATAAGACTACAAATGACTAATTCTCACACTTTGGGAAGAGATTAATAAAAGAGTCGACAGGATTCTAAGAGTTTGTGGAACTTAAGAGAAGCAGAGCAACAAGATCATAAAATGTTCCAGCATTATACATTTATTATGATTTATTGAAACTTTTTTTTAGGTTTGTTTTTTTTTTTTGCAAGGCAAATGGGGTTAAGTGGCTTGCCCAAGGCCACACAGCTAGGTATTATTAAGTGTCTGAGACCATATTTGAACCCAGGTACTCCTGACTCCAGGGCCAGTGCTTTATCCACTGCGCCACCTACCTGCCCCCAGATTTATTGAAACTTTAAGGAAAGTTGAAGAAGTCATGTGGAGGGGGAATGTAAGAGGATGAGTATATGGGAAAGAGGTGATTTTACAGGGAACAAAACAAACTAGGAAAAAAGGAAAACAGTCAAAAGTGGTTTCATTATCATAAACTAGTATAATTTAAAACTATGATGAAATGACTTGCCCAGACTCACACAGCTAATAAATATCTATGGGTGGACTTGAACTATGATTTTTCTGACTCTAGCTACTGGGCATCCTCACACTACTTCATATTAAGAGTTAAGTCCTGAGAGTCAGACACTTGGGGTTGCAAGACTACCTTTATGTTGATTTCTTAGAAGGCAGATCATTGGTTTCTCCTTGTTATGTCTTTATTTGAAAAGAAGTGTAATGGCACCTGCATTGTCGTTATCAACCACCTAGCAGTGTGGGGGAAAAACATTATCACATACAAAATACAAACACTAAGGTTTATTATAATTTTGTTTTCTATTTAATTATTAGATTAATACAATTTCATTTTCAAAGAGGCTTTTTATTTCTGGGCCTGATAAATCTATATGTCTAAATGTATAAAATAGTCATATTGATGGTATTGTAGCTAAAAGCCATTGTTGAGGCATTTGGTATTTAGTGATCATTTTCATGCCCATAGAGCAGAGATATTTCTGAATGGCTTTTTTTTGAAAGAGTGAAGGATGTGGGCCAGCTAGGTGGCGCAGTGGATAGAGCACCGGCCCTGGACTCAGGAGTACCTGGGTTCAAATCTGGCTTCAGACACTTCACAATTAGTTAGCTGTGTGGCCTTGCGCAAGTCACTTAACCCTATTGCCTTGCAAAAACTAAAAAAAAAAAGAAAGAGTGAGAGATGTTCTGTAATAGTACAGAATGAAATAAACTAAAATTTGAGAATCTAGGTTTTTTTTTCTCAGAACTAGGCACTTTTATTTTTTTTTTAAAGAAAGATTTTATTTATTTTGAATTTTACAATTCTTCCCCCATTCTTGCTTCCCACCCCCCACAGAAGGGATTCTGTTAGTGTTTACATTCTGTTAGTGTTCCATGTTATACATTAATCTCAGTTGAATGTGATGATGGAGAAATCATATCCTTACGGAAGAAAAATAAAGTATGAGTTAGTAAAATTACATAATAACATAACACTTTTTTTCCCTAATTTGACAGTAATAGTCTTTGTTCTTTGTTCAAAGTCCATAAGAGAATCTAGGTTTTTTAAGCATATTGTTAGAAATTTAAGAAATAAGTGGCTTTGTTATTTTTCTAATTTGTAGCCAATTGCCTAGTCTTATTTCTAGGTGTGAAATGTGTACTGGGAGTGAATCCTGATACTTTCACTTATTAATAAATGACCCTGGGCACAGTCACACAATTTTTCTGAACTTTAATTTCCTCATTTGTAAAGTGAGAGGGTTGAGCTGGATGACCCAAGGTTTTTATCTGTTTCTGAAACAATGATTATAGCTATAATGTATTAGTCTTTATTTTTTAATGGGTAAATGATATAATCTTCCAGCTGCCAAATCCAAGAAATCAATCCCATTTAAACATCTGAATTTATGATATATTGGTCATTATTTTAGCCCACATTCATTATGAATTCATTCTGGAAATTTTTTATATATGGAATTAAGGTTTGGTAATGTACAGTTTTTCTTTCTTTTCCTTTTGAAAGTGACTTGTATTTATTGACTATTTTTCTCTCTATCTGTCTAGTGAGGACCCAGCAGAGACAGTAACTATAGATTCTAACAATCAGCCGAAGTCACCACTGGAAAAGTTTATGGTCAGATTGTGTACCCATCATCAGAAGCAGTTCATTCGTGTCCTAAACGACCTCTACACAGAAGTGCAGCCAGGGACTGACGGCCAACGATTTCCTGATTCTGAAACTATGGATCTTTCTACTTGCAGCCCTGGGTGTGGTCAGCTAAGCACTGAAAATCAGGAAAAGGGAACTATTTGTTTTGACATGAAGTCCCCTTCTGCAGATTTACTCGTAGACCGAACAAAGTGTCAAGGGTCCCCTTGTTTGACAGGGTCGACCCTGAAGGAGCCTGCTGAGATGAAATCTTTAGAAAGAAAAGAGAATTCCTTTACTCTTATCAAAAAAGATTCTTCTGAACTTCCAACTACTAAAGCCAATTCTGGTGGTCCAAAGGATAGTTCTGCGCTTGGATACCTCACTGCATCTAATTCTTCCTCATTTAACTCTCACCATGTTTCTAAATGCTCGGAAGGGCAAACTACTGGACAAGAGCATGATGTTAGTGTTAAAAAATCTGAGGATGAAAAAGACCAGATACAAAACCCAGCTTTAGTAGAAGGTTTTATTTCTGTAAAAGTGGCAAATGTGAATAGTACTGAGGATGGTGGTGACAGTTGTGTGGTTTCTCAAAAGAATTTATTCAGAGCTTTACCAGAAGAGACTTGGGACTCAGGGTTTATGGGAAGCTCACCTAGAACTGCTGACAAAGAGAATGCTTTACAATGTAGTTCAAAATCATCTTTGCACCAGGATTTAGAGGAAAATGAACAAGAGACAAGGCCAAAGCAGGAAAACCATCTTCATATGCTAGGAAGGAACAAGGCAGGTTACCATTTACATCCTGGTGACAAGGGTCAGTTTGATAATTCCAAAGATGTTTGGTTATCACCAAGCCCCATGCCAGTTCTACAGAAAGCATCCTTTGGACATTCACGAACAAAAATTTTATCAACCTCCATTAAAACAGCTCGGAAAAGTAAAAGAACTTCAGGTTTGAGAATTAATGATTATGATAACCAGTATGATGTTGTTTATATTAGCCAACCCATAACTGAGTGCCACTTTGAGAGTCAGAGATCGATATTATCTTCTCGGAGGACAGCAAGAAAGAGCACCCGGGGATATTTGTTCAATGGAGACTGCTGTGAACTACCAACTGTCCGCACATTGGCCAGAAGTTCACGAAGCGAGGACAGAAACAGCTACTCAGCCCTGCATCCAGAGCCCTTAGAGACTCCCAAAGAGGTCCTGACAATTTCAGACAGTGAACCTTCTGGAGATGTGGAAATCCTTGGAGAAGACTCTGAAGGACCCAATGAGGAAAGAACTACCCTCAAGGAAGCATTCCAAGACACTCCCTCAAAAAATGACTCTCAGGAGTCTGAAGTTTATTCAGCAACTAAAGATACTGAAGTACAAACTGAACCTAGTCAAGTTAGTTTCCTGAATCTAAAAGAAACCACAGCTTCAGAAGGCTCCCCCCTTTCTTTTGTCCATAAAGAGAAAGAAATAGAAGACAATTCTGATACCATAGTAAATGGCTCACCCTTGCATATGGGAGACCAACCACATATTGAACTATCAGACTCTAGTGAAGTTTGTGTTCCCCTGGGAATGGGTAGCTGCATTGATCACCCCCTTGAAAGCCTTCTTGAAGATAATAGTGACACTATTATTGCTTCAAGACCACATTCTCCTTCTGAAACTCTTAACAGAGAGGAAAGTCCTATTTTCTCTGAAAATCAAGCTTCCCCTAGGAACTTGCATATGGATGCCCCTGCAGATTCTGAAAGTATTGATAGAAATCAAAACATTAGTATTGAAACTAAAACTGAAAACCCTCAAAAGCAAGATGAAAACCAGCACAAACAAGGTGAAGTTGGATGTTCCAATGAAAATCTTGATGACCTTGAGGGAAATGAGGTAGTACATGATGCATGTCAACCTGAGAAAGAAGAGAAAAGTGATGATAAGCAGTCTTCAGAAACAGAGATATGTGATCAAAGCATTCATTCAGAGGAGAATCTAGACAAAAAGAAGAAAGCCAGAAAAACCCTTGTGGCCTCTGATAGATGCCTAAGAAGTCAGCTTTCAGATACACCCACTTCTCTCCAACTTCCTTGTCTTCAAATCAAAGTTTCCAAAAGTCCAGGTGCAAAACGTCCTAAGAGAGAAGTGTACCTTGATGGAGCAGCCTCTGTACATTTCCCAACTGATTGCTTCCACAAAACACTCTTGAAGAATATTGGAAATACAAATGCTGATGAGAAGAATCCTGAGCAAAAGGAGGGTGAGGGGAATGGGATAACTACCAGACAGGCTTTGAAAAATGTGATGGCTAAAGAAGCCAAGGTTGCAGGAGGAGAAGAAACTTCATCTCGGACTAGTAGCCCTACTATCACATCTAGCCAGGACCAACAAGGAGAGAGCTGTGTAGAGACTAATTCTGATGATAGAAGTGTTCACCTTCCTGCAGAAAGCAGTCCTTATAAGGAAGGCACAAAACAGTCAGAAAAGGAGTCTGTAGGTGACTCTGCAAAAGATTTAGAAGAAGTTGCTAATGAGGTAGACAGTGAAAATATAAAACTTAGTGATGCACCAGCTACTCTGTGTACTTCACCAGGTGATAGAAAGGAAAGCAGCAGTACAGCCCTGAAATCATCAGTGAAACATAAAAGACTGGCTTCTCCAACTTACAACTTAAGACATGCTCATACGGTAGATTCTTTGGATGTTTCAAAATCAACTGTAGGAAAGGATATTGTGCAGGTACATTCAGTGCCAGAGGAAAACCAGCTTTCAGATCTTGAAGATTCCATGGAATTGGCAGATACAGATACACTAGTAGCTGATAGGCCAAAATTTGTGGAGTGGTGTGCTGAAGAGGAAAACCAGGAACTTATTGCTGATTTCAATGCGCAGTACATGAAAGTTCAGAAAGGCTGGATCCAACTGGAGAAAGAAGTACAGCCCACACCAAAGGCCAAAAATAAGTCTGACAAACTGAAA
The DNA here is from genome assembly GCF_037893015.1 of Macrotis lagotis. Classification (NCBI taxonomy): domain Eukaryota; kingdom Metazoa; phylum Chordata; class Mammalia; order Peramelemorphia; family Peramelidae; genus Macrotis; species Macrotis lagotis. Next base: position 78,246,628 of record NC_133661.1, on the reverse strand, counting down.
GAGATCTGGAAGAGTAAGAAAAGATCACGCAAATGTAAGGGCTCGTTAGAAGTTCAAAAACTTTCCCCTATTCAAATGCTATTTATGAAGACTTTTAAACTGTCTAATATTTGTAAGTGGTTCTTAGAGACAACTGAAACAAGATCACTTGTTATTGTGAAGAAACTCAATACTCGTCTCCCAGGAGATGTACCACCTATCAAAAGCCCCCTTCAGAAAACTTCCTCTTCTAACCAGTATCCTAGTTCACAACAGGCTGAGCGTTTGAAAAAACACTTAAAAAAATTTCCTGGGGCAACACCTGCTAAGAATAATTGGAAAACTCAAAAGTTGTGGGCTAAATTCCGAGAAAATGTTGATAATACGGATTCAGCAGAGACTGCTTCTGTTAGCCTTGTATCTCACTCTGAAGCCAATTTAGAATTCAGGGAAGAAAGATCTAGCCAGCATTCTTCTAATTTGCCTACGCCAGCAAGTACTCGAATCCTAAGAAAATATTCCAATATTAGAGGAAAGCTCCGAGCCCAACAACGTTCAATGAAGAATCAGAAAGCAGAAAGTTCACTTGATCTCCCTCTGGAAAATAAGCAGAATCGAAAGAGTGTGTGCATTAACCCTTTAATGTCTCCCAAACTTGCTTTGCAAGTCAATGTAGAGGGATTTCCTGTGAAGTCCTCTAATGTTGAAGGAGCCAGGGGAAAGAAAGGGAAGTCAGATTCCTTACCTAAAACTGAAAGTCAGCAGAACAAAAGGAAGAAAACAGTTAACGAGAACAGCAGCCTGCAAGAGAGCACCTCTTCCACTAGCAAGGACAAATTGCAAGTAAAGAAAACTGGTAAAGCAAAACATATAGATGTGTCCTCCAAAGCATTGTCTAGCAAGAAGCGGCCTTCATCAGATAAAAATAGCAAGCTGTCCAAAAAGGCATCTTTGAAAGAGAAAAAAGTTAAGAAGGCCACAGACAAGGCTTCAGGGAAGAGTCATCTTCCCCTCCGTAAAGGAAAAGACAGCACTCAAAAGAAACCAAGCCAGACTCAGTCTACCCCTCGAGAAAAACTGTCCAAATCTCCAAAGCAGAAAGTTGCTGGTGAGTCACCTTCCAGGTCACAAAAGTCTACTCAAAAAAAGCAGAGTAATGGAAAGCCGAAGAATAATAACAAATCATCTGTGAAGAAAACTGAGAGCATCGTGGCCCAGAGAAAACGAAAGCTACGGGCAAAACTTGATTATTCCCACAGCAAAAGAAGACGCCTGGATGCCAAGTGATCAAGAATGGGAGCCAGGCCTGAGCTGTTCTATAGCAGTGACCCTTTATTTTGCATTAACTCAACCTGCTTTTTATAAGCTGGAGCAAGCCTTTAAAATCTGCAGTTAAAAGAAAACATCCAGTTTTAGGCATCAGAATACAAGTGTCTCAGATGGAGAAAGGAACTTGCTTTCTTCTCTCAGGCTGAAAAAGGGAGTTATTAATTACTTTCTGAATGTTCCTTGGATTTTTAAACTTGGAACTAGGCAGATTTATTTTAAAAGTACAGTGCCTTATTTATCCTTTTTTTAATTAAAAAAAGCTAAAAAGCTAATCTGTATGATTAAAGGCTTGCATTTTATACTTGATGCACAAGCACTTGTACTGTAGCAGAAATGACCACCATCGAGCCCTGGACTGTTTTCCAACAGCCTTCCAGCAGCGTCTCTGACTGAACATTTGATCTTCTTTGGAAACTTCTTGCTATTCCATCCCGTTTTTTTGGGGGGGGGTTGTGATAAAGTAAAACCAAAATCATTTGGGATGGTGTGAACATGCCAGGAGTAGGGGGTCTATTGCCCTTTAGTTAAACATTATCCTATTTGTTACTTTTAAAAAAATATTATTTTAATTGTTGGTCACTTCTGTGGACTTTTGAGTTTTTAAAATTTCAGACCATGTATTCTCATCATTGAACCCCACTTTAAAATCCACGTGGCACAAGAAGTCAGGTATTACTTGTAGCCTCCAGCGTTATTTTGTAGGCTCAGCCCTTGCTGCTGTTTCTACAGTATCTGTCATCCTCTGCTTTGGGGCCTGATAGACTGACTTTCCTCCTAACACTTCCCCTGACCCCAGAAACAATCTAAATTATTTTTCCTCTGTCTACTTATAATGATATCACTGTTAGGACAAAACAGTCATTTTATTTCTCTCTCTTTTCCAAAGTCCCCTCCTGCCCCCTACATTCAAAGCTTAAATGTTCCTTTACATAATAACAAGGCTCAGCTTTGGTAAGCATGTAGGTGCACATTTAGTAATGAATTTGTCCCAGTTTTCAGTGTGTTATCGGTGTTTTCTCCACATAAAGACATTGGCCCGTGGCACTGGCAGACTGAATAATTAAGAAAATTCAGTTCTTTCAAAGAACAGAACACCTCTATGTTATCATCCATCTCATGCTTGCTTTGGATACAGATCTTTGGAGATCTAGCCAGTGTAACCCTGTGAGATCTGTCAAGAGTTAGCTTAAGATCCCTTTCCTGGAGGAGTCCTAACAGAAACAGCTGCCACAGGAAAACACACCTCCTTTGGCCCAGGCAGCTGCCCTCTCCAGGCCAGGCTCAGAATCAAGGGCCACCTTCTCTGGGGAAAAAAAAGGTTCTTTTTTCTTTCTTCATTGTACGCTTCTGGAAGGATGGGGTCAGCACCATTGGCTAGTACTCTGTGCCTTGAATGTTGCATCTCTACAAAGCTGATACATTCCCATTGAGCCACTGCAACCGAATGCTGAATCGTTGAAGACTCTTCCATGTTTTTACTTTCTTGTGCAGCACCTGTAAAGGGTGGTGGTGTGGCTGTCTGTTTTAAGAATAGCCACCATTCAAGACGTTCCATATTTCTGTACATAAAATCTGTTTGTTTTTTAAATGTTCTTCACTCAAATCATGATAAGACAGGCATTTCTACCAAATCTGGGAAAGATGAGCTCTTCTTGTGATAGCAACTCTAGAGGTACAGTAGAGAAGAAGGGGAGGAGTGAAAGGCCCCCTGGTTCCCCCAGCCTGGAGAGCTGTGCCGGACTTCAAAGACTCCGGGGCTGGTAGAGGGGCTTGCTGGTGAGAGTCTTCTCCACTCCGTAAGACTCAGACTGTGCCTGTGCTTTGAAAAATTCCCATGCTTAGCTATTCAAGAGCTACTGACATTCATGAAATTGCCCCCCCCCCCCCAATGCTGAGGTGCATGGAAATAGCGCAGTTGAAATGTTTTTAAGAATGTTTATTTTCTTAAACCTCTTTTCACATAAATATTGATGAAGAGATCTTAATTGTGATTTAAATAACTCTGTGCTTGAGGTCTTTAGCCTCAGCCAGATGCATTTTCCCCTAGCATAATTATGTCTGGTTTGAATTTGTTTTTTTTTTTCTTTGTTTTTTTAGCTATACATATTCCATTTTTGCTGAGGCTGAAATAAGGTTGAAAAGTATGGAGTAATGGGTAAATGGAGGGGATTTTACATAGACTTGCTTTGAAAATCCTCTTAGGCTTATTTTGGGATTACATCATTTTTCTCTTTTCCTATTGTGGGCCACATTTGGAAAGTGTGTTTTTCATGTCTGTTAAATTAATAGAGCCTCTTTTAAATCTACTGATAACTTTGTAGCAGTGACTACTACTGTTGAAGCAGATGGGATTCTAGGTAAGAGATACCTTTTAAAAAATGATGATTCTTTTAATCTTGAGCAAACCTCCTCACATTTTTTTAGCTTACTAGGAGTTTCCCTTGAAATGATTATGTGCAGCATATGTACAAGAACTTTTCCCCTCCTGCCCACCCTCTTTCTGTTGCTGCCAAGCATTGTTTCAGCTGCTCCTTTCATGGGTTATGACCACAATGTCTGTCTTTGCAGCACTGCCTGCCAGGGAGGCAGGGGCTGGGTTTTTGTTTGTTTTTTTCCCTATCAACTCATATCCTCTAATTCATTATGGCAATAGCTGTCCCCTCACCTCTTCTGGCTTGCACTGAACAGTCACAACATCTCCAAATGTTTATAGACGGCTGGTATGGTCTTTGGTGAGCAGCTCTTGAACTGAGGGAAGGGGATGCCAACCCTCTTCTCCCTGCCACCCTTCTCCCCCCAGAAAAGAGGAGGAACTTTCATACTGTGGTATTCATAATCCTCCCTTTTATTATATACATATGTATATTTTTTCCTGTCACTGACATCTTCATAAATCATTCTTTCACAAAGGTGGATGTGGATATGTTCATATCTATGATATATGTACTCTCTTCCTCTGTCTTCTAACTATTCACCATTTCTCAGGGTAAGCCAGAGTTCTGCTCCAGAATGGGGTAGCAGGAGTCCTTTGAAATTCTCAAGTATAGAGAGGTATAAGAAAGACTTTCAACAAATCAGAGTTCAGAAATACTCCCCCCCCCCAAGATACCTACTTTGATCCTCACAATCAGATACATAATGACTTAAACAATTCTGCTTGAGCAGGCAAAACCTTTTCTTTCTGTTTCATATTGTAATATTACTAGTATCTATTAGTCACAAATTTCCACTAGGAGTCTACCTACCTGCTCCATTTTTCCTCGAGCTTTTTGGCAGTGTCCATTTCCATTACTAAAGAAATCAATATAGAAATAACAAGCTACACATTACCTTAAAGAAAATATTTATCTCTTACTGTAAACATAATGTGATACATACAGTAGTATGCATATAATAGCTTCCCAGGGAAGAGACATAAATTTTACCTTATGTGTATGCTACTAATAGAGAGTTTAGATCAATCAATTAGATGTATCATATACTACATATTTCTAAAATTTCATTATTTGGAAACATAATTGGAATTCAGTCATGTATTTCTTCAAGTGAACTCACATTTGCTCTGTACTTGCCACTGGTGGCTTATTCCTTTATTTTCATTTAGAAGTGACATTTTCATTGTTTGTGGGCCATATTGAAATAAGAGGGACAAAAGGTAATGCAGAATAATACAGACTGATATTCCAGATGGTGTCATCATCAGTCGTGGCAGTGGCAATGATAGGGTGGTATCTGTTCCTGTTCTGGCAGGGGGATGGCACCAGGACCTTGAGGGGAACCACCAGTTGAGTAAAAGTGATCCAGCAAAAGCTGCTTTTCTTACTGATGCTCAAGTTTAACAAAATCAGATTTTTTTTTTACTTCAAGATCAATACATTCAATATTTTTTTTCTAATCTCCCTCTCACCTCTTGTCATTCTATTTTGTTTTCTTGGCCTGTTTTCTCCACCTCTTCATTTAGAAAAAAAAATTCTGATTATCTTTCTTTACTTTCTTCTCCCTGTAACTCACCTTTGCAACTCATTTTCTCTGCAAAAGTGGATGTATGTATTTCCATATCTATGATTAACTATCTTCACCCCTTCCAAATAGATATTTTCCCTCAGACTGAATTTCATACACCTTAGAAATGTACCCTCTTCTTTATTCACCCATTCTATTAATCTATATATCCAGATGCAGTGACCAAATGAGTTCAAAATACTGTTGCATGCTGATGTCATGCAGTGCAGTGCATTGTAGTGAAATAACTAAGTATAATGAGGACCTATGCCTTTAAGTCTGTTTGTTAAGAGATTTGTTTCTATTAGGAAAGGATTCACTTTGCTCCTGTTGAACTCTTAGTCTTCTGGATTGCAAATTTGGATACAGAAAAGTTAACTGAATTTGCAGAAAGGATCAATTTAAATCAAAATGACTTGCCTTTATTAATGATTGTAAAATTGGTCTTAAATAGTATTGTACTTTTTTTAAACTGGGTCTGAAGAAAGAGATGTATGGTACTGAGATCTTTATAAATATATTCATGTGATCCTTTCAAAATTGCCATGTAAAAGGTGAAAAACAAAATCACAGAAAAGAGGTATCAGAACACAGGAACCTTCATCCTCACTTGGAGTCAGAGAGTCATGAATTAATGTGAATAGGAAGGTTTAAGTGATTCATTACTCTTTTTCATATGTTCTCCAAGGAGTGATGATACAAGAACAAAAGGTAATGGAAAGGCAAGCTTCTTGTTTTTTGTTTGTTTGTTTTTTACTGAACTTCTTGTTTTCTGTCCATAAATATAAAAGCTAAATTCATATACCATTTTTTCCTTAGAGGAAGATGGTTATCACATAGCTGAAAATTCTTCTGAGAAGCCCCAGCACTCTTAATTCTGTTTGAATAGAAAATTTGATTTGATGATTATTTGCCATTTCTTTTAAGTATTGCCATCAAAGAGCCTGGATAGACTGTCTATAATACTAGATTATTTTAATTAGTTATATAGAAATCATGTTTGAAAAACACCCCCCCCCATACTGAATCATGTCTTCTTTTGGCACGTAGGTATCACATTCCTAATCCAGCAATGTGCTTCCTTGCTTTCCTAAATTATTTAAAAAATAAAAATAATTTCATGCTTAAAACAGAAAGAATGACAACTTTCTGATTATTATCGATACCACATCCTCTCTGAATACGGCAGGACAGACTCCTAAAAGAGGACTAAATTCTTTGTCTCAAAGATAAACAAACGAGGTGAATGCAGACTTTGTGACCTGCAGTATCCTGAGGTTGTGTTGATACTACATTGTGGGAGCATGCTCCCAGGCACCACACAACATCATTAGTAAGAATATATGCACTGAAAGATTGATTGTTTTTTCTGGACTCTGGAACCTTTGCCCAGGATATCCAATTAATATGATCACTTCTTTGTCCTCTCAGGACTTTGTCTTATTCTCAGCTTTTGGGGAAACTCTTAGACTTCACTTTTCTGGAGAATAATTATGCCAGTGGTATTAAAAAGAAGTTATTCTTACCCTGCCACACACCAGCAGAGCAGACCTGTTTTCTGACATGGGTGCCATAGGCAATTATTATACATGGCCATTGAATGTTCATTAAGTGCCCAACGTGAGCTTGGCTTTAGACAGAATTGTTTAGTGGTCCAGCTTGCTGGTGCTCCTATGGATTCTCAAGACTGTCATCTCAAATTTTGTGTGTGTGTGTGTGTGCGTATATGTGTGTGTATATATATGTGTGTGTATGTGTATATATATATGTATATATATATATATATACACATATATATATATATATATCTTTTAGAAAAAGGCTTTCTTTTCAGGCATGGAGTTGGGAATAGCTAGTTTGAAAAACCAGTTTTCCAAAATGCTATGTAGAATCAGACAGGTCATCATAAACCCTATGTAGAAAATTACTCTAATTTTTCCTTCCTTGAGGACATTGCATTTTCTCCTGGGCATGCACATAGATTTAAAAGCTGTAGAGTAATACTTTTTCATGATAAAGGATGGTATACCCTATTGTTGATTGAATATTTATCAGTGACACATGTATAAGTAATGTTCAGATCCCTTGTGTCTGTACTTAGATTGCTGGTGGTGGGTAGCAATCTTTATTTTGATTGTAGTACCTTTTCACACACTTGGAAACAGAAACTGGAGGGTCTGGAAAGCTGTGTATCCTTAACTCGCTCAGTCCCCTCCCCCCCAGTTTTCAGGGCTGTTACCCTTCACACCAGCAAGCTGGGAATGCAAACTCTTCTCTCTGCTTTGGTTGAAGCTTCACATCAATCCCATGATCTTCTCCCACCATAGCTATCCTTTTCATTTTAAACAGAAAGGTTGTGAAGCCCCTATCTGGGAAGGAGCCAGACTTTCTCATCACTTTCCTGTCAGTTCTACTTTTGTGCCTCTAACTCCTTGTCAGCACTGCCCCCCATCCTCTTCTTACTGGTTCAAGCACCTTCTCCCATACAGTCTTAGTTTTTATATTCATCTGCTTCACAAGTTTTACATTTTCTTGTGCAAAAATTGTCCCATCATTTCTCTTAATTGTTCTTTTTGTCATTGTCTTCAAGAGTGTTTGTGTTTTTTTCACTCCCAGTTGCTTTCTGTAATTTATACAATATATTGTCTTATATTTAATGCTGTAAAATATTCAAAAACCTGGTTTGCAGAAAAAAGTCTATATGAAGTAGGCTTGCTTTTTGTTGTATATTTATGCCATAACTGAGGAGGGGTATTTTTAGAGCCACTGTAGTTTAAAGTTGTTAATTTTTACCAATAGTTACTATGTTCTGAGTAGTCCTAGGAGTACAGTCTATTGATGACTTTGTCTCAGTGAGTTAAGGTTTCAAATATCTGTATATATACATATTTATACATGCCACTGTGGAGTTAGTTTCACTGTAAATAGTGGTAATTTCCTGTTCAAATGCTTCTATTGAAAGTATTTATTTTAAGAATATAAACCAACTGTACTATTGGTCAAAAGGGCTGTCATAAAAAGTGTTATTTTTTTTTTTGGACAGTTAAACACCCCCAGCCACTGGGCCTGGCTCTTACTCCCAAATAACACAAGAGGAAAAAAAAAAGATTAAAATCTGTCCCTTCCTTAGGCTGTAGATACCTATTTAACCTGCACATCAGATCCAGGTGCAAGAAAACCACAGGTGAGGAGTCAAATTGCATTTCCTGGTCTTTGTCCACTTCACAGTAATAGTGGAGCCCTAGCTCTGCATTGTGAGCAGGAGGCACTGCCCCTAGAAGATAGATCACCTGGCTTTGCATCAGACAAGCCTTTATTTTTTGCAGACACAGTTGACTGCGCCTCTGCTTGAGGCCCTCAGTAGGAAAGGGCGTCTCAGCTGCAGCCCCAAGAAAATCTGCATGCACATCCATGGGAAATGGAATAACCCCTTTCAGTCACCTCAGCAAAGCATTAAACCACATTGATAGACTAGAACCTTTCCTAACCACAGGAAGGAAACATCACTTGAACATTTCCCATGAACACCTCATCTTTTTCTCTGTTAGCAAATCTCTGTGGGCATCTGACCTGAAGCTACTCATAGCCAGGAGGTTAAGAAATGAATCCATCTGTTCTAAGATGAGTTCAGTTTACTTCTCAGGAGACCTGGTTTGCATTAAAAGTGTCTGAGGATTCATGGAACGCTCATTTCTCTAATCATGTTTAGCTTCATTCTTGGGCTCCCTCGTCTGAGTTAGTATTTCTTACTGCCCTTTGTAGAGGGCAGGGCCTCTGTCACTGGAAATGCTAGAAGCTTGAGAGCTGGGAGCACACTGGTGTATGTGCATCCATTTGAATCACAATTTGTATATTTCTTCGGGGCCTCCATTTGTGTTTTCCAAACAAGTGAAGAGGTTTCCTGAACAGTAATGCTGGAGGATGTTTTTCTGAGATCCTGTTTGTAAGTAAATCTGGTTTTACAATAAAAATGTGAATGGTTTTACTGCAGGTGCCAGGGAATTTAGCACTAAGCTAGACATTCAACCTTTTTTAACCTTTTGGGGAAGAAATGAGATGACTTATGTAATGGTCTCAAGAATAAATATTGTAAATAGTTTTTAAAAAATATTTATTGTGTGCTGTGTGCAGATTCATGTTCTGAGTGATGTCAGTTTGCATTGTAATGTTGTAGAAGGATCTATTCTGAGCTGTGGTTTTGTTTTTTGATAAATCCAGTTCACACTTCTAGACAGAAAACTGAGCTTGTTGGGTTAGGGAGGGTTGGGGGGGAGGGGGAGGGGAAGGGGTGATTTTTAAAAGTAGCATCAAGTCTAAGCTTTAATGCTTCTCTTCATCTCATCCAATAACTTTTTAAAAATAATTATATATGTATATGTCTAAGTATATATGCATATATATTTAGACATATATATATATATATAAATAAATATATATATAAGACTAAAACTGGTCAGTGGTCAGTACACGGGTCTGCAGAGCAGATTTCCCTTTGTTCTTTTTGACTTGCCGCTCTTAAGCAATAATAATCTTGATAATAACACTTGGGATGGGGGGGCTCCTGTGGCCCTGACCTCAGAGAAATGAGTAGGGCTGGAGTATCATCCTGCTAAGAATGCTTGTCTTTGCTTGGAGATGTTGCTGTACTTGAATATCTGCTTCTGTTGATGTGCATGTTCCTACTTCAAGAAATGAGGATTGTAGAATATATATGAAATCTTGTAGGACCAGACCCAGTAGAAAGATCCTGTCCAATGAGGAATGCTGGTAAATTTCAATGGATTATTGGCATGTGCAGAATCCTGATGTGAGGGGAGCCAAGCTGCAATTGAGGCAGCTTTAGGAGAGTTTTTAGAATAGGATAAAAATGGCTGATAGAAGAAATGGGTCATCTGGCCATATTTCATTAACTTTTAACTAAATTACATTTTCTATCAAACCACACAAAAACCCCCTTACTTGTGGCTTTGAAGTACCAATTCAGCTGAGAGATAATCTCATGGACAGTCCTCCCCTTCCACACCTTTCGCTTCACCCTAGACAGTTCAGCAGCACCTCCTCAAGACCGGCCTGGACTTGGTCAGAAAAGCCCCCCTTATCTTTATCATGTAAATCTTAGGCTTTTAAAATGTCTTCTCTTTTGTATTTATGAAAGTGTTTGGAAAATTTTCACTTGTGTTACTTAGCTTGAAGTATTCCATTGGAATAAACCTTTTCTTTGCTAGGCCATGAAACCAAACAGGCAGAGAAACCTGACCTCCGCTCTTATATCATTGGTGATGGGAATGTGTGAACTCTTCAGTGATTTGGGGGAATGGGGAGGGGGTTTGAAAGGGATCTCACCTAAGGTTCCTCAAGTCTTCTTACATTAGAATCATCCTCTCTAGAATCTGGTCCTTATCGTCTAGGGGCAAAGTAGTTCTCAAGGTGTAGCTAGAAATTCCAAGGCACTGGAGAATGCCTCCTGTGGCCCTGACATTAGGAATCAAACTATGGGAAATCATGGCTGCAGCTCTTTTTTCCATTACAGCTCTAAGATATTCACCCAAGGTCAGATACAAAAGCACAGACAAGTTTCTTTAGTAAACAGATCATGTCTCCAAGGACAAAGGGGGTCCTAGAAACCCATACTTAATATCTTTGCCAAAGGAGCATCCAATTGGGAAGCTGAGATGGCATTTTGGTTTTAATACTTTTGATCTTGACCCCATACAATTTATTAAATTTGAGGGGTCAGAGAGCAGGGTGTTGACAAATGTGTACTGCAAGGAGCTCCAAAATCAATCGACCATTCCTCAAGGTCTTTTCAGGTTTCTCCTAATGTCATTACTGAGGTCAATTTCTCGGTTTTTTTTTTAACTGTATGTGTGAGTCTTAGAGACGGTAATCCAAGATGTCCAAGGATTGTATTTCCAGAGGGTCCTTCCCGTTTTCTGGTACTGTGTGCATAATCCTGGCCAATGTGAAAGCTCTCTCCTTTCACCTTTAGCAAAGAGCATTAATGAGAAATATTTCAAGCTGGTGCTCTTAAGGATTTGATAATCTCTTGGGTCTGGATTTCCGTTATGTTAGTGGGGATAGGAAAATACTGTGTCTTTAATGGATGACAATTAAATGTATGCTGTGAATTGTTTGTTGGTCTGAAACATTGAAAAAAATTCATTAGACAATGTTTACATACCTCACCTGAAGAACCTTTGAAAGTGTAAATAAAATAAAAATTATATTAAGTTGCTTTAAAACAATATGTATAGCTATAAAGTTGGAGTTGGAGTTATTTTAACTTTGAATATGTACCAAGTCTCTTAAATATTGAAATTTTGTGGATTTTTGTGCTTCTGTGTTTTACTTTCCTGTTAGGCCACATAAGAAATTGTGTTCTTGCTATTGGTAAAGGGGCCCTCACTGAAATCCAAATTTGAAGGATTTCCTCTTTTTTCCATGTTTGATTTGGGGGGAAGGGTGGTATGGGTGATTGGATTGGTGGGAAGAGCTTATCCATCATTGTCATCTATCCTATGAGCTTTCTAAAGGCGCTTATTTTATTGAAGTTTATTAAACATCTTTGATATTAATATGTGTTTGTGTAATCACTGAAATATGAAGAATTATCAAGTCCAGACATAGATACACACATGTCTGTATGTGTGACTTCTAGTGTAATTTACTGTTTTATCATTTTAGGCCTAATTTGGAAGGAAAATTCTAGTGCAGTTAATGACTCCTTTTGGATTTATGTAGAACTTTTGGTTAGATGCCTTTGCCTAATTCTGGGACACTAGAAGTTACTGAATACTCCACACTTAAATAGTTCTCATGGAGTGATCATCCACTCTCAAAAAGGCAAAACCAAGTTGTCTTTTGTGGATAAGACAAAAATTTAGAAACTCCTCTCTCATGTTAACCCTAGACCCCCATTTCATTGGTTATATCTTGTAATGAAAAATAACTTAAAAAGTCTTAGTTCACTAACAGTCCTTATTTTAAATTCATGTTTTAAGGAAAGACCTAGAGCATTGGGTCATTTTTGCAGGATTAGGGAAACAATTCCACTTCGTCAGTCCCTACTCCCTTGTTCTGTTATGTCATCAGCCAGTTGAATGTGGGACAAGTGACAAAATCTACTCCCAAGAGGCTTATTTCAGGCTGGATTCCATGATTTTGGTCTGGATTAAAATTTAATGAAATGGCCCAAGGTTTTTAGTCCTAGCCCATGACTTAAAGCTTGATTAAAAAAAAAAAAGCCTAGCACTTGAAGTCAAGATCAGCCTTTGATCTTCACTAGAAGTAATGATAATTGTAAAGGTTTTCCCCATTTTGACCCTTTGTGGTGAAGATTGAAGGCACTGACACTCTTGACACAGGCTAGAATTGAGGAATAGCGTTATTTCTGAGATGAATTGAGGATGTTTTTGTTTTATAGAGGTAGATTACCTAAGCCATGAAAACCTCTAGAGAGAGATCACAGGACAAAAACCCTAATTGTAGAAATCCATATTGCCATGAAGGGTGAATTGTGGATTATAAATGAACCTAAAGGAGTCTTATTAAATCTAAAATGTTTACCAAAAAGAACCTGAATCACTTGGGTATCCTTGCCAACATTGGGCCATCACATTTACCCATTGTGATATTCATTCCCTTAGATAGTCATTAATTTTATTGTGTTGCATGCTTTTTAAAAGTGAAACTTGACTGGATTTACTGTGGTGGCTTCAGTGTGCTGCTAACTTAAAATGGTAGTGGTTTCACTTAATGTCTGCTGTAGAAGTGAAATGACTACATTGAGAAATGTCATGTGAGCTATGCCCATTGATTCAGAATCAACTCTTGTAGGACTGAATTAAACTCACCCATATGCATTATTTTTGCCAGTAAAGTTTTGACCAAGTGAAAGATCAGGCAATTAACAATCCTAATAAGTGTATGATTCTATGTGAAGAAAGAAGAGAAATAATTTTTTTAAGTATTACATTCATTGACCATGGCAGCAAAGACCACTAGTCTGAAATATTCTCCTTGAATTTTAAAAGCAGGGTAGATGGATGTAAGTGATTATTTTAGTACACTAGTAAAGAAGTGGTCCTGATTGTGGAAAAGAGCTTTAGAGCCATAGTCTGATTAGTATATTTGTATTTTATGTGAAATTAGAGAAAATGAGTAAAGAACTATCTTACATTGCCATTTTAGAATCCATCCTTTACATTGTCCTTCAGAGAAAGCAGTCCTTCCCATCTTAGTAGGAATGCCCCCTCCCCTCCTTTGCCAACTTGGAATGCAAATGGTTTTTCTAAAGTCCAGAACCCTAGTTTCTGAATTTCAGTGCCATGCCTAATTCATGGTATATCTGGACAAGGAAATCTAGGTTACTCCTAGTTGAATGGTGAGCATCTGATGTCAGCAGGCAGCAGTTTAAAAGAGAACAGCAATCCAAAATCTGAATGAATAAATGTCGTGTCCACATGAAAGGCAATATTGACAATGTCAGGCATGTTCTAAAACAAAGGACCATTGCTGGCTCTCTGATTGACCTTACCCCTAACCAGCTTTTTCCAGAATGCATACCAAGCTAACAAAATCCCCAAACAAATGTTGCTACTGCAGAACTTCTGAAAAACAAGTTTTTCCCCTTAACATATAAAAATACTATAACAAAATGAAATATAAATATTTATTAGAATCTGTAATTTCTTCAAGGTTAAACTACAACAGGATAAAAAAAAGGCAGGAAGTTCAGCCTTTTCTATTTCCTACTCTACTTCCTACTGCTTTTCATGGGTAATTTTGTGACATTTTCCTTTTTAAATGACTCCTGAACCATCTCACTTCCCTATTTCTCTTTTTATAACAGTTTGACTAGAAGTGACCTGTTAATATAGTGGCCATTGATAAAGCCAAAAGTGGTTAAAATTCTCAATTTTATTGAGAACCCACCAGTGCCAGCTGTGCCTTGGCAAAGTGATGTCCCCAATTTATTTTATTCTCAAAATAACTCCGTTATCCAGTGTGGAAGGGGCTGATGTGTTCAAAGGCTGGTCTTCATGACTAAGAAAACATGATGAAGTTGAACACATGACAGGGTAGGATTCAACTTGTTAGCTAATGAATGGGAGAGGAAGAAAATGATCAGGAAGGCAATGCAGTTTTGACATCTCCCTGCCCTCCTATCTGAAATAGGTTTCCACATCAGGCAGGGGCTATGCTTTTGGAGCAATCAGTTCCTCTTAAGGAAGTCCAATGATAGTCTAAACACCTGAGTGAGAGGGAGGCAATAATGTAGACGATGGAGATGTAAGAAATCCTTGCCTTGGGTTTTAGATCTCTTGATGTGATTCTGTGGGGATCTTACAGTTGATGCTTTTCCCACCAGGTCCTATCAGGTGTCATGTGTTGGGGGATTTTTAGGACATGGGGGGGAGGAGATTATTTAGTGTACATTAACAGTTGAGAGTTCAGTTTTCTTGGGGGTTCATAGCCGTCCTAAGATTTTTTTTTTTCCTCCGCTTTTCATTCCCTTTTGGAAAGGAGAGATTTAGTAGTTTGGTGTTGCTGTAGTAAAGCACCTTGTTTTCTGTCCATTTCCAGTATCTTCCCAAGATGTTGCAGAATAAGAAGGTAATGCCTTGAAAAGCATTTTTTAAAAAAGGGGAAACCCAGCTTCTTGCTGGAAGTTAGGTATATCTGCCTATGAGGGAAAGGAGTAGCTTGACAATGTGAGCCCATTGTCTTGCTGTCGCAGGCAATGGGAAGACATTTCCTCTGAGTAAATTTCTGCTTAGTTGGAGGGATTAGAGATCTCCTGAGCATTTTTCTTTCCCAGGTAGCTTCAGGATCCTCTACAGTTGGGACAAGCCAGAGCCCATTTAGGATTGGGGGGGACTTTTAGCTTTTAAACATTGAAATGAATCTCCCCTCCCCACTCCCCACACACCTTGAAACATTAGCACCTGAGAGCTCAAGATCAGTCTTGGGACAGAAGAGTTTGCAAGTCACAGAAGTATTGGGCCCTTTCACTAGAAGAGACTCAAATACCCTAGTTTATATTCCAGCCCCCCCCCCCAAGAGCTTCCTGTAAGTTTGAGGGGTTACCCTTATTTGTCACCAACTCCTCAGAATAATGTTTTTGGGTAAAACAAAATACATAGTATACAAAGGAAACCAATTCCACTGAAATGCAGTTATCAAAATATTTTTTTAAAAAATAAGATCATGGGCCCCAAATGAAGAACCCTTGTTCTCATGACATTAAGACAGGATCTCAGATAATCTGACAAAAGGAGACCATGACCTCCCCCGCCCTTTGGTCCCTTTAGCCAGCCTGGTGTTTTAGAATAAAAGAATGAGGCTCATGTTTATTTTCAATTTCATAATACTTAAATTCATAATCAATTCAATTCCATTTACAAGTGGAATTTTTATTTGTGGACGGTCAACAATTTAGTGAGTCTTCCTGGTGGCCCCTCACACGCTCCATTTCCACCTTCAGCCGCCTTCCTTTGCGTCCTCTTAGTATCAGGTTGTGGTCCATGACTGGAACCAGGGAAGCCCCCCTCCTCTTCTGAAGCCTTCTTGGGCGCAGCCTCTCCTCTTCCTCACCCACCTCCTGCCTTCCTGTCAGACCACCCATCTATTCCTACAGTCCTGAGCCTAGGCTATGTAAAGTCTGCTTCTCCGCATCCCTCCCATTCACTATGTCTAACATAGTGCTTAATAAATACTTGTTGGTTAACATTTAGGTCTTTATTTTGGTAAATGTTTCCTAATTCAAGGGCTTCTTTTTCCCCCCAACTTCTATCCTAAATTGTCCCTCAACGCTCAGTGACCAAAGTCTGGGTTCACCTTCAAAATAGTTCGTGTCACGGACCCTCCCAGCCCAGGAGGACCCACCAGTGCCAGCTGCGCCTTGGCAAGGTGATGCCTTGTCCCCAGGCTCCCCGCCCCTAGAACCCGGGAGATTGGGAGCAAAGCGGAGAAGCCTTGCTCCAAATCCCGAGGCCCGGGCGGAGAGCTGGGCTGTGGCTTCCAGGGGCCGCGCTAATCATCTCAAACGGCTCTGGCCGGGCGGGTGGAGGCCGAGGCCGGGGCCGGGGCCCGGGCCCGGGCGCGCAGCGTGAGGAAGGGGTGCTCGCGCTTCTGCACCGGCCGCGGCTGCCGCCCCGCCGCGCCTCGGAGTCTCCCCGACAAGCGGGCGCGGCTCTTCCCCCCACGTGCCCCTCACGTGACCGCCCACGTGCCCCCGCGCGGCCCGCTCCCAGTTCCCCGGCTCGAGGCCGCAGGAGGCGGCAGGCCGCTGACCCGGAAGATGAGGCCGGGAGGCGGGGGGGACGCCCCCGCGGCCCCTCACGTGCGCCCGGGGGAGGGGGGGAGGAGCCGTCCCTTGCTTAGGCCGGGCGCTCCGCCCCCCCGGCCCCGCCTCCCGCCTCCCGCCTCCGGGGCCACGTGCCGCCCCCGCGCCCCCCCCCCCGCCCCGCCCCGCCCCGCCCCCGGCCCCGCCCGGCGGGCGCCTCGGGGCTACGCGCAGCCTGCGCAGCCGCACTTGATGGGCTTCTCCACCTCCTCCACGAAGGAGGCGCCATCGCTGCACTCGAAGGCGAACCTCCTCCGCTTCACCCGCAGCCCCACGCAGCAGCCGCGGCCCGCGCACGAGCCGCGGCACTCGACCCAGGACAGCGGGCGCGTGGTCTGGCAGATGGCGTAGCCCCTCTGGACCTGGTGGAAGTCCCGCACGGGGGCCCCGCGGCACGCGGACTCTGAGTGAGACACCAAGGGAGAGGCTGGGTCACGGGGGCGCGGCGGGCGCCCCGCCCCTTCCGGAGGCGGGGCCGGGCTTCCGGGGGCGGGGCGGGCGGGGGGCGACGCCGCTGTGGGGGCGTCAGGGGCGGCGCGGCGGGCGTGGGGGCCCCTGACCTTGCTCGCACAGCTCCCCCGCGAAGCCGCCGTCGCACACGCAGCGTGGGGCGCCCTCGCCGGGGGCCTGGCAGCGCCCGTGGAGGCAGCGAAGGCCCTGGCAGGGGTCCGGCGGCTCCCCGGGCTGGTTGCACAGGGCCCCCCGGTACCCGTCCTGGCACCGGCAGCTGTAGGACCGCGTGTCCAGGGCCACGCAGGCCCCGTGCGCGCACCTGCAGGGGACAGAGAAGTGACCGGTGGGGCCCCGCTGCCCGTGCTGGATGAGGCCCGCGGGGCGGGCACGTGCCCCCCAGGGTGGGCTCCCTTGGGAGCGCGCCCTCTCCACCCCGCCCCTCCGCCCTTCCTAGCCCCGGGGGGGGGGCTTGGGGTCACTCACTTGTGCCCCTGGCAGGGGTTGCTCATCTGCTGATCGCAGTGGGGGCCCCCCCAGCCCGGCTCGCAGTGGCACACAGGTCCCTGGGCAGCGTTGGGCTGGCAGATGCCATGGACACAGTAGAGCTTCCGGCACGGCTCGCAGCCCGGCACCACGCCCGGCTTCATCTGGGTCTTGGTGAAGTCTTGCAGCTCGTTGTTGATGTACAGGTTGCGGATGCAGCCGTGGAAGCTGGTCCCGTTGAGGATCTGCCACAGCCGGAAGGCCGCCGAGTTCACGTCCACAGGCATCCCTGCAGCCAGGAGCACAGCTTGTCTGAGCCCCAGGAGAAGCCCTGGAGGGGGCATTCTCTGGAGTTCATCCACTGGAGGGGACTTTATGAGAAACAGTGATCCATCTCCCTCCCCACGCCCCATTCCACCCAGAGGTTTCATCTTGGCCCCCTTTTCTGGCTAGTCCCAGAACTTGGAGGCGGATCCCTACACCCCAGTTAGGTGAAATACGTGTATGCCTCTCTTCCTGACCTCCCTGGCCCAGAAGGAGAAAGAAGACTTGGGAAGATCTGACCTCACAGCTTGGCAGTCCTCCCACCCCAGGCTAAGAGATCCCTCTCTTTGATGATGCCAACATTCACCTTCACAAAGTCTCCACACATGCAGCAGCAAATAAGACTTGGGCTAGGACATCCTTTCCTTTATTTCAATATTGTTGTAAAATTTTATTCTGGAGCCCCAAGGCAGAGGGAGAAGGGGGACATGAAAAGAGACCTTTGTGCACAAAGCCTCCATCCCAGCCTCACCTTTATGAGCTAAGCCTCCATCCCAACCTCACATCCTATGGTATCCAAAGGCAAGGTTAGTTCTAAAATGCAGTCCTGAGATGGAGTAGGAGGCAGTGAGGCATACCATGAATAGACTTTAGTTAACTCCCAATCTATGGAACTTCAGAAAGGCTAATCTTAGTTTTAAATTAATCCACACTATAAAGGGTTAAGAGCTCCTATGCAAGACCAGATCCCAACCTCCATATCATTTTAGAGATGATCTACTCTCCTAAGAAATGGATAAGACCATCATGGTGCCCTGGGGCCCTCCAGGGACTCTAATGACCACACCATAACTTTCTCTGACTCAAAGTAAATGGAGGGATCCTGTCAATAAAGTCTGGTGAAGCCCTGTTCCCTCCTTGGGCCTCACCTCCCACATAGAGCGGGGCTTCACTGTTGAGGGTGTAGTGTTTGCCAAAGTTGTCCATGGTCATGGGGCTGCCACCATCAATGGAGAGATTCACCATCTGGTCAAAGGTGACAAGTTCGACTGTGTGGAACTGGCCATCATTGATGGTCTCGGCGCTAGAAGGAGACAAGGCAGCACCCCCCGCTGTGGGTCAGGGGCTTCAGTCACAGACCATCCTTGCCACAGGAGAACATCGGCATCTGTTTCTCCAGAGATATGGTGCTACTATAGCAGCAGCATAGATTATTATTCTCCTAAGGACCTCAAAGCATCTTAGAGATAGTCTCACAAGAAGAGAAGAACAATAGGGTTTTCAAAGTGACTCAATAACAAACTCCTCATCCACCCTCTTTATTGCTCTTTTAGGAAGGCACATCAAAGGTTCCCTTTCTTGAAGAGGCTTCCTGACCCTTCCCCTTGCCACATATGTTCAGCCCACCTATCACCAAAGGGAAGACTCAGTACTTCCTTTCTGAAGCAGACCCTGAACTGAAAAGTTGAAAACAAGGTAGTGGTGGAGTCTGACTCTTGGACCTCCAGGGATTCATCTTCTCTGTTAAGAAGAGCAGTTATAATGGTAGAAACTATGTGGCAGATGCTCCCCCAGACCTAAAGGATGTGTGACTAGGGCAAAGGAAGAGCTACCTGTAGATGGCAGAGCTGGGGTAGCTGCCTGGATCATAGCTGACTCTCACATGCCCTTGGTACAGCTCTACAGCAATGTGGTCATTGTCCCCATTGTACAACAGGATTCCATTGTCTTCTGCTGTGGCGACCTATGGGGGGGAGGTGAAATGATGCCTGTGCCAACTGTATGTGGGAAATAAGTAGAAGTGGGAGCCCTCGGGTCCCTTGCCAAGCAGCACTATCAGAAATACAAAGCCCCCAGGCAGGGACTTTCTTCTTCATCCCTTGCCCACTTCTCCTCCCCATGACCAGGCCCCTCCATACCTGTAGTGTGATGTTGGCACGGGGCCAGTTCTGCGAATCAGTGAACTGCAGATATGTGTCTCTGTCTACAAAATTAACACTCAGCAGCTTTTCACACTCGGGGCCACCAAAACCTGGCAGGCACTGACATACAGGCCTGTTTCCCAGGTCCACACAGTTGGCACCATTCTGGCATTCTGCCCCCTCACAGGGGCTCAGTGGCACTGGAGGCTGGGAGGCCATCTCACACAGCTGCCCACTGGGCAAAAAGAAAAGGGAAGAGAAAATCTAGGTCAGAAACAGTGACCCAATGTCTTAGGCATGAGGCCTATCCTGTTTCATCCTGTAGCCCTTCTCACTAGGACACACTCATTACTAGTCATCTGAGCTCTGTCCCTATTTTTCGATGAAATTCAATTAAGTATTGGTAAATGACCAGCCCCAGGGACCCTTGTCCCACAAAGCTCATTCTTTTAACTGACATGTCCATTGTGTCCTTTGGCATTCCTAATTCTGTGGTTTGTTGGGCTTAAAAAATTATTGTAAACTTGGCAGTTATTAACAGAAACAAAAAAATACACATGCAAAAAGAGTTAATGATCTTACAATGAACCTTTAAGGAGTCCAAATTAAAAGAATTGAGTCAAGTAAAGAAAAAGCATTTGTTCTATGGGCCAAAAAAAGATACTTTTAGATGATTTTCCCACATCTTGGAGAAATCCTAGGGAGAACTGCTAAGAACTTACAAATTAAACCAAGGTATATTTTAATACTTGCTGAAGTTAGTAAAGAAGAAAAAAGAAGTGAAAAACATGTTAGGAAATATGGTCTGGGAGCAAGAAACAAAAGAGGCCAAAGCTTGTAGATTTTATAAGACTTTTTCCTACATATACTTTCCCCTCAGAATAGAGTTGGGAGGTGCATGGTAAGAATCAAATATCATAAAAAGTGAAGATGTTTATCTTTTTAATAGAAAATTATTTAATTACCAGTGTGGAAGTCATTCCCAAATCATCTATTGGTATGCAGTCAAGCTTGTTAATACAAAGCTCAAAACCAGTACAATTTAGAACAATGAGAAAGTATGGTGTTCAATTGAAGATGCTTTAACCTGATATATTTGAGCATGCCACTGACATTGAAAAACAAAAAAAAGAACAGACATATAGACTGTTCAGTTTCCCAAAGAAGTTTGATAATAAATTAATCACAAAAAGAAACCATCTTAGTCACAGATACATGATTTCTTTTCAGAGCTGAGAAAGATATAGCAGCTAAGAACACAACTGGTTCAGAAAATACATTTGTTTATAAAATCTGAAGGTCAGTGGAAGATGATGAGCAATTGTCATAAAACAAACAATTTCACAGAAAATTTGATGAGATTAAGTTAAATTATCTTGAGTAGTTAAGGATGAAACTTTTAAAAATGTGGCAGAGAATGACAAAATAATGGAAGAAGATTCAGCAAGATTTCTATGACAAACCCAACTCCATCAATGACAGTGGAGCTACCACATTTGAACTCGAAAGGACAAGTCCAGTGTACTGTATGCGGAAGTAAAAGAGGTGCTGAAAAATGAAGATGGAAAGAGTAAATGGAATACAGAGAGGAGGTCTGTGCTTGAGCTGATGCAATTTTGAGGGCAGTGAAGGACTGATTTAAAAGCTATCAGAAAGCGGAGAGATATAAGGGGCTTATCAAAAATCAACTGAGAAAAGATGAATAACAATTTATCCACATATCTATTTTTCTCAGTTCCTCAAAATCCAAATAAGAATAATTTACACATAGGATTGAAGACATCCTTGTGAAAGATATGACAACAAGTAGACTTTCACAAATTATTCTACAGCAGAAACATCTTTCCAGTCAGACAACTGACAGAAAGGTGTAGACGATATAACATCCCATTGTATTTATCATCTGTTGACTATTTTTAAAAAAATTGATTTGGGGGCAGCTAGGTGGCACAGTGGATAGAACACCGGCTCTGGAG
This sequence comes from Macrotis lagotis, assembly GCF_037893015.1. NCBI lineage: Eukaryota > Metazoa > Chordata > Mammalia > Peramelemorphia > Peramelidae > Macrotis > Macrotis lagotis. Next base: position 78,224,873 of record NC_133661.1, on the reverse strand, counting down.
TCAGGAGTCCCTGAGTTCAAATCTGATCTCAGACACTTAGTAATTACCTAGCTGTGTGGCCTTGGGCAAGCCACTTAACTCCATTGCCTTGCAAAAACCTAAAAAAAAATTGATTTGTTAGAACAAGATGCCACCTTAAAAATTTTCTTATATCAGGGTGTCACCCATGTATATTATAGAATTATGCAAGATTCTTTGAAGGATAGGAAAGATAATCTCTTATCACATTCAACTGAGATCAATGTATACCATGGAAACAGTGTAAAGATTAACAGACTGCCTTCTGTGGGGGGTGGGGGGAGGGAAGCAAGAATGGAGGGAAAATTCTAAAACTCAAAATTAATAAAATCTTTCTAAAGTAAAAAAAAGGGGGGTGGCTAGGTGGCATAGTGGATAAAGCACCGGCCCTGGAGTCAGGAGTACCTGGGTTCAAATCCGGTCTCAGACACTTAATAATTACCTAGCTGTGTGGCCTTGGGCAAGCCACATAACCCCGTTTGCCTTGCAAAAACCTAAAAAAAAAAAAGATAGGAGAGATAATTCTTTTCAGTGACCTATATGTGAGGCATGAACAGTGAGACATAGTTCTTCAAAGGTTATTTGCACCTTGAAGGAAATAAAGTAAGGTCTTCTATATTTGGTGAGATCTTTCAGATGTTCCGGTTTGCCAATCACCTTGTACTAATTACCTCAATCCTCAGAACATTTCGTATCTTCCTAAATTAGAGATATATATATATCTGCTCAAGAGTTCAGACTAAGTTTTTATACAGCAAAAATTCAAGAGGAAAAAGTATGCATATTGGTTAAACTAAAATGCTCAATAGGCCAGACAAAGGACAGAACTTATCTTTCAATACACTTGTCATGAACATAAATTATAACTAGATAGTAAGGTAGGCCTGGCCCTAAATGAGGAGGAGAATCAATTACTGTATTTCTATATGGTATAAAGTAAGGTCTATAAGACCATATTTACCAACATGTTTTTCTACTACTTTTTTCATCTTTGCATTGACTTCATCAAGTATAGACGCAACCTTTTTTGAAAAATTTGGGGGTCTAAAAACTGGGAGCATCCTATACAGTGCTTGTTTTTTGCGTTCATTGTTTCGCATTTGTTCTGGTATATTAGGTTGTTTTGCCATATTCTGCCCATAAATGGCTCTGAAAAAAATTTTGTATAGTGCTGAATTGAAGCTCAAAGTGGGCCAGTTTGCAAAAGTGAATGGAAATCATGCTGCTGAGCATCAGTTTGGTCCTCTTCCAACTGAGAAAACAATCCAAGACTAGCTATTATCTCATTTGATCTCACAAGAGCTCTGATGGGTAAATGCTATTCAAGAGTCAAAGGCAGTAGACATCCCAAGGAATCAATTGAAAATGCCATGGCAAAAGAAGGCCATGAGAGGCAATTCAGCCAAATGACCTGATATAGAAAGGGAATTGAAGGGATGCTTTGAAGAGCAAAGGGCAATTGGAATTCTTGTGTCCACAAAGATGATTCGGTATGAGGCAAGAAGAATTGCTGCTGAAGAAGAAGAGACTGTTTTCAAAGGAGGACACAATTGGTGCTTTAGGTTCATGAAATGGAATGGACTAAACATGCATACAACCACCAGACTTGCCCAAAAGATGCCTGAAAGCTATGAGCAGAAGGTCCTTGAATTTCATGATAAATAAAACTTGAGTTCAATAACTTTATGTAATACATTTTTTTTCAAATTAAGGTGGATCTTATCTATGGGAGCATCTTATACACGGGGAAATGTGGTATACTGCATTTGGTAAAATATGCAATGATTTTAATAATTCTCCCTATTACAAATATGAGTACGCTTCAGTCAATGCTGTCAGACCACAAGACATGGAATACCACAAGTCTCCAAGGTTGCAATTTTGAGTCTCACTCAAAAGGCAACAGAGAGGTGTGTGAAGTAATTATATAGGAGAAGTTACTTAAGTGGTATAATCAAAGAAATGCATGATCAAGAAAGATGGACCAGTCATGGAATGAAAAGGAAGGATAACTGATGATAAAATCTATGTGCCTCAAGGGAGTATCTAGTATTTGAGTGAACCTTTTGTGGAAAATTACAAGAGTTTACAGAAAATAGCAGGAGTAAAGCATGGGTAATTTTCCTTTGGTAACTTTGAAGGGAGTATCAATATTAATAAAATCACAGACAGACACATCAGATAGTGTTGTCCAGAAGGCAGCTGAAGGTGGACTGCTGAAGCAAGCTGCATATTTTGATTTGGGAGTCATCTGCATGGAAATGAGAATTGAGCCCATGGGAGTAGATAAACTTACCAAAGAAGGCAGTGTAAAGAGAGAAGATAGTCCAGAATGGAAGTTTGATGGACCCTCACACTCAAGAGATAGGACATGCATGATGCTAAAGCAAAGGAGATTATAAGAGGAGAGCCATGATACAAAACCAAAAGGAGGACAGAGGGGTGGCTAGGTGGCGAAGTGGATAAAGCACTGGCCCTGGAGTCAGGAGTACCTGGGTTCAAATCCGGTTTTAGCACTTAATAATTACCTAGCTGTGTGGCCTTGGGCAAGCCACATGACCCCATTTGCCTTGCCAAAAACCCCCTAAAAAACAAAACAAAACAAAAAACAAAAGGAGGACAGAAAGAAGTCACTGATAGTGACAAACTGCAGAAATGTCAAAGAAAATGACTGAGAAGAGGCCATGGGAAACCAAGTAGGTACTCATTGTTTGGGAAGTGGCTGGAAAAAAAATTGAATATGCAATAGAATATGAGAAATTCAGAAAAATGTGAGATTTATACAAATTGATACAGAATGAAATAATCAAAACCAAAGCACAATTTTTACAATGACTCCAATTAGAATTACTGAGCCAGACCATTGTACAAACTGTCCATATTAAGTTTCTATACTGAATATTTTAGCTTAATTGTTTTTCTTTGTCACAAGGACAGATTCACAGAGGGACAGGAAATGATTTGCTATAAAGGAAAAAGACAGCAATCCATTTGGAATTTTCCTGGCAAAGATAATGGAGTGGTTTTGCCAGCTCCACCAGCTCATTTTGCAGAAGAGGAAACTGAGGGAATAGATTAAATGATTTGCTTAGGGTCACACAGCTACTATGTGTCTGAGGCTGGATTTGTTGACTCCATGTCTAGCACTCAACCCACTACACTATCTTGCTGACCTAATGACATCAATAAAACTTTCTTAAGAAACACTTTTAGAAGAGAGTATTGAATTAAGAGGTTTAGAGATCATTTATAACCTTGGAGAAAGCAGTTTCATCAGTGGTGAGATCAAAAAACAGATGGCAAATTGCTGAGGAGTTAGTGGGTGTTGAGAAAGTAAAGACAGAAAGTAGACAATTTTTTTCTAAGAGTTAAGCAATGATGGGGAGAAGGGAGAAGATAATAGCCTGAGGTGTATAATAGGGTCAAATAGAAATGGAGGAGAGACTGAGCATGTTAATGGCAATAGGAAAGGAGACATTAAATAGGAAGAGATTAAAGCTAAAATTAGGGAGCTGGGGGAGAGAGAGAGAGAGAGAGAGAGAGAAACAATCAGTAGGATAAGCTCCAAAAAAGAGAAAGAATGATAGTTACCATTTAAAGAACATTATCTCATTTGATCTCACAATAGCTCTGACGGGTAAATGCTATTCAAGAGTCAAGGGCAGTAGACACCCCAAGGAATCAAGCTAAGGATGGAAAAAAATATAGCTAGTGAACAGTAATAGCCTGGGAAAGAACTGAAGTGGAAAAGATAAGAGGTCATGGTGAGGATCTACAACAGACTTTGGGGTTATAAGGCAAGAGGGAAAGGTGGAATGACAGTTAAGAGAATTTTAGAGTTAATGAACTTAGAAATGGTATTAGGGCAGCTAAGTGGTGTAAAGCACTGGCTCTGAAGTCAGGAGGACCTGAGTTCAAATCTTGCCTTGGACACTTAATAATTACCTAGCTGTGTGATGTTGAGCAAATCATTTAACCCCATTGACTTGCAAAAAAAAAAAAAGCAGAAAAAGAAATAGCAATGGCAAGATCAAGGCTGTGATGGGATGAAGGCAAAGGTCCATGTGAAATGAGTAAGTCAAAAAACTATTAGGTTAAAGTGTTTGAGGGAGTAATCATTTTGTCTGTTCAAATCCCCCAGACTGAGAGCAGGCATTGAAGAGAAAAGACTATGAATCAGACACTAAACTCATTAAGAAAAGAAGGTAAGTGTCTAGAGCTATCAGTTTTGAGTGAGTAGTAGATGTGGATTAAATGAACCTTAAGGAGGAGAAGTTACTGAGTGATGGAGATGGAGGGTTTGGAGGTAACAATGGTGGGCAAGAAGCATTCTTAAATTCCCCACATCAACCCATGAGTCAGGAAGAATTATCAAAGGTGTAACCAGCCCTGGAAAGGAAGGCCAAGTTGGCTACCATTGCAAGGGAACCAGTTGTCAGTGAGAGGTAAAATATGTATGGAATGAATAGATAAGGAAAAGATTGAAGAGGATGGGTAGTTTTAGAGTAAGACATGGAACCTGGGATGAGCATGGGAAGGTTTAACGGGAATGGAAATAAGGGAATGGGCAGTGGGAGATGGAGAATGGTGATCCTTCTCTGCTGATAGTTGGGGTTTCAGAACTGACCAACTCCAATCCTTTCTGCATACTTCTGCCAAATTGATATTCCTAAATCTCAAATCTAGTCATGTCACTGCTCAGTACCCTCCAGTGGCCCTCTACTATCTGTCACATGAAACACACTCCTCTTTTTTTGTTTATAGTCCTTCACCACCTGACTGCAACTCAATTTTTTTACTTATCCTCTTCCATTACTCTGCTTTACACACTCTACTATCCATACAAACTACCTGAACTTGCTGTTCCTCATACAAAAACTCTCTACCCCAACACCATGTCTTGGTAGAGATTGTCTCCATACTTAGAATGTACTCCTAGCCCAGAGGAAAGTGAGCTTGACTTCTTCAGGTTTTTTAATGAGGACAAAATGTTTATTTTCCATGCACCTAATAGGGTAACCAAGGCAACAAAACGACCCATACAACACTGTCATTATTACAGAGTTAATTTTTCTCCCTTAACAATGACAATTAGGAGAAGCCCTAACATGTCTGGCCTCTCCTAGTGATTGATTTGAGAGCTAGGAAGGCCTTGGTTCAAGCCTTCCTCTGACTCTTGATGCTCTAATACTATAGGTGGTAAAACAGGCACCATTGTGCAATGGGAAGAGATTTTACTACCAATGAAATCACAGATCCAGCAGAAAAAAAAAAAAAGGGAAGGCAGGGCTTGGAATATCACTGTCTAGAAGTGAGGATTATCTCTTCAGACTTCTCATAGGACTTCACCTGTATCTATCCTTGAATTTATCATTCTTTTCCATGTTTCATGTTCCTTTTATATTTGAAATTGGAAGTACCACCAAAAAACGGCAAAAAAAAAAAAAGGAATAGAACTGTCATCATTTCTAAAATGAACTATTTTGCAGCAGGTTCAGATCCCATCTTGGACAAGGAATTAGGTCTCAGTTTCCTCACTTGTAAAGAATAAAGTAAATTTGTAAAGTTGGACTATGTGATCTTTCTCTCTCTCCCATATAATCTTTTTGAGGTTGGCCTATGCACACATCAAGGATATTTTTGATGGAAATATGAGAAGAGCACAGGAAGATTTGCAAATAGAATTTTTAGAGCATGACCCAGCTACACAATCACATGGTTGAGAGAATAAAAAAATTGAAGACCCAATAGTGTTCATTGTTTAACTTATAAAATGCATTTGACTCAGGAGCAAAACACAGTCTTAAACCTCTCATCGAGATGTCTTCCATAGATTTGTTAAGGTCATAGAAGATTTTTTGATAGATTGTAAACAAAGGGAAATGTTAACAAAAAACTATTGGGAAGGGAATAAGCATTTATATAGTTCTTACTACATGTCTGGTATCATGCCTTTACAAATGTTATCTCATTTTACCCTCCTTACGACCTCCATTTTACAGTTTAGGAGACCGAGGCAAAGAGCAGTTAAGTGACTTGCCTACACTAAGTATCTGAGGCTGAATTTGACCTCATCTTCCTGACTTCAGGCCCAGCATTTTATCTGCTGTACCTAATATTGAAGAATATGAAACAGAAATTGATGAAAGAGGATTCTTGCCAAAAACTCCACTCATTTCACCATTGAAATGAGGATGTTCTGTGCAGATTTTTTTTTTTTAGGATTTTGCAAGGCAAATGGTGTTAAGTGGCTTGCCCAAGGCCACACAGCTAGGTAATTATTAAGTGTCTGAGACCAGATTTGAACCCAGGTACTCCTGACTCCAAGGCCGGTGCTTTATCCACTACGCCACCTAGCCGCCCCATTCTGTGTAGATTTTAATGAGATTTGATCTATATAGTGAGGTCTTCCACATGCTCCTGTGTGTAGATAATACTGTGCTGATTATATCATGCCCCAAACACCAGAAAGTCTCCTCAATAAGATTCACAGCTACTCAAAAAGAGATTAGCTTAGCAATTCATACAGGAAAAACCCAAATAAAATAATACATTGTCCAGATAATGATGTACTATGAGATGGGCATCTCCTGAGTTAATACATTAGTCCATCTATCTTGGACTGATGCTACAGATAGTGAGCCACCTGGGCCAGAAACAAATAGGAATAAGACAGTACACTTTAAAAGATGAATGATGCAGCCTTTTCAGTGGTCTCAAACTCCCTATCTTTTTTTATACCAGTATTCTTTCATTATGCTGTAGGGCCTTAAATCACAGATTCATGTAATCTCAGAAGAATCAAAATTGTGGATGACCAAAGGACAATGGGAACACAAATATTGGTTATAAGTAGGCTGCAGCAGATTACCAACATTGGTTTGAATGCAAGAAGTATGAAAAACATTAAATAATTGAAGGAGGATTGACTGATACTGTAGCAAAAGTGAGGGACAATCAATGGATAATTAAGAAGTTCACGTCAAAGGCCTTCAGTATATTGGAAAAATCCTCCATGGGGGGGGGGGGGGGATTGAAGGAAGGAGATGCACAAGAACTGAATAGGGTGAGGAGGAATGATTGGCTGATTCCAGTGGAGGAAGTAGCTACCTTGATGTGGTCACTAATCCATCAAAGCATGGAAGAATTCCTTTCCCATGATCAGATGATAAACTCATGAAAGCAGGAGCTGTGCCACACCTATCCTTGTTTTTCCAGTCCCTAGCACAATGTCTCAGCCCATCTATCTAATATGTCATGCTGCCTCTTGTTAGGAACTTTCTTATCTCATATTGAGCTAAACTTCTTAAAATTTCCACTTACTTAATTGAATCAAATTACAAAACTGAAGAATTTCTCTAGTCCTCATGCTACCTCCTTGACTTGGAAGAAGCTGGTACATGTGAGACAAAAAGACTAGGCTTAACTTGGTGCCTTCAGCAGAGGGGAAAACATGAGGATGCAGGATAATGGACTTCTTTACTTGCCCTTCCTCAGGCTCAGGTTCAGGGTTAGACACTCTGAGAAAAGATAGGATCTCTGGCCCCCTGAATCTTACCTGTATCCTTCTTCACAGAGACAAGAGTAACCATTCACTTCATCTACACATTGGGCACCATTCTGGCACTGATGGTCACTGCACTCGTTGTAGTTTGTGCTACAATTGTCACCCACGTAGCCTGGGGTACATTCACACCTAGGCAAAAGGAAGCTAGCTATAAAGCCAAGACTACCACCACCACCACCACCACCTCCATCATCATCATCATCATCATCAGTCTTTTTATGACACATTAAGGTTTGCAAAGTGCTTTATAAATATTCTGTCATTTGATCCCTATACAAATCCTGTAAGGTAAATGCTCTGATTAACCCCATTTTACAGAAAAGGAAACTGAGGTTGAATTCATTAAGTATTTGAGGCAGGATTTCAACTTAATTTATGATTCAAATCCATTTGGGGAGAATTCTAGAGAGGAGCTAGAATTGTGATTTTATCAACAGAAGGAGCTCCTATACTGGTGAAGCAGGTAGGTTACCTTCTGTACAATAAAGTCAACAATCACTTATTAAGAACCAACTAAGTGCTAAAGATACGAATCCCCCTTGCCCCTCCACAAAAAACTTCAGTCTCTGCCCTCAAGGAGGGAACATTTTAATGGAATGTTCTTATAGATTTAGCTAATGGCCCAGAATAGAGGTGTTAAAAACTCAGGGCAGAACCAGATGAAAAATGTAATTGGGAAATATTTAACAGTATAGGGCCACACAATTAACATGTGGCAGAGGAACTAGGGTTTAGGACTTCCTGGCTCTAAGCCCATCTATCTAATATGTCATCCTGCCTCTTGTTAGGAATTTTCTTATCTTGAACTAAATTCCTTAAAATTTCCACTCATTGCTCCTAGTTCTTCCTCCCAAGCATTGCCCCTCTACAAAGTAACCAAGAAAAAAAAGTATTATAGAACCTGTATTGAAAGTGACCTCAATGCCTAATTCCCCTCATGCCTAAATAATAATCCCCTCTAAAAAATACCCAACTAATGGTCATTAAGTTTTTGCTTGAAGAACTCCCTTCAGGGGCAGCACTGCTATTTTATTTTGTAGGTTTTCACTGTAGATATCTTTGTTACTTCTTCCTAGTCCCTATCTGCTGGGGTTAAGCAGGGAAGCGGAGGAAAAAAGCATTTTGTAAGAGCCTACTCTGTGCTAGGCCCTATGCTAAGTATTTTACAAATATCTCATTTGATCCCCACAACAACTTTGAGCTAGGCAGTATTAAAGTCACCATTTTACAATTGGGAAAACAGACAGACAAGGATTAAGTGACTTGCTCAGGGTCACAACTAGTAAGTGATGGAAAGTGTATTTGAATTTGGGTCTTTCTGACTCCAGGCCCAGTGCTTCAACAGAAAAAAGTATTACCTTCTATGCAACAAACTCACCAAATACCTGAAGATGACTATCATGGGCACCCTAACTTCTTTAGACTAAACACTTCCAGTTCCTGTGATTAGTCCTCATATGGCATGACCTTATGACCCTCTAGTATTCTGAGAGCCATCTTTCAGATTCTCTATCTTCAAAAAATATGGATTTTTTTTTTTTTTGGTAAGCAAAAGCCATTGGCAGGTATATGGTAGAAGGAATTTTTTTCAAGCATGGGTTGACCTGGATGGCTATTCGGGTCATTTCTAAAGTTCTGTGATCCTGTTAACACTTGTCTATATCCTGATTAATGACTGTCTGGACTTGGCAACAACAGCAAGGCAGAGTCAAGTAACTTGGGAAGAGGAGGGGGAGCATAGTCCAGGGAAGGGAGGTGACTCATGGATTGAGAAACACTTACTTGGGCCCTTCAGGGGTACCAACACACTTGGCACCATGTTGACATGGGTTTAAGTCTGGAGAACAAAAGTCCACCAGCTGCTCACAGAGTCTTCCTACAGAGAAAGAGACAAGATAGGACACTAACTTTAGAGACCCTATTAATCTAGTTCTTCCCTAACCCATACTAAATCATGGGACTATACATAGAGAGCTGCGATGGACTCTAGAGATTATCTAATCTAACTCCCATTGTTTTATAGAAAAGCGAATTCAAGCACAGAAGGTCTTGGAGGTAGAAAGTGACAGAGAGTGATTCCAAACCTAGCATTCTGTACCACCCTGCCTCCTCTGTAAGGAAGCAGGGCTACCATTAGGGAGTAAGGAGAGGCTTTGAGAGGTGATGAACCAGGGCTATGCTACCCCAAGGCTACAGTTACACAGTTGCTAGGATTTGATTGTTCCCTATATTGTAGATTAAGGAGTTCGGGGGCTCACAAGGCAGTGGTGTCAAGTGGCTTGCCCAAGGTCACACAACTAGGTAATTACTAAATGTCTGAGGACGGATTTGAACTCAGGTCCTCCTGATTCCAGGGCTGTTGCTCTATCCACTGTGCCACCTTGCTGCCCCCTTTTCTGTTAGTTTATTTGAAAGTTTATTCTCTATTCCTTTCCCCTTTCCTCTTTAATATTCATAGATACAAAACACAAAATCTTTCTCTCTCATGAAGATGGCACCTGTATATTGTAAGGGGCATAAACATGTGTAGTTGTTGACGCCATCCACACAGATGCCCCCATTCTCACAGGCGTGATCTCTGCAGTTGTCTGTATTCACCCCACAGGTTGGCCCCTCAAACCCTAATGGGCAGGAACACCTACAAGGGATAGGGAAAAGCAGGTCAGCTTCCAGGTGGCAAAGAAGTCACAAGAGCTTCTGGCTCACTTCCTGATTCCTATACCTTTGGACATGCCATAGTTCTCCCTTCTGGACACTAATTCCAAACCTTCTAGTGCTGCATAAGAGCAAGATCTGTACTTGGAGTCAGGAGACCCCCAGCTTTAGTCCCAGTGGTACCACTTACTAACTGGGTGATTTTAGGCAAGTCATCTTCCCTCTCTTATTTTTCTGATCTGTAAAATAAAGGGGTTGGATAAGATTATTTTAAGGTCCTTTCCAGTTCTTCACAAGTCTATGATTCTTAAGTCATTTCCACTTTGGGAGTCAGAGGTGTCCCTTCTGGATGGGAAAGGAGCCGAGAGGTACTTTCTAATGTACTCATCTCTTGTTCTTGTTCTGATGCTCCAGAACACTGGACAATACTAATGCATGGGAGGCTACCAAATCAGTGTTGTCCTGTGAAACACTGCAAGGGTATATTCCTGGGTCTGGCTCCTGCCTCTGTCACAACTTGGGTGATCCTAAAGAAGTTCCCTTTCCCACCCTAAGCCTCAATTTTCTCACCTGTAACGTGAGGGGCTTAGATTAGATGCCCTCTTAAAGTTTCCTCATAGCCCTAAGATCTATGTATGATCTGTGATACATGTTGCTAATGACCTGAATAGAATTAAAAGTTTATGTATGTGTGTCTGTTCTGCCTCATTTCTTAGAAAAGGGGTACATGGCTCTTCTGTTTTTTTTTCTGTTTCTTCTCCTGCCTGCATACACACATACACACTGCTTCTGTTTATGGTATGAGTGAATGAAAGAAGTCATAGAAGCTTCTACTTCATCATAAAACACTGGAGTATCCAGGAGTCTACCAAGCCTCTCTGGTTTCTCCATGGTCTTTCATTCCAGTACATCAATAAATGTTCATTCAGAGTGTGTGAGTTTAAGGGACATCCTCATCCATTACAACCCCCTCATTTTAGAGTTGAGAAAGCTAATGTCCAGAGAAATGGACAACATCAGTGGCAGAGGCAAGAACTGGAGCCAGGTCCTTTGGTTATAGATTTTTAACTGGACCATGTTAAAAATCCCATCATCTAATCAAATTCTTGTGGTTCTCACGAAGATTGTGCTTATGATCAAACTCCAGGCCCCTCCTTACTCTTGTGCTCTGTGGCTAGTTCTTTTAGCTGCCTGCTCTAAACCGGCTCTGACATTTTTGCATCTTGATCCAAAAACCAATGGAAGCCTCAGGGAGGGAGCCTTTTTTACTGTGTCTAAGAGATGGGCAGGGTAAATGCGTCGATTGAGCTTCTCTGCCAAACCCCAAAGGAGAATCTATGCCTATTGAAAGGATGCTGGGTTTCCAGGGCGACGGGAAGAGAGGCCATTTAGCACTTTATTTTTTACATCTGGTAATTTGAGTTTGAAGAGACAGGTTGGCCATCTCTGCTTTTTGATTCAACATCATTTTCCAGGGAGCCCATTTGTTTTTTCCCTGTTGGGGATTTATTTTCAGAAACTAATTATGTTCCCCAGAAAGGCCCAAGGCCTTGGGACTCAGGGCTGGAAAGGGAGAGACCCTGGTGGGAGCCCCAGCTGGCTACATGGCATATGACTCCTACCTCCTTCCTCCCCTGGATGAGTCAGGGATGACCCTGAGAGTAGACTGAGGAACTCAGGACAAAGGAAAGATACTTTTTGGATTAGGATTTTAGGACTTAAGGGGACCTTTAAAACCATCTAGCATGACCTTTTAATTTCATTGAGAAGGAACCTGAGGTCCAGAAAAGGTAAATAGCTTGTTCAAGGTCACACTACTAGGTTTTAGCCAGAGCAGGATCAGAAGCAAACCCAATGAGTCCCCAGGCCATTGTATCTTTTGGCCCCGCCAGCATCACTTCGGATGGCAATCTCCCATCAGACATTCGTGGTCTGGACCTGGCCTACTTTCTACTGCTCAGGAGCAGCTCTATTAGATGTGAGGTTCTTTAGGGAGCTCAAAGTTCTTAAAAGTTTGACTAGAGCCATCTGATCTCTGATCTTGGGAACAAAGGATAGCACCATTTTTTTAAGATATGGGGATACCTGCCTCTCCCTCAATCATGCCATTCACTGCTAAGAACAGTACTACCAATGTGAGAACACATGTGGTAACAGATACATAAATATGGTTGTCCTGGAGATGGTCTGCTCCCTTCACCTTGCTGTTTTGTTCTCTGGTGGAATCCCCCAGCCCTCTCCCTAATTTTCCTCTTTTCCAAGTTCATTTGCAAGTTTTTGTTAGGGTCCCTTTTTAGGAACAGAAACTTTGCTGTCCATCATAGATTAGACTAGATTCTCAGCTCCTCATGGTCTTTTGGATCTATCCAGATTTTGGATCAACTATCCTTCCAGGAACCTGGCTTTACTTGGTCCAACCCCCATTAGAGAAGTACCTTTCCTCCCCAAAAAGTTAACCTGTTGCTACCTGCCCAGGATGTTCCTGGGGAGGAAGTAGGCCCTCTGGGCACTTACGTGAACCCGGCTCCCTCTTCTGCTTGGGAGCGGCAGGTCCCACCATTTTCACAGGGGCCACTGGAGCAACTGTTGAGCAACATTTCACAGTCTCTGCCCTGGGGAAAAGGAGGGAAGGAGAAAGAAGAGAAAGAAAAGGATGATGAGGAGATAGTAAATCTAGGGAGACTCAGGATCTGGAAAGCTTGAAGAGACAGTCTGAGCAAAAGATGGGGCCTGAAAAGGCTGTGGATTATGGAAATTTTCCCCACCCAGGCCCCAGTTACTTTCCTGGTCCCAGTTCTGCAATACAGACTTTGGGCTCAAAAGAGATCTCTACCACATGCTGCTTGGAGCAATGTAAGCAGTGGCTTGGCCTGATGGGGCCCTACTGGAGGTCTGTACCAGATGCCCATCCCTGCCTACCTTGTAGCCGCTAGGACAGGTACATCTGTAGGAGTCCAGGGGGTCATTCTGGCAGGTTCCCTGGTTCTGACATGGGTTGGAGAGGCATGGATTACATTTGGCTTGCACAGCCACAGAGGGAGGACCTAAGGGAGAGAGACCGGAAAAGGAATTTGTGAGGTCCCCTTGAGGGTCCCAGGAATGAGAGTCATTATTATGTTCTTAGAATCATAATTAATATATTTCAGATAGAGGAAGGAATATTTGATCTATAATATATAAATAGCCTAGAAGCACTGAAGGGGGGGCAAGACTTTCCCTTCTCTCATCTCCCTCCCTCTGGCTCATCCACACTGATTTGCAAACTCACTCATCTGAAAAAAAAAAGAATACATTTCAAGTACAGAAGTGTTCAGGAAGTATAGATCCCTTCTTCTGTGTCTTCACTGATGATAGTTAGCCCTAGAGTGCACAGAATGCCAGGTCTGGAGTCAGGGAGACTTCTGAGTTCAAATCTTATCTCAGATATTTATTGGCTGTGTGACCCTGGGCAAGTCATTTAACCCTGCTTGCCTCAATTTCCTTATATGTAAAATGAGCTGGAGAAGGAAATGACTCCAGTATATTTGACATGAAGCATCAGATATATCTTAAAATGACTGCAAATACTATGGAGATATGTTTTTATTTTGTTTTGTTTTTGCAAGGCAATGGGGTTGAGTGACTTGCCCAAGGTAATTATGACCAGCTAGGTAATTATTAAGTGTCTGAGGTCACATTTGAACTCAGGTCCTCTTGACTCCAGGGCCAATATTCTATCATTGAACCACCTAGCTGCTCCGGGAGATATGTTTTTGAAAGCGTGCCAGTTTTGAAAACAACTACAGGGGCATCCAGCTTCCAACAGAAATCCAGCCATCCAGGAAGGACACAAAATGGAAGTAAAACAATCTTTGATTTTGGAACAGTGTCAGTGGTTGAGGAAGGGGGCTGTGATTTGTGGACCTGACTCAATAAAACAGCTGGGCAGCTGTTCTGTAGCTTTGCTCTGTTGTCCTTTGATGAGCAGGGTCACCTGAAACCTCCCTTCCCTTCACACAGACTTTTCTTCTACTAGGAAGCTTCAGGGCTTAGCCTGCTATTTCTCTGTACTGTATTTTAGTTTTATTTATTTGTTTAGTTTTGTTTTTCACATCCATTACCCCTTTACAGGACTTGCTCCATTCCTACTCAAAGCTTTTGGCTATACATAGGAAATTGTAGGCTATAGTAGTGGCTTGCCTCCCTGAAATCACTCACCACCCTTCTTTAGCTGTTGTTTCTGAAAGGGTTTTTTTTTCTACAAGAAAAATATACAAGGGTTTTAAAATAACAGACACAAGGGGAAAAGCAACAGTTATTTAAGTCTTTGAAGCAAACGTCAGTCTATGTAAGAAGAGCTAGTCCTTACTCCTCATTATCCCAGTCCCTTATGCTGTGTTTTCTGAACTCCACTTCCCAGATCTTATTCCCAAAGTCAGCCCCATTGAACACTGTATAATTATAACTTGGAAAAACCTCTCTTCTCTGCAGAAGTGAGGAACATGGACAGAAAATGTGGGTACACTGCTGAATTCGGTTTTGTCAAACTGCTTTTCTTTTTTTTAAATTATTGATAAGAGGAATATGTCATATATTGAGAAAATTAAGATGAAATTTATAAAAATAAATGATAAAAATAATTTATCATCTCTTTCTTACTTGTGCCTAGGTTCTAATGGAATTTCCTCTCTCTTTGAGAAACCATCACCTGAAATCTCCCCCCTCCCTCTCTGCTTTCTGATAGCTGCAACCATGGGAACTTCAGGCTCTTCTGTTGGGGCTTGGGAACCAGAGAAACTAAGTAACGGGGTCAGAGAGCCCATATATTCTCAAGGTGAAAACTTGGGGTCATACATACTAATGTGCTATGGAAACACAGTCACTAATGGAAGGCCCATACTCTTAATGGGTGAGACCCCTAATGCTGCTAACTGAAATGCTTTGGAGATCACAGGGACTAATTGTGGTAGCATGGGGATTAGAAGGGCTAATGCTGGAACCTTTAGTACTAATAGTGGGTCTATAGGTGCAAACAGTAATAATAATAATAGCTAATCCTTATATAGTACTTTACATAACATTTCATATTCATATTTTACAACCACAAAAGGTATCATATTGTTATTCTCATTTTACAGATGAGGAAACTGAATCTGAGAGAAGTTTGATGACTCACTCCGAGTGGGTCACAAAATTCAAAACTAATTCTTCCTGATTCCAAAATCTAGGATTCTCATTACCACTCCAGGATACCTAGAACTGCTGGGACCTGAGTGATGATAATTTCTAATGATGGAAGACTGGGGACCTAAAGGTTCAAGGCTGTCAGGCTGCATAACTGCTCTAAAGAAGTTCCATTATATCTTGAAGATGGTTGTCTCCATACTGAACATCCCTTACTTCTAGAGGAAAGGTCTTCCTGGAGAAGTGGGAATGATTTGCCTTTGTTCAGAATACACACATATATCCTTCCATCTGTTCCATGTTGTTTCTCAGACAGGGAGACTGTCTTCATTTTGGACCAACTCTTTCCCAGCTAGCCCTGTGTACCACTTTGTCCAGAATGCTCTCCCCTTTCCTTTCTAACAGCCTACCTAAATCCTACCCATCCCTCAGGACCCAGCTTTTTCTTTTTTTTTTAATTTAAAAAAATTATTTAAGGCAATAGGGTTGAGTGATTTGCTCAAGGTCACACAGCTAGGCAATTATAATGTGTTTGAGATAGGATTTGAACTCAGGTCCACCTGATTCCTGGACCAGTGCTCTTATCCATTGCACCACCTAGTTCAGTGACTAACTAGCTGCATGATATCAAGTAAATCAATCAACTTCAACACATGCCTATCATTTTCTGCTGTATATAAACCACTCTGGGGAGGAGGTGATAAAAAGGGAGATAAAAAGATTAAATAAAATATTACCAGGGACAAGTAGGTGGTGCTGTGAGCAGAGCATGAGCCTTAGAGTCAGGACCTGAGTTCAAATATGACCATATACTTAAAAATAACCTAACTGTGTGGCCTTGGGCAACTCATTTAACCCCAGTGTCTTGTAAAAAAAAAACCCAAAAATATTAGTCCACAAAACAATTCCATCTGTGATAGTTGCATCCAGGTTAGGAAATCCCCCTGAGCCACCTGGGGGTCACCTCTAGAGGCAGTATGCAGAATACAGAAAAGGACTGGAGAAACAGGGAAACTCTAGGTGATCAGAAGAAGTGGGTGCTGAGTGGGAAGTTTACCTTGGCATTCAAACTTCTTGGCAGGAGTTGTGAGAAGCAGTTTGCCTTCCATATCAGGGGGTCCGGCACATCGGGCAATGCCAGGTTCCTTGTAACCAGTTTTGACCCAACTGGAGAGCCAGCGAAGGTGACAGTTGCAGTAGAGTGGATTAGCTCCAATGGCCCTAGAATCGAGAGAAATTGGCATTAGAATCTGAGAGTCCTAGAGTATCAGAACATGGAAGAACAACCAGATGTGGAACGTTAGGACCCTCTATCACTGAATGATAGATCAGGAGGAACAGAATTTAGAAGTTATCTAATGCATTTCCTTTTTGCAGTGGAGTAATTATGGCCCCTGAGCATTGATAGTAATTCATTCATTGAACAAACCATCCATCTCCTCTACCATCTGATTGTGGTACTTTAGGCTCTCAAAGAACTTTATAAATATGTCTCCTGTGAGCCTCACAACAGTCCCGGGAAGTAGCAACTACAGGCATTTTCATCTCCATTTTATAGATGAGAAAACCAAGGCTCAGAAAGGTTAAATGACTTCTCCCATGGGACAAACTTGCAATTTCTGCAAAAAAAATGCAAATCTTTAATTTTTACTCATTATCTTGGATACTAAACTCTAGGATTCTAATCCCTCTTCCCTATGACACTCCTAAAGATACTTTCCTTCCCTCCAGAAAATAGACATTTCTTCCAAGGATTAAAAAATCAATCATTTGGGGATGTATTGTTCTTAAGATGCTACGTAGGTGCCAGAAGTCGTATTTGAAGCTAGGCTTCAGTGCCAGTGGCTGCTTTTCTACATTATGGTGGGCACCATGGAGAAGACAAAGATTTACAAGATACAGCCTTTTCCCTTCATGCAAGTGTTTATTGCACTAGAAAAGCTATGTACCCACATAAATACAAAAAGGGACAGGAGGCAACTCTGGCAGTCAGGAACTGCCTCAAGTAGCAGGTCAAGCTTGAGACGTGTTTTCTACTCCATTGTTAACAGTATCTTTAATCTACTGAGATTGCAGCCAAAGGAGATAGTCCCTTCCCCTTCTATAAAACAGAATCACAGATCTCTGTCCACCTTAGGAAGGTTGGGAAAATCCTCCAGCGTGACCTGGGAATGACTCCCAAGAATCTAGGAGTCAGGCCAAGCACCCACCACAGAGTCCCTAGCTCTGATCAGCCAATGCAGTGTCAAGTCTTCAGGGTTCTAATCTGGCCACTCCATGGAAAGAACCTGCTAACAAGTACTATTTTGCTCAGAGCAGTGGACTAGGAACTGAGACCTGGGTTCTCATTCCAACTCCTCCATATATTTGCTGTGGACTTTGGGCAAGCTCTTTAAGGTCTCTGGGTCTCAGTAGGTCAAACGTATGGGATGATATCAGAAGCCCCTTCAAGCTCCAATAGAATATACCTATGTTGCATGGCTATATTCTGTTACCAATATAACTCTCCCCTCGATAATCCGAAGAAACAAGTTTTAGTCAAGTCAGTCACTGGGAAAGGAATGCTCTCCTTCATGTGATCCACTCCAGATGGGGCCCCACTTCAGTATTTCTGATTTACTGAAAGATTTATTCAAAACCAGACTCCAGTTTATCTAAACATGTAAAAAGATGGTACCCATGGGCAATCAATTCAATTTAACAAGCAACAGTGAGAATTTACTAAATGCAAAACCCAGTGTAGGCATTAAAGGGCACTGAGGGAGATGAGAATACTACTGGAATTAATCTCCCATCCTGTAAAAACCCACAGTGCCACATTCTACTTTATAAATGGATGTCGGGGTTGGGAGAGACCTCAGAGATCATCTAGTTCAACCTTCTTCCTTTATTGATGAATAAAGCATGAAGTTCAGAAGCATGAAGTAATTTTTTATAGAGCACACTTCTAAAGGATGGCAGAACTGTGATAAGAACACAATTTTCTTGACCGCCAGTGTGGCATTCTCTCCACTCTGACAGATTGCCTCTCTTGAGGATTCTGAAACTGGAAAGATCAGAAGGGTAGAAGATTTTGACCTGAAAGAGACCTTGGGGGTCACCTGCTGCAAACCCCTCATTTTACAGCAGAGGAACTAGAGCCTAAGTGACTCCTCCAAACTCAGGGTTGAGATTCAAACCCAGGTCTTCTAAGTTCAACTCAACATTCTTTCCATTGCTCCATGAAAAGATTGGTCCCTGACCTGCTTGTCAGTGAAATGATATGAGTCAAGATGATTGAGAATGAGTTTGGGGGAACAATTACTAAGAGGCCTATGATTCTACTTTAAGTCTAGGACACTTAAATAAGGCAAATAATTATATTTAAGTCAGCTAAGGATCATCCTCTATTTCCCTCCTACTACTGCTTCAAAGGATCCTTTTGATAATCCATGGAATCTTATCATGGAAGATATCAAGGCAGCAGCTATATGCACTATGTCTTGGGACTGCATTTCTTCTCTCCTGGGTCAGAAGTACCTGAAAACACCATATAAGATCCAGGAGACAAAGGACTTCTTTGCTTTTATTACCTGGCTTATTATATTGTGACTGTAGAGATAAGTCATCCAGTAAGGAAAAAAATAAATAAAAAAGGTGGGCATGGGGAGGCAGGGGCAAGCAAGGAAGGAAGAGTGGAATGAGAAGATAGGGGAAAGAAATGAGAGCTAGCATTTATATTGCTCTTTAATTTTTGCAGTTTCTTGCATATATTTTCTCATTTGATCCTGTCAAAATATTTTAGAGATACCATTTCCCATGCCCTGAACTTGGCAGAACACTAATCCATTGCCTTAGGATGATATCACCTTCTGGCAAAGTAATATTGCTTGGACCAGTACAAAGTGTTCACTGAGGGGTTTAGCTCCCCTATTTCCCAGGACCATTCATCACATGATCACAAGCCCTGCCAAGTACTATACTTCTATTCCCATCACAGAACTCTACTTCTGAACCACATAGAGTAATCAGGACCCCCAAGCCTTGAGACAATGACTGTTCCTACAGGAATCAGGAAAGCCTGTATTGTCCCCCAAAATGCCACAATGAGGACTGTCTCAGGACCTAAGAATGATTGTGTTGTGGGCCTATGGTTCTGCTTTCAGTCTAAAACACTTAATAAGACAAATAATTATATTTATTTCAACTAAGGATCATCCCTCTGTTTCCCTTTTCATGTATATAAGTGAGTCCAGCCTCAGCAGCATTAAACCCACCCAGGTGAGGGGGTTTCCACCTGCAAATGTCACTTTTCTCACTCTGAAATAAACATTTCTTTTTGATCTTGACTCCCCTGTCTCTAGCCTGCCATTTCAACTCAGGCCATCCATAGATTAGAGGCTGGTTTAACAATTCTTTACAGATGAGAAAATGGTCTGAGAGAGATTAAAGGAATTTTCCCCATAGCTAACTCTATTGAGGTAGGATCTGAACTTAGGTCTTCCTGACTCTCAAGTCTGATGCTCATCTACAATGCTACCTAGTTGCCGAAGGAAGGAAGGAAGGAAGGAAGGAAGGAAGGAAGGAAGGAAGGAAGGAAGGAAGGAAGGAAGGAAGGAAGGAAAAAAGAGAAAGGAAGAAAGGAGGAAAGGAAGGAAGAAAGGAAGGAAGGCAGTCATCTAAAGATCTCCTATCCACAGAGCACTACGTTTGCAAGGTTACTAGAATCTCCATGATGTAAGTGGCCTAAGAAATCAGCTTAGTCCAACCCATATGTGAACAGAACTCATTTTCATATGTGTCATCCAGCCAGGGGGACCTTCACTTAATTGTTAGGAAATACGTCCTTTCTTTGATCTCATTTGTTTTTCTGTGATCTCTTCTTTGGGGGCCTTGCAGAACAAGTTGAATCTTTTCTCTCTGTCATAGGCCTTCTGATACTTGAAGACACACTAATGTCCTCTCTTCCCTGAAAAAGAAAATCTCTTCTCTAAGCTAAACATTCCATTCCTTCAACCTAACTATCCATGGCATGATTTCTAGTCTTCCAACCATCTTGTTAAGGGCAGCCATGTGGTTCTCTTGATATCTCCTCACTTGGTTTTAAACACCCTGTTAACTTCTGTTGTTCTGACCTTCCCAGGTTATGCTCCTGAGTTGTTTTCTCTGTGGCTCTGTGTCCATGTTCCCTGGAGGGGTTGTGATGTTGAGGAAGTCTGGGGTGCTGGGGTATCCCTGACATACTGGATCCATATATCAAAGCTACAAGGTGTTGAAAATAGACAGTGGACAGTTTGATCGATCATGAGTCTGGGCCTAAAGATCAGCAGCACATTGGGAAGCTGCTTCTTTTGTTGGAGCAGGATTATGTCAGAGGTCATGGGAACCTACTAGGCTACCTGCTTCACTGAGGTGTAAGGAGGAAAGGTCTGTGTAGCATAGTGTGTGTGTGTGTGTGTGTGACGGGGTGGGGAGAGAGAGAGAGAGAGAGAGAGAATTCTTTTCACTGAGTAACTAGAAGGAAAAACAGATGCCAAAGTAATATTACAAAATGAAATATTTGTGTTTAAAATCAGTATGTCTAACCAGAATTCTGGATCAGGAATCAGAAATCCTGTAATGGGACTCTAATCTCATTTAATGGTTGGTTTATGAGACCATGGCAAATCATTTATAATCAATCTGTTTCCTTTTGAAAAGCCAAAAAATTTAGTGGAAAGAGCTCTGATCCTGAGACTGCAGGACCAGAGTTTAGATTCTGTCCTCAGACTCTTCCTAGCTGTGTGTCTCTGGGCAAGTCTCTTAACTTCTCTCAGTCTCATCTATAAAATAATAATAGCTTTTACTTCCCAGGGTCATTCTGAAGATCAAATGAAATATGTAAAGTGCTTTGCAAACCTTAAAATGCTTTATTTATGTCCAGTTAGTATTATTATATGTAATTATCTGGTTTTATATATGACATTCTTACTGTTTTACAAATAGCAAGGGGACATTAACAAGTTGAAAACCTTCCTTTCAATCCCAAGGAAACCAAATAGATGAAATAAATTTTATTCAATTCAACAAGCATTTATTAAGCATCAGTTGTATGCCTGGAACTTTGCTAGACCCCAAACAGAACAGATTCTTCTTTCAGAAAGACTACATTCCGCTGAGAGGAAAGAATAGTAAATAACATCCAGGGCACCCCTGATAGAACCAAGCTTCATAGATGATTTTAGGAACTCTGGGCAAGAATTTGGGTAGTTTGACAAAGAACCCATCCCAAGTGACTAAAAGAAGACTAGATGCAGAATCGACCTGTGCTACATTTTACCCTTGGATTTCTCACTGACCACCACCCAGGTGTCCAAGCACTCCCCCACCCCCACCTCCTTAGGATGTGGCCTGATCAACATTTACACAGAAGAGCGTGCGTGTTTGTTCAGCCCACTCCCCTTTCTTAACTACCACCCCACTCTCTTGGCAGGGAAGTCCCTGCCTTCTGTTGCTTCCCATGTTGCCGACAGAGTGAACAGAACGTCTGTCTAGAACAAATGCAGGTAGAATCTCTCACCACCACAACCCTTACTGTCCAGTCCTCTGGAACCTGAGCAGAGTCGGGGGAGCAGGGTCAAAATGGGGTCTGGCTTGGAAATCAGAAGACCAAGGCCAACTCTCTGTATGACCTTGAGCAAGTCAGTTTTCTGGTCTTAGTTTCCTTGTGGTAAAATAAGGGAATTATACTAGCTGATACCTAGGTCTCCGAACTCCAAATAAATTTCTTTCAACAATTCTCTTTCTCTTTCTCTATCCCCTCCCCAACCCCTTATTTGTCTCTGTTTTTCTCTGTCTCTTTCTCTCTCTCCCCCCATCTTGTCTCTGCCTTTCTATCTCTCTTCCCTTTATCTGTCTGTCTGTCTGTCTCTCTCTCTCTCTCTCTGTATCTCTTTCCCTTTGTCTGTCTCTCCTTTTTCTTCATCTCTGTCCTTCTCTCATCCCGTCTCTCCTTCCCTATGTCTGTCTGTCTCTCTCACAGAAACACCTACACAGCTTTTTGTTAGCTTGATGTTTTTGCTCCTATAAGGGGCATGACTTTATTCTCAGATAGTTTCAGTACTGTGTGTGTGTCTTCTTAATGACACATTCTTGTAGCAGCCAAAACACAGAAATTTCTGTAAACAATTGAACTTTGTGATCAGGCTTGGACAGAATCAGTCAATAAGCTGACTGGTTATGTTAAGAGCCTGCTCCATAATGACATCTGGACAGATCTGCTCAGATTGAGCAATTTGCTGCTCCTAACTTGGCTGTCTCCTGACCTATCTTCCTCGTCTCCCAAAGAAGGAGTTTGAATTTGCAGACAGAAGCTGTGGCCTCAGAAGGATATTCTATTTGTCTTTGTCTCTTGTGACTTTTTTTTCCCTTTTACAGAATGCAAATTTGAATGCTTAGCCTCGAAACTGGAAGCTGGGGACAGGAGCACAATGTCCCCAACTATTGTTCAATTTTTTATGTCAATTCAAAAAGGTCAAAAACATAGAACCAATTCAAGAAAGACACAGTCCGAAGTTCTCATGGCAACTAGAAGGCGCCCACTTTTCTGCACAGAATTACAGTGGGGGCGTCTGCGCAGAGCCAGAGAGCCTTTGCGAATCAACACTTAAGAGGGTAGGCTCCATTTTATAGGTGTGGGAATTAATTGTGCTGACACGCAAGCATGGGGCCTGCTCAGAATCACCAGTATCTGGAGAGAAAAATCTGGGAAGCAGGACACCCATTCAGGAGCCTGAGACATTTTGGTCCTTAAAACTAGGAGGCCAAAAGCTAGAGAAATTCAAATTGTGGATCTGAAGCTGGCTCCCTGAGGTGCTGTGGTTGAGCCCAGAAAATGCAGAATTCTGAAAAACAAAATCCTGCTCAGGAGTCAGGGGTATGGGAGCCAATAAACACGAGGGAGTCACTTCAGACCTGGCTAAATTCTAAAATCTACCCTTTCAACCTGTCTCTAACCCTCTTCAGGCTTGGCTTTCTCTATCTATAAAATAGGAGTTTATGTATACATGTATGTATTTGAACATATATGTTTGTATATTTACACAAAATATACCTACCCTCTCTGATCACTGGTTTTTCCATTTGTAAAATGTGAATTATAGGGGGGGTATGTGTGTGTACATGTACATATGCATATGCTGTTCAGTCATTTTTCAAATATGTTCAACTCCTCATGACCTCATTGGGATTTTCTTGGGAAAGATATTGGAGTGGTTTGCCATCTCCTTCTCCATCTGATTTTACATGTGAGAAAGTGGAGGCAAACAAGGTTAAATGACTTGTCTAGGGTCATAGTTAGTGATTGAAGCTGGATTTGAACTCAGGAAAATGAGTCTTCCTGACTCCAGGTCCAGCACTCTATCCACTGAGCCACCTAGTTGTCCCATATACACCTATTTTGTGTGAACACATACAAACACACATGCATATATATATATGTGTATACACATGCACATATGTGTGTGTGTTCCTGTTTTACAGATGGAGAAAGCAATGACCAGAGAAGGGAAGGAAGGGTTTTCTCTGGCTGTGGAACCAAGAAACATCTATCTTCTTGGACCATCCACTTCTTATTTCCTTCTCTGACCCTCCCCTAACAAGCAGATCCTACTCTATTTGGAGATAGTCTCCTTTGAGAATGTTATCACATCCCCCTTCCCCCACAACTGTCTATGAGATCATAAGCCATAAAAGTACAGGCCCTTTAGTTTCTTCTATCTTTGGATCTCATCTCATCCCTTATTCAACTGCTGAACTTCACAAATATTTGAATTAAATTGAATGCATCCCAAACATCCTAGTTTCTCCTTGTCACTTTTGTAGTTCTCTCATCCATGAATTTATCTCTGAATCTTATTTGGGGGGCAGGGTGGAAGCTATTTATATTTTCAACCTGTGCTCCCCAGCTCCTAAGTCTCATTAAGCTTATAGCTCGTGTGAAATAAGATTTCATTAGAACACATTCTTTGAATGTGTTTCAAAGGAGTCATTTAAAGCAACCTGGTGACACAAGAGGTCTGTGGGAAATTACAAATGTGTAAAGGGATGTTGGATGGTTAAGAGTAAGCCTGTCTGCCCCAGGTATCTCAGATCTGACTCTTCATTGAGCACCACGACTTGGAATGAATAAATGTGAGCTTCTTGAGGGCAGGACCATTTCTTATTCATCTTTGTAGCTTTCTTAGTGTTTAATGCCCTCAATATGTACTTGCAGAATTGAATTGAATAACTTGGATAGGGAGGTAGATGGTTCAATGGATAAAATGCTGCCTGGGCTTGGGAATCAGCTGAAGTTCTATCTCAGTCCCTGTAGCATCCCTCAGTTTCCTCATCTGTAAAGTGAGAATAATAATCTCAGAGAGTTATTGTGAAGATCAAATGAGGGGCAACCAGGTGGCATTGTGGACAGAGCACAGGCCCTGGAGTCAGGAGGACCTGAGTTCAAATCCAACCTCAGACATTTAATAATTGCCTAGCTGTGTGGCCTTGGGCAAGCCACTTAATCCCATTGCCTTAAATAAAATTTAAAAAAAAAGATCAAATGAGATAACATCTTAAAAAATACTTTGTAAATCTTAAAAACAGCATAAAATACCTATTACTATTAAAAAATTTTTCTTACCCTGGTCCCAAAGCTCAGCTTAAAAACCAAAGAGGGCAACCCAGGAATGGGAATATCTGCAACAAGGAGGTACTTACAGATGAGATAGGGAGGTCACATCAGTGAAGATGCCCTCACGGAGAGTGGAGATGTCGTTGCCATGGAGAGACCTGAGGAGACAACAATCTACTGTTGGTATAATTCCCAAGAAGAAAGGCTCTGCCAATTTGCAGAAATATAGAACCAAGCTGTTTGGCGATTCAAACTGGAAACAAGAGGCTGATGTAAATTCTTCTGACAAGCTGGGACTTGCCAATGTGTAATTACAAAAATATCCCCATCCAGGACTCTAAGGAGGACGTCTGCCCAGGTCATGGCTCTTCCCTTGCAGGCCACAGTGTCATGGATGAAGGTGGAGGGCTCAGAAAAGGGTCTTGTACCATGCCCTTTGTTCAGCAGCCTCACTTCAACTCATCCTAGGCCATTCTAGTTCCAACACTTATCCTATGTGACTGTGGGCAAGTCACCTGGTGACTCTGAGACTCATTTTTTGTTTTTGTTTTTCACCTGTAAAACAGAGATGATTCCTGCACTACCTACCTCAGAGGGATGTTCTGACTGTTTTTTAGGAAATTGTTTTGAAGAAAACTCTTTATAAAGTGTAAAACACTCTATAAATGTGATCTACTTAAAGTATTATTTTTCCCTAGGGAAAGGAGAATATTAGGATCCTTAAAGAAAGCATGCATTTGTACCACTGGTAGTGGGGCTGGGTCGGGGGGAGGATAGAGTTTTTCTTAAGAACCCATATCTGCATCTTATGTACCAGTCAATGCAGGCATCATCTTTCTGACCACATGCAACTTAGTTGTATTTGGCAAATTATTCTCATTCATTTCCACTAATTGGGCCTGGCAGCTGTATCTTAGCTACTTGTCCAGAGTTATAGCACTTGTATGAGTCAATGAGGACGTGACACAGATTTTCCCAACTTCCAAGGTCAGTCTTCTAACCATGTTCACCATGCTGACTCTCAGAAGTCTAGGGGGAAAGGTTCATTTCTTCCCAGTGGGTGGATGGGAGGATCCATTCCTCAGGAGAAGGACCATCCAGAGTAGCTTTCTGTAGAGGAAGACAAGAGGAGCCAAAAGGACTTACAGCAGCCGGAGAGAACGGAGTCCCTCGAAAGCCAGCGGTGGGATGCACTGGAGGGAATTATAACTGAGAATCCTGTGAAGAGGGAAAGGAGACATTCAGAGACTCTAGCAGAAGACCTATTCACGACACATTAAATTTCACTAGATTAAGGGGTCAGCTTTTCTTTTTGCAAGATTATGGGGTTAAGTGACTTGTCCAAGGTCACACAGTTAGGCAATTATTAAATGTGTGAGGCCAGATTTGAACTCAGGGCCTCCTAGTTGCTCTATCTACCACCACCTAGGCAGCCCCAAGGTCATCTTTTCTCTTATTTTCCTCCTCCTACCCATCCCTCTTCCTTCTCCTCCTCCTCAAATAAAGCATCTACCTATGGTATTATCTGAAGAGCTAAACACAGTAAACTTTAAATCTAAGGCAGAGGATGGGAACAGATGATGTTATTAGTTAAGGCCATAGAGTTAAATAAATGAGCAAACAGTGGATAAGTTAAACTAGAGAGAGTATTTACACTGCAAGCAAAGGAGTCGGTGCCCTCTGATAGTTTATACACTGGAAGCTGCCAAGATCACTAACAGGATGCCTGCCAGCTCTGGAGACAGCCTCCCTGAAACTCAATGACTCTTCACCATCTAAGTAAGCTGTGCCAGCCGAGGAAGTAACAAGTTGCCCAAATACCAGAGATGCTTAAAAATGGGGCCCAAGTAACTGGGTAACCCCTCAGGAAGACAAGTATGGGTACTGGAGCATCAAGTTCTTTGAAGACCTGGAAGCTCTATGCAAATAGCAGGGGCTTTCATTTTTCAATATATCAGTAGGTTGTGCAAGGGTATGGGAAGAAAACGGTCATTAAGCTCCAGCTTTGAAATTCAGGCATATTCTGGGCTTAGGAAAAAACAGAGCAGATAGAGGGGTTAGATGGTGTCTGCTGAAAAGGGGAGGGAAGAGAGGACAAAGGTAGCCAGGGCCATTTCTATTCGGTTCCTCCTCCCTGTTGTCCCCACCCCACTATTTGTCCCTGGTTTATCTTCTGATTTCAGACAGATTTAAGGAGAAACAAATTAAACTCAGTCTGTTTTCTGGTTTTATGTGTGAAAAAAGAGATGATGTGATGAAGAAGGAAACTATTTAGTTATTAACAGCTCAATATTTCCCAGCAAATTTCAAGGGCTGGCAACTCTGTTCATGGCTCTGCTCACTTGATTAGAAGCTTCTTGAGGAGTGGGAATGCCTTTTATTCATCTAGCTCTCTCTTCCATTGTCAGGCCCATTACCAGAGCTTGCCAATGGGTTCTTAAGTACTTCCTAAGCCTGACTGCCCTGCTAATGAGTGGGATCATGTTCATAAAACCGCTTCTGAATAGTTGGCTCTAATGGAAATAAGGAAAATCACTAAGACCTTTTAAAAACAGAAAATGCAATGAAAAAGAACTCATGGGTGGTTTGGAAATAGTCAACGCTGATATCAAACTCTGGCTCCACTTTCCAGGCTCAGGGCTAGATGTGGTCATGGAGAACAGGATTCACATCTAGGTCTGACATATCTTTATGCTAACTATTTGAAGTGAGCCTGGGCTGGGGAAAACAAGTGAAGACAATAGAAGAGTGGATTTTCTGAAAACTATCATCAAATTAGTCTCACCCAAGGGTTTCCAGAGGTACTCACAGGGTGGTGAGCTGGCTCATGTTGGTGAAGGAGGAATTACTCAAGGAGCCGATCTTATTGTTGCTCAAGTCCCTGAAAAACATGAATGAATCATTTGGAAAAGAGGAAAAAAACAGTTATTGTGAGTAGAGCCTGAGAGGATCCATTCATTCCTGACCAATGTCCACCCTCCCACCATCTTTCATACTGGTCCAATGCCATGATATCACCCAAGGGGTCACCGGTTCTTTTCTCCCATTCCTTCTGGTGGCAAATGGGAGGAGACAGGGGATTGAGTATCATTTGATGACCTGCATACCACTCTAATGCACCCTCCTCTGGGCCTTGGTTTATGTATGAGGAATTGGGACTAGATGAGCTCTAAGGTCTGTCCTAGTTTCAAAGTTCAATGAATCTGTAGCTATTTGGGACACAGAAGAACCACACTCCCCTTCAGGAATTTACCTATAGCGATCCATTACCAGCTTAGCCTTGGCTGCCTGACATTTATAGCATGGAATGGAAGATAAAGCACTAGACTCAGGGTTAGGAAGACCTGGGTTCAAATCCTGCTTCTGATCTTGACTGTGGCTGGGTAAATCATTCAGCCTTTCTGGATCCCATTGGGGATCATCTATCTTGGAAAGTTGTTGTCAGGTTCCAATGAGATAATGTGCTTTAACTTGAAACTTTAACCAGTAATAACAATAATAATAATAATAATAATAATAACAATAACAGTTTAGCATTTATTATTGCTGTTATTACTGTTTTCTAATGAAATCTCTCCTTTCCTGTTTTTCTTCATATCTATCTCTATGTCTGTTTTGTTCATTTGATTTTGCTCATTTCCCCTGCCTACCTCTTTGTTTTTTCCTTCTGCAAATTAAAAGAATGACTTCCCTGGAACTGCTGAGGAATTACACATCTCTTCAGGATCAATTGAAACTGGGAGGCATAGTTCAGGGCAAGGGTGAATAAGTAACCTTTAACTAGGTCTAAATATTGGGTAAGCAAAATGTGCTGCTAGATATCGACATCATTATCATGGCCAATAAATATTTATTAAATATTTACTATGTAATGTGCAAAGTACTATGGGATATATATGCATGTGTATATATACAGACACATATATGTTGTATTTATATACATATACACACACATACATAGTAATGAGCTCATCTAGTGAACTGTCTAGTTTTTTAGTTTTCTTTTGTTTTTGCAAGGCAATGGGATTAAGTGACTGGCCCAAAGTCATACAGCTAGGTAATTATTAAGTGTCTGAGGCTGAATTTGAACTCAGGTCCTCTTGACTCCAGGGCCTCTATTCACTGCACCACCTAGCTGCCTGAGTTGTCTAGTTTTATTTTTTTAAGTAACTTTTTTTTTTGCTTTGGACATTTTGTTTTCTTTAAGTTCAGTCTATTAATTAAGACTGTAATAATTTAAGGTCCTACATTTAGCTTCAGAAACTCAATTCTTCAATTACAGGAAGGGGAAGGTCTGACTTTGAAATCATTTGTGAAGGGGGAAAATTTGGTTTTAGTTGACCATAAGTTCCATGTGAGCCAGTAATGTAATGTGACTGCTTAAAAAAAATAGCAACTCATTCAACTTTACAATACCACATTGTTTAAATCAAAAGATGAGATGATAGACTCATTAGACTGGGAGCAGGTCAGACAATAGTATCTGAGGTATATCATTGTTAGTTTTAGATGACAGGAAGGAGATGGAGAAAGTACAAAAAGAACAGCCAGGATGGCGAGAGGCCCGGGAATGATCATTGAAGCCAAAGGAGGCAGGAATATTTAGTGTGAAAAATCAATCCATCATTCTATAAGCACTGATTAAATCCCTACAAGACATGTCTTGAGGGAATATAGCCCCGATCTTTTGCTTCCATTCATTCCTAAAAATTTCTTTATAAAGTGGATTGTCTAAGACTCACTTTCCCTCAGGAACGATATTAGAATCAACTTTACTTGGCTTTCTATGAGCAGCTAGCTGAGTCATTCACACTTCATTGAAAAGTCATAAAAGCAATTACTAAGGTCATCATATAATAGAAATCACAGCTGTGACCAACAATATATCATAAAAGTCATGAAAACAATTATAAATCCCTTTAATAATCTCAAGTTGTAAAACAATGTTCCAAGTCAGAGATCATAGGCCCATGGAACTAAAAGAATGTAGGCAGCTACCAAGCCCCTTCATTTTAGAGATGAGGAAACTAAAGTCCAAGTTTTTTGTTCATCATCACATAATGAGGCAGAGTCAGGATTCAACCATTTCACGTCCCTGGAGTCAAAGTTCAGCATTTTTTTCCACCCTACCCTGTTACCACTGTCTAAGAGAATGGGCAAAAGCATACTGTATACCAAAGTCATCATACCCATGGCCAGTAGGTGCTACAAGGCCCATAAGTGAAAATGCAGTCCCTATCCAATTTTAACATATTGTTTTTGACGTATTGATTGGGGAACAAAAGAAATATATAAATGTGTGTGCTTTTCTACGTCAACATGTGGCCCAGAAGGATCCTTAGGTATGGTTGAGTGGTCCCCATTTCTTATTTGAGTTGGATTCTACTGAGATGCACATTGATTTTATCAGGGAGCTCAGTTTACTACCACATGCAAACACAGGACAGAAAACGTTCAATTCTCCTACTCATAAATTTCACTTAAAACTAAAATGCTAATTCTTATAACTCATTGGATACTTCATGCTCAAATTAATAATAACTTGGGAAGTATTACTTGAACAGTCCTGGCTGTATAGAACGTTTATCTAAGAAATTTCAAATTTGTGCCTTCAATAAATGCCTATTTTCATTGGTCATGGCAGTGATAACCTTAGTGGTGTTTTCCCCACAAAGCAGCATTTTTAACATTTTGCCCCTTCATCTTATCCTACCTTTCCAATTGGTTCAAAGCTACAAATGCAGCTGTTTGGTATCAGGCCAAATAAAGGTCACCAGGAAAAGGGAAGGGCTGTTAAATCACTTTATTTGACATTCTGTTGGCAGCTACAAGGGTTCTTCACACTTCACTGGAAGCCCATAAAAAAAACCTGAAGGCCTCATTTGGAGATTATGTGGATGTCCAGGTCTCTTAAAAAAATTCTTTCCAAAGAATTTTGAATCAACCCTATTTCTTTTCTTTTGGTGGCAAAGTCATTCAAAACCAGTAGCAAGAACATGCTTTCAAGGTTTCTCAAAGTATCACGGAAAGACTATGGTAAGCTTTGCCATTTAGATTGATAAAAACACAACAAAATAAAACAAACCTCCAAATAAAAGGATCAAGGCAGCAAGAATTAAGGCATGAGTATTAATTAAGCATCATAACACAAAAGAAAAGTGATGTTCCATAAACTTGTTCTTTGTGGGATAAAGAACTAAGATCAATGAGAAAACTGTGGCAAGGAGGATTAAAGTGACTTGTCCAGAGTCACAAAACTACTAAGTGACTGAGGCTGAATTTGAACTTGGGTCTTGCTGATTTCAAGGTCATCCCTCTATCCACAGTGCCACCTAGATGCCCACAAGAGTACAAGGATCAATGAAAGGTTATCGAGAGATAGTTTTCAGCACAGTGAAAGGAAGAATTTTAGAATGATTATAGATATTCACCAATTAAATGCACCATATCTTGATGGATTGCATTACCATCTGTAGCTGTATACCAGAGAAGTTTGGGTGGCTTTCTATTTCAAATGTTGTGGAAAGGATTCCTATACTGAGTCAGAAGTTCCCTGAGGGGGCGGCTAGGTGGCGTAGTGGATGAAGCACCAGCCTTGGAGTCAGGAGTACCTGGGTTCAAATCTGATCTCAGACACTTACTAATTACCTAGCTGTGTGGCCTTGGGCAAGCCACTTAACCCCATTGCCTTGCAAAAAAAAACCCTAAAAAAAAAAAAAAAAAGAAGTTCCCTGAGGCAACCTTTCCCATGACTATGGAATTACTATTAAAAAAGCAGCTAGGTGATGTAATGGATAGAGTTGGTAAGACCTGAGTTCAAATTCTGCCTCAGTAGAGAGAACTTTCACAAATCCTTAGAGCAAAGCTTCTTAAACTTGTAGGTGAAAGACCCCTCTGGCAGTTTGGTGAAGCAGATGGAACCCTTCTCAGAATAACCTTTTGATGCCAAATGTTAAATTTCAGGTAGAGAACAGAAAAAATAAAAATGCAATTTTTTCCTCATCCAAGTTCAAGGACTCCCTGAAATCTATCCATTAGCCCCATTGGCAGTCTGTGATCCTAGGTAAGAACTCCTAACTTAGAATGTCCTCTCTGTATGGCTGTCTTCATGGCTAATAATTTAGGAGTGTATCCTCCACGCTATCTTGCAAATAACAGACACCCAGGAAGTCTTTTTTTGACTAATATTGACTAGTCAAGTTCCCTCTACCACCAGATCATTCAAAGATCCTATAAGATAGGGTTTCCTGGTTCCTAATACTTCACAAATTGCTTGTTAGTTGAATATAAAACTTCATTCTGCTGCTGAATAGTATTGATGAAGGTAGGTATTTTATTTGTCTTTCTTATGGCAAATGATTTGAGATTATGCCATGTAAACTGTCAAGGGAAAGAAGTAACAACTAGCAATGTGCCCTGGCCCTTGGGGACACCTAGTTGCCAGTGATGCCAGAGACCTTCTCTTGAACCTGTCTCAGTGTTGGGAAGTAGTGGTGGGCAAGGTCAACAGCCTGGGTGGGGTGAATGAGGAAGTATGGAACAAGAGAATTTCCAGAGTGATTGGGTCAATTCAGGGAGCCAAAAGATCAGCAAGGAGTTTGAGAGAAGGATGATGGTTCAGCAGTGAGTCATGGGGAGTTTGCAAAGAGTGTATAGGGAGTAATTTGGGAGAACAAAGGATTGGGAGAAAGGGATGAAGCCTGGATGCCTCCTCTTTCCATGACATCCTCCAATTCTGTGGTGACATAAGAGTCATCAACAAGAGACTGTTAGTCACCCCATTTGTCTAAGTCATTCATCTGGCTGTTTTTTTTTGAGGGGAAAAGTACCTGAGGTGGGCATAGGTTAATCCAAGGTTTACGGCATTCCTAATACAGGACATGCATAACTTTTATAACTAAGAAACAAAACTTAAAACTTGATTAGCCACAGACAGACCACTAATCAGGGCTATGTAGAAAGTGTGAATTTGGTCATTTGCTAGGTCCTCTTAAAGAGAGTGCTGTTCAACATGGGGTGATGATCAACCTTGCTCATTCCATCAGTGCAATTTTAGGAATTTGACAGAGAATACCATCTGTATCTTGAGAAATAATTGTGGAGTTTAAGGAAAGACCAATATTACCTTCAGGTGTCATATCTAATTATATACCACATAATTTTGCTATTTCTAATATTTTATTTTTTTCCTCAAGGATATGATTTTTCTCTCAACACATTCAATTTTGGTCAATGTATAGCATGAAAACAATTTAAAGATTATCAGACTGCCTTCTGTGGGGGGTGGGGGAGGGAAAATTGTAAAATTCAAAACATTACAAAAATCATAGGTAGAAACAACTATTGTATATAATTGGAAAACAAATTATATATATATATATATGTATATAAGTGTGCTGTTCATTAGAAGTTGTTCTACTATGATGGATGTGGCTCCTCCTAGCAGTTCAGAGATCAAGGACAACCCTGGGAGACCTGTTACAGATAACAGCATCCACATCCAGACAAAAAAGAAAAGTCCCCCCCCAAATCACAGAATCTGAATGAATAAATACCATATTCACTTTTTTAAAAATTCATTTGTGTTTTTCCTTCCTATATCATGGTTTTCTTTCTTTTCCCTTAGTCCTAATTCTTCCTATGCAAAATGATGACTATGTAAGCATGGTAAACACAACTGTAGATGTATAATGTTCACTAGACTTTTTGCTGCTGAGAGGAGGGAGGTGGGAAAGGAGGGTAGAAGAAAATTGTGTAACTTATAAATATGCAAGTAGATGAATGTTGAAAAACTTTCATATATATAATTGGAAAAAATGAAATAAAATATCATCCAAAAAAAAGAGAGTGTTGTTAGATTATATTTAAAGTCTCCAATGCTTGGAACCTTCTTTGTTTCCTCCTTCACCTTTTTTTTGGTTTTTGCAAGGTAATGGGGTTAAGTGACTTGCCCAAGCATTGAATTTGAGCTCCTGATGGCCCAGGCCAGTACTCTAGAATCTTTAAAACCTAACCCAAAAGACAATTCTCCATAAAAACCTTCTGTAATTCCTAAGTCAATGATGCTCTCTGGATTAGCACTATAGTACTTCATATAGTGTACATAATATGGATTTGTTGTTTTAAAAATTGCATTATATTGAACTGAATGTACACCAGCCCTACTGTGGGCTCAGGATTCCCTTGGCAGAATCTGAGGTCTTCAGATCCCCCTGACACTTCCCTTCTCTTTCCAGTTTGCCTTCAAGAATCCCCTTTCCTGCTGACACTATTGCTACCACTTCATTCATTCTGTTTGGGGACAGCAGTGGATGTCAAGGAACCCTCCAGGCCTTCCCCTTCCTTTTGTACTTCCCTTACTGCTCCCCAGGAGGAAGGTTACTAAACTTTAAATTAAAGTGAGCAACCTACAGGTGGTCATCCTGAGCTAAGGAGTGCCCAGGGGCATTTATGGACCATCGGGAAGGTTAGTTAGGAAAGGGCATTTAGATTGGAGTTTGGGAGACTACAGTTCTTAGCATGGCCACAAGGTGGCAGAATGACTGCACTCACAAAGCTCAAAGATGTACCCAAAGATGGCACTCTGGAGGCGGCTCCAGGGGGATGGAGCCAGAAAGGCTGTGGACCCTCCCTACAGGGGATGGGATCAGCCACTGCTATCTCTTGCCTCTTGCCTCTGGGGCATTAGACCCTGGGAACCCTTCCTTTGCCGTCATGGAGAAGTCTGGGTACTCACACAAGCTGTAGATATTTGAAGGTGGAGAGCTGCGCAGGTACCAGGGTGAACTGATTACCATCCAGGTAGCTGTAAGAGAAAAACCACAAGGTGTCCTAGTGATGATTCAGCCTTTCCTTCCAGACCTCCTTCCCACCAATGCCTCTTTTCAGGACACCCCCAATCATGTCACCCTCTTCATTGAAGGAGAAGGCCAATTTTACTCCTCTGCTCCCAGTCAGAGAATACCACATTTTAATACACATTTTAGAGTTCCAAAACAGTTGGCCTCATTCAATTTTTGTTCACATTACCTCATTTGACTCATTAACAACCTTTGAGGGGAAGAGAGTAAATATGATTGTTTCAATTTTGCAGATAAGTATATTAAGAATCAGAGAAGGTAGATGTCATATCTAAGATCACACAGGATTGGGACTCAATACCAGAGCTTCCAACTCCAAATACAGCTCTTTCCACCTTATCCAATTTCAGGAGGAAATTCATTTTTATTTTGTTTGCAATTAAGGTAATCTAATTTGAGGGTAGTTTCTGTACAATATTGCCTCTAAAAGCTTGATGAGATCAAGGGTAGAAACAGGTTCGACGAATAGGGAAAAAACCAAAAAACAAAAAACTAAACATCTTTCTCTTTCTTGTCTTTTGTCTCCTCACTAGCTCCTCTTCCTGTTTCTGTTATCTGAGGCATTCTATTTTTTTTAATTTTTTTTTTTTTTTGTGATTTTTCCCTTTTCTTTTTAATGCTTCTTTTACAACATGACTAATATGGAAAAAAAAGATACCCTGCAAAAAAACAAGACCCCATGTTCAGGATCAGGGTCATAGATCTCAATCTAGAAAGAACCTTAAGAACTCATTTGGTCTAACACATTTGTTTTACAGATAAGGAAATTCTATCAATATACTTCTATCAATATGCTACCATTGCTGATAGCAGCCAATATAACTCAGTCCTATATTTACAACTTTACATTAGTACTGGAATTCCACATCTTCAAATGCCCATTAGACATGTGCACCTATACCCTATCACCTCTAATCAATACCTTCAAATTCTCCCCTAAATCAGCTTTACCTAGTATCTTCCCTAGTTCTCTCTGTATCACTGCTGTTCTCCTCAGTCATCTTTGATTCTTCCTATTGTTCAGCTAGTCTCCAGGTACTCCTGATTTGTCTTCCTCACAGGCCCCTAACTTTCTATTCTTACTGCATACAAACCTAGAGAGATAACATGGTGTAGTGGACACAGAGGTAGCAAGACCCAAATTCATATCCTGACTTGGATACATACTGGTTGTGTGACCTTGGGCAAGCGATTTATCTTCTTAATGTTCCAAGCAACTCTTTAGAATTCCATATGCCAGCAAATTACAGGTCCACTCCCTATTCTCTACCTTCCTAATCTATTCTTTCATCATTTCATACTTGAGAAATGGTAGCTTTCTAATGGGTCTCCCTGTCTTCAGTTCAGGCTCCTTCCTCTCTGTGGCTAGAGCTCAGGATAGCATCTAAGGACCTTCATAGTCTAGTTCTGTACCACCTATCTCACATGATCTAAATCCTAACCAAGATTTCCACTCCAACAGGGTCATATTTCCTCACTGTCCCTTGAACAGTGGATCCTTGTTATCTTGAAGCTTCAACTCCAGTACACATTTAAAAAATTTTCCCCATGTATCTGAATTCTTTAAGGACAGCTCAAGGTTCATCTCCTTCAGCAGACCTTCCCTTGCCTCTCTGCTTTAATCCATTCAGATCTCCCTTTTTTCTGGTCTCCCAAAACTCATATTCTCTGTATTATTAATTTTAGCACTGATCATATCACAACTTATATTGTGACAACTGTTAGGATGATAGATTGAGAATTGTATGACTCTACCACAAAGATGGAAGAGAACTCAGGGGGAATATAATGTAACCAAGCCTGAAAATGGAACCCATTTACAATGGGTTTGCCAAATAGTTCCCATTGCAATCCAATGATTATGGTTCCTTGCTGTTTCTCATTTCCCAATTCTGGGCATCTTCAGTGATTCCCATAACCAGAATTCTCTCCATCCACGTCTTTACCTCTTGACTTCCCTGTCTTCCTTTGAGTTCCAATTAAAATTTTAACCTCCCACAGGAAGTCTTTAATTCTAGTTCCTTCCCTCTGTTGGTTATTTCCATTTTATCCTCTATATAGTTTTACTAAATAGTGTTGTTTTCCTGTCCTTGTCATTAGTCTGTAAGCCCCTTGAGAGACAAAACTGTCTTTTAGGTAACTTTGTGTCTCCAGCACTTAGAATACTGTCTGACCTGTAGTAGAAGTTTCATAAATGCCTACTGAAAGACTGACTACCTCCAAAGGCAGCCAGTGCCACTTCTGGGTAGCTCTCGCCATCAGAAGCTTTCCAAGACTCAATCTACCTCTTGGCCAATTCTACCCCGTTCCTACTTCACTTCTCTGAGGCTAGACGGAATCAGTCTAATCATTTTTTTTATTTT
This sequence comes from Macrotis lagotis, assembly GCF_037893015.1. Classification (NCBI taxonomy): domain Eukaryota; kingdom Metazoa; phylum Chordata; class Mammalia; order Peramelemorphia; family Peramelidae; genus Macrotis; species Macrotis lagotis. The sequence continues at coordinate 78,187,616 of NC_133661.1, read as the reverse complement.
TTTTTTGCAAGGCAAATGGAGTTAAGTGACTTGCCCAGGGCCACACAGCTAGGTCATTATTAAGTGTCTGAGACCGGATTTGAACCCAAGTACTCCTGACTCCATGGCCGGTGCTTTATCCACTATGCCACCTAGTCGCCCCTTAATCACTTTTTTATGGGTCTAGTCTTAAAATACTTGAGGTCAGCTGTCATGTTCCCCTTAAGGGTTTCCTTTTCAAGGCAATGACAACAACCACAATAATGAGAACAACATTTATAGAGTGCTATGTACCAGATACTTTGTTGAACGTATTACAATTATTATCTCCTTTGGCAAAACTCTTTATTAGAAATCTGAGAACCAGAGGAATTAAACAGTCAGGATTTGAAACCAGTTTTTCCTGACTCTGGATCTAGCATTCTATTCAATGCATAATCACTGTGTAATAAGAACAAGTTACTGCTGCCTCTCACGGACCCAGTTAATTCTCTAATAATCTAAATTGTAGCTAAGTTAAAAATCTGCATTGCTTTGAGGGAGTTGATGCACAGGGAGCTCCTCACATCAGGGAAAGTGATCTGAACAAATAACAAAACCAATATTTGCTCTAACCACCTCATAGAGTTGTTATAAGGAAAGTGTTTGTACATGGTAAGCTGATATTTATGTCCACGTCCATGTACATCTGTGTCTATGTCTATACCATGTCCATGTCTGCCTGTGTCTGTGTCTTCTATATCTATGTCTATGTTTATACTATGTCTATGCTATGTCTGCCTGTGTCTGTATCTTCTATGTCTGTCATCTATGTCTGTGTCTATGTCTACATCAATGTCTGTCTAGATACATTTAGACAGATTGACATACATTTATGTGATAGCTATCTAGATTTTAATTTTAACAATAATGATAAAAGGAAATCCTTCAATTCTTCCCCCATTCCCAGAGACTCTGCACCCCCTTAGCTAGGCCAGAAGGAACCCATGGATTGTGTCACTCACAGTTCAGTGACATTCTTGGGAATGCCCTTGGGCAGAGCCCTGAGGTGCTTGTTGCTGCAGCGGACGACAGTATCAAGGCAGGTGCATTCCTGTGGGCATTGCGGTCTTGGGAGGCAGCCTCCTTCTTCCTGACCTGGGGAAGAAGTTAGTGAAAGAATGATCAGTGAAGGGGACCTAGCTTTCTTGCCCTCAGTTTCCTGTAGTCGAGGTTCTGCTGGGTTCCCTGGGAACTGAAGTCACTGTATCTGGATACTAACTTGATCTCTGAATTACTAATAGTAGATCCTTTCTCAATAGAACTTCTTATAAATTAGATGGTCTGAGTCCCACATTTTAAATGATGATCTTTTTTTTGTTGTTTTTTGGCAAGGCAATGGGGTTAAGTGAGTTGTCCAAGACTCACACAGCTAGGTAATTATTAAATGTCTGAGGCTGGATTTGAACTCAGGTCCTCCTGATTCCAGGGCTGATGCTCTCTATCCACTATACCACCTAGTTATCCCAGTACATTTTAGTAAAGATCTTGATCAGATTTACCTAGTCTCTATCTTCCTCATTTGACCTCTACTTGCCTCCATTCACAAACGTGATCCAATCATCTGACTCTAATGCTTCAACAGCCACTACCCTAGAATAACCCTCCCTTCTGCCGTCTTGATCTTTGAACCCTCAGACATGGATAATCCATCCACTCACAGCCAAATTCTTTGTTCCTGGAGCTCTGGATAAACTCATGAAATCAAACTAATTTCAGGAATTTATGAAAAGTGAATTTATGATGTTTATGTTCTATTGGACCTTTCCTGGCTTACTATTTTCAACTAAATCTTTAATTTCCTTGATTTTTAACCTGCAGTGACTCTGTGGATAAATTTAAGGTTGTTCATGGAGCTTGGATTGGAATAAGGAAAGGAAAAAGCAATTCCTGTCTTCAAGAAGTTTACATTTTAATAGGGGAGACACCAGGTATTAAAAAATAGGCTCACACAAGGCACATGGAGTATGGAGTAACCTTGTAGGGAAAGGTCCTAATACCAGGGATGGCACGAAGGTAGGGAGAGGTACAGGGTAAAGGAAAAGTTTCTTTGATTAGGATTTAAGAGAGAACCAAGATCAGGGAACACAAAAATAAGTATGAGTCAGGAACTATCTCCTTCCTGGGAAGACATCAGAGGAGTGGTATATCTTGGGACTCAAGAAATGTTCTTTTATGGAAGGATTCAAAAAGTAAAGAGGGATGATCTGATGAGGTGAGTGCAGAGGAAGGTGGAGGGTGTGAATCAGATCAAGCCCTGCATGTCTCTTATGAGGTCCGGGGAGAGCTGGCCTTGCCCTGTACTAGTTGAGAGAGCCTAGTCCTCTGCTATCAGCCAAGTCCTAGCTGTGCCTCCTCAAGGGGTAAACATAAGTACATGACCCCTTCCCACAACCAGCCCCCAGGCAGACCCTCAGTCAGCTGCCACCTCCCCCAGGATGCCTGTGAGTTACCTTCTTCACACCTGAAGTCGGGGAAAGCCACGTCCTGGAGTGGAATCTGTCGTAAGAAGTCTGGGTTCTGGCACCGGGGGTTCCCTGTCACGATTTTTCTCTTACGAAGCCAGTCCCCGAGCCAGGCCAGCCGGCAGTTACAGTTGAATGGATTAGCCAGGAGATTTCTGAAAGGACAAAGAGATGTGAATAATGATAACAACAAACAACAGCTCTCCACATATATTATCTCATTTAATCATTACTGCTCCATGAAAGGTGGTTGTTGTTCAGTTGTTTTGCTCATGTCCAACCTTTCTTGACCCCATTTGGATTTTTTTCCCCATAAAGATACTGAAGTGGTTTGTCATTTCCTTTTCAAGCTCATTTTACAGATAGGAAAACTGAGGCAAACTGAGTGAAGTGACTTGCCCAGGGGGCTCACTGCCAGTAAGTGCCTCAAGAAGGTGAGTCTTCCCAGCTCTAGATCTGGCTCTCTCGCCTCTGCAGGTGTTACTATTATCCCCATTTTATAGAAGCAAACAGGGAGGCAGACAGGTTAAGTGACTTGCCCAAAGTCACACCAGTTTTGTTTGAGTTAGAAACTAAACTCAGGTCTTCCTGATTTCGAGTCCGACTCTGTAGTCTCTATCCATCCAACTTTATTCAAGAGCAAAAAACCTCATAACTGCCACAAAGATCTGGTATTAGACAAGCTACTTTGTAAAGAAATGGATACCCTAAGATGTGTCATTAGAGTAAGGAGACTGACAGGTCAACCAATGCACCAAAAATAATACCTCCAAATGTTCTGAGTTTCCTTTAGACCCCCATACACTTATATTGCTACCACTGACAAAAATCCTTCTGAGATTTCCAATATGGGAAAAGCCTTTCAAGGCCATACATGAAAACCTGTCTCAGTGTGCCTTAGACTTCATCAACAGGTCCCAGGGAGGGGTTACAAATGGACTGGGCAATGGTGGCTTATCATCCAACCTCCTGAGTAACTATTCTGAACTAGTACGTCTCTTTGATTTTTTTAAAAATTTTATTTATTTAAGGCAATGGGCTTAAGTGACTTGCCCAAGGTCACACAGCTAGGCAATTATAGGTGTCTGAGGCTGGATTTGAACTGAGATCCTCCTGACTCCAGGATCAGTGCTCTATGCATTGCTCCCCCTAGCTGCCCCAGTCCCTTTGTTTTTTTAAAATTAATATCGTTGAATAGTCACATCTCATGTACTAATCCAGGTACTTTTATAATAAGTTTTAGTTTATGATATATAGAAATATATGAACAAAAGAAATGGAGTAAAGGACATTGGGGTTACTCTGGGAGGTTTCTGCCATACTACTTGAACATGGAACCCCTTACTCCACCAAGACTACAATCGACAGCTTAATATTAAAAATGAATCAATGAAGGGGGGGAAGAGGAATATTTCATCCAAAATGGTGTTTAATAATTTTTAAAATTATTCCTCTTTGAATTTAGGATAAAGTTTTGTATTTACCTTTGAATATAGATATTTATGATGTTCAGGAGATTCACTGTGAGTTACCTTCTTCACATAATCATAATAATGGCCAATTTAGCATTTTACTGTAAAATGAGCTGGAGAAGGAAACAGTAAAGCACTCCAGTATTTTTGCCAAGAAAACTCCAAATGGGCTAACAGTTGGACATGACTGAAATGACTGAACAACAAAAGTTGCTAGACTGATAATATTCTTTCTATGGGTTTGGCATCATTACCCTTCTGTAGATTGAGCGGTAGTAATTAAAGTGTTTTGACAAAAGGCTTCTCAGGAAGAGGCGAATAAAAATGAATAGGAAAAAGCCCAAAAAAGGAATTAAATAGATGACCAGGGTAAAAGAAGAGTTATCTGAAATACACAGTCAATGAATAGCAATCATCTTTTTTATCTTTCCCCTTGGTTCCCTTTCCATCAGTCCCCAAAGGCAGGTTTCTACCTGCTATTTATTTCCCCTATAAAAATCAGACTTTTTTTTTCTTTTCAAGTTTTAAAGTATAAATTTCCAGGCAGGAATTTTAAAAATTTACATTTAGATAAATAGGACTTCCAAAGGGAAAAAAAAACAAATAGCCTAAATCTAAGTTTCATCACTCGTACCTAATATGAACTTCCTAGCAAATTTTTCCATAGTATTTGAGAGATGGCATGCTGTCATGGTTAAAGAGCCAGATTCAAGTGACAAGAAGAACTGAGTTCAAATCCCGCCTCTATTATATAGTTGACCATGGCCAAGACCATGGAAACTATAGCCACTTTTCACCTCTGCATCATAAATTTAGAATGCTAAGGGACCTTAGAGCTTATCAAGTCTACTCTCTTGTTTTGTAGATTCAGAATCTAAGGCCAAAAGTAAAATCACCTGCGCATCTAGCAAGTGTCTAAGGTGGGACTTGAACCCAGATCTCCTGGATTTGAAGTCCAGCTCTCTAGCCACCATCCATTGCATCAAGATGGCTAGAGCAGACAGCAGCCCCAAATGCCCTTTTATCCCTCACTCAACCTAAAGTTTTTCTAGGAAGTCTTGCTGGGCTTTGGTCACCAGGAAAAAAAAGTGATGTAACCCTGGTTAATGAACCTGACTCAGATTGAGGTTTGCCCTTTATCAAGCCCTTATGTGCCCCTGGTGCAGGCAGTGCAGGAAAGCCCCTCTAAGAAGATGCCATGGGGCTCCCTGCTCCAACAGAGCTCTCAACTTACAGAGTGGAGAGGGATTGGAGAGTGTCAAAAGCTCCTGGTGAGATGGTGCTGATCTGATTATCGTAGAGCGAAAGCAGCCGGACATTTCGGAGGCCCGTGAAGCTGTCATTGTGAATGCAGCTAATGCGATTGTTCCTTAGCATTCTGCAGAAACAAGGAGGAAAGGAGAACAGGGCTCCTCCAGGCCCACTTAACTTACTTTTCAAATGAACTCCCTTTCTAGATTTACATGAGTTAAAGGCAGAAAAGACCACAGAAATCATTCTGATATTGGGTCTGACCCTCTGGAGGTCTGGTGAAGCCCAGGGATCCCTTTACATAATAATGCTTTTATTTATCTATATTTATTGTTATCAATACATTAATAATATGTATTTTTTATTTCAAATAGCAATATTAAAATTAAGTACATTAATATTTTCATAAAATAAATACATCAATAAAATACAGAATATTACAAAGGAAATGAAAGATATTCCAAAAACAGTTTGTAGACAGGAAGACTGTAATTATATTTGATCTAGCAATGTCTAATAACTACATAATTTTGAAGTTATGAGTGTAAATGATATTTTGAAATCAAATAGGCAAAAAATTAAGCAAACACCTGTAATTTTTATTGGTGACAAGATCTACTGCCACTTTTCCTAAGAAGTAAGAACTGTGATGTACTGTCTACATTCATGATTGAAGGAAAATCTTAATTTCAGGGTTTTTTGGGGGGAAGAAATAATGGTGTAATTTTTTTCTCATTTAAATTTGTGGTCTACTTCTGAAATGTTTCTACAGACCCCCAGGTTAACAAACTCTGACTCAATACAAATTTCTCATTTTATAGATGAGAAAACACAGTCCAGGAAGAAGTAACTTGGTCAAAATCACAGATCTGGCAAGTGACAAAGACAAGTCTGGAACCCAGCTGCTTTTTAAAAATCAAAGTTCCCTTGGCATAAATAGAGGGATGGGTGGGTAGTGTAACAGTCCTAGAGTCAGGAATATCTGAGGTCAAATTTGGCCTCAGACTTTGACTAGCTGTGTGACCCTAGATGAGTTACAACACTGATGAAAGAAAGAAAGAAAAAGAAGAAAGAGAGAAAGAGAGAGAGAGATGAAAGAGAAAAAGAAAAAGAAAGGAGAAAGAAGAAAAGGAAGGAAGAGAGAAAGAGAAAGACACTTAATAATTACCTAGCTGTGTGACCTTGGGTAAATTGCTTAACCCCATTGCCTTGCAAAAACTTAAAAAGAGAGAGAGAGAGAGAGAGAGAGAGAGAGAGAGAGAGAGAGAGAGAGAGAGAGGAGGGGAGAGGAGAGGAGGAGGGGAGGGGAGGGGAGGGGAGGGGAGGGGAGGGGAGGAGAGAGAAAGAAAGGAAGGGAGAAAGGAAGATTAGGAAGGGGAAAGAAAGAAAGAAAGAAAGAAAGAAAGAAAGAAAGAAAGAAAGAAAGAAAGAAAGAAAGAAAGAAAGAAAGAAAGAAAGAAAGAAAGAAAGAAAGAAAGAAAGAAAGAGAAAGAAAGAAAGAAATTGAGAAAAAGAGAAAAAGAGAGAGAAAAAGAAAAAGAAAGAAAGGAAGGAAGGAAGGAAAGAAGGAAGGGCCGAATGGAGGAAGGGAGGAAGAGGGATCCCCTCCATGTTGTCTCTCCTTTTTGCTATCATAATCAAAAACAGCTACTTCTCTATCCATTCATACACAGGGTTTACACACACACACACACACACACACACACACACACACACACGCACGCACGCACGCGCGCACACACACACAGATATTTTCCCTCTCCTGTCACTGTACTCTGCACAGCCTTTGTGCTGGCTGTCCCCCCTCCCCAGACCTGGCATGCTCTGCCCTGGCCCCTCTGCCACTTGTTTCCTGGTATTTTTCAGGTCCAGCTCACATTCTGCATCCCCCACTTGTTGACTCACTTGCATGTGCATGCATGTGCATATTTGTATTTGTGCATGTGTGTTTGTATTTTTTCTTTTACACCAGAATTATGATGCCCTCTGTGTAGGGAGGAGGGAGCACAGCACAATGGCTAGAGAAAGCTGGCTGCAGAGTTAGGGAGACCCATTCCAGCCCTCACCCTGTCTCTTGCTGGCTGTGGGACCCTGAGTTCCCAAGATGCTTAACCTTTCAAGGTCCCTGGCAATTCCCTTTGACTCTAGATAGATTCTGGACAAAGTGCTGATCTAAAGTTTTCCTACTGGGAATTTCAGTGAAAATTATCAGTGAAATCCAGGTCCAGACCAAATGCATATGTGTGTGTTATATGTGTGATCTACATGAGATCTTATGCATATGGATATAAGCGTTCTGTCCATGTGTGTATCTATCTATAGCTATAATTTTTTTTTTAGGTTTTTGCAAGGCAATGGGGTTAAGTGGCTTGCCCAAGGCCACACAGTAGGTAATTATTAAGTGTCTGAGGCCACATTTGAACTCAGGTCCTCCTGACTCCAGGGCCGGTGCTCTATCCACTGCACCACCTAGCTGCCCTATAGCTATAAATCTTAAGTATCTACAATGACTCTTTGGCACTCAAGAAGGTTGGCCCTTCAGTATGTTGGTGTTGTGTTAGGATCATGAGGATGGACTCAAAAAGGACCCCTAAGCCTTCAGCTTGTGACAACAGAGAATTTATGACCATAAAACCTTTTATAACCTAGATAGTGCTAAAATAATAATAATGATAATAATAATTTTTTGTAACAAGGCAACAGTAATGAGAATTCCCATTATCTGTTGGCATTCCCATCTTCCTTGCTATCATTCTCTTTCATTTTAATACATATTGTCTATACCCGCACAGCTATTATTCCCATCTATTGTCTCCCAGGTACTCACAGGGTCCTCAGGCCATCTAGACCCCGGAACATACCACTCCGGATGGATTCCAACTGGTTGACAGTCAGGTGCAACTCACTCACTGAGGCTGCCCCTTCAAAGGCACCATCTTCTATCTCTGCCACCTTATTATTGCTGAGGTTACTGGAGGCAGCAAGACAGGAAGAGAAATCGGAACCACATGAGGGCTTTGAATCCAAAACTGTATATTTGTGAAAGTCTTCTTTTCCTTCCCTTCTCCTTTAGAATTCTCTCAGATTTTGTCCCTGGACTCTAGAGAAACTCCCATCCAACCAGAAACCTGATCTCCTGTTTAGTAGTTCTCTAACAGAAAACTCCTGCCACCATGCCATTCCCGATGCCTGGAATTTCTCTTCAACCTCAAAATCTGGGCTTCTTGAGTCTTATCCAATTTTTCAGCCTCTAGTTCAAATGCCACCTCATTTGTGATACCTTACGTCCCTTCCTTCCCTTAAACATTCATGAATCTTATTTTATTTTATTTCATTTTGGTATATTCATTGTATTCCCCTGCCAGAACATAAATTCCTTGAGGGCAGACTGTCTAATTCATCCTGTGCATGAGCACAGTGCTCCAACACATTCTAGAGGCAAGTAGAATATTTGTTGAATCAAATTGGACTCACATTTTCTTCAGATGTGGAAGTTTTTTAAAAATGCCAGTGGCCTCTAAGATTGAGATTTCATTGTTGTTCAACCGTCTGTGGTAGGCAAAGAAGAAAAGAGATATGAGTAGAAGTTAATAGTCACTTCCAAATGAAGAAGTTGACATGGATCATATTAGGAGTATCTCTGGGGATTCCATAAAAATATATCACCACCTCAAAGAAAGTTGCCTCATTAAGCCAGATAACCTAATCCTGTTAAAAGAAGATGATAGACCTAGAGCTAAAACAGTGAAAATATTAAAATTATCTTTTCAATATGAATAAATTACATATATATTGAATGTTTGCCTGTATTGAAAAATACACAAATGTGATAGCTTAAAGTCAAATTTTGACTAATAGTTCTATCCTGAAAAAGGAGGTATTATATTCACTAAGGTCATGTTTTTACTACTTTCCATTAAAATCTTTTTTAGCTCAGGTGTTTATTTAAAAAATATTTTTATAGTATTAATTTGGTTTAACTGAGATCTCAATTTGCCATAGCAAAATCCATAATATGATTGAATTTCACAAGCAGACTCTTGGCAAATCAGCAGCACCTATTTAAGGGAACAAAAAGAAAATCTTTCAAAACAGAACACTAATTAATTTTCTAATCACTATTTCCCATTCACCTAAGTTGCATCTTCAGGCTCAAAAGACACATATTTCATATTATTTCCAAGAAGAATAGGGTAATTTACATATATGAATACTTATTTACCTTTACAATATTCCTTGGGTAGGAGGGAGGCATATTTATACTCATTTTGTAGAATGAGACACTGGGGTACAAATAGCTTACACTGTCTAAAATCAGTCAGTTAGTCAGCAGCAAAGGAGCAAAACTGTTCTGACATCTTATCAAAGGGTGGAACCAGTCATCCCACCAACATTCATGGAAGATGGCCATCTGCCAATTTAATCTTTCAATTGTTCTACTGGTTTCAGAAGGTTTTGGAAGGTCTCAGGATAGGTGGCCCTAATAGCCATAATACCTACATTCTTTATGATAAAGCAGTGATTGTGATGGGGGTCACTAGCTACCCCACCTCCAGTAGTCCCCAAGATTGAACAGAACAAGGAGACTGTCTCTATGGCAGCTGTAGAGAAATAAAGCTAGGAGGCAATCCCAGAAAGAACAAGAGAGGAGAGTAGAAACATGGAAGGGGAGAGGCAGAGGGAAAGGGGGAGAAGGAGGGAAGGAGTGGTTTGGGTGGCAGAGGGGGTGTCCTCACAGCTCTGTGGTGGACTGCGGGATTCGCTCTGGGATCTTTGTAAGTTTGAGGTTAGAACATTCAACCACGTTGGATTCGCAGCGACACTTGTGAGGGCAGATGGCATCACTACTGCACTCGCTGTTCAGCTGATAATCCTCTGTGCCTGGCTCGAGGGAAAGAGGTAGGAGAAAACAGGAAGGGGTGCCTGGTGCAAGACCACCCTGGTCTCTACCCTCCCCAGGTAGGCATGCAGAGACTTCAAGACCCTTGTCCAAGCCTTCCACCACCCAGACCCTCCCAGGGATCTCCATGCTCATCCACACTCCTCGAAGATCCCTTACCTGGAAGGAAGTATTGCTCTTTTGCTGTAGAGATGAAAAATAAAAACAAAACAAAGAACTGGCTGGTTGGTTAGAGAACCTGTACCTGCACCTGTTCCAATCTAACAACTCATAGAGATGACCCAGGGACAGAACTGAAGACTAAAGGCTTGGTCCAAGAGCCTCTAAAGTTAGAAAAGCTCTTTTTCAAAGGCAACATCTCACATTTGTCATCTATTATCTGTGTGACATTGAGCAAGTAACTGAATCTCTCTAGGTCTCAGTTTCCTCATTTGTAAAATGGAGGAATTAGATCTCATGTCTTCTAGGATCCCCTTCAACCCTAGATCTTCTGGAAATGGGAGGATTGGACAGGATCCAACCTTGATATTCTGTGACTTGATGCTGGAGGTAGCTTTGTATTTGTTTTATGTGAGCAGGCTAAGGAAATAAAAATAAACTATAGAAATGATCCATCATGAAGAAAGAAAGGTCAGGAGTTATTCTCATTGTGCCAGTGGGGATATGATATAGTTTTAAAGATTTTAGATCCTCTGGAAATGGGAGGATTGGACGGGATCTCTAAGGCTCAGCTTTGACATTCTGTGACTGATGCTGAAAGGTAGCTTTGTATTTGTTTTGTGTGAGCAGGCTAAGGACATAAAAATAAACTATAGAAATGATCCATCATGAAGAAGGAAAGGTCAGGAGTTATTCTCATTGGGGATAGGATATGGAATTGAAGTACTGAAGAATTCAGATCTTAGCTCTGAAAGTGATTTTAGAGGTCATCTTGTCCAAGTCTCCCATTTTACATTTGAGAAAATAGAGACCCAGAGAATCCAAGACCTGCCCAAAGTGATGCAGTTAGGTAGTGGGAGAGCCAGCACCAGAACTCAGGTTTTGACTCTCAGTTTGGGATTTCAAGGGTTGTGATTCTCAGTCCCATACACTCAGCCCTATTGCCCCAATCTACAGGATACCTATATTGGTTTAAGTTGCAGAAAACATTCTTAGAGGAACCTCTGTTCTCACAGACAGTAGGTTCCTGGTTCTCAGGTCTTCTAAGAGATAGAAAAGTCATGCAAAGAAATCTGATGGGTTGTCTGGTGGCAAGGCTATGTAGGGTTGTCTTTATTAACTCTTGAGTCCTAACACTTCCCAGGAATTCTGGGTTCCCATTTCTTCATCCCTGAGAAAGAAGGAGACAGAAAAACAGTTACCTGAGCACCTGAATTTCTTGCTTTTTATCTGCCCAATGCGCTTGTTGGCTAGACGGCGGGGGCTGGCACAGCGGGCTCCACTAGTCTCGATGGGGTTAGTGCGTAAGAAGTCTGCCAACCACTTCAGGTTGCAGTCACAGATGAATGGATTTTGAGCCAGGTGTCTTTCCAAAGTGAAGACAAATATAGAATAAAGAAAAAAAAAGGGTAAGATAACCTTTTTTTGACCTCCATCTAGGCTAGTCACCCTCTCCAAACTATTTTTTTTAATCTTTCCTTAAAGTCTAATTAACTATGAAGTGAGGGAAGAGATTGAAAGAGAAGCAAAAAACTGGGTAGGCAGGACATTGTTCAACCAAGAGGATGAGGTAGGGGAACTGATGGGAATGAAAGGTAGTGAGAGGTCAAGAGAGCTGGCAAGGTAGGGTCAGGGGTTTTGAGGAGTGGTGGGAAGAGATGAGGAGTGACAGAGGAGGGATGAGGTGATATGGACCAAGATGGCAGGGAAAGGAGGGGAATGGAGAGGAAGCTGATGGGGAAGATAGTGGGACATAAGCTAGAAAGGAAGGTAGGGTTTGTTATATGGAGTAATGGGGAAATATAAGGAATATGCTGTCTGGAAAGGGTAAGATGATACAGTCTGGAGTAAAGATCACAAGAAAAGGGCAACTTCAGCCTTTGTAGTTGCCACCAAAGAATGCTGGGAAGTGAAGGATTGGAGAGAGACACTAGGGAATGCGACTCTCCATCAATCTCTGACAACATACTCCCTCCCTCTGGCTTCTGTGCACTTAAAATTTCAGACACTTGCTTCTCTACCACTTGGTGCTCTGGAATCTTCTGGAAAGTCAAAAGTCTAGGTGCTTATAAGGAGCTAGAAGGAAGAGAAGCATCAGCCCACAATAATCAATCCATTGCAATGGTCCTATTGGAAATCTCTGACCTGGAGACTATTTTCACAAAATTGTCAGCTTTTAAATGGTCGTCTTGTCCACTTTCCCAGCCTTTGGTCAAAGCAATGCCCAGAACACATATACCCTTTCGCTTTCTGATATCCTCCTGTCTACAAGGCAGATGTTCCAGACTTTCAACCAAAAATTCTTATTCTTTATGTTTCCCAGTAACAGCAATGGGTATGCTGAAGTCCATCCATAGCCACTGAGTGGCCAGCAGAACATATTTCTAAAACAGCTCACCAAGACTAAGAATTTGTGATTAGTGATCAGGGAACACACAGTCCTCTATAAATCTAATCGGTTCTTTTGAGGATTAACCCTATGATGGCCTCAAGAATTTCTTGTTTTATTAACTGAGCTAGCCTGTCCAAATCAAGACAGGATTTTAAGAACAACCTATTACATCATCTATTCATTTGCTCCCATGTTAATTCCTCTTCACCTAACATTCAAAGTCACACTTTTTTTTCCTGCTATCTGCCTAGTACAAAAACAAAATCACTCAAATTTATATTGCAATTAAAGATTTGCAAAAGCACTTTCTTCACACCAGCTTTGCCAGGCAAGCAATTCAAATAATATCATTTCCATTTTAAGGATGAAGAAATTAAGCCTTGAAGAAGTTAAATGACTTACCCATGAACCCATAGTTTCCAATTGTCCAATGCAGGCCTGCCCCTCCAGGCTGCACTACTGGACTTTTCCAGCACACACCCTAGAAATCTCCCAATCCTGGAAGATCCCTTCCACCCTGGAACTTACACCTCAAAAATACCTGTTGCCTCTAATTGGGGGCTCCTCCCAAAACCTCCACTTAATGAGAGTGACTAGGCCAGTCATTCATTCCCCAAATGGCTGTGCTCTTTTGGACATCATGCATAGGCACCTTCTCTCCCCACTTTTTTTCAGTTTTATTTTATGTGTAATATTCCTCATCCTTGGTCCCTAATAAGCATTTAATAAATGCTTGTGGAATGACTAACTGCCTACCCCAGGGGCTTCATACCCAGGGCCTTTGCCACTCTGCCATGTTCCCTATCCAGTGTCACAGGTCATCTTATCAAGTTTTCCAGGTCTTACACAGCTAAGGCTAAAATGTGGATCTCAAGCACCCAAAATTTAGGTGACAGTCTTATACTTACTGTCTATGCTACTCAGATCCCCCTCTTTATCATAGAATTAGGACTAGAATCAATCAATCAATCAATCAAGAGTCTGTAAATTTAGAACTAGAAGGGGACTTAAAGGTCTTCCAGTCAACTCCCCTCATTTTACACATGGGGAAACTGAGACCCGGAAAGGTTAAATTACTTGTTAGTGTTCACACAGCTAATATGCTCAGAGTCTGGATTTGAACACAGGTCCTCCAAGAGCAAATCCAACTCTTTACTATTAAACCACAGGACTTCTTATTCAACACTCGGATTTTACAAATGAGAAAATTGATGTCCTGAGAAAAGATTTTACTGGTAAAGATAAAAAAGTTAATCAGGTCTACACAACCCTAGATTTGAACCCAGATCCTTGGACTTTGAATCTGATATTCTTTTTATTATACTACATTGCCTCCTTTTAATCCAGTACACATTTTTTAAAATCCTTTTGCAGGTGCTGACCTTTACCAAGAAGATGTTTGCTGACTCTCCAGGGAAGATTTTACCACTATTTGAAAATTCATCGTATTGTAGGAGCTGATGTGTATCCCAAAGAGATCTTTAAAAAAAGGAAAAAGACCCACGTGTACAAAAATATTCACAGCAGCTCTTTTTGTGGTGGCAAAGAAGTGGAAATTGAGGGGATGCCTATCAATTGGGAAATGGTTCGACAAGTTGTGCTATAATGAATGTGACAGAGTACTCTTGGTCCATAAGAAATCATGAGCAGGCAAACTTCAGAAAAGCCTGGTAAGACTTAAGTGAACTGATGATGAGTGAAGTGAGTAGAACCAGGAGAACATTAGGCATATTAACAGCAACACTGTGCAATGATCAACTATGATAGATTTAGCTCTTCTCAGAAATCAAAGACAATTCTAAAAGACCTGTAATGGAAAATAGCATCCAAAACCAGAAAAAGAACAATGGATTCTGAGTATACACCATAGTTCACTATTTCTAATTTTGTTTTTTTTTTATATTTTTATTCATTATGTTTTATATTTTCATTCTTCTCATGATTTTTCCCTTGTTCTGCTTCTTTTTTTCACATGACTAATATGGAAATATGTTCAATATGATTGTACATGTATTACCTATACCAGATTACTCTGTCAAGGAGAGTGAGGAGAGAAGGGAGGGAAGAAGAAAAATGTGGAACTCAAAATCTTACAAGAAATGATTGTTGAGGGCTATCTTTACATGTAATTGAAAAAATATAGAAAAAAAATCACATTTAAAAATATTGTAGGGGTTGTTAAGAGAACTTTCCCTAGCCTTCATTATGATATACTTGCTTATGTTTAACTACACCAACCTCTGCATAGCCTACTTCCATCAACTGGGATCTGTCTTAGGAGAGATCCTTATATATTTCTGCTAATTTCTGAATTTTAAAATATTCTACTCTGAATTTTTAAATGTTCTGAGGTTGGAGAGAAGTATTTTCACTTTAGGTTTCTTGGATCTGTAGCAAAAACAGGCTGTAAAATTTC
This sequence comes from Macrotis lagotis, assembly GCF_037893015.1. Lineage (NCBI taxonomy): Eukaryota > Metazoa > Chordata > Mammalia > Peramelemorphia > Peramelidae > Macrotis > Macrotis lagotis. Next base: position 78,172,543 of record NC_133661.1, on the reverse strand, counting down.
CACTACTGTGATTAAATAGAATGGTTAATGGATAACCTTAAATACCACATGCAAATAACCATTTCATGCAAGACCTAGCTTCAAAGGGCAGAAAGCTTAGCACAAGAAGGATTATATGGAGAAAACATTTCTTCTCTTCTTTGAAAACCTCCACTCATGTATGATTTTCATGCCTCTTCATGAAATTGAAATGACCTTCATTTCTCAAAATTTATACTAGCAGTTAGCTCTGACAGGTCCTACAGAGAGGTCTAATAGACTCTCTATGTCTCCTAGTCAAGAACTAACCTAGCTAAATTCAAAAATGTACTTGGAAGGGAGTAGATAACTTTTTTTTTTTGGCTACAGCAATTCTTAAAGGCTAAAATACTAAGTTACTGGAATCTTTAAAATGATAGATCCTTGGAATTATCTTCTTTGTTCCTAATTATGCAAGGCAAAGGCAGCAAATAGCCAATCAGACTTAAGGTAAAGCCAAATGCAGGTTTTGCCTGTATAGATAGAAAAGCTGTTCTAGACAAGTTTCTTTCACTGGGGCCATTAGGGATACCTTGAAAGGAGGACTTTCAGTCCATCAACACACCAGAGCTGACTGGGTGTCTTCAAGTTAAGGGAAAGTCAATTTGAGTTGAATTTTCTTAGTTCTGAGAATCCCACAGGTTTAAGCAAAGCAATGGTTCTTAAAGAGACTTAGTAAAGAAGATGGCTCCAGGTGTTTGTAATTTTTTAAAACTAGTTTTAATCTGCATATACTTCATCAAATATACAATAATTAAAAGAGTTTTTAGATATGTGATAGCTAGAGAGATTTTTCCTCAAAAGTTCTATTCTAGGATAAAAAAGGTTCAGTGTATGATCCTGGTGAAATCTTGTGTTTGGGGACAGAAGACTAGCCTGCCTAAGGAGCAAGAAATTAATAACTAGTGGATTGGCCACAAAGTGATAAATTCTTCTGCCATGATGAGCCTTGAAATAAAGAAAAAAGGCATATTGCACTCCTATTTCTTCAGAGACCATGGTAAATCAGCAAAAAAGAGGCAGATAATGCATAGAACAATTTTTAAGGCATCTTTGAAAATTAAACTGCTGAGATTCTAAATGTGAAATCTTAAGCCAGTTACCAACAACTGAACCAACTCCCTAATGACACTGTTGGCATCGATTAAACTAAACATTATTAGGAAGTTAGAGCAGAATGGAAAGATAGCTTAAGGTTCTTCTCAAAGAGATTAAAAAGAAGAGCTTATGAAGTTTCATTGAGCATCCAAAGACGAGAAACACTATTCATGGAATACTTGGTCATGAGACATCAATGCTAACCATGAGCATAGGCACATAGGCTACCATGTATAGAACTGTAGTTTATGAACCAGCATTTATTGTAAAAATAAGTTAAGAAATTCCATTAAAAATGACAAGTCCTCCAAATCAAGTCAACACATGCTTCAATACTCAGTGACTTCATTGTGAAAATGGGTACAAGGCAAGATAATAAAAAAAAATAAATAAATTGGGCAAAGGTTGGAAGATTATTCAGAAATCTCATACCTGTATGTCATGAATACTTACTTTAAGAAGAAAGTATGAAGGGTATGACAAACATAGCAAAAAATTAGTTAGACCTTAATAGATATAAAAGATTTATCTATCTATCTGTGATAAACCATTAACTGGTTGGTGAAAAAGGCAAAATCAGAACCAAATTAGAAGAATAAAGATTTTTTAAAAATGGAAGTTACATGTACTTGTAGTACATGCAATCAATCATTAACAGGTATTTATTAAGTGCCAGCTATGTGCTAAACACTATTCTAGGCTCTGGAGATAAAAAAAAATCCAATAATAATTAAACAATTGCTGCCCTCAAGAAACTTGGAATCTGAGAAGACAGTATGCACATACATAAGTTTATATAAATCATGTGAAGGAATCAAGAAATATCTCAGAAAAGGGTGTTTGAGGTGAGATTTAAAGGAAACTGGGGATTCTAGGGGACAAAGGTGGGGAAGCAGTGCATTCTAGCCATAGGGGACAGTCTCCAGTCCAACCTGTTTAAATAAACTGTTGACAAAAAAAGGGAGAAATAAGAATAACATATAATTTGTATAATGCTTTAACATTTGCAAAGTGCTTTCTTCTGCCAAATGAAGAAAAAGTAAAGACGTTGACTCTGACTAGGATCATTTCTTAGACAAGTGTGACCAATGTAAGACAGCTGGCACAAAGATAAGGCCAAATGAGCCCAGAAACTGTCTAATCAGAAGGCCTTGATCCTCTTGCTACATAGAAGACATGGCAGCCGGAGGTGACACTAGTTTGGAACACAAGTTCCTATGTAAAATATTTCAGAAAAGGATTACAGAAGATCATATCAGTAGCAGTCCATAAAACAGTACAAGCAATAGAAGGGAAAATGAGTTTGGATAAAACTCAGCATGAAACAAGGCTAATATGGAAATATGTTTTCTATGACTTTACTTAAATAATGGGTCTTGTATTGTTTGCCTTATCAATGGGTCAGGGAGAACCTAGAAATAGGGAGCAAATTTGGAACTGAAAATAAAAGCTTCCATTAATTCATTAAATTTTAGTTGAAAAATAAGTTAGTAAAATAAATTAGTAAAAATAAATAAATAAGGAACCTTAAACAAATAAATGAAGTCAGAATCATTCTAAAAGCACAATCTTAGATTGTGAGACATGGGAGACACTGGCATGGGCCTACCCCATATGGCGTGCCTGCATCAAAGAAGGTGTTACAAAGCTGCAGTAGCTCAAAAGAAACATGAGATGCACAAATTTAGAGACACCTCCACTCCAAATGTTCATATGAACCAATTGTGCCTAACCCATGATAAAGTCTCCTAATCTCATATTGATCTGAGTAGTCACAGACTGATATGTTGCACCTTGACCCCAACTTAGTGTTATTAATAACGAATGACAACAACCAACCAAAGGCATCTGTAGCTGATATTTGATGTAGTACCAAAAACTGATAAGAAATAGAACAGATGTGTTAGTATTTCTGTTGGGACCAATCCTCATCCCCAATGATGGGAGAATTATCTCATTTGGATTCTGAATATCTAAGTACCTACTGTGCTACATGAAGAATGAAATATGACATGAAAATGGTATTTAAAAAAAAGACAAGTTGGGAAGAGCAGCCAAACACCATCAAACACATAAAGAAGAAATCTATATTGGAGGTGACACAATTTTAAAAGCATCCAGAGAACGATTTTCAAAACATTTTAAAATATGGAAAAGATCACAGTTACTATCATCATCCAAAAAAGATGACCAAGAAGACATCAGACCATATGCCAACTTTCTTGTGTTTATAAAAAATTTTAAGAGAACAGACTAGACACATGTCAAGGATATATCCTTGATGAAAATATGAGAAGAAAAGAGGCAAGATTTCACAGAAAGCTTTCCACAACAAACCATATCTTCATTGGTCACACAATTTATTATTACAGTAAATATGAGATAGCACTGAATTTCTTATTTGCTGGTTTCCTGAAAGCATTTGACTAATATATGAGGCAGGAGAGGGGAGTACCTGGGACTGGCCAAGGAAAGCCCACTGCTTATGAACATATGAAATATGCTTTGCTTAACGCAACCTCCATGTGAACTTGAGCATGTACAAAATTATTTTTAATAAGTTTACAAGATGAGGAAGAGGAGTATTTTGTTGGATGCTAAGCCAGAACCAGGAGTACATAAATGAAAAAAAATATTATCTTTTGTTGTTATTGCAGTAAATTTCTTTCAACCCATCTCACTCCCTACCCCTCCCAAAAAGCTTACTCATATAACAAAGAACCAGTTTTGCAGGGCACTGTCCAGTCAAGGGTTTCCTCTTTCTTGTCTGGTGATGTATGAGTGAGAGAAATGTGTTTTAAGCCACTACAGAGAGAGGACTCAGGACCTCCCCACTCAGTGCCGACATATGGAAAATCTCTCATATTTTCCCATCACAGACCACCTAAAATCTCTCCATGGATTCTTGGGTACCTTGTGAACCTCAGAATAAGAATCTCTGCTTTAAGTGGATTTGTTTCACAGAATCACAGAATTTCAAAGCTAGATGGGACTCTGGAGTTCAACCCCTCTAAACATCCCCAACAAATTATCATCCAGCCTTTAGTTCAAGACTTTCAGACACAGCATGTTGTGCAGATATGACTTGACAAAGAAAAGATGGATGGCAGATACACAGCGATGGTATACCCTCAGAAAGACAAGAAATGTATGATTTTTAATCTTTGCATTCCCAGCAACTGTGTCCTGAACACAGGAGAATCCTAAAAATTTTTGCTGAATTGTCTATCACATTTCTCAATTAAACAAGCTCCATAAAATCTATGCATTGCTCAGCACTTGATAGCATCACAGGAACTAGGAGACACAGAAAGGTAGGCTTAATTCTTCTCCAACTAGAGACCATCAATAATCAACCAGTCATACAGGTGGCTCATTCCTTCATGAACAGGTACAAATGAATAGGTAGAAATCGTTCCTTCAACCAGGAAGACACAAATATTAGAAACCGAACTGGAACCAAGAAGTCACCCCAATTCTTCCCTTCTTCATGCATTTTTCTGGCTTTGGAGGCTAATGGGAAAAGTTGGGGCCACTCACAGGGTCTGGATGGCTCGGAGAGAGGTGAAGGTCCCTTTGGCCAGGCTCTGGATCTTGTTGTCATATAGTGAGAGCAGGGATAGGTTCTGGAGATCTTGGAAGGCATCAGCCCGAATACAGTTGATCTTGTTGGCATTGAGAAGGCTATGGAATGAAAAAGAGAAGTAGCAGGAAAAGCAAGAAATAAAGGCTACAATGTACTTGCTGGGATGTAAAGCTTGGAATAGTCTAGAATTTCACTGCCTACAAAGAGGGCACAAAGTTATTATCTTCCTGTGCATTATGAAGAAGGTGTTTGCCTCTCAATTGTGAAGTTATTGGAATTTAAATCATAATGTAATTACAAGAAGTGTGTCCATGATATATTGGCCCACCAAAATTTATCCTGATCCTACCAGTTGTTAGTATGCTCTCCACCTTCCAGAAATTGTTTGTATTTATTTGTGTTCATATTCCTTCTTTGAGCCTCTTTTTCTCTCCCCAAGGGGAGATGGGGGTATTTCTTTTTTATCTCAGTATCCCCAGTTCCCAGCACAGACACTAAATGAATGAAAAAAATGGATGGATGAATTGAAAATCACTGAAAATTGTTGTACTCAAGCATTCAATGGGAATTTCCATATTCCCAATATGGCAACTTGAATAACCGAAGAAAGGAAACTGGGGTCAAGAACCTGCCTAAGCCCCGGGGAAGATCCATGAGTATATTCCCACATAGTCACTGGGATTTAACTAAGTCATAAGATAACATTATAAGATATGCATATGCCTACTCCCAGACATAGCTATATAAAGAAGCCTGATTTCATCTTCATTTTCCTGGCATCCATTGATTAACTCTGAGTCTGCTTTTTGCCTGTTTCCAAATTCTATCTCCAACTCCTTATACATAGAGCACTGAACTGTCTATGGGGACTCCATGGTCTCTTGTCATCCTGATGGGTTGATGATATGCTAACTTAATTGGGATAAAATAGAAAAATGAAATCTCTTCCATCTTTCTCCACATTTTAACTAAAAATGCTTAGGAGCATGAAGTTAGTCCTGGGAACATTTTCTTCAAGTTTTATCATGTGCCCAAAGAGGTCCCCTCCCCTTCCCTCTGGGACAGGTCCACATGAGTATGCATAAGGTGATGATCCTTACAGTAGCTGCAGGGTGTAGAGACCTCCAAACACTCCCCTGGGCAGGTCTGTGATCTTATTTCCATAAAGAACACTGGGGAGAAGAAGCAGAAAGAGAAAGTTAGATGGATAAGCTCTCCTCACCTGGATCTCTCTATTTACTTCTATATTAGGAACATGGACTCAGAGTTCTGAAAGAGTAAGGGAAAACCACAGCTCTATTCTCGCTAAGGATCATTGATAGCAAACCATTGGATTTTGAAGGTATGTACCTCTTAATGATAATCTATATGAATTAAGAGAAAAACCTCTTCAATGCAGGAGAGGCAAATTTCCACTATTCCAAAGCAGTATTCTTAATGTTGCTCCTTCTTTATCACACTCCCAACAAATGGACTCAGTTCTCCAGTGAGCTACATGGGGACTGGACTGGGTCTGTATCACCTTAAGGAGAACTGATTTGGCATAAACATCAGAAATCAGCAAACACTACAGATAAGGAGTTTAGTTTATTGATCTCCAGAATTAAGGCATAATGAAGAAAGTGTTAATAATGTGAATTAAATTTAAAAGTGTATCACAGTTCTCAGAGATCTGCATGGGGTTCAGAGCCTCTGCCAGAAATTCTTCTTAACTGTTGAATTCACTGTCATCAGACCTGGAGCCTCTTACCTCTACTCTGTCCCTGGCAAACCTGGCCCTGTTTTATCTTTAACACCTTCTCCACCTGTGCCCTGGGTTCTAGATGAGACTCCAGGGGCTGGTCCCATTTAGGAGCCCCCAGTTGGTGCTGGGCACAGTGCTAAGAGTTCAGTATTACTCACAGAGAATTTAAGGATCGAAGACCCTGGAATGCATCAGGGGCAATCTCAGAGATCTGGTTGTTGCTCAGGTCACTGGAAACCAAAGAAAAGGGAGAGAATTCATCAACTTCATCAATCACAACCAAATTTTCCACTTCCTAGGTAATTCCCTTTTAAGAAAGTAAATGTACTTTAGTTTTGTTTTATCATTTCATCTCATAAATAGTTTATTAGATATAAAATGGGGTAGATGTGGTCTTTCCTCTTTTATTGATGAGGAAAGACAAAGTAAGGACCACAGAATCCTGGCATATGGGTCAGAATAGTTTTGGAGGTCATCTAATTCAATCAGCTCCTTTTACAGAGGCCCCTGAAATCCAGAGAAGGTTGAGTGTCACATAGGTAGTAAATGGCAGAAATGGAATCCAAAACCAGATCCTCTGACACTAGATGTTATTTCCACTGCAGCACACTTCTTCCTTTTTAAAAAAAAATTATTTATTTAAGGCAATGGGTTAGGTGACTTGCCCAAGGTCACACAGCCAGGCAATTATTAAGTGTCTGAAGCTGAATTTGAACTCCGGTCATCCTGATTCCAGCATCTATGCTCTATCCACTGTGCCACCTAGCTGCCCCCAGCACACTTCTTTCTTAAGTTTAAAGCATTGACTTGTCATGAATAAGTAACACTGCTAAGAAGAGAATCCAGAAACCTCATGGACTTCTAGAGCTGAAAGAACTCTTATAAGCTATTTAATTGAATTCCCTCATCTTCAAGATGTAGAAATCGAGTCCCAGGGAGGTTAAGCAGCTTTCCTACAGTCATACATACATACAGTGAGTAAGTATCTGAACTGGGACCTAAACTTTTGATTCTGAGTCAAGGTCATTTTCTTCTATAAAGCACTGGCTCTCACTACAGTCTTTTTTATTCTTTGTCTATCCCCATCACAATATTCTCTATGCTTTCTTTAGCCCTAAGTCCTGACCTGCCATTTTCCAGGATCAGAGAAAAGATCTGTCCATTGAGAGTCAGTGGGCTCAGTCCCAAACACTGCAGTGAAGACAGAGGTGGGAGAGAAATAAAATTACACAATTATACAAAAAGGAAGAAGTGTGCTGCAGTGGAAATACAATTATAAAGCCAGATGGACAGATTTGTGCTCACTTTCAGATTCCGTAGCCCTTCCTCTTCACCTGCCTAACACCCTAGGTAAATACAGAAGTCACAGGGTGAGTCTTAAGCAGGTCCAGAAGTATACTAGTTAGCTGAATATACTTACATTCTCCTCAACTTTCTGTAGGGAGAGAAGGCTCCGGGGGGGATTGATTTGATGCCATTGAGCTCCAGACGGCTGCAGAGAGAAAAACAAATAGGAAAATTAAGGACTTGATTCCATAGTTTACAGGAAACCCTTGAGCTGAGTACCTATGAGAACCTCAGCTACCAATTAATTCCTTGCCAGAAGGCAGCTTCTTCCAGCAGCCTTGGCATCATCTTTACCCACCTGGGGAATCCACCCAGCATGATAAGCTGTACTTATCCAAAAGGAAGAGGCTGATGACTTCCAGTGAATTGTTGGCCCAAAGGCCAAAGTCCCCATCGAAATCCTCTAGGGAAGCAGTGGGGAGGAGGGCTGTTATTGCTTCAACTTACAACTAATTAAAGTTGCATATGTTATCAAAAAGAAAAGCCTTGTTGAGGCCAGAAGGCATTTCTGGTTGAGTTGAAAAGTTTCTAAATGAGAAAATGTAATAACATTCCCTCTCTTGTCCACCACCTTTCAGCCCTAAGCTCTCAACGACCCCAGGGTCAGTGTCTGGAAGCTGGGGCTTCAGAAACCCAGGCAAGAGGCAGCTCCTGCCTTCATGGAATCGGGATCCTACATCTAGAGAGCTCAGAGACCTCAGAGGCTCTCCAGTCCAACCCTTTCTTTTCACGGTTGCAGAAACTGAGGCTCACAAGGTAACATCATATTAAATATCTGAGCTAGGATTTAAATCCGAATCTTTTAGTCTCCAAGTCGAGACCTCTAGCCATGCCCCTTTGCCCCTGATGCTTCCTCTTCCCCAAGTAAGGCTAGGAATTTGGAAGGATGATCTAGCAGCAGGTTAGCCTATATCCTCCCTAGAAAGGATAAAATAGACTAATTCTAATAGACTCCAAGAAATAGCTGAATGGGTCCTGCTTGAAGGGGGGCCACGGCTGATGACAGGTCTTTGCCAGGACTGGTCTTGGGTACCCTGTAAAATGAAAACTTCATACGAGATATCAAGGCTTAAACTGAGCATACCCTCTGACTTTTCTCTCTCTGATACTTCCCAAGACCCCATGCCCTGCATCTTCCCTCCATCTAATCAATTGTCTATCTGCTGGGTTAAAGGAGGTAACAAATTGCATAAGCTACATCTTCCCTAATTCAGAGTGAATTTCTTTTCATTTGGAGGGCAGAAGCAGGTCTGTGACTTCTTCAATGAAGGAAGCTCCCAGTGAGAAGCTACCTCTACTAATTCAGATCCATACTCGAAAGTTCAAATCTTAGATGCCAAGGACCCCCAAAGGCTAAATGGCAGCCAGTGCATGTCAGAGACAAGACTGACTCCAAGGACACCAACTCGCTGCCCACTATGCCAGGTTGCCTCTCTCCTCCTTTCCTCAGTCAGCAGGAGCTTCATAGTCCAGAACTGGCAGGGTTAAGGATGGCGACTAGAAGTAGCCATCATTGCTTGGGAGATGGAGTCCTGTATTGAGGAGATCCCCTAGCTGGGGCAGGGTGGGGGGAGGTGGGGAATAGATCCAAGTTCTAATTTAATTAGTTGAGTGACCTTGCAATCACTCCTTTATCTGGGCTTCAGTGTCCTCTTCTGTGAAATGAAGGGTGAGATAGAACAATTCCAAAAGATCCAGCCCAGAAATTAAGTATTTTTATGACAACTTTTATTATCCTAATTTGAACTGGCAGCACAGAATGACCTGTGCTGAGCTCCCATTTGGAAACCATTATGGGATAGATTTGTCCTGAGCCTCTACCATCAGCCAGTTCTTCTGCTAAGAAAGCTATCATCCTTGCAGAAACTAATAACTACTCATAATTATTTGGCCCTCAAAGTTTACAAAGCTTTTTATATCCTTTATCTCATTTGAACCTCACAACCACCCATGAAGTTGATTCTGTGTGTATGTGTGTGTTTTCAGATCTATGATTTTTTTTAAATATAAAGAACTGACAAGGTCAAAAAAGCCACTTTATAGAATTTCCTGGAACATTAGGAGCTTAAGTGAGTTACTCAGTCACACTGATAGGACTTGTGTCCAGGACAGCCCGCCTCTGAGCCATTATGCCACATTACTAAACTCTCCTTTCCAAGGATATCTCAAAGTTTCTCTTTTATTTCTATCTGGATATTTTTATTTTCTAAAGTTATTCATTTGGAGATTAAGAAACCTTAAAGCAAACATTTATTTGCTCCTGATTCTATTAACATACTAGAAATGGAACTTAGCAATCTTGGTTCTTTGCCAAGTGCTCAGAACAAGAAACTTTCTTAGAACCTCTCAAGTCCTCTTTCAGCCCCCAATATCCAGTCTTGGCAATGGGCCCTGAGACCTACAGTGCTCTAGTCTTCCCCAATTCACCTAAGCAGGGGAGACAGACCATATACAAATCCCAGATAATCTGAAGAGAGAGGACCTGAGCCAAGCCTGGCCACAGCCCACCCCCCATCCCTGGACATTCTTCCCCACTACTCACATCTCTGTCATGGTCTCAGGTAGATTGGCTGGGATGGCGGTGAGTCCTTTGCCACGACAGTCTACAATCCCATTGCTGCAGGCGCACATAGGTGGACAGGAGCCTGAGGACAGGGTACAGACAGGGGCCCGGGTAGCCTCTCCTTGGCCTACAGAGAGTAGTAAAAACAGTGGCTAAGGGACAAAAGATGTGCAACTACTTGGAGGTAGGAAATGGTCCATGCACAGAGGCTGGTTTATTTTGATTTACTATTAAAACATCTCTTCCTCTGTGCAATACAGAACAAGAAATGGGTAACATAATCCCATGATAACAAGTTACCACTGATTTAGAATACGTTATCATTATTGAGTACAAATCCAGCCTCAGATACTTCCTGAGCAAGCCTCTTAAACTGTCTGCCTCAACTGTAAAAAGGGAATATTAATAGCACCAACCACTCAGGGTTGTGGGGATCAAATGAGAAAATATTTATAAAATCTATCTATCCTTGTTTGGGGTCCTCCTGATCCAAAATCAGTATCTATGATTAGAAGAGAGAGGTGGGAGTGCAGGATTCCTATATGTCTTAAGAACTGGAGGTCATGATAATAAATTGATGAGACATGATAATAAATAGAAATAAATAGCTTATGCAAGTATAGGCTTTACAATTCACAAAGTGCTTGATGCGCATTATCTCATTTGATTCCCAGAGCAGCCCTGTGAGATGGGTAATAGAAATATCCTGTTACAACTCCTATGACATTTGAGGTTAGTAGAATTTAAGAGCTAGAAGGAATATGCAAGCTGGGAGGGATTAGAAAAGCACAGATTAAAAGCATGAAAGGGATCTTGGAAGTCACCTAGTGAAATGCTCTCATTTTAAAGATGAGGAAACCAATACTCAAGAAGTCAACTTGTTGGACAAATAGGAAGTAAGGATAAAATTTGAACTCAGGTCCTCTAGTTTCCCCAATCCTGAACATTTTCCACAGTATCATTCTAGATCATGTGATCATAACTTCCAAGTTGACAGGTGAAAAAAATCTGAGGATTAGAGGGATGAGATGAGTTCAGAAGAGATCTCAGCTCTAAACTCTCTTGCTAGATTTGGGGCTCTCTAACCACCCCTCAGGTTGCTAAGCTAGGTTAGCAGATAGGAAGTATATAAGAGTTGCAACCTTGGCTATCTTAAGAAGAATTTATCATCATGAACTCAACCATGGAAGACCAACCTCTTCCCCCAGTCAGTGGGGAGTTACCAAGCAGGGAGATGAGCAGGGGGTAAGAGAAATATATACATATGGTCCCCTTGCTGTCTTCCTGGGAGCTGGAAGCCAAGAGAAGACCTTGTACGGTGACTTGGTTAATAAAATATAGTCTCCCAGGGACTTGTATGTAGTCATATACCCCATATCAAATTTCAGGCATCCAGAATATCTTTTGATTCAAAACTGCTACAAACCTACATAACAAGTTGTAAACTACTAGCAATAGCACTCACTTTTTCTCATCTTCACGTCTCTTACTATATGCTGCTCCTGTACACTCTAATCAGTTCCCTTTGTAACCCTCTATATTTTAGTTCTTTTATTTAAAAAATATGATTCCTGGGGCAATTAGGTGGTACAGCACCAGCCTTGGAGTCAGGAGGACCTGAGTTCAAATCCAATCTCAGACACTTAATATTTACTTAACTATGTGACCTTGGCCAAGTCACTTAACCCCATTGCCTTGCAAAAAAAATTAAAAAAAATAAAATTATAATGGGTCCCTGGGTGCCTCCAGCTGCTAAGAACCCCTGACTAGACAATCTCTAAAGTCTTTTTTGTCTCTGTAACAGGATTAATGATTTGAAAGTAGATCTGGGTGTGCAGTGGCAGCATTGATCTGACTGCTGCATCAGACCTGGAAAGAGGAGGGATGAGTGATAAAGAAGGTTCTACATGCAGGACAGATGACAGGAAATCTATGAGGTTAGAATGTGAAACATGACTAGGGCTGGTTGGCTCTGGTGAGATATGAGAGAGAGATATGAGACAACTCATCAAATGATCCACAAGCATTTATTAAATACCTAATATTTTCCAGGCACTCTGCTTGAGAGTTACAGATAGAAAAACAAAAATGAAATCATTTTTGTTCTCAAAACAAAATTCTCCCTGGAAAACTATGATTTGATATCACCTTTTGTAAGAAAAACAATTCCTCATTGTAACATTAATAGCAACATTATGTGATGATCAACTCTGATGGACTTGGCTCCTCTTGGTAATTCAGTGATCAAGGGCAAGTCTAAAAGACTTGTGATGGAAAATGCCATCCTCATCCAAAGAAAGAACCATGGACTCTGAATGCAGACCAAAGCTTAGTTTTTCACTTTTTCAAAATTTGCTCTGTTTTTTTCCTTTCTCATGACTTTTCCTTTTTGTCCTGATTCTTCTTTCACAACATGACTAATATGAAAATGTTTAACATGATTGTACATGTATAAGATTATTTTGTTAAGAACTGAGGAGACAAGATAATACATAGAACTAAATAGTTGGTGCTAGCTTAGGCTTTACAATTTACAAAGTGCTTGAGGCACATTATCTCATTTGACTCCCAGAGCAGCCCTGTGAGATGGGTAACAGAAATGTGATCTTCTCTTTTTATGTATGAGATTAATAGAACTTAGAGCTGGAAGGGATCGGAAAATCACAGATTAAAAGCATGAAGGGTTCATGGGAGTCATCTAGTGCAATGCTCTCATTTTAAAGATGAAGAAACCAACACTCAGAGAAGTCAACTTGTTGGGCAAATAGGAAGCAAAGATGAAATTTGAACTCAGGTTTTCTAATCTCCCAATCCTGAACACTTTCTACAATACCATTTTAGATCATGTGGTCATACTTACCATTTTGACAGGTGAAAAAACCAAGTGAGATGAGGTATAACCTATATCACATTATTCATTGTCAGAGGAGCAGGGAGAGAACAGAGGGAGGTAGAAAAACATGGAACTCAAAATCTTATTCAAAATGAATGATGAAAACTCTTTTTGTATGCAATTGGAAAAAAATTAAAGAAAATTTTAAAATAAAAAAAGTTCCTATAAGAATAGCATGTCACAACAGCTAATCAGAAATACTTTGGGGCAACAGTACATATGATAAACCCATAACAATATGTCAGGGAATGAGCAAAGATGTTGTGATAGGTCTAGCTGGTGCATGTGAGCAGCCAACAACCGACCTGGAATGGTGAAAAGGGGGCAGTCGGCAGCTTCAGGGTCCTCAAGAGAGAATCTGTCAAATCAGACTTCTAAGCACACTGATAGACTATCCAGGACCCACTGCCCTACTTCTACCCTGATAATGGCACCAGGTTATAGCTAATGATTCAATTCTGCTAACATTTATTAAGTACCTACTATGTGCAAAGTACTAGGGGTGAAATGACATGATTGATACAGCTTTAGAAGCTTTAAGAGTTTACAATCTGATAGAAGATATATACGTAAATAATCACATCCACCTAATCAAGTCAAACTACTAAGATGTTGAGGCTGATCCTCTGAAATCCCTTCTTTTGAAAAGATGGGTTCGGTTAAATCTGGACACAACTACCTCCTTCCAAAAACAGAGTGGAAGTTAGAAATAGCACATCAGCAAAACTTTTATTTTCCTGTTGCATTGAAACTTTTGGTACAAATCTGTATAGAAATAGATATGGTGATCCATATAAAATAGGTACAGTGATAGAAATAGAAAGAGAACAGTGATATCTATATCTCTGGTGATTATTATACAATGCTTCTAAAATACACAGCATGGGAAAGACAAGATTAGACCAGAGAAATGCATGTTTCTTTTTCTCTCTGTATCTTATGAGAGGAAGAATCATATGGTGGGGGAGAGTTAGGGGAAGCAGGGTCTAGGGGAAAACTGGTCCTTCTCACCTGAGCAGCTGAACTCACTCTTCTGGACCTCAGCCACATTGAGACTTCTCAGAGAGGCAGGTCCTGAGCATTGTGTAAAGAGTCCGATGGTGGGACGTTGCCTCAGCCACTGAGAGAGCCAAGCCAGGTGGCAATCACAGAAAAGGTGATTGGAGTGTAAACGGCTGGAAGCAAATGTAAAAACTGGAAAGTTATAATTCTAGTGGGGCCCTCCTATCCATTTCCCCCAAACCATTTCTCTCCCCCAAGCCATATCTGTTGAACTAGCTGACCTTTAAGGACCCTTCCATCTTTAAATCTAGGATCCCCAGGCCACTTAGAAATTGTTTCACTCTCAACAAATATAGAGTCATTTCAGTTATCTGAGACAAAGAGCAATTAGGAAAGAAAATTTGAAACCAAATATTATCCTCCATATCTCAAAGGAAAAAGCAATTAAAAAGAAATTTTAAATTATCCATTGTCCTCCCTCCCTCTCCCTCCCCCCAGTTTTACCAATCAATCACCAAGTTATTCACACAGACCAGAACTGTGCTAGATGCTGAGGGAAATACAAAAGCTATGGGGCAAGACCTAAGAACTCTACCCCCAGGGAGCGTTCGTAGTTTTTCTATCCATCTGACTCCTTAGTAGATGATCGAAAGTCGATTGTGCTTGAATTGGCTGATTGCAATATCTCTATTCTGCTCCCAGAGCATACTCACAAAGTCCGGAGCTTGGGCATGTGGTTGAAGCTGGAGACGGGAATGGTGGTGATGTTGTTGTTATTCAGTGTCCTATGCACAAGAAAACCAGCATCATTCATTCAGCAAACGGCCAATGGGGAACGGTCACGCGAGGGGAATCTGGTCATCTGCTCTGGTGATGTGAAAGCATCCGGACTAGTACTTTGTCCATTCATCCATTCTACCAAAGCACCACTAACTACCTAGCACCTGCCAGCTGCTCAGCACAGTGTTAGGTATTTTAGGGGCTAGAATATGGGGGAAACATTGGTCACAGTCCCTTCTTCAAGGAGTGTGAAAAACCCAAATGAGGCAGCTAGGTAGAAGAGTGGATAGAGCTTTAGGTTTGGGATCAAGGTGATCTGAACTCAAGTCCAGCCTCCGACATTTACTATGTGACTCTGGGCAAGTCACTTAACCTCTGTCTCTCAGTTTCCTCAGCTGCTAAATGAGGATATTAAGATTCACAAGGCTGTTGTGAGGATGAAATCTTTATATTTATTAAGAGTCTGGTACATAATAGGCATTTAATTCATGTTTATTGAAGCATTTTATATCTATTATTCTAGTTGATCCTGATAACAATCCTGTATATGCTACAAGCACTACCTTCATTTTCACAGGTAAAGAAGCTGAGCCCCAGAAGTGAAATGACTCACCCAGGGTCATATAGCTAGTGTTGAAGTTAAGATCTGAACCTAGGTCTTCCAGGTTCCAAGTCCAAAACTCTTCACTTTTGAAGAGAAACCAATGAGGCCTGAAGAGGTTCACAACAATATGGGGGATCACAGGAGGGAGAGATCATGGAGGGATGGAAGAGGCAGTGGGACCTGAACCAGCCTTAAAGGAGGGAGGAAGAAGGACATCTGGAGAAAGCACGGTACAAGCACCATCTAGGGATTCAGCAGACTAGAGAATTCCTTCTGGGGAACACGGAGACAATATAGTACAATGGGTAGCACAACAGACTTGGTATCAGAAAGAACTGGCTTCAAACTTTACTTTTGACCTAGCTGGGATCATGGGCAAGTCCACTCTAGGCCTCAGTTTCCTCATGTGTCAGCAAACAATAAGCATTTATTAGGGGCCTGCTAGGTGTTAGGCACCCCATCTTGTGCTGAATTTGGGGACTGAAAACTAGAAGAGAGTCCCTGTCCTCAAGGAGCTCCCAGTCTAATAGAGGAAGCCAACATGTGAAAAGAAGATGACAAGTGGGTGGGAGAGGGCAGGTTACTCAGCATGGGGATAGCATGGAGCCTGGAGTCCGAGGCTGTGTGAGTTTATAGTTGATTCCGTCTTGTAAAATGATAAGTTTCTGGAGATCTGAAAACCCAGGAGGTCAGCAAGAGGTAAATGATGAGATAAATTCCTTGATTGTCATTCTCAAACAGAAGGTCTGAAAGTTGCTCCCAGATATCCAGTCCCCACCCTCTCAACCAGAGGGAGGGAAGGACTCCAAGGGTAGGGATTACAGAGAAGGTATGAGTTTTAGAGTTGGTTTCATCTTTTTGTTTGTTTGTTTTTGTTTTTGTTTTGCAAGGCAATAGGGTTAAGTGACTTCCCTAAGGTCACACAGCTGGGTACTGATTTGAACTCAGTCCTCCTGACTCCAGGGCCAGCGCTCTCTATCTACTGTGCCACCTAGCTGCCCCGAGTTGATTTCATCTGCAAAATAATGAGCTTCTGGGGAGACCATGAAATTCCAGGGTAGGAAATGATGAGATAAATTCCCCAAGTATCCTCTTTAAATAGTAGAGGATTAGGGAGGAGGACTCCAATATCCACTTTCCATCTTCTTCAATCAGAGGGAGAGCAGGACACCAGGGACAGAGGGCAGCTGAGGAGGTGAGAGTTGATTTAATCCTGCAGAATGGAGATTATGAAATTCAAAAAATCAAGAGGGTAGGAAATGATAAAGGAGATTCTTTGTTTCCTCCTTAAAAGGTAGAAGATTAGGGAGAATCTCTGATGTTCAATCTCCACCCTCTCCAATCAAAAGAGAGGATGGGCCTGGGAAGAGGGGTGCTGAGGAGGGATGAGTTGATTTTATCTTGCAAATGAAAAGTTTCTGGATATCATGAAATTCATATCAGCAAGCCAGGAAATGATAAGGTGGATTTTTTCCTCACCATCTTCAAAAAGGGTCTAGGAGGATTCCAGATGTCAAAGTGAGATATTGAGCTACATATACCCTCTAAGATCCTTTCTGGTTTAAATCAATGAACTTAAGAAAAAAGATTGGTCAGATAAAATGGAATGGAAGAGATCTGGTGTACTTTAGGAGGAGGCTGGTAGAAATGTAGGGTGACCCCACTATTTAGCATTAAAGCTTGTCTTCTTTAGGATCATTGAAACATTCTGTATAAGAGTCTATGAGAGTTTCCTCTCAGTGAAAACACCTTGAAACACATGAAGAAGGTGAAGGAAGATGCATAGTTCAAGAAATCATCTCTGCACCTGAAGTTATGACTGAGATGGCCTGAAGAACAGGGCAAGAAGTAAGGCTCTGATCAGTTTATTTTCCCAAGGAACATTTATCCCTAGATAAATTTTTTAAGGTTTTCTTTCAATTTTATTCAATTCAACAAACACATATTAAGAATTTATTATGTGTGAGGATCTATTCCAAGTGCTAGGAATCAAAAGACAAAAATGACACTCAGAGGCCCTGCCTTCAAAGAGCTTACATTCTACTAGGGAGCACAAAACATATATAGATAAGTAAATGCAAAAATTCAAAATAGGACAAAGAAATTTTAAGAGGGGAGAGTTTAACATTGGGGGTTCAGCAAAAGTCTCATGTAGGAGGTAAAACCTGAACTGTCTTGAAGGAAACCAGGGATTCTATGAAGCAGAGGTGAGGAGGAGGAGGAGCAGATAGAATGTCATAGAAAAAGAACAGCATCTTTGTTTTCTTTCAAAGTTAGCCTGCTTAATTAACAGGTTTAAGGAACAGAGAAGAAAACTGGAAGTCATCATTCCAATAGAATCTTTGCTATGTAATGTCAGACAAGCCATAAATGTCACTGCAAATTGACCAACCCCGAGTGTGTTAAAATAGTGGTCAAACTCCGTAAACACAAAGTACTTTGAAAAGGCAGAAAAATAGGTCTAATCTATCAGAGGCAATTAATGAGGTTAGAACAAAGTCTCTCTCCTTCCCTTTATCCTTGTTTGATGAGTCCTGGCAATACTTACAGCACCTCTAGGCCCCGTAGAGCTCGGAAGGCCCCCTCCTCAATGCAGCTTATCTGGTTCTTATCCAGCTGTCTGTAGAGCAAGGGAAGAAGAGAAACAAGCACATAGCCCCTTAAGGGAATCTAGTCACAGAAAGGAGAGGGAGACTGGCATAGGATAGGATGTTTCAAGCAGAACTGGTAAGGTAAGGAATCAATACTGGAATTATGTGGAGGACTTATTATCCTTTACCCCACCCTGCCAGGAGCTTTTGTTCAATGATATTCATCACGTTTCCCAAAACCCACTGGTCTTCATTAGTGTGCTATACTTTTTCTCTAAATGAAGAAACTTTTGGCCATGAGAGCTCTATTACACATTTTTTAATATTTGCACACTTTTTAAAAATTTAAACCATTTATTTAAATTTTTAAAAATGTGTTACAAAGGGGCCAGCTAGGTGGCACAAGTGGATAAAACATTGCCCCTGGAGTCAAGAGGACCGAGTTCAAATCCAGCCTCAGACACTTGATACTTACTAACTGTGGGACCTTGGACAAGTCAACCTAACTCTACTGCCTTGCCAAAAAAAAGTATTACATAGTTTCTACTTTCTTAAATAGAAGAAAACTAAAAAATTAAACAAACCTTATTTCTTTTGAACTTTTAGGATTTACAAAGTGCTTTCCTTTATTTGCACACTTTTAAAAGGCATATTTTGACTCCAGGTTACTCTCTTCAAGAATGATCCACCAGGGAAGTCTAAATGATACCCCCTGGGAACTCAGAAGGCTTTGGGAAAAGAGAAGAAAACCAGACCTATCATTTCCCAGCTCTTCAAACTTATTTAAGTTGCAACTCACAGGTTTTTTAGGTCAGTAGCTCCACGGAATGCTTTCCTGGGGATGGCCTGGATGGCATTCTCACTCAGATCCCTGTGGAAATGAAAAAGAGGGAGAGAGAAAATGATCAGAAAAAAGATTTCTTCAAATACTTCTCATGACAGTCAAAAAGAGAGGATAGAAGTAGTGCTTCATGGCTGAGAATATCACATGCCTGCTCTCTTGGGAAAAGACCCTCCCTTGTTCACTCCCTTTGCTCCCCGGTAGAGTCTTTCGGTTCATAAGAAATCATCAACCTAGCAAATGCATAATGAAGATACCTGGTTTCATCTAAAGTCTTACCAGGAACTCTAGTTTGACAGAGAAAATCCCAGCCCACTCCCTTAAATTTTCAGGAAAAAACAACTCCAGTTCTGCTGGTAAGAAATCAGCTTTTCATTTTCTTGAGGATTCAAAGAGAGGAAGAAGGGAAGGACCCTAAACTTGCCAAGATATTTGACTTCTTTGTCTGACCAAAATCAAGTGGGGGATGTTGTTAAGACCTTCTACCTTCCCCCCTTCTCCCCACACTATCACATTCTCTCAAAGGATATACACAACTTAACCCCCAAACAGACAGGGTAGTATCTGCACCAGCTGGTCTAGAATACCCTGTGCCCGGGATGTCATTATCCATCCCTCCTGATTGCTTAATAATTATACTTAGCTACTGCAAAGTAATTCCCATGAAGTCTGCCCTGTGGTTTGGAGGGCATAGCTAATCAGGGATTTAATTACTTTGCCATTAATTAATGTTACTCTAAAAACCCTAACAGGCCATTTGCACCAGAAGGAATCCAGTGACTCCTGTGACACTAACCTGGTTCCCTTCTCTAGATCTTGCCTCTGAGAGAATGATTATCACTCATGGAACCACCCCATCTGCCTCTCCCTTCCTCATTCTATCATCTATTACATCTATGCTGCATTATGAAATACTGTGGATCTCTGTATGATGAAACATCAAGGATAACACCTAACAGAAATTCTCTCTATTTTTTCTTTTCCTTTGATTCAATTTTATTTTCAGTTCCACATTTTCTCCTTCCTCCTCCTCCTCTCACATTCATTGCAAGGGAAGAAGAACAAAGCCCATTAAAAAGGCATATGATCATGTAAAACAAATTCCTGAATTAGCCAGGTTCAAAAAAAGAAGGGGGAGGAGGATCTGCACTCTGAGACTATTACTTTTCCATCTGGAGATGGAGAGCAAGTTTCATCATGAAGTCTTAAGGAATTGTGATTAATAAGTGTTGCTGGGAGTTCCCAAGTCTTTCCAAGTTGATTGTCCTTTTGATGGTGTTCTTATTGTATAAACTGTATTTTGTGTACTGGCTATACATTGTATAAATTATTTTCCTGGTTCTGCTCATTTCACTCTTTATCAGTTAATGATAACCCTTAGAGGTACCTTGAGGTTGTTTCAACCTCCCTTGATAGATGACATAGAGAGATGAATTGACCACAGGTGTCCATTACCACTGACTTAGCAAGTTTATAGGATCATCGATTTAAGGCTGGAAGAAACCTTAGAGGTCATTGAAACCAATTCCTTCATTTTACAGATGAGGAAACTGGCCTCCAAAAGATGAAGGGACTTCTCATGGCTACTGAAGTAGTGTTAGAGAAGGTATTTGAACCCAGATCTTCCTGACCCCAAATTAAAACATTATAGCCACTCCACCCTTCTGCCTACAAAAAAGTTCTACCGTTTATGTTCACTGAGAAACATATTACTTCATATTAATACTATCCACATTCAGTACATAGATGTGAACTGTTATAGCTCTTCACCAATGTCAGCTAGTGTCTTATTACTATTACAGGTGTGATTAGAATTAGTAGGTGATCTTTCCTCTGAATCCATTTGTTGTGTTATGGGTTGGACTAGATGTTCTCCAAGGTCTGTGACATATCTGAGTTTTTAATTATTCTATGATTCTTTGATCCTTGATGTACATTTTGCTCATGTACAGCATATCACTGAATTAGTATAACACAACCCTAGATAGTGGACATCAATGATTGACAAATTAATTAAAAGTAACATCTTTTAAGTTTAAATGCTGTTAATATAAAAATAATTACAGAAATAGTTTATTAAGTATGGAGAGAAAAAGAGTAAATACCTTAACAACATAGCAATACCTTACCCTGATATAGATGCTGACATCAATATTGATAATATATATTATTAAAAGTGATTATCTATTTATGCTAGGTTCTAGGGACATAACAGAAAATGAAGAATCCTTATTCTCAAGAAAGTTAATTCCTCTTTGAGCTTTATAGAAGAGAGGAGAGAGAGAGAGGAGAGAGAGAGAGAGAGAGAGAGAGAGCACTATTATACAAAATATATACAAATTAGATTGTGTCACTGAATCAATATAGCATAATTCATGTCAAACTGACCATCTACTGAGAGCAAATCAGTGATGGATAAAATAAAGCTCAATTCTTTACACCATCAAGATTAATCACCAAAGGCACAGTCAGGGTGATGAGTTGCCTACCTTAGTTCACTCTTATTAAAACAACTAGGCTAGATTAATTAATGCTATAAAGTTTGATTAGGGAAGGCATTGTAACTTTTTTATTTTCTTGCTTATGCAACGGCAGGCACAGTACCATTGACAGTAAATGCAAGGTTACCTATTTATTGCATAACTTATCTATTACATTCTTAAAGAAATTCACGTTACTGGGATGACTAGGTGGTGAAGTGGATAGAGCACTGGCCCTGGAGTCAGGAGGACCTGAGTTCAAATTTGACATCAGACACTTAATAATGACCTAGCTGTGTGGCCTTGGGCAAGCCACTTAACCCCATTGCCTTGCAAAAAAAAAAGCAGCTGTGTTATTGAAAGACCCAGATTCTGTGTCTTTTCTAGTCATTTTTTATGGGAAAGATACTACATATCTTGAATTCTGCTTTTCTGTTTAAGTTTCTGTTTCCCAGACATCAACTAATTAGTTATTGACTTTATGATGACAGAAAAGGTAAGCATCACTTCACCTGAACTCATGCCTCCCCCCTTTTCAAAGATGCCTATACTCGGCCAGTCAATGATGATTTCATCTTTGTCATTTGTTAATTTTGTTTATTATTTATTTTTAACATTCTTTTCTTTTTAAATTTTGATTTCCAAATTCTCTCTCCTCCTCCCACCCTTCCTCCTCCCATTGAGAAGGCAAGCAATATGATATCAATTATACATGTGAAATCATGCAAAATATTTACATATTGCCATATTTTCCAAAAAGCAAGAAAAATAAAGTGAGAAAATAACATTTCAATTTGCACTCAGAGCTCATCAACTCTCTATCTGGAGGTGGATAGCATATTTTTGAGTCTTGGATAATTGCATTGATTAATATAGCCAAGTCTTTCACAGCTGATCATCATTACAACATTGTTGTTACTGTGCACAATGATCTCCTGGTTCTTCTCACTTCACTTTGCTTAATTTTTGTCTGAAACCACCCCCTTCATCATTTCCCACAGCACAATAGTACTCCATCACAATCATATGTTACAACTTGTTCAGTCATTCTCCAATTGATAAACGTCTCCTCGATTTCCAGTTCTTTGACGCCACAAAAGAGCTACTGCAAATACTATTGTACGTATAGGTGCCATCTCTTTGGGATGCAGACTAGTGGGGAAGGTATTGCTGGATCAAAGTGTATGCCCTTTTACTGCCCTTTGAGCATAGCTCCGGATCATTCTCCAGAATGTTTAGACCAATCCACAGCTCTACCAGCTTAGATGATTTCATCTTGAAACAGTTATAAAGTTTTAAGCCCAAACTCACAGCTTGGGTGGGGAGGAATAACAACAATGACTATGTCATCGCTTGCCCATGTAGCCCCAAGGGGGTATAAACACCTTTTTTCTGAAGGTTGAATATTTTACTCACCTAGGATATAATAGTGGTCTAAATTCGTTTGCAATAGAGTCAGATGTGGTCCAGGTAAGAGGAGGAGAATGAGGGAGGCAAAAAGGGAAGACACTGAAGCCAAAATAGTCCCAGGGAAGAACAGAAAAAAATTTTGTGGAGAAAGAAGGCAATGATTTCTTGGTCTGGTCTCTAATTCTAAGGAGAGAAGGTATTGGAATAAGCAATTCCAATTTACTGTGGTAAAAAAAAATTTTCAGGAAAAGCAGGCACCTGGAAATGTAGACTCAGGTATAGACCAAAAGAAAAGTGATCATAAAACTGAAAGTTAAAAGGTGATTGCTGTTTTATCTCCTCAGGTTTGGCTGACATGGAGAGAGAAATTTTAACATTAGATTATATATCATGTAGATTAGTATGAATATAGACATTCCTACATTAGACATTCCAATGTCTATGAAAAGATGCTAAATCTTTCACAAAAATGAAAAATTTGGCAAGTTATCACAATCAAATTTTTGTTAGTTATGGATTGAGTACAAATTTAAATGGGAAGGAGATTGGGTGTTTTAAAGATTCTTACTGGATCTATTGCTTCATTATTTGGAACTTAAACTTTTATTGCTGGCTTGTTACATGGACACAGCCTCTAGGTTTTTAGATTTGTGGTGGGTTATTGGATGCATTCAGTATGGACATGTATTAAATTGAGGATCGAATATTTCATAATTTGGACATTTATATCCAGACTTCTTTCCTAACTACCCCTTCTCGCCTCATCTTTTCTCCTCCCAGAAATGGGAAAAGTGAAAGGGCAATGACTATATATGTTCTTGCCATACTTTCTCTTTGCAACTGACACTTCATAATTCTTCATTGATTTTATGTTGTGTTCACTTGACTGAGTAGTTCTCTCTTTTTGATTTGAAGAGGAGTTTTAACTGCTTTAATACCATTTCTCCAAGGGTTTCAAGGCACCCCTCTGCACAGAGACTGGAAACATTATCTGTATTGTTCCGTCCAATATGCTTAGAAGTTGCAGTCTCTGCTTCTCTCTCCCATCTCCCATATGCTTGTGTGTATTTCTTCTCATGAATTCTAGCCTTTGTGTCAGCTTTCTGATTATTTATTCCTGAATTTATGCTTTACTCTAGTGTGTAGTCTCATGTTACAATAAAGTTCTATAAGATTGAACTAATTCTCATTTTGACAAACACTGCTTCACATGCTTGTCTTTGAGCTGATATTCTCCCAAGGAATATTTTAATTCAATAAGCTTATGGTTCTATTTTCAAAGATAGATGTGTGAAAATGTCAGCAATTGGGTTCAGTTTGCTAAGCTATGCTACTGCCAAAGTCAAAAGATTCCAAGTTCATGAGACTCCTAGAATAAATGTAAAAATAAGCATGTGCCCTTGAATGCCAATGTGTAGGCAATGTCTTAGCTAGGTTCACCCCAATTGCTCTTTCTGTGAGTACACTATAAATTGGAAAACAAAGTTGAATGCTAAATTATAATCTTGACACTGGAAATAAAAGAAACCACAGCAGGTGTACCAGACTGTCGAAGGCAAAAAAAACATCAAGTCCTGGGATTTTAAAGTCCCTGAGAATCTTGGAATTTAGAAATCAGTATCTGTAGACTTCCATAGTATCCAACCCTTTGTTCTTGGGTCTTGACCTAAAACTATGGGTGGATTTCCATCCCTAACTTTCTTCTCATCTCTGCTCAGACTTTACAAACTAAGAATAATAGAATCTTAGAAGGTCCAGGGGACTATGAGAATCCTTTCTACAAGACACCCAACAAGGGGTCACTAATACTCTGCTCTGAAACCAGCAGTGCCATGGAATTTACCATGAGTTTTGGCACCACCACTATCCCTAAGGAGACTCAAGTTTTCTTCAGCAATTCTGATTATTTTCTTTTTATTGAGGCAAAGTTTTGTTTGCCAGTTTCGACAATTTTTTTTCATCTTCAAACACACATGATTCTTTGCTTTATTTGAATTTAGACATGAATTCAGAGATTCTACTCTAGGAAATTAATACTTAGGAATCTAGTACAAACAAGAGTTTTGTATTTGGAGCAGTATGCAGGCAGGATCAAAAGCATATACATGGAAAATTTGTAAAACTCAAAATAAATAAAATCTTTCTTTAAAAAAGCATACATACAGGGGCAGCTAGGTGGCACAGTGGATAAAGCACTGGCCCTGGAGTCAGGAGGACCTGGGTTCAAATTCGGTCTCAGACACTTAATAATTACCTAGCTGTGTGGCCTTGGGCAAGCCACTTAACCCCATTTGCCTTGCAAAAAAAAAGCATATATATACACTATATATTAATAGAGACTGACAAAAGTCTGCAAAGAAACTCACCCAGATCAAGGGGGAAGGAAATGTGAACAGTGGCAAAGATTTCCATGGGAGTACACACTCGTAGTGGGGGGTGGGGCTCTAAGCAGGAAAGTTTTATACCTTAAAAATGGACTTGGTTGAAAATGGGGGAAAGATGCCAGATGTAGGAGGGAACATTCATAATTAGAATTAGATGTAGCGGGGGCAGCTAGGTGGTACAGTGGATAGAGCCTGGAGTCAGGAGGACCTGAGTTCAAATCCAACCTCAGACAATAATTACTGAGTTGTATGACCTTGGGCAAGTCACTTAACCCCATTGCAAAAACCAAAACAAAGAAAGAATTAGATGTAGTGGTGGGAATCTCAGGGTCACTAATCACTTTCAGGTTCAGGTGGGGGAAATTTATTTGTAGTAAAATTTGGGTGAGGTTTTGAATTGACTATCTCAGAGAGAGAGAGGTAATGGGAAGAACTCAAAGATCTGTGCAATCATCCAAGACACTCACCCAATCAGAAACTTTGATCATTAACAACTTGTCCCTGGGTCAGAATGGGTCAGAACATGGGCAATAGCAATAGGACCACTTAGCAGAAGTGACTCCATATTGGAGTCTATAACATATAATTATAACATTAAACAGAATATATTTTTAAAATCTTAATTATCAGACTCTTGAACACAGGGCCTCCCTTTGTCTCTTGAACTTTCCACTATAAAGAGCTTTTTATCAATTTAAACAGATTTTCTTTTCAAGATGGGGTCTCCTTATATCCCATCAGCTGGAATAGGGTCTGATCTCAGTGAGGATTGGCATGGAAGCTTTGAGCTGCTCCATTTCTGACCTTGGCCACTTTACTCCTCCCTAGGCATCCTGGCTCCCTCCTATTCCCAGTAGCTCACCATATTGGTGCTGCATTCTCCCCAGTTGCAGCTAGACTCTCCAAACTCAAGTGATACATCATCTTTAGTATCAGGAATTCCACAACATCTGGCTAAACTGATCCTTTATTTTAGAGTAGAGACATAAATTGATAATACTTACCCAAAGCTTTGGAAGCTACAAGAATTTCAAACCTTATGACATTGATTTCAGTTATAATGACTTAATTAAAAAGGGAGTGGGTGCGAGTCACAACAGCAGCATTAAATTTGATGAAAGATGTGTGTGTGTGTGTGTGTGTGTGTGTGTGTGTGTGTGTGTGTATAATACACAGAGAGAACTACATAAGGGCTATATACGTGTATATATTTATACAGATATAAATATACATTTGTCTGAATAGATCTAGTCCCCAAAAGGCACCTTAACAATAGAATCGAGTTAGTAAAGAGTAGAGAAATTGATGGACTAGTTGACCAGTTGGTAGGTTGATTTTGGTTGGTTGACAGCACCACCATCATTCCTGTCACCCAAGTTTGCATTCTCAAGAATCCTGAGTCTTCCTTCTCCATCAGTTCCTGTTAGTTCTATCTCTACGGCACCTCCTACATTTGTTCTTCTCACCTTGCAACTACACAGTAACCATCCCAGTTCAGACTCCTTCCACTCCTTACTGTCTCCTAATTAGTCTCTAATTCCATTCTTTCCCTTCTGTACAATCCATCCTCCAGACAGCTGCCAAAACAATCTTCCTAAGTACCTGTTTGACTATTCTAAAGAATATCTGGTGACTCCTTATTGCCTCTAGGTTAAAATACAGTTTGACAGTACAAACACTTCAGTCTGGCTCCAACATATCTTTCCTGACTCACTACACATTATTCTCCTTCACATCCTTGACATTCCAGTCAAGTAGAGCCCTGAGTGTCCTATTTGCTATTCTCCAAATCCATTATTCCATCTCTTACTATTCTGGCATACCTAGAATGCACACCTTCTTCACCTTTGCTTCTTAAAATATTTGGCCTCCCAATAAAACTGTGCACACCCTTTGATCCAGCAATACCCCTAACTGGGTCTGCATCCCAAAGATATCACAAGAGGTCAAAAAAACCCACAAGTACAAAAAATTTTAGAGCAGTTTTTTTGGGAGTGACAAAGAACTGAAAATTGAGGGGATGCCCATCAACTGAACAAATTGTGGTATATGAATATGATGGAATACTATCATTCTGTAAGAAATCATGAGGGGTGGGACTTCAGAAAATCCTAGAAAGACTTGCATGAATTGATAAAGGGTGAAGCAAACAGAACAAGAAGAACCTTGTACACATTAACAGCAACATTATGTGATTATTAACTATGATTGACTTGCTTATCTCAGAAGAACAATAATCAATAGACAATTCTAACGGACTTGTGATGAATTAATAACATCCACATCCAAAGAGGGAATAATGGAGTCTGAATGCAGACCAAAGCTAACTATTTTTAATTTAAATTTTTTAAAAATAATTTATGGATTTTTTCTCCCTTTTGTTCTGATTCTTCTTTTTTTTAGGTTTTTTTTGCAAGGCAAATGGGGTTAAGTGGCTTGCCCAAGGCCACACAGCTAGGTAATTATTAAGTGTCTGAGACCAGATTTGAACCCAGGTACTACTGACCACAATGCTGGTGCTTTATCCACTGTGCCACCTAGCCTCCCCTGATTCTTCTTTCATATCATGATTAATATGAAAATATGTTTAACACAGTTATACATGTAAAACCTAAATTAGATTGCTCTCAGGAGAAGAGGAGGGACAAAAATGTGAAATTCAAAACCTTTCAAAAATGATTGTTGAAAACTATTTAAAACTAATTTAAAAAAATACTAGGCCTCCTTCAGGGTTCTTGGCATGTGCCACTTCCAACAGGAAATCTTCCTTTGTCATTTTTTTTAATACTTTCTCCACAAAATTTATTTACTCATCTATATAAATATTGTATTCCCCCCAATAGAATATAAACTCCTTGAAAGGCTTTCCCCACTTTTCTTTCTATCTCCAGTATCTAGGTGTAGCACATTGACCCAATACAAGCTTTGGAAATGGACTGGAATTGAACTGGGCAAAATGTTATGATCTGCTGAGATGTTTGGGGATCGCGACTCTACTGTTCAGTATGTTGGCTATCCCTCCCAAGTTTTACATTGTCATCATATTTGATAAGCACTCTAGCCATGCTTTTATCCTAAGTAACAGAAAAACACATTAGTGAGCAAGAGACCAAGGACAGATCTCTAGAGAGATCCATTAAAGACTTGCCTCCAAATTGACATTGAAACATTAATGACTTCTCTTTGCAAAGGTCTCCTGAGGGAGGAAGAAGTTAAGTCACTTGTTCAAAGTCATAGAGCTAGTAAGAATCAGAGGCAAAATTCAAACCCAGGTCTTCCTGATCAATTTGCCTTCTCAAGCCTAATCTAGGGAATCTTTGCATTATATTACACTTATGCAATACTTCAACATGGCAAGGATCTGGGACTTGGTTGGTATCAATCTTACCTTCACCAATATGAACCAATATATTTTAGAAGACTGTCACTGAGAGTAGATTTGGCTGAAAATTCTTTAGTCTACAATCAATCTAGTGATAAGCCTCTTCCAATTTAATTAGAGTTTGTGCTTGGGAAATAGATATACATTCCCTCACCAGGTCATGCTTAAAGTTTACAACATTGATAGTTAATAAGCATTTATTAAGTATCAGCTCTGGGCCAGGAACTATATG
Source organism: Macrotis lagotis (assembly GCF_037893015.1). Taxonomy (NCBI): domain Eukaryota; kingdom Metazoa; phylum Chordata; class Mammalia; order Peramelemorphia; family Peramelidae; genus Macrotis; species Macrotis lagotis. Next base: position 78,143,588 of record NC_133661.1, on the reverse strand, counting down.
AAAGATTAGGGATCCAAAAAGAGTCAAATAATCCCTGCCCTCAAGGAGTTCATAGTCTAATGGGACCTAATAGGACTGTCTGGGACTTGGGACAGAGACTTCTAGGGCTCCAGGTAAGCCCATGATGAGGTATCATAGCAAGACTTCAGTGCAGAGAACATTATATATACATATATATATATATATATATACATATATATATGGCTATCATATATGGCAATACATTTGGTATAATGAAAGGGATACCGATCTTGGACTCAGAAAACATGGGTACAAGTTCCAATACTTTCACTTATAAACTAGGGAGCAAGTCACTCTTGTATTTCTATTCTTTGGTTTCCTTCTTTATGAAATGAGTGAATTGGACTAGATGCTTGAAGAATTTTGCAACTCAGACATTATGAAACAAACAAACAAAAAAAGCTCACATCTATCATTTTGTGGTTACAAATACAGCCCCTTACAGCTAGGGATAGTTTCATTTATTTCATTCATATTATTATTTATTTCATTTATTATTATACTCTCAGTACCTCAAACATGATAGATGTTTAATAATGTTTGTTGAATGAGTAATTGATCCACATTTTACATATGTGGAAACTCAAGAAGTTAAATGGTTCACTCAAGATCATATGTTCAAAAAGTGGCAAAGTCAGGACTAAAATCTGGTTCTCAAGTTTCCTAGTCCAGAGATCTTTCCACAATACACTTTCCACATCAGTCTTATTTATTATATCATTTATTATTACATTTATTATATCATAATATAATGACAAATGAACCACTGAAAGGTTTACAAAGCTCTTCACATACATTTGATCCTCACAACAAATTTGTGAAGTAGGTACTGCAGGTGTTATTTCCCTCCTTAGACAGAGAAACAGAGGTTCAATGAGATGAAGTGATTGTTCAAGACAACACAATTAGTAAGTATCAGAGGTAGGATTTGAAACCAGTGTACCACATAAATATTTCAATATAAATATTCCTTCCTATCTATCCCCTTATTTATTTTATCTATGCCCCTGTTTCCTTCCTCCTTTCCCAAGGTGGAACACTTTTCCTTCTTCCCTTGATCACCTTGATGATATGATTTTTCTTCTTGGACTATTCTTTTTTTTTTTTGTAAGGCAATGATAGGGTTAAGTGACTTGCCAAGTCACCCAGCTAGATAATTATTAAGTGTCTGAGGTCAGATTTGAACTCAGGTCCTCCTGACCACAGGGCCTGTTCTCTATGGACTGCACCACCTAGCTGCTCCTGGACTATCTATTCTTTCTTCTTCACTTCTGACTTATGATATACCTATGATGACTCCTATTGCTTTAATATTGAAACACTGATCATTGCTAACTCTTTTACACTTTTAAAATGAGATAATATTTATAAAGTACTTGGCACAGATCCTAGCACATAGAAGGTCCTTAATAAATGCTTATTCCCTATCTTTCCCTTTCTCTACTTAAGAATAAAAGCTTTTCTTTCTTTGAAAGCCACCTCAACCTCCCACCCCTGCATTCCACAATCTCTCATCAAAGCAATCTATTGCTTAAGGACATCAGTAATGTTAATTGCCTGCTTATGGATAATGAACAAGGGACTGTTTTAACACCTCTTCCTGTGGACCATCAGTCACCCCACTCCTTCTCTTAGTCCCGATTCATTAGATGAGTAGCTATCACTCTTCTGTCCATTCAATTTACTGGCAATAATTTAAATTCCAGATTCTGCCCTACCTTCACCCTGAGGAGAAAACTAACAAAGGAATGGCCTTTCTGAGATTTCCTGCATGTACAAGAGCTACTTTAGCAGTAGCTGCTTTTGAGATTTTGCTTTCTTTTGAGTTGATTATATAAACTACTGATCAATCAATAAGTATTTATTAAATGAGTGTACCCACCAATGGGGAAAGAAAAATAAAAGTCTCTGCCTTCAAGGAACTTATATTCTATAGAAGAAACAACATCAAGTTATAGAAAAATGTACAAAATGAAATGAAGATAATTTGAGGGGGGAGCTGAGCACTCCCATGGAAATAAGTAGGGGGGGAAGCATTTTAAGATGTAGATGTGATAAGGAGAGAACTCATCCTGGGAAAGTTCAGCAGTAATAGATGGAGATCGTGTGTGAGGAACACACGTGTGTGAGGAACAACAGTGAGAAGACCAGTCCAGCTGGGCCAGATTGTAGGAAGGAAGTGATGTATAACAAAACTGGAAAGGGAGATTGGAACAAGATGTGAAAGGATTAAAAAGTCACATAGAGGAGTTTGTATTTTATACTAGACAGTAGGGAGTCACTGGAGTTTATTGAGTAGTGATATGGCATGGTCAGACTTTAGGAAAATCACTTGGAAGGATAAACTAGAAAGGGGAGAGACTTCAGGCAGGGAGATCAACTAGGAAACTTGTAGTAGTCCAAGTCAGAGGTGACAGAAGGCAACAAAGACCTGAATTAATGTGGTATCCACATGGCCAGAGGAAAGGCATGGATGTGAGAAATATTGCAGAGGTAGAGGCATTTAGATTTGATAACTGTTTGAGTATGTGGGATGAAGGAGAATGAAGAGCTGGGGAGGGGAATTAAGATTGTGAACCTGGTTGACTGGAAAGAAGATGATACCCTCCACAGTAGTAGGGAAGATTGGATGAGGTTTATGTTTTTGGTAAAAGATGAGTTCTGTTTTATATATCTTGAGTTTGAGATGACTCCAAAACATCTAGCTTGAAATATTCAATAAATACTAAGAGAGATGTAGTCAGAAGTCAGAAATCATAGAGAGACCAGAGGTTAGGAAACTGGAGTCTGTGAGTCATCTGCACTGAATGATAATGAAACTCAGGAGGGGTTAAAAAAGACCTCCCCAAGAACGAATAGAGAAATGATAAAAGATTCTGATGTTTGTCCTTTGTTCTTAAAGAAGGCCATACCATTACAGTGGTGATGCCACGACAAGCACGTGAATTGGATATGAGTGAGTGGGTGCTGTGCTGTTACCACACCTTCTCCTCCAGAGACATCTGCAATCAGGGTTAAGTGAATTGCCCAAGGTCACACAGTAATTGTCACATGTTTAAGGTCAAATTTGAACTCAGGTTCTACTGTCTCCAAGGCCAGTACTTTATCCATTGTGTCAACTGGCTGCCCCCTAAAAGATACTAGAGTCACTCTCACAGTGAGAAGGCATGATACGGATGATGAATCAGCAAAGGAGACAGAGAAAAAGTAAAATGATGGTCAAACCGATAGGAGAAACCCAAGTCAGAGCAAAAGAGCAATGCCACAAAAATCTGAAAAGGAAAGAGCATCCAAGAGAAGAGAATGGGTCAAAGTAGTCAGTGCTTCCAGGAGGCTAAGAAGGAGTAGAATTGAGAAAAGATAGTCAGATATGGAAATTAGGAAATCATGGATACCTTCATAATAACCAACTACAATTGAGGGATGAGATCTGAAATTAAATTAAAAAAGCTTAAAAGAAGGACCTGAAAGGATAGGTTGTAGAAGCAAAGAGTATAGACAATTTTACCTAGGAGTATGACTGAGAAAGGAAAAGAGATATAGGATGGTAGTTCTGGGGGGTTAGTGGGGGTTTATTAAGAATCAGGAAGACTTGTGTATGTTTATGGGCATCAGAAAAGAGATTATAGATAGGAAAAGATTAGAGAGTAGAAAAGGAAGATGATTGTAAGTTCAGTCTGTCATCATTACCCTTTTGTCTTCATATAAAATCACAGACTCTGAAAGTTATAAAGGAACTCAGAAATCATCTTATTCAACTGTTTTCAATATCCCTAACAAAAGAATCCTCCAGCTTCTGCTTACAAGGAACCTACTACTTCCCAAGGGATTCCATTCCATTATTGAACAACTTGAATTATTAAGAACTATTTGCTTAGAATCATGGGATTGGTTGCAAAAAAAATCTTTAACAAAAAAACCACCTATTCCTATTAAAAAATGCTAGAGAACACAGGAATAAATGGAGTTTAGCTTAAAAATGATAAGCAATATTTATCTAAAACCACCAGTAATCATTATCTATAATGAGGATAAGCTAGAAGCCTTCCCAATAAAATCAAGGGTGAAGTAAGGATACCCATTATCAACCCTATTATTAAATATTTTACTAGAAATGTTGGCTATAGCAATAATGAGGAAAAAGAAATTGAAGGAATTAGAATAGGCAATGTGGGGAAAAACTATCACTACAGATGATATGGTGTTTTGCTTAAGGAATCTAGGGAATCAACTAAAAAAACTATTTGAAATAATTAACAATTTTAGCAAAGTTGCAGGTTATAAAACTGACATAAATCATCAGAATTTCTTTATATTACTAACAAAGTCCAGAAAGCAAAAGACAGAAAGAGAAATTCCATTTAAAATAATAATATAGAATCATGGAATCATAGATGTTCATCTAGAAGAGAACTCAGAGATCTTCCCAGTCAGGTTTTTTACTCTATAAATGAGGAAACTGAGACCCCAAGTCTTGAAGTAAAGTGATAAAAGTCACACAGGTATTGTGTGGCAGAGCCTGGACCCTGAATTAAAATCTAACAGTTTTTAATTTTTTTTCTTCTATTGAACTGACATTTGCCTTCCTATCATTTCCACTCGCTGTTCTTAGGTTTGGGGGTGAAGCTTGTGAGGTCAAGCAGAAGTTCTATGGGAGAAGTTAAAAATATTTGAAGACAAACATGTTGCTGACCATTACACCCATTCCTCCCCCAACCCCCACTGGCACTTATTCTTGTCTTCTTCAGACATCAGTTCCTTGATAGGGCAGTAAAATGGTAGGTATTATTTTCTCAGATTATGTCCTCAGTTTATAGAATAAAATATCCTCCAAATATTTGGGTCAGAATTTTTGTATAATCACACTAACGGCCTTTAGACCTTGCCATCCTTCCTATTGGCTTTTACAAAAGGATCAACAGACTTTGCCATTTCCTCATTCACGAAAATTAAACTGAAAACATCTGCTAAAAGCTTACACTTACACAGCAAACTCTTGATAAAATTCAGTGAGGAGCCCATATGTTCTAGACACACTCTCATTTCTCACCAGTCTTATTGTGCTTTCTATCTCTTGGGCAGTTATTTTGGTTTCCAAATCTTTAATTTTTCCGTCTGTCGATAATTTCCTAAATTCTGCTCCCAAGTTTTTACCGTTATTGCATTCCTTCCTTCTTTTCTGAGCAAATCTAAGAAAACAATTTTCCATCCCTTAACTTTCATTTTGTTTCCATTTTAATCGGTCTGTAATTATCCTTTAATATCATATTTTCATCTTCCATCTTCCTGATAAGCAGAACACATCACCATACCTTTCTTAATCCAATTGTTTTCATTTCTTCTTTGATCTGTTGTCTGTGCAATTTCTCTTTTTTCTCCTGTTTACTCTGTCAATATTATTCTAAAGATATCATCTATATTCCATGTGCTTATTCCCTTCCTTAAATTACTTCACATTGTTCTTAATCCCTACTACCTTCTTAGAAGCTGTTTCTAGAATCCACACTGATCTCATCTTGGAGGAATAGGGGGTGCTCATCCCTTATATGGCTTTACTTTGTCTTTATCTCTTTCTGGTCTAAAAAAAAAACCCTTCATCCATCATCACATCCTCTTCCCATTTTCTCATCTTTCCTTATTATATTCTTTATTTTATAGGACAACATGGGAATCCCTTTTATTTGAATAATCTGTTATTTTATCTTCAAAGGAGACTCTTGCTGTAGAAACTTCCTTCACCAATGCAGACTGCAATCTATATAAAGAGTAGATAAATCATAAGGAATTAGCAGAGGCTTGAAGAGATTGAATGACTTGCCATACACAGATAGCTCAGTGTTGGAGGTGGGATCTGAACCCAGGTCTACTACCTGAGCCCAAGTTCAGAACTTTTCCTTTATTCTTTAATGCCTCTAAAATACCAACCCTCCTCCCCAAGCTAGTTTCCTTCTCTCAATCAGTATTGATTATTTTAATCCTTTTCAAGCAGTTTATCCTATTTGACTCACTTTGTCTTTCCTTTTCCAAAGGAAAGAATCCAACACTGACATATGTGAGCAGGGCTCCTTTCTGTGTGTGTTGCCCTGGGTGACCTTACATAAATCAGAACAGCTTCTATTTATCTGTGCACAGTGGAAGCTAAGCCTAATTTAGACCTCTAGGAATGCAATTTGTCTGTAGTGATTAGGGGTTAGGAGAATGCTATTTGCTAAAGGTCTTGGGTTATTAGCTGCATACAGTGTTTACAGGTGCCTCTTTCAATACAACACATCAGACAGATGCAGTTAATCTTGCATTTGATCATCTAGCTGAAGCAGAAATTATTGGTACCTCAGGGTGAATTTAAGGCATTGGTCCCTCCCTTCTCCACTCTTCCCAAGGTAAGGGCAAAGAGTGCAGTCATCCAAGGAAGCAACCCTGGTAGAAATGTGACCTAGGCAACTGTCTGCTGGTGCTACAGCTCTTGCTTCCTGATCAATCACAGTAACTGAAGACCCAGAAAAGAAATTTTCACCACCAAAGTCCTGGCATTGTCAAATGGTTCATGTCAAAAGCAGATATGATTTTGTCAAAGAAAATGGATACTACTTTGCTGCAGCACCCTAAGAACCATGGGACTTCATGGCATATTTGCAACTGAACCCTCTTATTTGTATTAGCTTTCCCCCATTAGAAGATGAGTCCCTTGAAAGCAGGCATTGTTTTCACTTTTGTATTCTCAGTGTTTAATAAATGTGTTTCTCTTAATTCACAGAAAATGACAATTGTATGCAATGGAGAGCACCAAACTACTATCAGTGAGATATGAATTGAATGAGTATTGGGGAAGAAACCTTCAACTTGCAATGGGTTCTTGCCTCCCTGCCATAACTTTTGTCCAAATCATCAAACACCTGTCAGGAAGTCAACTGGGAGAGCAGATCTTGGGCTAGTTCCATCACACCAATCTCTAATTAGAACTTTAGAGCTGATTTATTCTACAAGTTTTTGTCTATTACAAACTACCCTGTGGCCAGCAAATCCCAACTTTCTGCTCATCAGATCTTACCTGGGTAGAAATCCTTTATATTCTTACTAATGCTAACTCCCAAGTCTATATAGCTTCTTAAGGGTTGCCACACCTCTATGGAGCTAAGTACTTCAAGTCACTTGATAAGAAAACAGTCAAAGAAAAGCTCTATGACTTGTCGGAGATCAAAAAACTAGAATTAGAGCTCAAACCCAAGCCTCTTTTGTCTAAGTTCAGGATTCTTTCCACTATCATACTGACTCTCCATTAGTCTTTAAACTCCTTCCTGCCTCTTCCACTGTCTCCTTCTAGCACATTTAATCTATGGTCATTCAATTTGCTTTCCTCCTCATTCTCCCTATTACATTATACGCCTTCTATCTGCTGGCACTAATGGAAAACTGGCTTTCCCTCTGAAAAGACCACATTTCTTGCCATCCTCTGTACAGTTAACTGATTCTTCCCTCTTTCTCCTCCATTTGTCAGAAGTTGCATACTCTTGCTGTTCCTTTCAACTTCCAGATTCTTGCTATCATCACTCATCAAATCTTTCCTCTTTTGAGATAATAACATAAGATTATGTCACCTTGTTCAGATTTTTGCTTCTGCTATTCCTTGATTTCAAGGTCATGATTCAGCCCTTTCCCCCAGTGACTCCAAAAGCTGACTCAGAACCTTCATCTCCACCACAACTCCCAGTCTCAGACTTGATGACTTGAGAACAAGCAGAATCCAGAACTCCACTGACCATTGGCTGAAGTGACAGCCCCACCAGGTGTGACTGTGATATGTAGAACATTGCCCTCCGTGGAATCACCCTGCTTCCTCTTTCCCTTTACCAACTTCTCTTACAGTCTCATTGAAGCAAAAAAAAAAGTCTCCAGAAAGGCACCAGCAGCTAGTTTAGGTCACCTCTTGCAAGAATGCTGCAGGAAGCAATAGGTTGTAGGATGGCCCTATTTTGAACCCACACTGGCTCCATCCTATGAACAGGATGTGAGATGATCTCTAAGAAAAATTGAGTACAAGTACAACTGAGCTTTTTATCCTCTTTATTTCAGGTCAAATGGGTGCATTATTTATGTTCATTCTTGTGATTACATTGATGTAGGTAACTCCGGGGCAGCTGTGTGACTCTGGGCAAGTCACTTATTCTTCTTTACCTCAGTTTCCTTGTCTGTAAAATAAGCTAGAGAAGGGAATGGCAAATCACTTCAATATCTTTGCTAAGAAAATGAGGTCACAAAGAGCTGGACATGCTTAAACAACAACAGGGAACTCCTAACAAGGCACTGCCTACTATAACCAGGACATCAACAACTCTTAAACTTATATTCTTAGAGAGTTGCCTGGAACAATTACCTACTAGGAGGTAGTCATTTGCTCAGAGTCACACAGCCAGGTAGTTTAGAATGGGGTTTTGAACTCAGATCTTCCTCTCTCTAAACTCAACTCTCTCTCTCTCTCTCTCTCTCTCTCTCTCTCTCTCTCTCTCTCTCTCTCTCTCCCTTATCCCTTTATCCCTTGCCACCTCTCTTCTTGGGGGTGGGGGGTGATTTTAGGGAGGACAGAGTACAGAATCAATGAAACTTGCTGTCACTAGTTGGTAATCTATAAACTCAAACTAAATAAGTGATTTTTTTAAGGTTGGGGGCCATAATAACTGTCTTCAAATATCTGAAGGTTTGTCAGGTGGATGAGTGATTGGATTTGCTCTGTTTGGTCCCAGAGGGTAGTGGGAATAAGGGGTGGAAATGATTTAGGGGAAATTTTAGGCCAGATGTAAGTGAAAACTCCCTAACAATTATAAGCAGAATGGATCACCCTGGGAACTAGGGAGTTCTTTCTCACTCACTGGAAATCTTTAGACAAAGGCTGCTTGGCCATTTGTTAAGTATTGTCAAGTGAATTTTTTTCCCCAATATATCTCAACCCTCAATTCTGAAATCCAATGATTCAATTACATGTTTCACACTATCCATCATACCAAACAGGGATTTACTGACCACTTCAGGCTGGGCATGAATGCCAATCAACATGTTCTCTTGGAGGCAGAAGGAGACTGACAAGGCAGGAGCTAGGAGGAAAGTGGAACATACCTGCCTTATCTCAGAAGCAGATAGAGTAAGGACTAGGAGAGACAGGTAATTAGAAAATTTTTTATAAGAAACTAATCATACAATAGTTAGTACTTATTCGGTCCTTTTAGATTTGATCTCAAAAATCTTGTGAGTCTATTGATTAGGGAATTTCAAATTAAGACTACCTCACATCTATCAGATTGGCCAATGTGACAGAAAAGGAAAATGATAAATATTGGAGATACAGGGAAATTGGAATACTAATGAAATGTTGGTGGAGTTATGAATTGATCCAACCATTGTGGAGAGCAATTTGGTACTATGACCAAAGGGCAATCAAATTGTGCATCCCTTTGATCCAGCAATACCACCACTAAGTCTGTACCCTAAAGAGATCATAAACAAGGGAAAAGGACCCATACATACAAAAATATTTAGAGCAACTCTTTTTTTGATGGAAAATAACTGGAAATTGAGGGGATGCTCCTCAACTGAGGAATGGCCAAACAAGTTGTGGTATATGAATATAACAGAATACTCTTGTGCTATAAAAAATGATGAACAGATTTCAGAAAAACCCTGAAAAGATTTAAATGAACTGATGCTGACTGCAGTGAGTAGAACCAGGAGAACATTGTCATAGTATAGCAACATTGTGCAAAGATCAACTATGAATCAGACTTGGTTCTTCTCAGCAATACACTAACCAAGATAATTCCAAAATTCATGATGGAAAATGTTACTCACATCCAGAGAAAGAACTGGAATTCGAATGCTGATCAAAGCACACTATTTTCACTTTGTTTTTTTATGGGTTTTCCTTTTGTTCTGTTTCTTCTTTCACAATATAACCAATGTGAAAATATGTTTACATGATTATACACATATAACTCATATCAGATTGCTTGTTATCTTGGGAAGGAAGGAAAAAATTTGGAACTCAAAATCTTATAAAAATGAATCGTGAAAATTGTCTTTACATGTAAATGGAAAAATAAAATACTAATTTCATTAAAAAGATAATTTAAAAAATCATGCAAGGTAGGTGTTATTATTAACCCTGTTTTACAGATGAGAAAACTGAGTCTAAGGGAAAAGTGACTTGCTCAGGGTCACAAGCTAATAAGTCTCAGAGGAAGGATTCAAATTCAGGCCTTCCTGACATCAAGTCCATGATTCTATGTACTATATCACTTAGCAGGCCCAAAGCAAAATTTAAGCCATACAGTCTGTTCAATCACATCAAATGTAATTAGGCCTTTTAAGATAGTCCAAGAATACAATTGCTGCCCTCATTAAGGAGTTTGGACCAAAGGACCTCTGAATATTTCTTTCATCTCTGACTTCCTATAGGTCTTCAGTCCTCAGATCTTAGACAGACACTTTCTCTATCTAAGAATTAGTTTCTTCACCTATAAAATGAATATGACTTCCTACATTTGACAATGTGTGAGCCTCTGTAATAAGAAGACTGCAATAAACATGTCATGAAACCATATTCAATGATGAATTATATAGAGCAGGGTGTCTCCAAATGATATTTTAGGAGAAGTAGTTTTTCATATTCCTAAACCTTATACATTCTTGTTAAAGAAGGGAGAAAGAGGAAGGAGAGAGAGCTGATGCCTAAGCTCCCAATGGGAGATAAGCCCTTCTGGGAATTTCAGTTGAAGGTCATAGCCACCAGTTTAGGAATTCTCTCAGTTGAGACTTCTAGCTTAAACTGTAGGAGGAGGATGTTTTAGAACTTTGCTAATGGTTTAGCAAATGGGTCTTTAAGATCAATATGTAGACATAAGCAACACTTAATAACTTTCAAGAGGCAGCCTTTGCTCAGCTATGCTTGATGCAATCTACAACCACCATTCTAAGAGCCAGTGGAATTGCCTGACAAGTGTGCCTGATATGGAGTTGGCCACAACATGACAAAAGACACCGTGTTGGCTTAGCCTGGTGCCCTGGTTGGGGACAACAGTGAATGCAGTTGTGCCCTCCTGGTAAGACTTTGAGTATAATAATGCTCATTTGCTACCTGTTGAATGAATGAGAGTGAGCGAGTTGGGTTGAATTGAGTTGAAGCCTTTGAGTGAGTCAATCTATTGATCCTTCTTTATACATGTATACATTATACATGCATAATGAGAATTAGATGGCTTGTGAGTCTTTAAGTCTTCTGGAACAGTGTAGTAGAACCACAGACAGCCAGAACAATGCGGTTGAAGGGGCTCTTGGATCTGGAGTCAGAAAATCTTGGTTTATGACTTACCACCTATGACCTTAGCCAAGTCACTTCCCTTCTCTATAGGACAAAAGAATGGGATTAGATCATTTCTATGCTTACTTCTTAATCTAAAATCCCATGATCCCCCAACAGATTCTTTGTCTAGATTGACTTGGGTAGTTGTTTATTCTTTTCCCACTGGGTGGTGCTAAAAGGCTTCCCTGCCCAAGGGCTCCTGGAAATCCTTGGCTAATGTGAACAGATTGCTCTTCCTAGTTCTTTGCATCTTGCTAGTCTCTCCGCTTGGTCGGCTGTTGACATCTAATCTTGACTTCACTCCCCTCCTCTATCCTCCCACACTCTTAAGGATGAAGCTCCCTCTCATTCCTTGTACCCATTTGACATAGAACTCCACCAGCACACTGCCTACTCACCATGTCACTTTTGTTCCGGGGTGCTAAGACGCCTACTTACAGCCTAGCCACTCATTTATAAACACCACACTGCATGAACGAAGAAGAAAAAGAAGAAAAGGAAAAGTTGAAGATGCCCCAAGATGGATCTCAGGGCCAGAAAAAGAAAAAATAGCTGTTCACTGTCTGTTATCTGTAAGATTCTGTGATAAGCACTGGAAATACAAAGACAAAAAAAAAAAGCAAAACAAGTACTGCCTTCAAGAAGCTTATGTTCTACTTGGTGGATACAACATATACAAAGGCCCCTCTCACTGAGGAATTTAATACAAAATGCATGCTAAGAAAATCAAAGTATTCAAGTAAATACATACAAAGTAAATTAAGGGGTGGGGGGAGAGGGCTAGTAACTATGGAAATCAGGAAAGGCCTTGTATAGAAGGTGCACCTGAGCTGGGTTTTAAAGGAAACTAGAGGCTACCTCTCCATCAATAAACACTGTATTTAATGAAGTTCCTCTTGTGGGCTCTACATTATGATAGGTGCTGGGAGTGGAGAGAAAGGCAGGGATAAGAAATAATCTTTTCCATCCAGGAGCTTACAAACTTGTGATGGTAACAGAAGAGACACATAAAACAGTCAGAGAATGACTCAGGTGTGTAGTGCTAACAATACAGGTGAATGACCTAACAAGAAGAGCATTTTTAGAAAACTTATTTGACTGTGGGATTAAAAAGAAGGGAGATGATGTTGGAGCTTGCTTCTGTAACTTATTATGAGCCAGGATGGCTGTTTCAAGGGCCTCTGGCAGTGGTTAGAGAGAGAACTCATGACCTAGTAGAGAGAGCACTGGAGATTTGGGTTTAATTGGGATGGAGACAACAACTGACTTTAGGTAAATCAGCTTCTCTGTTGTTGTTCAGTTGGTTCAGTCAAGCTTGACTCTTCATGGTTTCATTTGGGATTTTTTTGGCAAAGACACCAAAATACCAAAGTAGTTGGTGTCTTCCTTCTCTAGTCCATTTTACAGATGAGGAAACTGAGGCAAACAGAGTCAAGTGACTTGCCCAGGGCTACATAGTAAGTATCTGAGACCAGATTTGAACTTAGATCATGTCATCTCCAGCCTAGGAATCTATACACTGTTCTACTTTCTCTGGGCTTCCCTTTTTTCCTCTTTAAAACAAAGGGGTCAGAATAGGTTTGCTTGAAGGACCTTTCCAACGCAAATACTGTGTATCTCTAGGATGCTTCGAGAAAACATTTTCCATGAAGTGGTGGGAGGGAAGACTAGATTTCAGGCAGTTAAGAAAGTAATATGTGGATAAGAAATGAAGTGGGTGCCATTTGGAGTCAATGCCCGGCCCACCAGCATCCTCCTGCAAACAGTTCTTTCTCACTAATAGAAAAGTCTCAACTGACAGCAGATGCTTCTTTTGCAGTGGCAGATTGGGGACAATTTAGTCCATCTTATTTGGTAGAGCACAGTTCAGAAACAAATAAGGAAAACGATCAGCAGTTTTCTAAAGAAGGGGGTTGGGGGATAGGAAGACACTGTCTCAAAGTCTTTGCCAGTCATAAGCACAGAAGGAAAAAACAACAAATGCAAAACAGGCTCACCAAGCTTCTAAGAACCTTGGTCAGGGATGAGTTTGGCCATCAGAGAAGGGCTGGTTTAAATACTTTAGATGGAGGCTCCTCCACCTGAAGGAATTTTGTAAAGTTTCACACCCTGAAGAGATCAAATCTGAATGAAACTTGAATCACACGTAACAGGAAAAAGCACAGTCCAAATACCAGTGCTCTTTTTCCTCCTTGGTCATTATCTGTAGATAATTTCTTATGGGATAATATTCTGTTATATTTATTGACCCAGTTTGTCCAGTAATTCCCTGACTTCCAATTTTTGGCTATCACCAAAAGTACTATTACAATTTTTTTGTATACACAGGGCCTTTTTCTCCTGAGCTCTTTGTAGGGAGAGGAAGGAGGTCAGGGAATATTAGTTCAGTAGAGGCATCCATGGGAGGGCAGTTCCATTATTTATCTAGCAGAGTCCTAAAGTTCTTTCCAAAATGACATTCCTCAGTGTCAGTTAGCTATTCCCATTTAGATCGAGGTTCCGCAGATATAAAGGTCTCCAGGGATCAATTTAGAAGACATGATAAGGGGCAGCTAGGTGGCGAATTGGATTATGCACTGGCCCTGGAGTCAGGGGTACCTGGGTTCAAATCCAGTCTCAGACACTTAATAATTACCTAGCCGTGTGGCCTTGGGCAAGCCACTTAACCCCATTTGCCTTACAAAAAAAAAAAAAAGAAGTCATGATAAATCCCTGGAAGTTTAAGTTTCTTCAAACTCTGGAAATGAGTTGACTGTGAATGTGCTTGGGTTCTCAAAAGTACTCACTAACCCAGTACATTCTCCAGAATGTCCTATCAACTTTTATAATCGGAAAAAGTATGGTACATATAAAACACTGTCCCATAAGCAATTACCTGTATGAAGAATTTTAAGAAACTCTGCAAGGCTGACGTGAACTGATAATAGAGTGTAGTGAGCAAGGGGCAGCTAGGTGGTACAGTGGATAGAGCACTGGTCCCGAAGTCAGGACTTGAGTTCAAATACAGCCTCAGGCACTTGATACAAGCTGTGTGACTTTGGGTAAATCATTTAATCCCATTGCCCACCCTCCACCCACCAAAAGAAAAGAAACTAGTGAAGAGTGAACAGAACCAAGAGCTCCACACAGTGCCTTTGAAATAAGACCTGACAGGGCGGCTAGGTGGCGTAGTGGATAAAGCACCAGCCTTGGAGTTAGCAGTACCTGGGTTCAAATCTGGTCTCAGACACTTAATAATTACCTAGCTGGGCAAGCCACCTAACCCCATTTGCCTTGTAAAAACCTAAAAAAATAATAATAATAAAATAATAAATAACATTATTAAAAAAAAAGAAATAAGACCTGACAGACTCGATCACTCAAGCAACTAATTGGGGGCTATAAAGAAAGGGGGAAACAGTCTCCTCCCACAAGGAGTTCACACACTAAAGAGGGACACAAACATGCCAACAACTAGACCCATTTTACTTCACCAACAATACCAGCATCCAAAGATCAATGTCCCTATCCTGAAACCACCACCCTTTTCAGAAACACCAAAGGGAGAAGTCTGCCTTAGGGAACTGCTTCCATAAATGGCTCTCTAGGAGAGAGGGAGCAAAGAATCATTTTGTACTTCTCCGCCTGGTGCTTGGCTGATGGCAGGTGGGAGCCAAAACATTCAGCACTGCTAGGACAAAATTTCCCAGCAGGGAGTCTACTAAGGCCAAGGAGCCAGCCTTGCTCTTCATCTGTTCATCGGCTCAGCCAACATTCTTTCTGCTGCCCTCTGCCTGGAGGAGAAAGCCAGGCGACAGAGAGGGCAGGGACCCTGGGATTTTCCCCACTAATCCCTGCTTCACACTTTAACCAGATTGAGTTTTGCTGGCAAATCCCACCGCAGCCTCAGTCTAAGAATGGATGAGATTGTGGGGCTGGCAGCAATGGAATTACTTGTCAACCATAGTCCGCCCTTCGTTTTCTTTGGGGAGTGGGGGCACTTCTGAGAACCCCAGTTTAAAGCCTAATGAGTCTGTAGGCTGCAATCATAGGCACCCACCCGCCACTGCTCCCTGCCTCAGCATTCCTTTGGACCCTTCATGAACCCTCACTTGTTCCCAGGACAGGTTCGGGAACTCCAGCTTCAAGAAAAAATTACTTCTCACAGAAGGCAGGACTTGAACTGAAACCTGAAAAACTCAGGGAAACTAGGAGGCAGAGATCAGGAGAGAGAGTCCCTGAAAGGAGGGTGGGAGCGTGGGGAGAAACAACCACAAAATGCCCAGTCAGGCTAGGGAATATCCAAGTCACTGGATTGCAAGAGTTTGTGTGGGGCAGGGACGAGAAAGGTAGGAGGGTTAGGGTTAGGGAGGGCTTTAAAACCCATCAGAAGATTTCAGATTTGATCTCGGAGGCAAGTGGGAGCTACTAGAGTGAATTGAATTGGGGAGGGGGATGATATGGACAAATTTGCGCTTTTAAGACCAATTTGACAGTTGAGTGGAGGAGGACTGGAGTGGGGAGAACCTTGAGAGAGGATCACCAGCTAGGAGAGACAGATGTGCAAACAGACAAGAGAGGGAAAGAAGGGGGGGAGACAGAGGAAAAGAGACAAACAGACAGAGACAGAGAGACAGAGAAAAAGAAAAACAGACAGAAAGATAGGGAAATAGAGTCTTACTAGATACCAGCCATTGTAATGAGAATACAGGCAAGATTTTCACAGCCTTAAAGTAGTTTACAATATAATTAGGGAAAGAAACTCATATGGGGGGGAGGGCTAGGTGGTGGCTAGGTGGCACAGTGGATAAAACACTGGCCTTGGAGTCAGGGGTACCTGGGTTCAAATCCAGTCTCAGACACTTAATAATTACCTAGCTGTGTGGCCTTGGGCAAGCCACTTAACCCCATTTGCCTTGCAAAAACCTAAAAAAAAACCAAAAAAAAAAAACCTCATATAGGGAAGCAGAAAAGATAGGAAAAGAGGAGGCAAGCTGTATCTGCAGGGGGATAAGACAGCAGTTAGTGAGAAATGAGTGAAGAAATGCAGAGTAAAGACAAGAAAGAAATGAAAACAGCTAGGTCCCCTCCTAAAACCATGGTCTGCTAAGAAGTTGGGAGAGCTGGATTTCAGGACTAGACAGACCCTGCCCTCAGGGAGTTTACAATCTAAGGAGGGAGACAGCATGCAAACAAATTTATACAAAGCAAGTTATAGACAAAATCGATGGTAAATAATTGATAGAGGGAAGGCCACTGAATAAAAGATGGGATTGTAGTTGGGGCTTAAAGTGGGAGAAGACAGCATTTCAGGAATGGGGGGCAACCAGAGAAAAACACCTGGAGCCAAGAGTTCTGTTCCTGGAAGAGCCAAGAAGTCAGGCACTGAATTAAAGACGAAGAGTCTATGTCTAGGTATATGTCTAGGAGATGTCTAGGAGATGTAAGCCACTGGAAAGGTAGGACGGAACTATCTGCTCACTGGACAGGAGGCTAGGAAATGCTTTTTCAGAGGA
This sequence comes from Macrotis lagotis, assembly GCF_037893015.1. Taxonomy (NCBI): domain Eukaryota; kingdom Metazoa; phylum Chordata; class Mammalia; order Peramelemorphia; family Peramelidae; genus Macrotis; species Macrotis lagotis. The sequence goes on along the minus strand of NC_133661.1, from coordinate 78,126,725 downwards.
TCCTCAGGAACTTTTCTAAATATCTAATAAACTTTCCTATCCTGTTTTTCTACTTTTCTCAATCCATAATAATATTATTATCACTTCAAGCTAGAATCCAATAGATTTGGAGTCTAAGAACCTCGGGTTCCAGATATGCCTTGGGTCAAGGCTCTCATAGCTAGTTTCCTAGCCCACAAAAATGGATTAACCACATCTACACTTTCCTATCTAAGGAAAGAGCTTCTGTTAGACTGTGAAGGGTCATATAAATAAGAGTTTTTACTGTTAAAACAGAAATGCCACTGGGAGAGAGAGAACACCTCAAGCCATAAACTTCAGTACAAAAATAATTTATCAGATCCTTTCCAGAGAGTAGATTTTGAAAGGAAGAGAGTTTCAGGGCCCTAAGGGCTAGAAGCATAGGGACACCACTCAGGAAGAAGTGCTGACTTCTGACAAACTTTGCTTCTCCTAATGGTTGCCTAGGGCAGGCCCTGCTGGTAAGATTGTATGAATAAAGGGCTCTGTGATAGCTCACATAATTTTCATCTACACACTGTGTTAAGATTTATAAAGTGTTTTCCTCCTAACAATTCTATGAGATAGAGAGTACTAGTATTATTTTACAAATGAGGAAACTGAGTCAGAGGTACTAAATTGACTTGTCCATGATCACAAAGTTAGTGACTTCTGGAGCTCCCAAGCTCTGTACCTATTCAAAAATGTCACAAATCATGGAACTGGTTCTGAAAAGTAAAAAAAGTTTTAAAATTCTCAATTTCATTGGATTTACTTTCTAACCCTGACCCATTTACACCCCTACATTCCAAAGTCTCTGTTTCCCATAAGCCTCCATCACATGCTCTACTGTACTGGCCCATCCAAGAGCTTCTAATAAAATTCAAGGATCAGATCAATTGCTATTTTTATTTCTTTTTTCTCTTTGTCAGGGTCCCTTGTCCTCTGATTTTCCCACTCTCTCTGACTTCCAGTGGTCTGCAAGCTATGGCAGAGATGTGTCCAAGGGATTAGGGAAAGGCACATCAGACTTTGTCAATGATACAGCTGTGACCTTATAACACTTATGATAACTTTAGTATAAGGGCCAGTTTAGCAAAACCAGCCCACAGACCTAACACTCTCCCTAGTTCTAGCCCAAGTTGAGCTTGTCTTAGCTCCTTAAATCCTTAAATTCACCTATTCATTCTTTTGATTCTTATCTAAATGAAATGACTCCAGTTCTTTCAGTTGGTCTTCACAGGTCATGGTCTCCAAAGCCTTTACAATTTTATGCCCTCTCCTCTAGATGTGCTCCAGCTTATTTAACTTATCAATCCTTCCTAAAATTATTACAACCCAAATTGAACATAATACTACAGATTTGATTTGACCAGGGAAAACTATTTTTGTGTCTCAATCCTTTGAGGCCTTCCCTATGTTAATTATATCATATTTATCCTGCATATATCTTGTTTTGTATATATTTATTTAACTGTTGTTTTCCCTCATTAAACTGTAAGCTCCTTGAGGACAGGGCTTCTTTTGCCTTTTTTTTTTTTGCATTTGACTTAGCATGAAATCTCCCATATAGTAGGTGATCAATAAATGCTTGCTAATTGACTAATTATAAATTGTTACCTAACACACCTACCCATCCTGAAACTGAGTAGGTAGACTTTGAAAACTGAGTAGGTAGACAAATAGACTTTGAAATTTAGTCCTATTAAATTCCAACTTATTCCAGTTTACTTATATTCTTTTGGCCAGGCAGGATCTTTTTGGATTTTGGCTCTGTCATCCCCCTCCAGCTCTTTGACATCTCAATCAGGGAGAAGCCCTGGGGGGGGGACAAACATCAACAATGACATTTCAATCTGTTCTATGGAAGAAGTATTAAACTTGTTCAGTTTGGTCCAGTGCCTAAACCTATCTCTGCCTGGCCCCAGGAGGCAGAGTCAAGAATGATGGGGGTGAGGGTAGGGGAGAAGGAGAGAAGGAGGTGGTAGAAATGGACTGCCTTAACCTACAGGAGGTTCCATCCCCAGTGAAAATCCTCCGACAGAAGCACAGTGACCACTTGTATAGTATAGATTCTATCTGTCTGTCAGCAAGCATTTATGAAATGTTTTTTTCTATGCCAGCACTTTGCTAAGTAATGGAAAGATAGAAACCCAGTTCCCATGCTCAAGGAGTTCACAATCTGAAGATCTCTAAAATTCTGAGTTAAATTGAGCAAAATGTCATTTGTACTTTCATCCAAATTATTTACAAAGCCAACAAGACAAGCCCAAGAAAGGTTCCTGGGACACTTGAATGGGATGCTCTTGGGACTTAGGGTCAACCCTCTGGGAACTGTGAGCTTAGGGGAACATCCAGCACCCTTTTTTTCCTCAGACATCATATCCCCTCAAGCCTTTTTTGTTGTGCCAGGGACCCAAGCTCACTCCATCCTTGGGAAGGGGCTGTGAATAGTCCTTTGAGGATCCCAGAACCAGCACTGTCAAAATTAATGTTGCAGAAACTTCATTAAGAATGGAAATTAAATGACAGTGGATAAGAGTCATAAAATCATTCTGGGGAACTATTTTCTCAAGCTGGGGTGATATTCAACTCCATCTAGCTGTAGGAAAATAAATGAGATTGTTGGTAATTTCTACCAAACTTTGGAAGCAGACATCTTTTCAGGGAATTAATTCTTTGCACTTTAAACTTTGCCTCTCCCCAAGGAAGCCCAAGCTGGAACAATCTTCAGAGGCAAATATCTCAGGGACAGAAATAATAAGATAAAAGCCTTCTTGCTTCAACTATCGATGACATCCTGTGTGTGTCAATTCTATACCAAGCTAAAACTCATCAGTCATTCAAGAGCACTGAATGATCACACCCAGAGTGGCCCTCAAATAAAAGTTGTGACACTGAATTATTGACTCTTAAAAGTGAAAGGCCCCTCATCAATCATCTAGGCAAAGTACTCTTCCTACAGATGGGGAAACTGAGTCCCAAAGTCATGAAGCTAGCTGTTGATAAATCTAAAGCTGACCTCAGGTCCTCGATGCCTAATCTAGTCAAAGGAAGCAAGGGACAATAGAAAGTACATTCAATTTGGAATCAGAGGCCCTGGTTCAATTCCATTTCTATCTGTCATTCCTGTGACCTTCATTCTCTGAATCCCAGTTTCTTCATCCACAAAATGAGAGGACTGGACTCTTAGGTCTCTTTCAGCCACAACAACAATAATAATAGCTAAGATTTAATTATCACTGTACTAAATGATTTATACATAAGATTTCATTTGATCCTCACAACAAATCTTCAAGGCGAATGTTGTTTATCCCCATTTTAAATAAAATAGTTGACAATTATAGCACAGTGTACTAAACACTTTCAATTATTACCTTATTTGATCCTCACAACTCTGTGAGGAAGGTGCTATTATTATTTTTATCTTCAATTTGCAGATGAGGAATTTGAGACACAGAGTGAAGTGACTTGCCCAGGGTCACACAGCTAGTGTCTGATACTGGTCAGGTCTTCCTGACTCTAGGTTTGGTGCTTTATCTCTTGTCCTTTCTAACTTGTATGTTGTGCTCATCTAGGTCCTGGCTTTATTTTCCTTTAGGGTATAATCTCCATAAGGTCTAGAGATCTGTCTTATATAACCCCTGCACCTTCCCATGCAGCCTAGCATTATGCTCCTCAGCTCTAATAAATACCTTTGAAGGGAACAGCTAGATGGTGCAGTGGATAGAGGACCAGCCCTGGAATCAGGAGGACCTGAATTCAAATGCAGCTTCAGACACTTAATACTTACCTAGCTGTGTGACCTGGGGCAAGTCACTTAACCCCATTGCCTTGAAAAAACCGAAAAAACAAAAAAAATACCCTTGAAGGAAGGGACAGTAGGCAGCTATTAGACTCCACAGCTTTGGAGCCAAGGTTGACAACAGGAGGTCAAGATTAGGAAAGGGAAAAAAGAAATGGATTTCATAAAATTGAGTAAGTCTTTGGAAGTCTTCAGGACAGTCTCTGAAAAGTGAAGCTGAGAATCACCCAGAATGCAATGAAGAGGTATATGGTGGGCCTATAATATATTATAAATGAGAGAATTTGCTGGAAAAGTGGCATTAAGTAGGTCATCTGAGCAACACATCACCAGAAAAATAAACAGCATATCACACATAGCAAGAGGGAGGGAAAATGAAGCAACAGCCCATGTGCTCCATTGATAACTATAGATGGAAGAAAACCAGAGACAGGCCCCCACTGGGTACTTTTACTATGACAGATTTATGGGAGAACATGAACAAAAGTCCCACAGGATTGGCAGGTATAGAAGGGTGGTAATCTGTATCAATGGAGAGAGTGCTCCCATCAATGAGAGCACAGATCCATTACAGTTACTACTGGTCTATGAATTACCAGATTCTTATTGGACTGGGCTGATTTCAGCTTCACACATTTGGCTCAGAAAGCCTGGCTTAACTGTCTTCAGCTAAGCAGGTTATACACGTCCAGAGGCATCCTATTCACAATTCTCATGCTGTGGTCTTTGGAATTTACTCAGGGGGCACTTTCAGGGGGAAATCTTTGAAACTACCTTTTTTTTTCCTTTCCTTTTTTTTAAAGTGTCACCCCTCTGCTTTTTTTGTATCACAAATTTATTTTATTTTCCATTTACAGCACAAAATTACTCTGTGACATTTCAGAATATACTATTCCAACCTAGTAAAACTTGGAGGATAAAGAAGAAGGGGTCTGAAATCTAACCAGGACCCTGCCTCAGACTCCTATCCTAGAGAAAGTTGGCCCCAGCCTAGTTAGCTGCTGACTTGAATTCCTAGAGAATCCAGAGCCTGAAGTCCTATGGGAAGCTCTGGTTGCCAATCTCAAATCACTTTACTCAAAAGATATCAAGTCTTTAAATGGAGGTAGGACTACCCCGGTGGAGCCTGGTCTACAGGGGATTCCAGTTCAGGCGCAGGTTAAATCTGCCTACAGTACAGCTGAGGTTCCATGAAGGTGATGAATTCCAAAGTAAGGATTGAAAGAGAAGCTAAGTCCCACAGTCTGATTGGATCTCTGTTAATTCTGGTGTCTTATTCTGTTAAGTATTTCCAATTTATCTGCCAGACACTGCTTCCCCTTTAGACTGTGAGCTGCTAGAGAGCATATTTTTTTGGTTTTGTCTTTTTCAATATTCCCAGTTTCTCTCTTACTAATAAGATGTGCACAGCACATAGATGATGCTTATTGAATGCATACTGACTAATTAATCTACAAGAGCCCATCAAAGCAAAATCATCATTACTTCACTAACAAGTAAACCCAGGCTTTCACCTTCAAAGAACCTTAAATTATTTCAAGTCCACAAGCATCAAAAGTACTTTGCTAGGGGCAGCTAGGTGGCAGGAGCACTGGCCCTGGACTCAGGAGGACCTGAGTTCAAATTTGGCCTCAGACACTTAATAATTACCTAGCTGTGTGGCCTTGGGCAAGCCACTTAACCCCATTGCCTTACAAAAACCTAAAAAAAAAAGTGTTTTGCTAATTGATAAGGAAACAAAAAAAAGACAAAAAATTTAAAAACCCAGCCTTGTCCATAAGGAATTCATAATCCAATGGAAAAGATAATCCACAAATAACTATATACAAACAAGATACAGACAGGCCAAATTAGAGATAAGCTCAGAAGGCACAATATTAAGAAGGAAAAGAAAGATATCTTGTAGAAAGTGAGACTTTGGCTAAGCCTTGAAGGAAACCTAGGAAGCTTGGAGGCAGAGATAGTTCATGGCATGGGGGATCCTCAGTGAAAATACCTGGAGTTGAGAAAGGGATCTTATATTCTTTACCCTCCAATTTAGGGATCCTTAACCCAAGGTTTATGGATTGATTTCCAGGGATTCATTTATTTGGAAGGGGAAGAAATTACATTTTTCCTTTCACTAATTTTTAAATTAAATTCAGCATTTCTATTAGGAATTAAAAAAAAAAAGATTATTCTAAGAAGGCATCCATAGCTTTTTCTGGTCTGCAAAAGAGATCTGAGACACACACATACACACAAAAAAGTAAGAATTTTTCCAAATCTTCAGTAGCATTTTCTGTTTGACAGAAAGTTGAAATATTAGAATGGAAGCCTTAAATATGTCACAACTCTAAGGAGAGGCTCCGATGGGACTGGGCACTGCCTGTACTCTGTTGATAATGATGGTAGAGATGGTTGTGGTCATTAGCTTCTGAGAGGATGCCAGGCCAAGACCTCTCTGTGATATTTATAGTGGCAGTTGGTGATGATGCTGGGATCTGTCAGTACATAGGTTTGTGTGACCTCAGGGAGGCATATTGAGAATGTCCAACTGTCTATATGGATAAGGTTTCCCTCCCCCTTGCTCCACCTCTTTTTCTTTGCCTAGGTTATAATAACGATGGTTAATTCTACAAAACATTTCACACAGATGGGAACACAGGCTCCCTGCTGTTGGGGCTGCCATTGTTTCCTCTGGGAGGGACTAGGCAGCAGCAGGGAGGGCAGAGTACCAGTGGATGTGATGGGGAATCGACCTTCTGGTACTCAGGAGGACTGATCATAGCCCCCAACTTAATCCATTTCCTGAGGCTTTCCTGGAGAGCTGTTATTATCCACCAATTTCTAGGAAGCCTAATCAAGGTCTTTTCACTCCCTTCCCCTCCCAGACCTCCACCCTCTTTCTTTCACCCCCACCTCCACAATGAATACAACCAGACTTTCTTAGGTCACTATTTCAGATTTACCTCTGTCCTGCCCATTATCTTTTCTTTCTCTATCCCCAGAGTCTAGTTTGTTGAATTATATTGGAAGGACCAGGTCATAGGCTCCTTTCTATAGGACTTTTATGTCTAGTTTTGAATAACTTTTCCTTTTTTCAATTTATTTTAAATTTTCATACCTATTAATTTGTTATATTGGGCATGGTAGGCACTTAATAAATATTCATTGAATCAAAATGGAAAATAGGACTGTAAAAGGTTTACTGACAGTTTAGAACTATTACAATTGAAAATGATATAACTCTTCCTGGTTAGAAAGCTATTGCAGAAATTAAGGTGAGAAGTACTTAGAGCACATTAGGGTAGTAGCTACCAGAGTGAAACAGAGCAGATAGTGTGTTTGGGTGACATCATGACAGGTAGAAACAAAATTTGGCAACTGGTTGGTTATGGGGACAGAGTGCAGGAGACCAGGATTCACTGAGGTTGCAAACCTGGGTAATTGGAACTGTAGCAGGGAAGTTGGGGAAGGAGGTGGAATTGTCAGGAGTCGGGGCAGGGGGCAGATAATGGCAGTCAGAGGAGTTAGTTTGAATGCTTACAGGAGATCCAGTTCAAAATACACAAAAAAGCAATTCAGGACATAGGCTAAGGTTGTATATACATCTCTACCAGGAGATGATATCTGAGCCCATAGGAATTGAAGAGGTTAGCAAATGAGAGAATATAGAGAAGAGAAGAGTGTACATAGCAGAACTGAGGGGAACAAACAAAGCGTAGGCTATCCATGACTGATGATCTAGCAAAGGCATCTCTGTGAAGGTGTAGTCATTCAGGAGGTGCTAAACCAAGAGAGGAGAGTGATCCTTCCCCTGCTGCCGTGATGCCATCCTACTGCCACCATGATGTCCCTTTTCTTTGAACACTGAGGATTCACTCCTGCCCCCAAATGACAGTTGAGAATAGGTGATAGAGTGTGAAAAGTGAAAATTACTAAAAGGAGAGACATTAAACTAAAACCTTTTTGCTTCAGCAACCTCTAAGGGTTTTCTGGTATTTGGATTCTGAAGTCCTAATTCATTGCTCCTTCTACCCAAATCACATTCTTTGTCCTCTTGGTGGCATTTTCTCTGGCAGTTGGTAAGAGCCACCTGGGCTCAGAGCTACATTTATATGAACTGAATTTTAAGGAGACAGTCACAGCTATGAAAAAGCTTTTAATATAAAGTAACAGAAAAGATGCTGCTAGTTCTGTTATAGCTATATAAAATATACATTTCTATAGAATGCAGAATATATAATATTCTGTTCTGTTTAAATATGCTTATATTCCTATCTCTTGGTGCCTTCACTGCCCCTTCTTAGCCAACTGAGTCACACTGTTCCAACTGATATGTATGTGTCCAGGCCAGGAGAAGTCATCTGCTCCCACTTAGCTCCTCAATCACTATGGGAAATACATGAATGGGAAATACAAAATGATGGGTAGTGGGTAGGGCAGGGGCTGGATGGATCAAATTGAAAGAGACAAATGGAAAACTGAGCTTAGTTTGGCAATACAAACAATCAAAACCTCAGGAGGAATAGCAGAACCATAAAGAAAGAAATGGATGCAGGAATCCAAAGCCCTCATAAAGAGAAAAGTGGATGCTCTGAAGAAATGTTAAAGGTTGAGGCTATGCTGCAAAATGTTCTATTTGATCCAAATAAGTCTTTGCTGCCCACTGCCCTCTCTGTGCACCCTTCCCATATCTAGAGCTCCTTTCCTTGACCCAAGTCCCTAGAATCCTTTGACTACTTAAAGCTCTCTATTCAGTGCCACCCAGGCTAGCCCTCCAACCCTCACTTGTTCCAAAACTACCACTCACTACCTTGATCTCAAATACTCAATCCCTCCAAATGAACAAAATATTGGTATGAAAATAATGTGATTAAGATGATAATAATAATAAGATTTATAGAGAAGGTTTTGTTATTTGGGGTTTTCTTTCAAACATATTTTTCACAAGGGTCTTATAGTATAGGTGAGGGCAGAGACTATTATCCACATTTTACAGAAGAGAAAAAATAAGATGTTAATTCATCCAAAGTCATACAAAAGCTAGTAATGAAGGAGGCAGTATAATACAGTGAAGAAGACATGGAATCCTGGCATTAGAAGACAGATTTGAATCCTGTCAATGACTCTTACTATATGGTGTGATTCAATACAGATCCCTTAGCCTTTCTCAGACTCAGTTTCCTCATCTGTAAAATGAGGGGGTTAGGGTTCAAGTTAGGTGCTTTCTAGGATTCTCTTCCAGTTTTGAAATCCCTTAATCTTATAAAATCAGAGGTGGCTTTTGATTCCCTGACACCCTCTCCAGTACTCATTTGTATATCAAGTTATAAACTACCCCCAGAGTCCTGGGTGGTCCAGGTATTTGTAGCCATAAACGAAGAGACTTGTTAAGAGCTAACTGAGAGGATTCTGGGAAGGGAGAGGAATGAAAAAAAGCAGTCAGCTAGGAGAGATTTTAGTCAAGATGCAGGTCTTCCTTAGAATCACTTTAATCAGACAATTACTGCAGGGGCCAAAGAGCATAATTCATCAGAAAATGTGAAAATCTGCCTAGAGTTCTGTCTAGCTATGCATATAGCCATATCTTCTAGCAATATTACTTTCTACTGTGGACCAGGCCTAGAGTATAAGAGAAATGGGAAAGAAAAATAGGATCAGAATTTTGGAGTTGAATAATGATAATAATGAAAACAATGATATTATTTATATAGTACTTTAAGGTTTGCAAATAACTTTACAAATATTTTCTCATTTGAGCCTCACAAAAACCCTGGGAGATAGATACTGTTACTGTCCTCATTTTACAGTTAAGAAAAGTGAGACAAGGGGAAGCTAGGTGGTGAAGTGGATAGAGTACCAGCCCTAGAATCAGGAGGACCTCAGTTGAAATCTGGCCTCAGTAGTAAATAATTGCCTAGCTGTGTGACCTTGGGTAAGCCACCTAACCTCACAGCCTTGCAAAAAACAAACAAAAAAAAAACCAACAAGAAAAATGAGACAAATAGCTATTAAGTGACTTGCCCAGGGTCACTCAACTAGTATATATCTGTGACCAGATTTGAATTTGGGTCTTTCTGACTTCTAATTTCAGTGTTCTTCCTATGACACTGCATAACCTCTAACCAGACAATATCCATGTGAACACCTGCTTTATAGATTTCAAAGCCCATAAAAATCCATCATATCATTGACTCTTCAACATTAAGCATGCTAGCCAAGAATTATTAACCCCATTTTATGAGCTCAGAGTTCATAGAATCATAGGATTTTAGAGACCATTTAGTCCTTCCCCTTGTTTTACAGGTAAAGAAACAGAGATTCAGAGTGGTTGAGTGACTTGCCCAAGGCATGGGCATAGGTAGGCTAGGAACCAATTTTCTCATTGTAAATAGAATGCTCTTTTTTATTATACCACAGAGTAAGAGGCCGAGGATACATTCCCTGAAATTTCAAGGGAGGAAGAGCGCTCCAAAGAAAGGAAATCTCACTTTTTTACTATTTATTTTGGTTTTGGTATTTCAGGACAATGGTCATTCACTAAGTTTCACTGGGTGTCATTGGGATTTCATATTTCTTAGAGATAGAAGGACTCTAATAGTTCCCTAATCCATAAAGGAAAAGTCACTATTCTAGCCTTAATTTCTCATTTTCCTACTCCTGTTTCTTTTTTCTTTTTTCCCTTCCTTCTACCCTTTCACCATTCCTACAAATGAAGTATGCAAGTATATGGCAAAAAAATCAAACCCTCAATAATATGGGCTTTCTTCATTTGCTTTCTGGTCTACATTCAATGAAAGACAATGTACAGAGAGGTAAAATAATGGGCTGGCTCATGTATAGAAACAAATCCCAGCTTTCCACACTTCCTGCTCTCCCTGATAGAGACATCAGAACAGGAGGGGTCTTTATAGATCAGCTGATGATTAATAAATTACATAGATTTCAGTCTCTAGAAGAGGAAACCATGAATTGTAAGGATGGTGGAATCTCAATTGTAAACGAAGATATTTGGTTGTCAGTTTGGGGAGGAAAGTACCTTAGAAGAGGAAGATTAGCATTAAGTTGATTTGTTCCAGTTCAAAGCAATGATATCCCCACCCTTCACAAGTCATCTAAGGTATAAGTCAAAGAACAAACAATTATAACTCTCACAATAGCACTGATCCCATGAATTCTTTTTTCCTCTAGGGTCTGACAAGTATATTAAAGTTTTCCAAAGTGCTTTGCATATATCAACTCATTTAATCCTTAACAACCTTGGAAAGTATTATTATTATTATTATCATTATTATCCCCATTTTTCAGAGGAGAAAACTGAGGTAGACAGTGGTGAAGTGCCCAGGGTCACATAGCCAGTAATTGTCTGAAGTGGGATTTAAACTTGGATCTTTCTGGCTCCCAGTCCCATACTCTGCTCACTGTATCTCCTAACTGCCTTCTAAAGCCTAGTCATCAGTGTTCCGTCATTGGGGATCTTCAAGGAATGGTTGAATGAATTTGGGTCTCTAGGCTTGATAAAGTTCAAAGGTCATTTAACTCACTAACTGGAGGGCCGTAAAGATGAAGTATTGACCTATCTCTGATATTCTTCCATGAGAATGGAGGTCTACCTGCCCAGGAACTGACCCAGAGAAGTCCCGGACAACTGCCTTAGTTTGAGAAAGAATACTGTTTTGTCTGGAAGTGATTCTCTAACCTAGCTAAAGAGGAGTCAAGAAAGCTGACTGAGAAAGCTCTGACCATCCAGCTTACTGACAAAAATGGGTAGTTGGTTGTCTACTGGTCAGGCTAGCTATTCCAATACACTAAACACCCTGGTCTCAGGCTCTTATTAGATGTGTGACCCTGGGCAAGTCACTTAATACTCAGTTTCCTCATTTATAAAATGAACTGGAGAAGGAAATGGCAAACCACTCACTCAATTGAGGAGAGAGAGAGAGAGAGAGAGAGAGAGAGAGAGAGAGAGAGAGAGAGAGAGAGAGAGAGAGAGAGAATGAGAGAATGGGATCATAGAGATCATAAACCTAGAGGTCTTCTGGTCTAATTTCTTCATTTTATAAACGTGGAAACATTTTGTCCAAGGTCATACAGCTAGTAAGTATTACAGGTGAGATTTAAACCTAAGACTTCAGTGCCAGTGATCTTTCTATTGTATCCTCCTTCCTATCATGTTAGGATAGGAGATAGAGAGATAGGGTAGGAATCATGAGAAGTTAATAAAAGAGCTACCAACAGAGGAGTTCCTCCCAGGTCTTTATTTTGGAGAAGGGTATGAGCCAGTCAATCTTTATTCACTTCCCAGCTCTGCTTTTGACTTATTTTTTTACTCCTTTTTCCCAAGGATGGTTCCTTTTTAACTCCTTTTGTGTGTTGTCTACTCCCCATTAAAATATAAGCTCCTCCAGGCCTTTTTGTTTGTCTCTGTATCCCTAGCATTTAGGATAATGCTCCATGTCTGCCTAATTACATAGAAGGAAATTGCTCAAAGAAAACAAAGTTCTCCTTCAGTGTCCCATATTAAGTCAGTGGGTTTGCTAGACTAGAGGTCCTATGGGGACATTTGCTTTCATTTGAAGTTACTAAATAGGAAGACTGGACTTAATATACATTTTTTTCCCTCTAAAACTGGACTTACATTGGTAGGAAGAGGAAAGACTAGAAGATTCTCAGACAGGTAATAGACACAGCTTTGGTCCTAGCTCAATTTCTTGATGCCGATGATGTTGTGTCTTTCATTCTCAAAAAAGGCCATGACATCAGGGAAGTGATGCCATGACAAGAACATGAATAGGATTTGAGTGAGGAAGGATTGCTCTGCTAAGTTACCAGCCTGGCTTTCTCCTCTGGAGCCAGGCAATTGGGGTTAAATGACTTGTCCAAGGTCACACAGCTAGTAAGTCTCAAGTGACTGAGACCAGTTTTGAATTCCTGTCCTGACTCCAAGGCCAATGCTTTATCCACTGTGCCATCTAGCTGCTCAGTTCCTCAACTCCTTAACAACTGCATGACTACTAGGTCTCAATTTCCCTATTTGTAAACAAGAGTTTAGTATGTCTGCCCCATACAACCACAATGTTATTGGAAGGATAAGATGATATAGGACCCATGAAAACTCTTTGAATCCAGTCAAATACCATTCAAATGCAAGGCAAAAGGCAGAGCAACAGAAGACTGTAGAAAAGGCATTGAATTAAGACTCTCAGGTTAAGAATTCAAATGTTGACTCTGACACCTACATTTTACTTTGCTTGGATTCAGTTTCTTCATGTGTAGAGTAAGGGGAATGGATCAGCTAACCATTAATATCCCCCTTCCTGCTCTCAGAACCATCTTAATAGCATCAAATGTGCCTCCTCACTCAATTACATGTGGACTTTACTTTTAGAAGCAGCATCCTTTTTTCCTTCCCTAGAATAACTTTACAGCTTTATCTGGAAACTAAATCATCGACTGACATGTTCAGACCTGCTCTGTTCATTCTTCCCCAAGCATCCTCCTGCTGAGGAGATACATTTTTCAAGCTGAGCTTCCCCTGGTATGGCTGGGCCTTGTACCATCCCTGACATGATTTACATTTGCTTCTGCCAACTTACCCATGGGGGATGGGAACTTCATTAAAATGTGCTCCCACAAGTCTCCTTGAGATTCTGCTGCCAAGATAAGTTTTTCCTACTCTTGAACCATTCTCTCAAAAGGTCTCAAATGAATGGAAGATGTGCTAAGAAACTTTCCCTGAGACTATTGGGGTGTTTGTGCTAAAAAAATTTGCTAGTGGCCCTGATTCCTTCCATTTCTCTCCTTCCCCAGTTCTGTTTCTCATAGTTGGAGAGTAGGCAATTGCAGTCTCATAAATATAACTTTAAGGAGATAACTTCCAAAATACTGCTCCTTTGCTCCTTTTTTAGCATGAGGTGATTCTTGAAATTGCCCCAACATTAAGTTTTGGTTCGAAAAAAATCTTCAGAAGACTCCCTGATGAGCAAATGTGCTCATCAAGAAATGTATCATATTAATTCATCAGTCATCATCAAAGAAGTGGCATAGATTAGCATGCCATCTCCTAATGGAAAGTCAATATGACTATAAAAATAATGCTAGAATTGATACAGTGCTTTAAGATTTACGAAGTATTTTATATGTCATCTCTCACACTTGATTCTTCCAACCACCTCCTGAGATTTTATTTCCATTTTACATATGAAGAAACTGAGATGAGAGAAGTTAAGTGATTTGCCCAGGGTCACACAGCTAGTTATTTAAAGCAGGATTCAAACTCAGGTCTTTCCAACTCTTAAGATTAGAACTCTCTCTCCATTGTGCCACCTAACTGCTATATGGAAAAGACAACTAACTGTCAGAAGAAGGCATGAGTGGCATCTTAGGCAATAGAAGAAGACCCTGGGACCTGTAGTTGAATAAAATGAAGGCTGAGTATTTAAGAGAAGGGACATGTAAGGAATGAGAATGGTATACCTTGGGTCAGATCAGCCACCATATGGGAGGTGGTTCATGGAAGGTCTTACTCAAGGCTTGCTCTCACTCCCAGGAGCAGATTATGATGAGTACAAGGCATATGAACCACTTTCACAATATATCCTAGGAGACGAGTGGAGACTAAAATCAAGGACAAGAAGGGCAGTAAGTAGCGTCATACCGCCCTATAGTACAAGGCAACCAATTCTATACACCTCTTCCCTATAAAGCATTATTGTGTCCCAAAAAGGACATGTCAATCTGCATAATTTAGCAATCTTAGAGCAATTAATAAAAAAGGCAAACTAAATGCCACTAATTCAGTTGTGTTTGAAGGTATCATATCCAGGTTGTAGTATCCTACTGGTTGGATAACCAGCGTGGTTTAGTGATCTTTAGGCCACTGACATGAATTACTTAACCTTTCTGAGTCTCAGTTTCTTCATCTATAAAATGAAAGGGCTGGACTTGATGAAGGATAAAGTTTAAACCCAACTGATTTACGAACATTAAGATACTAGTGAATACAATGTCATGGATTCCAATGAATCCTTCCTCTAATGAAAAAATTAGAGGCTAGAGTTGTCTCTGGCCCAAGTTCATTGAAAAAGGCAAATGCAGCTGACTCAGCTGTATTTTCTGGAATAGCTTTAACTTTTCAAAGTTAGATAAAGCAGTATATATATAAAAAAAGAACCATACACCAGTCAGCTGAAGAACAATTAAATGACCTCTTCCGAGAGCTCATTTCTGAGCACTTCTGTACTCTGAACAGTTTTACATCATGCACCATATTGTCCTATCCTGGCAAAACTTGATAAATTCTACCATTCAAGGCATGGTGAATTGAGAGTCCTGAAATATAAGGACAGGATGTCTGTGCTTTCATGTGCTAAAGCTACAGTATCCCACAGAGTAAAACCTTTGATGAATGGAAAATTTCATCTTCCTCTAGCTTGCAAGAGCACTACATATTTTCCCTGATACTTACAGAACTGAAGCTTAAACAAGGATGGTCTTTTTTTCTGAATCAGCCTTTGATCTTTTCCTACCCCCAGTGAAAGATCATTTCATGATCTCAGGCCAGGAAATAGCAATTATATGACTCAACCTGGAGAAACAGTTACAGGAGCATCCAGGAATATTTTTTACCATCTTTCAAGATAATTCAAAATATAGAGTAGGGTGTTTTTTTAGACTATGTAATGTTACCACATAAAATATTTCAGGAAACTGTTGATATATCATTTCAAGCAGTACACAGTAAAGACCAATTTTTAATGTTGCTTATTCTTAGAATTATGTCCAAAATCAAACATTTAGAAGGAGAAAACTGAAAGTTGCTTTCAAATCAACAGAAGTATTCTCTTCCAATGCTGATGAAGCATCTATAGTTTTTGAAGTAAGACCTATCATCAAGACAACAATACAAATTCTTGAGAGGCTGATGGTTTCTGTCAGAAAGATCTGAATTCAAATTCAGTCTCAGGTACTTGACACCTACTAGTTGTGTGCTCTTGGCAAGTCTCACCTGACAGCCTCACCAAAAACAAAATAAAACAAGTGCAAATGAGATAGGATGGTAGCTTGAAGTGGCATGTTGCAATAGTGATATTATAATATTAGGAATGTAGTCAATGAGTTAAGACACTGATACTGATTTTTTGCAAGATAAAAATATCACTTGGGAGAAGGTTGCTTTGATTGTGATTTGTCAATCAGTGCTGCAGAATGGTAATCAAAACTACCTTGCCTGAGATGTCTCGTGCCTACCCATCTTTTTTTTTCCTCTCTATGAGAAAGAGGCAAAGGACCACCAAAGCAAGCAGACATAGAAACCTTTTCAAGAAAACAAATGTTTAGTACTTTCTAGGGTCACTGCCCAACGTCCTACATAATCTTTCCTTATCTGAAAAGTGAAGGTGTTAGATTCAATCATCTCTAGGAAGTCTTCCTATTCTCCAACTATGATTTAAAAGATATTCACCAGCATCTCCTCCAGCATATTGCACTAAGTGACTGATGTGAAAAACACCTAGTTTTTCAAAAATACAATTACAAATACCTATATATATATATGTATATATATATATTTATGTCTAAATTGAATATGCTCAGTATAAGAAGGCAAGGAGTGTTCAAGACAGTTTGAAAAGATTTGTTTGAAAATTTAAAAGTTTGGAAGCATAGAAAATTATTAGGCAGAACAGCTGCATAACTCATGATGCTAGATAAAAAAGGAATCAGTGTAATTATAAGTTATAATCCCTCTTCCATGATGAGATCTTTGAGCTTTCATGTATCTTAAAACTATTTTTATACAGGTTTATTAGTTTTTCTCTCTTGCAAAGAAAAACAAGTTTACAACAAAAAGACAAATAAATAAATAATTCATCTTTCCCACCCTGGATCCTTTCCAGGTTTGACAATTCCTAATTTCCCCACCTATTGCCATATCTTAGAGAAGAATACTAGGATTCTTCTGAAAGTTCCCCATGACTTCCACTAGAACTCCCAGAGACCATATCCCCTGACCTTGGTTCACTTTTTGGTGTCCAGGTGCTATTTACAGAGTCAAAGGAAAGCTTACATATGGCAGATGAAGGAAATGGAGAAAAATCAAGCAAGTGTCAAAGGACTCTGAGTGGGGAGGAGTAGGGGAGTATTCCATTGTTTCAATGCCCTAAACAAATTTCCAGAACATCTACTGTAGAGGCAGAGAGCTGCAGGGGGAGAGAAGTGTAGTACTGTGTTAGAATGTGTTGATATGGATGAACAAGACAGTGAGAGGCAATAAGTGACAAGCACAGTAATTGGGGGTACTAGTAGTAGTGAGTTAAACGCTTCTTTGATCCAGCTTTCTAACACCCTAAAACAATGATTCTCAAAGTACAACCTGGGGTTCCCCTGGAAAGCCCTAATGAGGCCAAATTTACTTTTATAATAATAATGCTAAAAATTTTAAATTTCTAATATGGTAAATGCCAATAAAGATAATCCATATACAAATATTCTTTGTTGGGGGTGGATATTCAATAATTTTTAAGCATGAAAAGAGGTGCTTAGATTAAAAAGCTTTGAGAATTGCTAACCTATACAAATAATTAAGTCTTTCTAAGCCTCACTTTCTCCCTGTTTAAAACAAGATTAGGCAAGATCTCTATAGTGCTTCTAACTTGAAAATGCTGACTCCGGGTCTATTTATCTCTGGCCCTTCTCTTCTCCAGCAGTTAAGATGAGGAAGAGATCTGAGTCCTGGAGGCAGCTGTCTCTCTTCTCCTAGATCTGGTCCAATAAGACAGGCAGCTTTATTTCTGGCAGCCACCAAGAGGCCAGATGGCACGGGACCACCCAGCATCCCAGCCCCAAGGGATGAGAGACTTGGAGGAGCACAAAATGGTCAGCTGTAACTAAAACCCAGGAGTTGTAACAGCTTCATTTCTATTTTCCCTTTCAAAGCAAAATTTGAGGCAATTTCCATCTTTTTTTTTTAAATTTGAGTCACACAAAAGCTTGTGAGAGAGTAACTCCATACACATCCATCCAAGCTTCCTCCTCCCCAGAAAACTAGCCAAGATATATGACTGTCATCTCAGCGCCGAGGGAGGCCCCCCGTTTTTCCAGACTGTCAGGCCGAGTATCTCTCTCCTGGCCCTTTGCATGGTTTCCAGAGTCAGCTCACCTCTAACAGAGCGGACCTGCCAGGCTTATTTTTAACAGCTCTGATTGAAGTTGGTTTCCTGCTGACATTTACACTCCCTCATCATTATCAGCTTGAAGCTTCCAGCAGCCAAGATAAAAGGCTGGAGTGGAGGAGGGGAAGGGAGGGAAAGAGGTAAGTAATGAAATGTCAGAACATTTGTACGAGATGCATCCTGTAGGAGAAAAGGCACCAAGCGGCAGAGACTGAACAGATCCAGAGGAGCGCAGCTGGGGGTGGGGGGGTGGGGTCTTTCAGGTGGCAGAATTCCACTCACTCAATGTTTCAATGGACTTTGCCCACACACCTAAAGGGAAGCATTCCTAGGGCTTTTCTATCCAACCAGGACTGGAAGCACCTGAAACTCTGCACTATCATATAACCTACTCGGGTAGCAGAGAAGGAAGCAAAGAACAGCTTCCTTACCCCCCCCCCCCAACAATGCAACAATCACCTAAGTGCCTACTGTGGGAAGATCAAGGATCCAAAACACTACAAATGTAAGGGTAGAGGCAAACAGATAAAATTTTTATCTTACAGATTATGGCCCCTCAGTAGAATGATAAAGGGCTGTGATTCAGCGGATAACATCATTAGGCATCTGGATGCTCCTTAAGGTTTTGTCAGTACTACCTATTTATTAGCTTAAATACAAACTCTTCAGTTTTATATTCAAGGACTTTTTATCAGATATCAATCCCCAACACCACCAGCTCATTTGGTCTTTCCCAGGAGAACCTCTCTATTCTATCTTACCTCTTTATTGCTTTCTGTACAAATTGGGAGTTGGTCATTCTTGACCTCATCTGAAAAATAAGGTAGAGAAGAAAATGCCAAACAACTCCAGTGTCTTTGCCAAGAAATCTCCAAATAGGATTGCATGAAAATTTGGGAAATTCAGAATGGAAATTTGCTCTGCTCTTAGTATTCTAACCTTTTTGGATTACTTTCCCACTTTCCTTTTGCTATAACTTAATATATGTCCCTTCATCCCAAACTTAACTCAATTTTAAGAAACAACTATGAAGACTTCCCTGCAAGCCTTAATATAGGAGATTAATATTAAGAAAGTTTAATATTAAGCTTCCAACGGGCTGGCCAGACCGTCAATTGGCATCAGAATGGCCAGGGATAGTTTCAGGTTATTGTTGTATTGTAGCTGTCTGGCTAAGTGTTAAGTGACAGAGCAGTTAGCTAATGACAGGAAAGACAGGCATGGTAGAGGATGATCCAGGCTATTCAAAATAAAAGAAAGGTCCCAGGCAGCAGCAGGAGACTTCTAACATGTATGGATGCTCTGTAAATAACCAAAAAACAGGAGACATTTCTGAATCCCTAGACTATTGCTTAGTGTCTTCATTAGGTCAAAAATAAATTCAGAATTGTATCTCAGAATTCCACTGCCTGGGGCCAGTGGGGGGAGGTGAGGAGAGCTACAAAGATATGATCACTTATATGGGACTGAGGTAAATTAGAATCAGAAGTCATGGAAATTGAGGGACTTGGGAAGCTGCGACGCTGTGTTCAAGAAGGTTAAGATTTTGGGAGGAAAACAGTCAGTGGGACTAACTGAGGAAGGAGAGTGACCTGGAGATCCTCAAATAACATTTGGACAGGATAGAGTCAATAGAGAAAGTACTCAATAAATGCTTCCTGAACAATAAAGGAGAAGAGGTGTTAGCTGAGTGATGGTGGCAGAGGGACAGTCTGGAAGTGGCCCTGGAACACTCTGGCCATTTTCCCATCATGCTATTTATTGTACCCCAGCCTCTGCATCTGACCAGTTCCTCCAGCTCCTGTCCAGGGTCCTGCACTCCTGACTTGTGAAAGTTCACTATTTCTCGGTATTCCACCATGGTGCTATTGGGACATATTTCTGCCCTGATGCATCTCTACACTACCTCTATCTCCAAACCTTACACAGTAGACACTTTCCCACTTCTTGTTCTTGGAAAAGTAATAGAATTATCCCTACCACTCCTAGAAATAACATATCAATCAACTGTCTATCATTCCACTTATAATCCCTGCAGTTTACCAAACCAGAGCACTGCCCCTCTTTATTTGTTGTCTTTCCTTACTAGAATATAAGCTACTTGAGGCCTGGGAATTCCTTGCTTCTTTTAATTATATCCACAGTGCTAAGCACAGTAAATAAGCACCTAATAAATGCTTCTTCATTCATTCAAGGGGAAAGAGGTCTGTCAATTCATCCTTATGGCCCTTTGTGTTGGGGAAAGGTGAAAGATGGAGCAAAAAATCAATGGCTAAAGACCCAGGTCTGAGTTAGGTGGTAACAGGAAGACCTTCCAAATGAAAATGAAGCCCAGAAAATTTAAATTATTTACTTGCCTATGGTCGCATGGTTAGGAAGTGGGAAGGCCAAGATTCCTAGGGAGGACTTTTGATTTCACATTCACTACTCTTCCTACTGTATGACATCACCTAAAGACAATCAATACTAGGAGAACTGAGAGGAAAGTCTGTTGTGCACTGGAACAATCCCAGAAGACTATTCAAAGGTTAAGAGAATATTTTGAAGTATGGATAAGATTTGAAAGAAAAGGAAAGAGGATGAGAGATAGGAAGATTGAGTGGCTAAATGGCATAGTTGATAGAATGTCTCCAGGTCTGGAGACAGGAAAACTCATCTTCATGAGTTCGAATCTAACCTCAGTCACTTAGCAGCTGTTTGACTCTGGGCAAGTCACTTAACCCTGTTTGCCTCAGGTTCTTATTTGTAAAATGAGGTAGAGAAGGAAATGCCAAATAACTCCAATATCTTTGCCAAATAATCCCAATTATCTTTGCCAAGAAATCCCCAAATGAGATCATATGGAAATTTGGGGAATTTGGAAAGAAGAGGAAAAGGGATTGAAGATGGGAAGATTCTAAATAAAGGGACAAAAGATGAGATTCAAAAATACCCAGAAGCAGATTGTTGCTGTAGTGTTGGATTACTGCTGGGAATAATGACTAGAAAGGTTGTTTGGGGCCAGTTTATAGACTAGGGTTTTCAATGTCAAGTTAATAAGTTTAAATTAAATAAGAAATAAGGAGTCATCGAAGGGCTCAGCTATTTCTAGGATCCCTTTTCAATCTCTGACTCCTAGAAACCTATGGGGCAGTCATGACCAAAGTAGCTCTTAGAGAAGTTAATCTGAAGGTGATCTTCATGATGGTTGGGAGAGAAGCTCGAGGCTGGAAGACCAGTTATAAGGATACAACTGCGAGTGTTCAGATTTGAGGTATTAAGGAATTCAATTAGGGTATTGGTTAAGGGAAGGAACAGATATAAGAAAGGAAGTGAAAGGAAGTATTTGGTAGAATTCAGAGACTAAATGGATTAAAAGGACAAAGGAGAAGAAAAGGAGTCCAATATTTACTAGTATCTTAGGCCACTGGTAAAATGACTATGAACAAAAATTAAGTAAATCAGAAGTGAAGATATTTTGTGATAAGGGAGAAAGGAAAATCAAGAGTCTGGTTTCTGACACATTGAGTTTGAAGTGTTAAGAGACAACCAAGTGGAAATGTCCAATGGGCAGCCGAAAATGCAGGACAATAGTTTAGTAGTGTATAGAGTTAGTCTGTACCAACTTTGTCATACGTTGCCTCCTCCATTAGAATGGGAGCTCCCTGAAGGTAGAGACTAACTTTGGGCTTGTCTTTCTTTCTGAGTGGAGTAAGGTGCCTACTATACAGTAAGTCTTTATGGATGCTTCTTGACTGACTGGCTGATTAATTTGGAGGTAAGGGTTAAAAACCACTGAAAATGCATGGTACAGTGAAGGATACAGAACGCAGAGGCAGAAGGGCATACGGCTAAAGACTGAGCCCTGGGGAGTGATGCAGGTAGTGGAAAGTAATAGTTCTCCCCAGCTGGCCCAACTGTCCAAAGCTCAAGAAGAGTGGCAGATTTTTACAACAGCTGAATGGGGCTGGTGCCATCTGGGATTTTCCCAAACAGAAAAATAACACAAAAGGAAATACTTTCCCGTCTGCAAAGAGTGACACAGTATAACATATAAATAGATATAAAGTCAGAAATAGGGCTTTATCTACCTGTATATATACATATATATGTGTGTGTGTGAATACATACATATGTCTATATATGAACATGTAGAAATACCAAGTTGAGGAAATAATACATTGTCTATCTTTTCATTCATTCTGGCTTTTAAAGGGAGACTCCATCATGTTTCAGCAGTAATACTACCGCATAGGAATAGTAATAGGGGGCAATCTCACTAGGAGATTGAAGAGACCAGTGCTCAGGAGGTAGCAGTCACCCTCAGAGCTGTCCTGCTGGGCTCCTTCTTGTTGTTATGAAATGGAATTTATACATGAAAATCAGGAAAGAGGCCAGCCCTGGGCACCACAGCCATGGGCCTGACATAACTGACAGCTAATTAGAAAGCTCCATTTGTGCCTAACATTGAAAAGCCATTTAATAATTAAATGTCTTATCTGTATTTAAATGTCTCTGACAATATATACTTAAACCGTGGCCAGGGAACCAATTTTCTCACTTCCATCACCCCAAAAGACACAATATTTGAAGCCTTGCATCTCCCCTCTTGACAATAAATTGCATTATGTCAAAGTAATTTGAATCAGAAAATGTTCCAGGGTTTCATTTGGATCTCTTTACTGGCCTTTTGGATTGATGAAATACAAAGAGAGCGACACAGAAACATCCCTGACATGAATATGTCCCTTCACCAATCACAAAGCTGCAATTTCTATGGCAAGGATTTTATTTTTTTCTGTGGGGCTTTTTCAGGGGTAGGGAGGGGGAAGAGGAGGGTACTGGTACATGAGGCTCTCCTCAGTTAGGTGAACATTAATGCAAATTGCTTGGTAGCTGGGAGGATAACTAACCCTCTCAATGAGGGTGATAGAGGAGGGAAGACCATCAGAGAACCAACAAATCCAGGAGCCAAGAAAAAAAAAAAGCCACCAAGAGAGGGAGAAGAAAGACAAATATTTCTGAACTTTTCGATAACCCACGTGAAAATAAGGCAAAATCTTTGGTGCTAGGACTGAAACTGGGCAGGGTTGTGACCTCAAAGAGCACATTGGCCTTGGCATTTTCAAAAGAAGTCTCAGCCCTCTTCTCCCTGCTTCACTTCAGACAGCCTCATGAAGAAATATTGAACGTCCTGGGGGAGGGGAAAATATTGGAGATCCTGGGAAAGGGGGAGAGGAGCAAGCAGGTCCTAGGAAGGCAGGTGCTAAGACATCTGTGCATGGAGCCCAGATATAAGAATAAGAGACTGTAGGTCATTTCGACTATTGGGTACATCCTGAGTAACAAGGAGACCAAGCAAGATGCCACGAATCTAAGAAAGATGCTAATGCCAGCTCTCGGAGATGATCTTCTATTTACACTGCACCTATATTGCATTTACAGAGTTGTTTATGCATTGTCTCCTCCTGTTTGAGTGCAAGTTTTCTGAGGGCAGGAACCAAGCTTTTGTTTTTCTCTGTATCCCTAGCATGCCTCGTACATATTTGTTGTTGTTCAGTCTTTAAAGTCCTACCAGATTCTTTGGGGGGTTTCCGGCTAAAAAATGCTGGAATGGTTTGCCCTTTCTGAAGCTCATTTGTCAGAAAAGGAAACTGAGACAATCAGGGTGAAGTGACTTGCCCAGGGTCACACAGCTAGTGTCTGAGGCTGGATTTGAACTCACAAAGATGAGTCTTCACTGCTTATTCCCTTTAGTATCTTTAAAGCTACTTGAAGTCAAACTCTGTGTTGTCTTCATTTTTGAATCCAAAGTCAAGGCTTTGTACATAATAGCTACTTATCGAATGTTTGTGGAATTACCTCCATGCACCTAGGTATGCCTGCCATAATAAGCATTTAATTAATGCTTGCTGACTAACTTCTAATAATTGTAACAAGACAAATACAACTGACAAAAAGACCCTAAATGGGGAAATCACAGGATCATAGACAGAAGTTTAGGGCAATCTGATCCAACTCCCTCATTTTTGAGATGGGAAAACTAAAGGTTAAGCCTAAGGTTATAGAAGTGCCAACTAAGATTTAAACTCAGGTCTTCTGGCTTCAAACAGAACATTCTTTCCATCATATCCTGCTGTCTCCAAGTCACAAAATCAGAATATTACAGCAAGGAGGTATAGTCTAATTCTCTCATTAAGGGGGGGGGGGGAATTGAGTCTGAGAGAAATTGAGTCATATGACCATTAGAAGCCAGATCTCTTATCTTCTAGACTCCAGTAGTTTTAGGGGACTGAAGAGTTCTTAGATTGCCAGAGGGTCTTTGTTTAAATCCTAGTTCTGGCACTTACTTATATATCATTGGGAGCACTTTTAACTCCTTTGGGCCTCAGTTTCCTCTTCGGTATATTGGAGATTATAGTGCCTTTCCTCCCTAGCCTCACTTGGCTATTGAAGGCTCAAGAAAGATAGTATATATAATAAAATACAAATTACTACACAAAATATAAATAATAATATATAATTATAAAATATAAATTTCTACCATTATCGTGGTTTTTATCATTGATAGAGCAAAATTTAGAAAACTGCAAGTAGCTAGGGGGTGTTTACATGTCACAGTCCCTTTAGTCGTTGTTGTTGTTCAGTCATGTTCTTTTTTTCTCTTTTTCTTTTTATTTTTGCAAGGCAGTAGAGTTATGTGACTTGTCCAAGGTCCCACAGTTAGCACCAAGTGTCTGAGGCTGGATTTGAACCCAGGTCCTCCTGACTCCAGGGCCAGTGCTCTATCCACTGTACCACCTAGCCACTCCAGTCATGTTCAATTGTTTGTGAGCCCACTTGGGATTTTCTTGAAAAGAGTACTAGAGTGGTTTGTTCCTTCTAGTTCTTTTTACAGATGAGGAAACTGAGACAAACAGGTGACTTGCCTGTGGTCATTCAGCTGGTATTTGAGGCTGGATTTGAACTAACAAACATGAAGCTTAACTGCCTATTTCCTTTAGTAATTTTAAAAGTAGTTGAAGGGGCATCTAGCTAAGTGCCACAGTGGATAGAGCACCGGCCCTGGAGTCAGGAGGACCTGAGTTCAAATCTGATCTCAGACATTTAATAATTGCTTAGTTGTGTGACAGTTATGTGCTAGGCAAGTCACTTAACCCCACTGCCTTGCCAAAAAAAAAAAGCTACTTGAAACCAAAATACCAAATTGTTTTCATTTTTTGAATCCGAAGTCCAGGCTTTGTATATAATAGCCATTTATTGAATATTTGTTGAATTAAATAGAATAACACTGAATTTAATACTTCACCACTGCTTGCTTCATCCTGGGTTTATTGTCTTTTCTATGCTTGAGGACAACTAACTCATCCTAAATGACTAGTTAATTCTTTTTAAAATTTTACATATGCACTAGTTCTTGAGGTCCCCTTGGCTTTGAAGAAATAGACAAGAGGGAACCATTCTGGGTTCCTGGGCGGAGAAGTGACAAGATTATAGAATTTATGTGTCTCAATCTGTCTGTAAACTCCTTACCTTGCCTGTGTTATATTTCCAATACTTTCCAAAGCTCTGATTGAAGTAGGCATTCAATCAATGTTTGTTGAATGAATGCCTATTGATCATTGCCTCTCAGCTCTTAGCACCTCTAGTCTCTTAACACAACCAATTCTAAGTGTTTAGGATCAATGATTTAGAACTAGAAGGGTTCTAAGATATACCAGTCTAATTCACATCTCACCTTATTTTACAAAGAAGGAAACTAAGCCCCAAAATGACTTGCCTAGACCCAAAGGATCTTGTCAGAGATGAGATCTGACCCAGGCTTTTCCATTACCAAACCAGTGCTCTTTCCATTGTACCACCTTCACTTGGGGAAAGTATTTTCAGTTACTTTAGTACTGCAGTCTTCCAGCCAGCTATCAGCCCTAAATGGTTTGAGATCTCAGCTCCCACAGCTTTCTTCCAGAGGCACTTAAAGGAACAAAGCCCAAAAGGAAAAGGAAGGTGTCTGTAACAGCTTCAGGGAAGAGTTCCCTTCAAAAATCTCTCGCTTTCAAAGCCAAAGCTCTGCCCAGGCCTACATCAGAAGAAGGCATTCTAATCATCTTCGCAGGGGACTTTTCCCAGAGAGAAGCTGGGAGTTCACGCCACTCTCTCCTTCTGCGACATCCCCCCTCCCATTCTCCCTGTCAAACAGAGCAAGGGGGGATGAAAAGGACTGAGGTTCAAAATTAACATTTCAAAGTAGATATGAGAATAGTTTGGGCTCCTGCCTGCCTCTTGACTGGCTTGAGAGGGAGTCAGAACACAGAGGTGAGTGGAGAAAAGGGATTTGCAGATCCCGGATGCTTTTATGCTTGCATCAATCATCTCTTATTTTCCTGATGCCAACCATGAAAGAGATGCAGCTCTCCGCATGGTGTTCATTTCCTGGACGAGTCCCACATCTTTCACTAACATCAGGCCACTCACCGGCTTAATGTCAGGGCAGTGATGAGACAGTCACAGCCTTGGTCTACCAGGGCACCAATTTCAAATCCCTTCTCCCGCTCTACCTTCCATGCCTGTTAGGTTGGTTTGCCTTAAATCTGGAGAAGGGAGACCATTTTATTCAGCTCCATTTGCCCATACAGATGAAAGCAAACAGGACTTACTAATGGTCATCTCTTTATTCCCTACATGGCCTAGAAGAGAGCAGGAGAACCTCCCCAGGATGTGTAACCTGAGTCTGGCTGCTGAAATGAAGAGGAAGGTCCAGGAAGCCGGCAATATGGTTGATTTTTTTTTAAGAACTTTCTAAGAGCTGCAAGTGTCCTACACTGGAGTGGGCTGAAGGTCAGAGCTGGCCTAAGAGCTCACCTGTCCAGAAATCTTTACCATTTTTGTATCATGAACCTCTATGGCAATCTAATGAAGCCAGATGAGAGTAAATGAGATCATGTCTGTAAGGTGCTTAGCATCATTTTGCCTAATACTCAGGGGTCCTTAATAAATATGTTAGTTCTTTTCTCCTTCTCATCCCTCCATGTGCTCCTCCTCAGACTCATATAATATATATGCATGTTTATATATGCATGTATATGTTTATATATTCATATTTAATGTGTTTATGTATATTTAACCAGAGGCTTAAAGTTTATTTGCATAAAAATCTCCTCATAAAATAAAACATACAGAATTACAAAGAGCACTAATCATACAGAAATGCAGCTACCAAAACATTTTTGTTTTTAAATTTCACAGACCCATGCTTTGAGAATCCCTGGTCAAATCCAACCGCCTCCTTTTAAAGATTAAAAAAAAAAACTGAGAATTTCAATGACAGGCCCAAGATTCTAGACTCAAAGCCAAGTTATTAAACTCCAGATTCACCCCCTTTTCTTCTGTATTACCCTCCCTCAGCAACAGCACAGAGGCAATTCATCAGAGGTTGAATGATTCTCTGCAACAAGGTACTGGTTAGGAGGATGACTAGTAGGAGCTTTTGGTTTCTTTAATTCTCTAAAATGTGCCAGAATTCTAAGATGCTTTAATTTTCTAAGTATTTTTTATTCTATAACAACCATGGGGACAGATATTTATGGACACAGATGTTAAATGTACCCAAAGTTTTGCTTGGCTTGATCAAATCCTGTTCTCTAAACTGCCCATCGTGACCCAAATAGTGCTTCCTCTGGAAAATAGGTGGTTGAGCACATCAAGAATGGAATGGTACTCTATTCATTTATATGAATACATCCTTGCTTCTATGCTCAAAGATACACATAAAACAAATTTCACAGGATCCAAAATTTAAAGCTAGAAAAAACGAATTCCATAGAATCTGAAATTTAAAACTAGAAAATTCCTTAGAGGGTGGTGATTCCAGTCCTATTATTTTAATAGATAAGGAATCAGGGCTAATAAAAGTCAAGTGATTTTCAAAGATTCAAACTGTAATAGTCTGGGGCAGCATCTGAACTCAGATGTTCCAATGCTGGTGCCCCCCTCCCTTGCATTACCCAACTACCTCTCAAACCCATAGAGAGTTGGAAGGAAGTCATCTAGTCCAACTGCCTCCTGCTAAGGATGTGGACGGCTCAGTCAAGTTTGCAAAGGTACAGAGTAGCAGAACAAAGATACAAACCTGAATCTCCTGACCACAACCCGGCAATCTTAGATGCCAGATGAAAGGGTCCTCAATTGAACATCACTATCTGCTAACAAACATGGCAGTAAGACCTGGTCACACACAAGAGACTATAAATCATAACCTGGAATAATGGAAAGAATGGCAGTGTTGAAGTTAAAGATTCCAGATTAGACCTTAGCCCTGCTGCTAACTAGCTAGACTTAGAGAGTTCATTTATCCTTTCTGGGTCTCTGTTTCTTACTCTGTAAAACAAAAGGGTAAATGATATTCAAAGTCCCTTCTTGCTAAAAAATAGTGATGAAATAAAATAAAATAAAATAAAATCCTGTGATATCTTTGCATCCTTACGAATGTAGCAAGACTGCTTGCAGGCCTAGTCATTTTTCCTGGGAAATAATTTCCCTACAGATAGCCACAGGGGCAGATAGGTGGCTCAGTGGATAGAGCACAGGGTCTGGAGTCAAATGTAACCTTATATACTTACTAATTGGTGACCCTGGGCAAGCCACTTAAACCTCATCCTTAAAATGAGCTGGAAAAGGAAAAAGCAAACCATTCCAAGTGTCTTTCCCAAGAAAACTCCAAATGGGGTCACAAAGAGTTGGGCACAACTAAAAAAAATGACCAAATGCCCTGGCAGAGAAGGAGATAAGAAACAAAAACTTACAGGAAGAATGACATCTTTACCTTTTCAATTGGTCTGATGAACTTCTCCTAGGTCTAGATCAGGAGTCCTTAATCTTGTTTTGTATCACAGAGGCCTTTGGCATTTTGGTGATACAGAGGCCTTCTTTCAAATGCATAAAATAAAATATAGAAGGCTACAAAGGAAATCAGTAATACTGATATGGCAATATTTTAAAGTATTATATTTAATGCTTATTAATAATATTTTTAATGCTTTAAAAGTTTACAGACCCCTGGATCAGAAGCCCTGGTTTAAATGGAGATGGCAGAGATACTAAAAGCTAATGTCTCAAAAGAGACATCTTTGTTTTATCAATGAACCATTGACAGCTCACATTCCAGTTACTGGCTATGCTCCACCTCCCAAGACATCTGAGCGATAGGGGCAGCCCTTCTGAGGCTTTCTATTCTTCCTCTTCTCTGTCCCTTTCCTTAAAAAAAAAAAAAAACAAGAATCAGAGAAACTAGGGAGGCAACAGCCTCAACAAGAAGACAAAGGTGTCTCTTGTGAAAGAAATGCCTTTTCAATATCTACAAGGATGATAGGGAATGTCTAAAGCAGTAGGTGTAGTATTGCCTTTCTCAGAAATAGGAGTGATCATAGTCAAAGGATACGGAAAGGCAATTTACAGATGAGGAAATCAAAGTGATCCAGAGTCATATGAAAAATTGCTCTAAATAACTACTGATTAGAGAAATGCAAATCAAAGCATCTCTTAGTTACCACCTCACACCTCTCAGACTGGCTAATATGACCATAAAGCCAATGGTCAATGTTGGAAGGGATGTGGGAAATCTGGGACACTAATACATTGTTGGTGGTGGAGCTGTGAACTCATCCAACCTTTCTGGAGAGAAATTTGGAATTACTCCCAAAGGGCAACAAAATTGTGCATACCATTTGATCCAGCAATACCACTACTGGGTCTATACCCTGAAGAGATGATGAAAAGGGGTAAAAAAATTACTTGTACAAAAATATTCATAGCAGTCCTGCTTGTGGTGGCAAAGAATTGGAAATTAAGTGAATGGCTTTCAATTGGGGAATGGTTTAACAAACTGTGGTATATGTATGTCATGGAACACTATTGTTCTATTAGAAACCAGGAGGGATGGAAATTCAGGGAAGCCTGGAAGGATTTTCATGAATTGATGCTGAGTGGGATGAGCAGAACCGAAGAACATTGCACACCCTAACTAGAACATGGGACTAACGATCAACCTTAATGGACTCGCTCATTCCATCAGTGCATTAATCAGGCACAATTTTGGGATGTCTGCAATGGAGAATACTATCTGTATCCAGAGAAAGAATTGTGGAGTTTGAACAAAGACCAAAGACTATTACCTTTAATTAAAAAGGTTATCTTATTATGTAATATTGCTATCTCTTATACTTTATTTTTCTTCCTTTAAGCATATGATTTTTCTCTCATCACATTCAACTTAGATCAATGTATACCATGGAAACAATGTAAAGACTAAGAGACTGCTTTCTTGGGGGGTGGGGGAGAAAGCAAGATTGGGGAAAAATTGTAGAATTCAAAATAAACATAATCTTTCTTAAAAAAAGAAATATAGAAGTGATCAACTGGGTATCTTTGGGGTACCATTCCTCAGGACACAATAGCAGAAGTATGCTCCAAGTATCAAAGTTGAGAAGAGTCAAGACCTTGCAACATGCTGAACTCATCCCTTGAGGTAGAGAAAAGAGCTCCCCTGTACCTGGAATCCAAAGACCTTGGTTCACTATGGGTCCATCACTTCCATTTCTCCAGTGTTTGGAGATGGGACAATGCTTACAATACTGCTTCACAGAGTTTAAAGCACTAATAAAATGTAATCCAACTACTATATAAAAGGGGGATTATTATTACTGAGGTTGACTTCTCAGGAAGTACCAGCCCTAATATACATTCCAAGCACAGTTTTACCCAATAGGCACCAATGACAGAAGTTATTCCTGCACAGCAATATGGAAGGAAACTTAAAAGACCTTTTCATTGAGCAAAATGAAAAATAAGCATGGGGGAAATAATACCCTTGATGAGTGCTACACTGCCAGCTTAGATAATTATTCCTCTTGAAAAGTACCACCAAGAACCCAATGTGATATTGTAATGGCATGACCAGAAAAAAGTGCAGTGGTTTTCCTTTTAAAAATACATAATGAAGGGTGGCATAGTGGCATAGTGGATAAAGCACCAGCCCTGGAGTCAGGAGTACCTGGATTCAAGTCCGGCCTCAGACACTTAATAATTACCTAGCTGTATGGCCTTGGGCAAGCCACTTAACCCCATTTGCCTTGCAAAAACCTAAAAAAAAAATACATAATGAGATGTAACATCTCTGCAATAGAATTGCAGAGTTGGTTCATATTGAACAAAAGGTACATTAGAAGTTGTACATGTTTTTCAAAAAAAAAAAAAACTACTAGCCAAGAAACATGGGTTCCTAAAGTTGGAAGAAACCTTGTTGTCCTTCTAGTACAATCCAACCTGACCAAGAATGTCTCCATGAATTCCCATTCAGCCTTAGCCTAAAGACCTTTACTGAGGAAGAGGTTGGCACCTTCCACAGCAGCCCATTATACTTTCCAAGTTTTCCAAAGCCCCTATTATGTGCTGAGAACTGTGATACATGCTGGGAACCCAAAGATACTTTTGAATAGCTCAAATTTTAGGATATTTTTCTTATATGCAGCAAAAATCTTATTCAACCACCTATTGCTCCTAATTCTTGACCAAGCAGAATGAGTTTGTTTTTCTCCACATAATAAATTCTTGAAGAACTCTATCAAATGTATGCTTCTTTGGGCAGTTCCTTCAAATATTCCTCATGTGGCATGTTCTCGAGGCCAGTCATCATTCTGGCTACCCTCCTCAGATTATCTATGACCTTCCAAAAATGAGGCACCCCAAACAGAATACAATTCTCCAAATGAGGTTTGATTCACATAGATTTTTTTCTATGTGGGACCACCATATCTTTCATTCTGGATACCATGCCTCTCTTATTGCAACTGCAGATCATTTGTATCTTCCACGTCACATTTTTAACTTAAATTGAACTTTTTCAACCAAACTGTTCTTTAGATATAAGATTTATTACGCCCATTTTCCAGTTGAGGAAAATGAAGTTTACACAGCTAGAGCTTTCCCCAAGACCCTAAGAAGTCAAAACAAGATGACACGGACTTCTCCCCCTAAAGAAATGTTTGTTTACTTTGGCAAGATCAAGAAGAAAACTAAGCCCTTCATTTTAGAACAGGGACACACAGCTGTCCATGAGGGTCCATCCTTCTTGAACCTACTTCAGCTAATGGGTAGAGGATCATCAAGTCATCAAGAACGTCTGATGTATGGGGGCAGCTAGCTGGTGCAGTGGATAGAGCACACACCCTGGAGTTGTGAGGACCTGAGGTCAAATCTAACCTCAGACACTTAATGATTACCTAGCTGTGTGACCTTGGGCAAGTCACTTAACCCCATTGCCTTGCAAAAACCAAGAAAAAGAAGAATGGCAAGAATGTCTGATGTATTATCTTAACACAAATTTTAAACAAGAATGTAAGATTTTTTTTATTTCTATCCCTATTAAATTTCTTCTTATTAGAAATTAGTCTAATCTTTTACCCTGGCAAGATCTTTCTGGATCCTATAAGTCTGGCACACAATGTGTTCACTTTTCTGTCTGGCTCTGTGTTATCAACAAATCTGCCATCTATATTTTTATTCAAATTTTTAATAAAAATGTTAAGTGGCACAAGATCAAGCATAGATCCTGAAAGCACTGTACTAGAAACCTCCCTCAAGCTTCCATCTTTCCTTTTTTACCCATTTTAGATTCACCTAGCTATAACAGCACTGGTCCACAGCTCTCCATCTTATCCACTAGGACATCCCAAGAGTTTTTGTCAAAGACAGTCAAGCCATTCTTTGTCCATCCTGCATCTCTACGATGGCTTTCTCTGAACCTAATTGGCTTTACATTCTTCCCCGTGACATTTCATCGTGTTCCTTTCTGTCAGTCCATCAATACCTTGATCCGATCATCATATCTGCTATAGCACTACTCACAATAACTCCTTGATGAGCCCTTCAAGGTTGGCAGAGGGCTTCTCCCTCCAATATCTCTCATTTGATAACCATGTTCTTATGGTCCTCCTTCATTCCTTGCTTTTCTTGCATTGAATTTGGAAGGTAGATAGATGATCTCCCCATTTTCCAGATAAGGAAAAAAAAGCTTGACCTCTTCCCAAAACCTAAGAAGTCAAAGCAAAATGACAAGGATTTCTCCCCATAAAGAAATGTTTGTTTCCTTTGGCAAGATCAAGAAAGAAAAGTAGCTCTTCTTTTTTTTAGAATAGGAACACACAGCTGTCCATGGGGGAAGGGAGAGGGTCCTTCCTTCTTCTTGAACCTCCTCCAGCTAATAGGTAGAGAGTAGACACTGCCATCAAGGATGTCTGATTTGTTATCCTAATGAGCTAACATCACGCAGAGGATTGCTCCCTTTCTTCCCACCTGAAGATTACAGGGAGAGCAATGAGAGCAGAGGCATGAGCTATCACTTCCCAGCTGGTAGCTAAAGAGGGGGAGCCCTGTAGCCTCTCCAGTTCAGCCGGCCTCACCTCCTGCTGGATCCCCCTCTCTGATGACAGTGCCCTCCCCATCTGTGACGAGGAATCTCTCCTGTCACGCTGTAGCTCTTGGCAGGCGATATGACTTGTCTCTGTGGCCTAGAGTGTTTATTGATACAGTCTGGGGCCCCCCCGTCTAATTAACACTCTCAAGAATTCCGGGGCTGCAGCTGCGCTCCGTGGCTGCTGGTAGTCAGGGAGCATCCCTAGGGATGAGAGGGGCCCAGGTGTTCATTCCTCTTCTCTGGCATCAGGCTGGGGGAAGGGACAGAAGGGCTGGAGCCATGAAGGTTATGAGATTCAAAAAGAGCTCTCCGGTGACTAGACATAGAGAAGTTTCCGATTTATGCCAACTGGGTCTGGCACACATGGGGTAGGTTTTCCAGCCAGGTTGAAGAGAAGACTAAATGATATTTTTGCAGAGACCCTGGGCAGAGACCCTCATAGCTACAGCTACCTGTAGCTAATCCATCAAGATTACAAACATTTTACAAAGATGTGTACACATATTTTTTTTTCAATCAGATTATGCAGCTGATGCAGATTAAAAGAAAAAAGCTTTGTGGGGCTTATACAAGATTCTGGAAGCCTAACACTATAATGATTTGTGGGTCTCTGCCCCAGGGTGCCCAGACCCTTTTTCTCCCCTGTTTCCTTCACCCAACATAGATGGGGAACTGATAGCTTACGAACTTCCCTTCCCTCAACAGACTACCTTTCTCTTTTCCTGAATCTCCTAACTTTCCCCCATACCTTGTACTACTATTCTCCTCTCCATCCTTCCTTCACTTTACAAATACTAGAGCTAACTCCCTAGTGTCTCTAGCCCCAGGACCATTCCCAAAATTGAAGACTGCTAACAAGGAATATAAATGAAGGCAGAAAATTCACTGTCACAGGATGGATGATGCAGTTGTGATATTTTAAAAATGCAAATCATGGACGCAAATAGAGATGTAAAGTGTATAGTCAAGGACTAAATGTCAAATGGAAATAAAGAAAAATCTTAGCCATGTGAAAATCCTAGCTCTGGGGAGAAGACTAGTCCATTCTTCACTGGTCTACTGGTTTCCAATGATTAGACTGGGTTTCTATTCCTAAATCCACTAGTCATTTAATAAATATAATGGACTCCCCTTAATTTTCCTTTATAGATTCTCTCAAAATGTTCTGTAAACGGTCTGCTTTCAACATTTTCCAAGATAGTTTGTAAAAGATGCCAATTGCTAAATGTTACTAGGGGCAACATTAACTCAATAACTCCAGTCATTATCTTCAGATCCAACTAGACCACATTACTACCATTTTCCTAGAAAGCAAAACAGAAAACCTTTTGTGACCAAAGGAGTTTTCCTCTTCCCAAGTAAAAGCCTAGTTTTCTTCCAGAAAGAAAGACAGGGCAGCTAGGTGGTGCAGTGAATAGAGAGAGTACCAACCCTGGAGTCAGGAGGACCTAAGTTCAAATCTGACCTCAGACACTTAATAATTACCTAGCTGTGTGACCTTGGGCAAGTCACTTAACCCCAATGCCTTCCAAAAAAAACAAAAAAACACAGAAAGACAGACAGATGGATGGATAGATAGATAGACAGAGACAGAAAGACAAACAGATCCTAAAGGAAACAGTCTTTGCCTAGGATAAAAGATAAAAGGGGCTTTGCTACCAAGGGAGGCCGCAACTAAAAAAGTTCAAGATAAAAACCATAAGGGATTGGAAAGAGTTCCAGTTCTCATTGGAACTAACTGAAGAGAAAATGGGAAATAGACTTGGTAAGTTGACATCTAAGTTTAGAGAACTGAGGGTCCAAATTACCTGGATGCAGGGAATTCCACATAAGGAAACTTTCTCTCTCAGTGTAGATCATTTATAAATAATAAAATAATCTTTACTCTTAAGGAGCTTATGTTCTAATGGGGAGAAAAGAATGTATGTGTATATAGGTAGATAAATATACATATACATATGGGCAAATATACAGAATAATCATTCAAAAAGCAAATCAAAGTAACAAGAATTTACTGTGTCTACCACATGACAGACCCCCTAGGTCAGGAGGATACAAAGAAAAGCAAAAGATAGTGCCTGCCCCATTCTAATGGGGGTGACACATGGACCACGGAGTATGTGGAAGGGAATAATGTGTAACAAGACTGGAAAGGTGGAATAGGACCAGATATTTAGAAGAGCTTAAATGCAAAGCAAAACAGAGAAATTCATATCTAATTCGTTTGTTTTGTTTATGCAGTACATAATTTGAAAGAGCACAGAAAGAGGAACTATCTATAATGCTTCCTACCTGTGTGACCTCACTACTGAACTAGGTGACCACTAGGTTTTCCTCTAGATCTATGATCTTCTGGCATACAATACCCCAGCAGTTCTGAGCCCCTCTCCAGAATCCCTGACAAAGTAATTACTATTTCCACGTTGGGGTTTTTAATAATAGTAATAGCTGCTGTTTACGTACAGTTTTAAAGTTTACAAAGAGAACCTAATTTGAGGCTGACAACAACTGTAGAAGGTATGATTATCCTTATTTTACACTGAAGGAAACTGAGATTCAGAGAAGTCAAGGATTAAGTCACAGGCACAGAACTCTTACACATTGCAAGTAGAATTTGAAACCATCGTCTGTGTTCATGAGTGAGTGAGTGAATGAATGTGGCTAGACAGACAAACAATCCTTTCTCTAAGCCTCAGGTCCTATATTTTTAAAATGAGTAGAATAGTTGTATATAGTGAAAAAAGAATCAATTTAGGAGACTAGAAAAAAAATAATAATAATAGTTTATGTTTATAGAATTCTTATTATGTGCCTCCACACTTTACAATGACTGTATCTTTCAATTCTCATAACCTTACGAGGTGGGTGCTATTTTTACATTTTACAGATGAGGAAATTGAAGCAAATAGAAATTGTTAGTAAATGTCTGATTTGAGGCTGATTTGAACTCAGAACTTCCTAACTCCACATCCAGCACCTATCCATTACATTACTGAGCTGCCCTTTTAGGACTTGATTTCTGACTCAGGTTCTGCCAGTAAATTGATACTTGATCATGGAAAGGTCAATGCACACCACTGGGTCTCTATTTCTTCATCCTCAAAGCGATTGGATGGATTGGACAAACCTCTAAATTCCCTTCCACCTTCACCATATTACAGGTCTATGATTGCCTGGTGCCATTGGCAACTCTGCCTTCTAGATGCCCAGCTGCCCTGAAGTCTTTGCTCTCAGGAAGAGACTTGCATATTCTCCACTATGGGAGTTTCTAGTTTCCCACAGGTCTGCAGAGTTACTTAAAAGATGGTTTCATTTTTTTTCAGTTGATCTACAGATCCCCCACTCTGAATCTTTTTTCTGCCTACTTGGCCTTGGGTGAGTCATTTATCACCTCTGCATCTTGGCTGTTCATCTTAAAAAGAAGGTCTTAGCCTACATGATTTCCAAGGTCCCTTCCAGCTTTAAATTCTATTATCCCATGGCCCAAGTATTTATCGAGCCCTTTCCCCGTGAAAGACACTGTATCCTGTGCTTCGGAGGAAACAGAGAAGAGTAAAATTGGTCATCACTTTCAAGGGATTTAAATCTAATTCCATCTATCTTCTCTTTTGCAAAGGCCATATTGCACTTCCTTATATACTTGCTGCTTAGAGATCTACTTGCTTTCTTTTCTTTGTACCTTCCTAGATTAGTAGTAGTCTAACTTGAATCTATGATTTCAAAAATGTGGAGAGGGTATTGCAATGCTTTCTTTATAGCTTATACTTATAGTCTCAGAGAATTTGCTGGGAAGGTTAAGTGAAAGGTAAGTGGCATGCCCATGGCCATATAACTAGAATGGATCAAGAAAAATATTTAATATTCATGGACTCCATGTCTGACCCTCTATACACTCCAGCACATTGTTTCTCTCCAATTTGGCTTCATGTAATGAGCACTGCTTCCATGCTGTAGTAGTCCCCTGTTCTTTTGGGACTACTGCTGGAGATCTGACCCTGTTATTTGCTATTCAGTAGGGCTGTTAGGTAGTACTGATGAAAGTGTACTTACTATCCCAGAAACAGGACATTATCATCTGTAATGGAGCTATGCCTCAGTGTCAATGAGGAAATGAAAAAGCACCATCTCTTTCTAGGAAGACTTTTGCTTTGGTCTAGAGCTTCACGCTCCAGACCAGAATTCTTAACTTTTTAATCCCATGGACTCCTTTGGTAGTTTGGAAAAGCCTCTGGACCCCTCCTTAGAATGATGCTCTTAAAAATAAAGATGGAGGGTGGCTAGGTGGCGTAGTGGATAAAGCACCAGCCCTGGAGTCAGGAGTACCTGGCTTCAAATCTGGTCTCAGACACTTAATAATTACCTAGCTGTGTGGCCTTGGGCAAGCCACTGAACCCCGTTTGCCTTGCAAAAACATAAATAATAAATACATAAATACATAAATAAATGGACGAACAGATAAATAAACAGATAGATAGGTAGATAGATAGATAGATAGATAGATAGATAGATAGATAGATAGATAGATAGATAAAGATGGAATTTTTTTCCAATCCAAATTCTTGAAATCTATCCAGAGACCTCTTTGGAGTCAATGGGCTCCAAGTTGAGATCCCTGATTGGTCTACATTGTCCCCATAAAGGTCACACTAGTTTTACTAATTCTGTATTCTACTTCAGACTTAAAAAATGTTAGAGCTGAAGGACCTTAGAGATCATGCTAGAGATCTTCATTTGAGAGCTGAGGAGACTGAAGCCCATCAAAGTGGATTGACTTGAACAAGGTCTAGTAGCCTGTTGGCAATGGGGATAAAATGAGAACTCCATGCCTCAGGACACCAAGTTAGCATTCCTTCTACTGTATCACACTAAAGTAGAGGGAGGAGGGAGATATGTTGCTAAGGAGATCTATGATCAATTATATTTCCCCAGTCTACCAGGTAAAGTCAGAGGATATAAGGGAGAGATATCATAGACAATGAGGTGTTAAGCTCTTATAGGATTGGTAATAAAATATTTACACTGTGTTACTCATTTAGGGAGAATGAATAAATTTTTCAAATACTTAATGGAACTAGGGCATGGAACTGGCTGAAAATACGGTCACACTTCTGGTGTCTTTTTAAATAGCAAAATACATTCTCTAAAATAGAGGGGTTTTTTAACCTAGGAACCACCAAAAGATCCACAGAATGATTTCCAAGTGTCCATGAAATTATTATTTTAAAAAAACATTTTGGAATCTATTTCAATATAATTGTTTACCTTTTTAATTTTATGTATTTTATTTTATGCATTTTAAAACCTTCTGATAAGTGATCCATAGGTTTCAATTGCCAAAGTGGTCATGACACAGAAATGGCTAAAAATTATTCAAAGGCCATTCTAAAGGACTTGTGAATTTACTTTTACATTTTGTGTTTTTTCCCTCATGTGTATTTTTTCTTTTTTGGTTCTGATTCTTCTTTCACAATATGATGAATGTGAAAATATGTTTAACGTAATTACACATGTATAACCTATATTAGATTGCTCTCTCTCAAGGGAAGGGGGCAGCAAAGGAAGGGAGGGAGAAAAATGTGAAACTCAAAACCTTGTCCCAAAAAAAAATGATCGTTGAAAATTATCTTTACATTTAGTTGGGAAAATAAATAAATAAAAATGTTTAAAAAACAACCAGAACTGCTCTAGGGAGTGCCTTGAGACAGTCAACTCTTAGGAGAGCTTCCAGCAGAGGTTGCAAAGAGGCTAAATGGATTTCTTTCTTCTCTATCTCTCCTTCCCATGGCACCATTCCCTGGCAGATTGTCCAGCTATGAGATGAGAAGTAGTTCATTAATTGAAGAGTTAGCCTAGCAGTCAAAAGTTGAACTGGGGGGGAGGGGCAGCTAGGTGGTACAGTGGATAGAGCACCAGCTCTGGAGTCAGGAGAGTTCAAATCCAACCTAGACACTTAATAATTACCTAGCTGTGTGACTTTGGGCAAGTCACTTAACCCCATTGCCTTGCAAAAAAATTTTAAAAAATTAATTTAAAAAAAGTTGAGCTGGGGAAGAGCAGTTCCAAGGAACCCAGAAGTCTAAGGATATTGAGGAAAGAGAAAGGACAATGGGATGCTAAAGCATTGGAGGCATAAGTTGCTTCTTTGCCAGTATGCTCTCCTATTTGTCTACCCTTCTCACTGATGCTGGATTTCTAAATAACAGCACCCTAGGTTTATTCGGGCATGGGAGGTTGTGATGTTTAACTATGACTGCTATATCATTTTAGGAGAGCACTGTGCTTTGAGGTAATTCTATACCATTGTTGACTACAGTAAATGTAGATACATTTGGAGGGGCTCAAAAACTATAGATTTAGTAATATAGAACCGCTATGAACCTGGAGGTAATCATCCCTTACATAGCTTATCCTGCAAGTGGGAGTTGGGGCACAGACCACAGTGGGGTGCTACAAATCCGACTCTCTCCTACTTTACAGATGGAGAAACTGAGGGTCACAGAGGTAAACTGACTTTCCCAATGTCAGCAATAGAGCTAGGACTAGAATTCATATTTCCTGTCTCTCCATTTTAGGCTATTTGCACTACAGCAAATTTTCTCTTTTGGTGTTGATTCACTCAGCAAACATATTCTAAGCACTTTCTACATATAGAAGTCAAGTGTATCTCTGGATGTCCTCTGTGGAAAAAGTAAAATTCAGGGGCAGCTCTGTATTTCTTATAAAAATCCTAGCTGACCTGGAAGGCTGTTCTGCTGAATAAACTGACCATCTGGAATAGAAATGAACTTTTATAATATGGTACCAGGCTGCACAACAACTGAGAGACAGTGTCCCCTCTGCTTTAAGGAAGAAATTTTTCTTCCCCTTCGTCCTTGAGTGTGTAGATGTGGTGTGTGGGTTTAAATTCTAGCTAAGGAAAAAAAAAATTATGTTCTGCTCATCTCTTTTGCATTATTGCCCCAACCCACATACCAATTCAGACCCTCCAGTTCAACGTCTTCTCTACTCTTACTCTATCCCTCCTCTGACTTTCCTTTTGCCATCAATGATGCTGCCATCCTGTATGTCACCAAAAATTCAAACTTCAGAGTCACCTTTCAGTGTAGCTTCCTTCTTTCTCCCCTCCTACTCCATATCCAGTCAGTTGCCAAGGCTTATCAATTCCACCCCCATGACGCCTTTGCCATCAGTGCCCTCCTTTCCACTCCCACTGCTTTTCTCTATCTTCCACAGGTCTTAGAATAGCTCCATGCTCATAATACAATAGGTATTCATTCAGTGCAAGAAAGGTATAATGAAAGTAAGTCAGAGACTTGTATGACCTTGGGCAAGCCTCTCCATATCTCAATTTCCTCATCTGTAAAATGAACAATTGGTCCAATTGGTTGGACCAATTTCTTTTAATCTATGACCCATAAGCTTCATTATCTCTTATTGGGACTATTGCAATAACCCTTTAACTATATTTCCCTAAATCTATTATGGTTCTACTCCAATTCATCTTAAATCTAAAACCCAGATTTATTTTTGTAATCCACTCTGCTGTCTATCCTTGATGTTTCTGTGTATTCTCTGTAATCTGGCTGCCAATTGAAAACAGAATGCTTCCTAAAAGGCAATGATCTCCTACTTATCAAATCCAGTGACCTTTTCTTAATTCTCATCTTACTTGACCTCTCTGTAGCATATGAAATTATTAATCACTTTCTCCTTTGGGATAAAAGGATTGTTATTCTTTTCTCAGGTTCTCCAATCTATATGGTCACTCCTTTCCTTTGCTGGTTCTTCATCTCTGCCATGCCTACTACCTGTGACAGGTGCAAGGCTCTGTCCAGGGTCACCTTCTTTTATCATTTATGCTCTCCCATTCGATGATCTCATCAGCTCCCATAGGTTTAATTATTATCTCCATACAGATGTCTCACAGATTTCTATATCCAACCCTAGTCTCTATTCTGAGCTCCAGTTGCCATCAACAGCTCCTTTTGGACATCTTTACATGGATGTCCCAGAAATATCTCAAATTCAACCAACTCAAAATAAAACTCCTTATTTTTTTGCCCCAAATCAGTTCCTTTTCCAAACTTCCCTATTACTATTGAGGACACCATCATCCTTCTAATTACCCAGGTTCACAATCTCAGTGTCACCTGTGGCTCCTTACTCTCACTTGCCCCACATAGCTAATCAGTTTTCAGATCTTATTTCTTCTTTTCCAACATCTTTCCTTTATCTCTTCTAGTTCACAGAATTATCACCTCTTGCCTGGACCAGAGCATTAACCTTCTAATTGGATTCTTCCATTAGAATATAAATTCCTAGAGGGCACTGAATT
Organism: Macrotis lagotis; assembly: GCF_037893015.1. NCBI lineage: Eukaryota > Metazoa > Chordata > Mammalia > Peramelemorphia > Peramelidae > Macrotis > Macrotis lagotis. The sequence continues at coordinate 78,084,984 of NC_133661.1, read as the reverse complement.
GTTTTTGCCTTTCTTTGAATACTACCACAGTGTCTGGTCCATGGTCTTTATTTAATAAATCCTGTAGGTTGGAGGAGTATCTCATTTGATCGTCATAACAGCTAAGAGTGCAGGGAGGCAGGTATTATCACTTGCCCCATTTTCTGATCAAAAGAGAGGCTAAATATTGCCCAGGATGATCTACCAATGGAAGCATCTGAGCCAGGATTCAAATTCAGGCTTTCTTGACTCTAAATATAACCCTTTGGTCATGATGCCAAGACTTTCCATCACATCCTCTTGGAGTAAGAATCCTCTATGATTTGTTTTGTTTGTTTACTTTTGTTTTAATTGTTTTGAAATTACAGAGTGTTTTGCAAACTTTATCTTATGTGATCCTCAAAACAGCCCTGTGAGATAGGCAAGGCAAGGTGATGTCATCCCCATTGTACAGGTGAGGAAACAGAGATTCAAAAAAGCAATGATTCCGTTATGCCCAAGACCACACCACTAGTAAGTGGCAGTGCTAGGACTGGATTCTACTTCTCTAACTAAATCCATTGTTCTTTCCACCACTAATTCTCTTTGCCAAGGTCAAAGAATCAAGCTCATTATAATTTTTTGCCATAATTATTATTCAAGGCACTAAACAAATCACCTTTCAACAAAGGAGGAAGGTTTCATTTTAAAAAAAAAAAAAAAGGAAAGGAAACCATCACAGACCCAACTAACTGGTGCTTCTGTGTTCTTCAATTACTATTACAAAATGAGTTGATGAAGGGAACACAGCAGACATCTGGGTTTCAGTTAAGCATCTGACATGGGGCCTCACTAATTAATCTGGAAACATGAATTCACAATGGCTTAAATCTGAGTGCAGCCAGGGTGAAAGCTGGCTGATGGACCATGAACAGACGGTCGTGAGAGGTGGCGGCAGCATGGAGTTCATCGGGAGTTTCCTGGAGGGAGTGCTCAAAAGGATCAGCATTGGGTTCAGCGATCCCTCTTTGCTTTGTAATTCAATCCCCAAAGGACGTTTGGGGATGTTACCCTGTGGCAGCTGGAGGGGGATGGTGACTTTTTATAGGGATCTGTATAGACAAAGGGACCAGAATGTTTCCATCCCCAATCAGCCAAAGCTACTGTCTATTAAGCCACCATCCTAACACTGATGTACATTTCCAAAACGACCCCCTGTGCTTTGCTTTCTCCCTTCCACAGTCTTCAAAGTGAAATATTTGCCCTAATCAGCATCTTAGCACCTTATCCACTTTACAAGGACCCCTGTCATTCTGAGAAGTCTTTTTTTGTTGTTTTTTTGCAAGGCAATGGGGTTAAGTGGCTTGCCCAAGGCCACATAGCTAGGTAATTATTAGGTGGCTGAGACCGGATTTGAACCCAGGTATTCCTGACTCCAGGGTGGGTGTTTTATCCACTGCACCACCTAGCTGCCCATGAAGTCTTTTGATTTTGACTATGGGCGTGGGGGATATTATAAAATCATAAGGGCACAGGAATGTGAGAATTAGCCCAGATTGAGAGTCAAAGAATCTGAGTTCAAATCCTACCTCTTACCACCTGAAGGATGTTTACTACTACTACTACTATACAACATTTATATAGTGTTCTCAGGTTAGCAGAACTCTGTATCTTTATTATCTCATTTGATCCTCACAATTACTTTGTGAGGGATTTGCTATTATCAGCTCTATATTACAGATAAGGAACACCTCCCAAATGAGTTAAGTGAATCACCCAGGGTCACACAGCTAGTCAGTGTCTGCAGCAGCATTTGAACTGAAGTCTTTATCATTCCAAGATCTGCACTCTTACCCTTTGCACCACCTTACTACTTCAGATTAGTTACTTAACTTCCATAGACTCCAGTTTCCTCATCTGTAAAATGAGGCAGGATAGACTTAGATGGACTTAGAGATCCTTTCAGACCCAGATCTATTGTTCTATGAAACAAAAGGAACCTCAGAGCCCATCTGATATTATCCCCTCATTTTATAGAGAAGGAAAGACCAAGACTCCTTGCTCAAAGTCCCATGACTGGTTTCATCATAGGTAAGAGGAAAAAAAAAATCCAGGTCTACTGATTTCCATTCTGGTGGACTTTCTAACATATGTACAGTCATCTGCAATACCAAAGAACCAAAGGCTATTAGAGAATAGCAATTACCTTATCCAAGTCTTTCATTTTATAGATGAGCTAAGTGACTTACCTACAGTCACTCATTCACTTACACACAGCCCTAGTCCTTCAAGTTGACCTTAGTCTAGCAACAAGAAGACTGGTTGAGTTCCTCTTATGGAGATTTTATTGGCTTTGTTCTTCACACATGGCAGTGGTGGAGTGGTAGAAAACACTTTGAAATCACATTACTTGAGATCAAATTCCAAGTTTTCTATTTACTGCCCATGTGATTTGTGTTGGCCACAGTGTCTTCATTTGTATGGAGGTAGACCAAGGTTTTTGTTTATGCTGGCTAAAGAAAATGAAATAATTCAACAACTAAAAAGAAAATAACCATAATATCAAATAAAGAGACTGGACTCAAATTATCTCTAAGAGTTATTTCCCTGAAGATGTTTGATCTGAACCTCAGTTTATCCATTTGTAAAATAGGGTAACGATACTTCTACTATGTATAACACAAGACTGAGGAAAGTGATTTTATCTGCCTTACAGGGTTGTTATTGATGTGAACTATCTGTAAAGTAGGGATAACTCTTGTACTTTTTACCTAAGAAGATTGTTGCAAAAAAAGCAAGTGAGATAGTGTTATGTGAAGTAGGTTTTAGCCTGTAAAGTTATAGTTTTACAGGATACAATGCTGGGCTTAGCTAAGTCACCATGGATAGAGTGCTGGGTCTGGAATCAGAAAGACTCCTTTTCCTGAATTCAAATCTGGCCTCAGACACTTACAATCTGTGTGTACTCAGACAAGACACTTTACCCTTTGCCTCAGTTTACACATCTATAAAATGAGCTGGAGAAGGAAATAGTAAACCACCCAGTATCTTTACCAAGAAAGCCTCAAATGGGGTCATGAAGAGTCAGACATGACTGAACAACAAAACAAAATCAGCTCAAGATCCCACTTCAGACATTTACTAAAAATCTGTGACCCTGAATAAGTCAATAACTCTCATAGTCTCAGTTTTCTCACCTCTAAAATGGGAAGAATAATAGCCCTTAACCAAGTTTTTGTTAGGTTCATGGAATAACTTGTAAAAGACTTTTATCATGTCTGTGTTCAAGTTTTAAGGGAAAAACAGCAGAGTACAACAGACAAATTCTTTTTGGGTGAGGGAAGAAAAGGTAAAGGGGATATGGAGAAAAGTAATTTAAAAGGGTAGAAAAATTAAAAAAAAAAAACCTGAACATACCCTTTGATCCAGTAATACCACTACTAGGTCTATAAACCAAAGAGATCATTAAAAAGAGGAAAAGACCCACATGTACAAAAATATTTATAGCAGCTCTTTTAAGAGTGACCAAGAATTGGAAAGTGAAAGAATGCCCATCAGTTGGGGAATGGCTGAACAAGTTATGGCATATGAATGTTATGGAATATTATTGTTCTGTAAGAAATAATGAGCAATTGGACTTTAGAAAAACCTGGAAAGACTTGCATGAACTGATACTGAGTGAAGCAGACCCAGGAGAACATTGTACACATTAACAGTAACATTATGAGACAGACCAACTATGATAGAAGCAGCTCCTCTCAACAGTTCAGTGATCAAAAACAACCCTGAGGGACCTGTTATGGAAAATTGCATCCACATCCAGAAAAAAAAAAACAAACAAACAAGTAAACAAAAAAGAAACTATGGCGTCTGAATGTACAGCAAAGCATACTATGTTCACTTTTTAAAATTTCCTTTACATTTTTTCTTTCTCATGGGCTTTTCCTTTAGCTATAATACCTCTTTTACAACATGACTAATATGGTTATATGTTGTTAAACACAATTGTACATGTACAACTTTTACCAGATTGTTCATCATCATGGGGAGGAGGGAGGGAAGAGAGAGTAGTAAAAAAATGTGGAACTCATAAACTTGAAAATGGATGAATGTTGAAAACTACCTTTTGCATGTCAATGAGAAAAAATGAAATAAAAATAAAAAATAACTGATGGACCCAGAGTACAGACTGAAGAATATTTATTTCCCTTTCTTCCTTGGTCATTCTTTACTTTTGAACATGATTAATTTGGAGATGTTTTGCATGACTTCATATGTATAATGGCTAGGGGATGGATGGAGAGAGAATTTGGAGTTGAAAATAAAAATAAATTGAATTGTTTTTAAAAAAGGTAGGGAGGGCATATTGAACATAGTTTGTGTCAATTATGAAATATGTATAAAAGAACAAAGCATTCAGACTTTTCTTTAAAGGGGGTTTATTGTGAGCATCAGATGAAATAGTATATGCATAGTACTTTTAAAACAATAGGAAGCAAAATTAATAACTACTACTATTAAAAAATGCAAAGATATGGAGAGAGTCAAGGCAGGGTATGCTAGCACACCCTGAGAACACCTCTCCTTTGGCCCTCAGCAGCACACTCATATCAAATCTAATAGTCAGTCAGTGAAGTGGTACAATAATGCTGAAGTAGCTCAGGAAGAAGTGACTTCAGATCCCATCGCAGACACTTTCACTGGGTGATCCTGGGCAAATCTCTTAAGCTCTCTTCCCCTCAGCTTGATCTTTTGTAAAATAGATAATAACAGAACAACTTTCACAGAATTGTTGTAAGCCAGATCTTTGGATACCATTAATCGTTATTTAAATGCTATTATTATTATATTATTACATTACTATTACTCTTCCTCAAAGGCTTTTGCTCAATTGCTTCCAGATAAACAAATAAACAGATCAGATCCATTTACACACTAGTCCTCCAAGCTGAGAAGATGGTTGCTTCCAACTTTTCTAGAACTATCTAGAGTTTTCCCCTCCCCTCCCCCACTCTATTCCTATGAAATCATAAGGTCTGACCCCCTGACCTAAAAGTGCCATCATCTCATGTCTCTCATTTATTCAAGGTTGGCACTCTTGGTAACTTTTCCTTCTGTAGATCTATTCATCTCCCCCCCCCCCAGTTTTCTTGGCTTCTGGAAATTAATTATCAGTGATTTGTTAAGTTCATTAGTTGTGTCTCTCAGCAGTATGGAATGCCTGCCATCTGGCCTCTAATTTTCATCTTTACGCTCATCATTTCCTAATTACACAATGAACTATGCTAGATGGCGAAGGGATGCTGAGTGAGTACTCCATTTACTGAGGGAGCCAGGGAATCCTCTTCTTCAACTAGGGCATTTTTCAAAATGAATTTTCCATGAAATTATTATAGCAAATGGATCTCCAAAATATACCCATGTCTTTCACTTGGTCTTCCCCAAGGTCTTTGCATAACCTTGTTGACTACTCTGTATATTATCCTATGTTCCCCCTTCCTTCCCTTGAGTGAGAAAAGGGCTAGACGCGAGGTCAAAGGACGGGTGGTGGAGTTCTAACTCTCTCAACCTACAACCTCCATCACCTTGGATCAGTCACACAATTTCTCTGAACCTCAATTTCTTACCAGTAAAATGAAGATCAATATATTTTTTGCTAAAATATGCCCTCAGAGTATAAGAAAAGTATAAAAAATAAGGCACAATAGAAATGAGAGCTTTTATATGTCTCAGTCAAGAAGTCTCTAGGAGGTCTGCAGAAGCATTATGTTGCATACACTATCAGTTTTTTATTCTTAACTGTTCTTTATTACAAAAAAGGATATATTTCTGGGGGTAGAGGGTAGATCTAGAAATGACTGTGTTTTAAAAATAAAATGCATGAAGAATTTTAAAAATAAAATTTCATTTTAAAAATGTATTAAAAGAAATAGGAACTATTTTTTATTGCCAGATGTCTCAGGCATCTATCCTAACAGGCTTTACATTTTCCCCAGTCATTCCCTCTTAACACTCTCCAGCCTTGATTCTATTATCACCATTCTACCGACTATGCTTTCTTGAAAGTCACCAGCTAAGCAATCAACCAGCAAATATTTATCAAATTTATACTATATGCTTGTTATAAGGGAGAAAGAGAAGGCAAGAGAGGGAGAAAAAGAAAGGAGAGAAAGAGGGAGGGGTGAAGAAGAAGAAAGAAATTTAACATATGATTCTTGCCCTCAAAGTTTTTGGAAACTATTGGGGTAAGGGAGGCGGGGCTAAGTAAGATAGGGGGAAAGGGAGGCAAGATTTGCTTTCCACTTCTTATTTTCTGTATTAAGAAAGTAGGAAGGGGCGGCTAGGTGGTGCAGTGGATAAAGCACCGGCCCTGGAGTCAGGAGTACCTGGGTTCAAATCCCTTCTCAGACACTTAATGATTACCTAGCTGTGTGGCCTTGGGCAAGCCACTTAACCCCATTTGCCTTGCAAAAACCTTAAAAAAAAAAAAAGAAAGAAAGAAAGTAGGAAACCAAATCCCTTGCTCTCCTTACTTCATAAGAAATATCATGAAAATTTAACAACAACAATAATAATAATAATAAATAATAATATAGGAATTCAGAGAAGGGAGAGATGACTTTGGGGAGGTTTAGGAAAAAAACTCCCTAAAGACAAGAGAACCTAAAAGAAAAATTTTGAGTAGGCAAGGAAGAAAGGGGTAGGTATTCCAGATAGAAAAATAAAAAAGATTGTACAAAGGCTAGTAGTTGGTCATCTACATGGAGAGAGTGAAACACCACTAAACATTTTTGAGCAGGGGGAAAAACATGATTTTGGCTATATTTCATGAATATTAATATAGCTGGTGATGTGCAGGACAGATAACATTGGTAAAAAACTAGAGGCAGGGTGGCAGAGAAATTAGTTAGGAGGCTAGAACTATGTGTAGAATACTGTAAGTCTGAGGTGATAAGAATAATGGTTAGGAGAATCAAAGGTATGCATAGATCCAAGAGACATTTTTAAAAAAAGAATCAATAGAACTGGGTAACTGCTTAGCTGTAGAGGAAAAGGACAGAATTCATGATTCAAAAAGTCTGGGAGAAAGATGGTAGGAATTATGGGAATGTCTGAGCTGGAAGGGACTTTCCAGATCATCTAAGTTCAAATCCCACATTTTACAAACGAGGAAGCTAAGTGGCTGTGGAACTTATTGAAGATCACACTGAAGAATAAAGATTTGAACTTGGTCCTCTGCAGGCCCAGGGATCCTTTGACTTCGCCATGCCACCTAAACAGAGGTTTAAGCTAATCACACCAGATGTCTCCATCTGTGGTAGAACCTTCATTAGACTCCAGTGCCTCCTCTTCCTTCCATCCTTCATCTCTGTTTCCTTTCACTGCTGAATTTCTAAAATGAATGAATGTAGTCTATACCTTTATGATATGACTTCTGATATCTCAGAACCCTTGCTCTGCTGAAACTGCTCTCCTAAAGATCATTTGTGGCATCATTCTCAGCAAATCCTTGACCTTTCTGAAACATTTGGCAATGGCAACCTTTCCATTTTTCTTGAATTCTAATCTTTTTTGCTTCACTGGTGCTGAACCCATCTGATTCTTTTCCTGCCTTTCTGACCATTCCTTTGTCTCCTTTACTGGTTCCTCTGCCTCCTTCTTTCCCCAAAATGTGCCTCCCAAGGATCAACCTTTGGTCCCCTACTCTCTACTCTGCACTCTCTCTCCTGGAGTGCTCACAAGCACAGATGGGGGTCACAGATGGTGAGAGATGAAGCAACTTTGGGGGAAACATGAATCAGAAAGGGAGATGATTTATTGAAGCTTAGAGAGAGGATCAATAAATGTCAAAGGAAAACCATTGACTGCCTGAAGGGAAACCAGTTAAGAGGAGGATGAGAGTAGGGAGCCACTCCAGAGGAAACTTCCCAAGCATAAAACATCTAGAAAAGAAATTTAGTAAAAAGGTGTTGGTCTAAACTGGAGGGGAATCACCATATTAAGATTAAGAGATTAAGAGTTCTCTGAAGAGAGAACAAATCTAAAATTCAAGTGAAAATTGTGGGATTTCCCTGGAAATCTGGTCACCCAAAAAGCTTTATATAGTAAGAGACTCAGTTTCTCTCCAAACCAGAGTTGTTTTTTTTTTAGGTTTTTGCAAGGCAAACGGGGTTAAGTAGCTTGCCCAAGGCCACACAGCTAGGTTAATTATTAAGTATCTGAGACTGGATTTGAACCCAGGTACTCCTGACTCCAGTGCTGGTGCTTTATCCACTACGCCACCTAGCCGCCCCTCCAAACCAGAATTTTCAAGAAGCTACATGGCCTAGGGAAGAAAGTGTTGTGAATAGTTAAGAACTAAATATGTGTTAAGCCAAGCCAAGACAGATTCCATCATTAATACATATGGTATATGCCTCAGGCAAGTCTCCAAGACTATGAGTAAATAGCAGAGACCTGCACTGCTAGTACAAGTGTACTCATCTGAGAATTCTCTATATTATAGACCCAGTCTCTATCCCTATTCCTTATCCATATCTTTGTTGTTATTTTTTAGCTGTTTACAGTCATGTTCAAATAACTCTTCATGATCCCTTTGAGGATTTTCTAGGCAAAGCTACTTCTTCAGATCCTTCTTCAGTTCATTTTATAGATGAGGAAATTGAGGCAAACAGGGTAAAGTGATTTGCACATGGTCACACAAATAGTATCTGAAACCAGATTTGAACTCAGGTCTTCCTGACTCCAGGTCCAGAATTCTATCCACTGTACCACCTAAACACTCTCCAGATATAAACAAACATACATAAATACATATATATATACATATATATATCATTTGCATATAAGCATATATGCAAACATATATATATATATAGTCTCCCATCATTATCATCTCATATGGTAATAAAAAATTTTTGCTATTAACCTTTAATTCTGTATAGCCTGAAATTAATTTAGTCAGTCAATAAGCATTTATGAACTTACTCTGTCATAGACACTGATCTAAAAGGCTATAAAGAAAGGCAAAAATGGTGCCCCAAGAAGTGAATGGGGAAGATAATATGTAAATATCTAGATGCATACAAAATATATGCAGAGTAGATAGAAGGTTATATAGGAGGTACTAGCAGATGAAGGGGACCAGAAAAGGTGGCATCTGAGCTGAGCTTATAAGGAAGTCATGAAAAGCAAAAGGTAAAGGTTTGGGACAAGAACATTGTAGGCATCAGCTACAGCCAATGAAAAGACATGGGACAAGAAATAGTGTCATATTGGAGAAAGTACAGGATGTAAAAAGAAAGGAAAGGCAGGAGGCTGGGTTATTAAAAGCTTTAAATGTCAAACAGAGAAATTTCATATTTAATCCAGAGGCAAAAGGCAGCTCCTGGACTTGACTGTGTATGGGGTGGGAATGGGGACAACACTCAGTGCAGCAGATGACTGGAGGATGGATTGGAGTAGGGAGAGACTTTGAGGAAGGGAGAGCAAGAAGGAGGCTATTGCAAAAGCTTGGGTGGTGAGAGTTTGTGGCTATACAAGTAGAGAGAAAGGGACATATAGGACAGATAATATGAGTAAGCAATGAACTGGCTACATAGGATGAGTAAGGTAGAAGATGATTCCTAGGTTGAGTAACTAATATAATATTATAACAATAAAGAGGATTCCTCTGCTATTTATCTGATCATTATTTCCCAGTTCAAGTTTCAAAATCTTGGTATTAGAGATAACCTAGGACGACAGATTCAAAACTAGAAGGGACCTTGGAAGTTATTTTACAGATAAAGAACGGAGAACCAGAGGCTTCAAGGTCACACAGGCAGAATGTAGTAGAGCCATGATTTGGATACAAGGTATCTGTCTCCAAGTTCTTCGTTTGGTACTAGACCCTGTCTTTTTTTTTTAATTATTCAGTTCAGAGCAGTTACCAGGCAATTTAATCACTCCAGTCAATTCTAATGTTCCAAGGGATCTGTGATTTCATTGATAAGGGCATTACACCTCACAGAGACAATTTCTAATCCAACCACACTTATCCAAACTGTTCAGCTTCTATTCTATTTCCCTGGAAATCTGATCACCCCAAAAAGCTGGAAAAACTTCCTCTCTTTATCTTGACATTTAGTGGATACCAGTGGAGCATTGTCTATCCATCACTTTTCTTGCTTTTCTATGACCACCCTACCATTTTTTCCAGTTATGCATTTTGCTGATGACACCCTTCACAGTGAATCTCCTGTATAACTCATTTGTGAGATATATATATACATATATATATATGTTTACATGCACACACATACACATATAGAGTATCCTATTCATACCTATTTCCATTACCTTTGGGATGATACCCAGCATTAGTCCTCCAAAGACTGCAATATTCCATGAATCCCAATCACCAGAAGAATACTGTGTTAAAAGGATGGCCCTGTAGAAGCAACATCACATAACATAGTGCTAGCCCAGGAATCAGAAGACATGGGTTCAAATCCTACTTCTGACCTATCCAGACTGTGTGACCCTGGGGTAATCTCTCAATGCCCCCAGACAACTTACTAGAAGTTGCAGAGCAGTTGCTGATCTGAATTGGTCAAAGGAGCTAGCTATTTCACCAGAGAAATTCCTACATCTATTGATGAATGAATGAATGAATGAATGAATGAATGAACTAATGAATGGATGAAAAGATGGACCTTTTTTTGAGGAAGAAAAGAAATGAATAATTTCCCAAAGGCAATCAAGCACTCTCCTCTTCCTATTCAATTGTGAGCTCAGTTCTACTGGCTCTTTGCAGTGTATATCCAAGATGGATGGACCAATTCTTAGGGCTGTCTATTTGAATGTATAGTTCAATCTCCACAATGGACCGTCTTTAGTCATTTATTGGTTTTTTCCCCCCCAGTTAGATCAAATTCTTTTGAGTGATTATGAATCTAATTTAGGAGCCTCTTCCATGTCCCAGGGCTCAATCAGTTCATCGTTAATTTTTTAAAAAAGCATTTATTCAAACAGTTTTGTGCCATATTCCCTCATATATTGTTTTGTAAAATCTAATAGGCTAAAGAAATAGGGATAGGGACTGGATTTCATTGGGTTTGGGACCTCATGATGAAAAATCCCTCTGCCAAAGTAGTAAGGCATCTAATTTTGGAACTTTAGAGAAAGTTGTCTAGAGTCCTGATCAGTTTTTTTTAGTCTATAAAATGATAATGATAATACTAACAATAATGATGATAACACTACCTAAAATCATAGGGCTACTGTGGGGTATGCCCTTTGTAAATCCTTAAAACATTCTATAAACAGAGGCGGAGCCAAGATGGTGGCAGGAGAAGAGCTTCTCTTTGGTGCTCTCTCCAAAATATTTCAAAAATCTTAAAATTATGACTCTAACTAAATTTTCAAGAGACAGAACCCACAGAAAGATCTAGTGAGGCAATTCTCCAGCCCAAGGTAACAGAAAATAGTGGGAAGTTCTATTCCACAGGATTGGAGGAGTGGAGCGGTACCATGACTGAAGAAAAGGAGCTTCAGCCTCCCTGGAACAGTCCCAGGGCACCTGGGAGCCGTGGCTCCCAGCAGCAGAAGCAGTTTCTTGACCTGCACCCCAGGGAGTACCAAGCACAACTTGGAAGATAAGCAGGGAGACCTCTGCCACAGTGATGAAACCCAGGTCTTCAGCACAGCTACAGCACTCTGCATAGCCCAGGCCCTCAGCTTGGTGAGCACTTAGTGCATCCCAGCGCCCAGGAAACAGAAGCAGGCCTGTGGAGCCACTCAGAAGGAGCCTCCAGGCAGCTGAGCCCTGACTGCTCAGCCCAAGGAAGGTAAGGGAGTGGAGGGAGACTGCTGAGGTCTGTCCTATGTCCCTGGAACAGGACTCTGGGGCTTTGACCACATTCAGACCCTGGTCTCAATCTAGGCTCCCCCATAGAGCAGGGACCCCCCCCCCACACACACACACAGCCTCCAGGGCAGAGGAGTGCACTTGTGGTCATTCACAGACCAGGAGAGCAGTCAGAGCCTCACACACTGAGTTCCTTGTGTGGGGGGTGTCCCAATAAAACTCAAAAGCTCAGGAAGCACCCCAAAACCAGGCACAGAATGGGGAATGAGTAAACAGAAAAAAAGGAACCTGATGATAGACAATTACTTTGGTCCCATGGAGGACCAAAATACTCAATCTGAAGATGAGAAAGTCCAAGCTTCTGCATTTAAAGACTCCAAGAAATATAGAAGTCGGGCTGAGGCTATGACAGAGCTCAAAAAAGATTTTGAAAATCAAGTAAGGAAGATAGAAGGAAAACTGGGAAAAGAAATGAGAGAGATGCATGGAAAACATGAAAATGAAGTCAGAAGCTTAGTGAAGGAGATCCAAAAAAATGCTGATGAAAATAACATGTTAAAAACCAGTTTAGGTCAAATGGATAAAACAGTTCAAAAAGTTATTGAGGAGAAGAATGCTTTAAAAAGCAGAATTGACCAGATGGAAAAGGAGATAAGAAAGCTCTCTGAGGAAAACAAATCCTTCAGATGTAGAATGGAATACAAGAAGCTGATGACTTTGTGAGAAATCAAGACACAATACTTCAACACCAAAAGAATGAAAAATTAAAAGGAAATGTGAAATATCTCATTGAAAAAAAAATTGATGTGGAAAACAGATTCAGGAAAGATAATTTAAAAATTATTGGGGTACCTGAAAGTCATGATCAGGAAAAGAGCCTTGATCTCATTTTTAAAGAATTTCTACAGGAAAATTGCCCTGATATCCTAGAAGCAGAAGGAAAAATAGAAATTAAGAAAATCCTCCAATCTTCCTTGGAAAGAGATCCCAAAAAACATAATCCCCCAGGAATATTATAGCCAAGTTCCAGAGAGACTCCCAAATCAGAGAGAAAAATATTACAAGCAGCCAGAAGGACACAATTCAAATATCATGGAGCTGCAATCAGGATCACACAGGATTTAGTAGCAACTACATTAAGGGCTCATAGGGACTGGGATATAATATTCCAGAGAGCAAAAGAGCTTGGAATGCAACTGAGAATCAACTACCCAGCAAAACTGAACATACTCTTCTAAGGGAAAAGATGGACTTTCAAAGAAACAGGGAAATTTCAAATGTTCCTGTTGAAACAACCAGAGCTGAACAGAAAGTTTGACCTTCAAATACAGGACTCAGGTGAAGCATAGAGAGTAGATGAGAAGGGTAAATTATGAGGAACTTAATGATGATGAACTACGTGTATTCTTGCATAGAAAGATGATACTGATAATACTCATATGAACCTCCTCATTTAATAGAGTTGATAGGAGCTTTTATAGATGAGGCACAAGAGAGAGATGAATTTGAAGATATAATATATTGTAAAAAATGTAGTCAAGGGGTGAAAGGGAAATGTACTTGGAATAAGAGGAAGGAAAGGTAGAATAGGCTAAGATATTTCATGTAACTTTTGCAATGGTATGGAAGGAGGGAAGGTGAGGGGGAATGAGGGAGCCTTCATTCTTATTGGAAATGGCTCAGAGAGGAAAAAACATATACCCTCAATAGGGTATAGACATCCAGAAGAAATAGGAGAGAAGGGGAACAGGGAGAGGGGAGAGGGGATATGGGTGATAGAGGAGAGGATAGATCATAGGAGAGGATAGTCAGATATAATACATTTTCTTTTTTTACTTTTTTCAAGGTGCTGGGACTGGGTGGTCTGGGGTGGGATGTGGGCTTGGGGCCTCTTGACCTCAGGGCCATTGCTCTGCTGTGCCACTTGGCTGTCCCACAGCACATTTTTGAAAAGAGACAGAGTGAAAGGAGAGAGAAAATATAATAGATGGTAGTGGGGAGGAATGGATGGATGGAATTACAATCAACAACAAATGTGGAAAAATATGGAAGTAACTTCTATGATGGACTTTTGATAAAGAAAGTGATCCACCCAAGACAGAGCTGATGGTATCAGAAACAGACTGAAACACATTTTTTTCTCTTTCTTTTACTTTATTTCTCATGAGGTTTTACGTTTTTGTGGGGGGAGGGGTATTATGTTTAATCTTAAACAAGAATATTTTAGTAATGTGTAAATAAATCAAAGAAAAATTTTAAAAAGTAAATAAAAAACATTATGAGATGATTAACTATGACAGATGTAGCTCCTCTCAGCAATTAAGTGATCAAGGACAATCTTGAGAAAACTGTTGTGGAATATGTTATCCACTTCCAGAGGAAAAAAAAAACAGAGCAAAGTATATTATGTCACTTTTTAAAGTTTCATTTATGTTTTTTCTTTCTTTCTCATGCTTTTTCCCCTTAGTTCTAACTCTTCTTTTGTAGTATGATTAAATGTAAATATGTTAAACACAGAAAAAAAACATTCTATAAACAAGAGTAGTAGTCATTTTCTTGAGATCAACAGAAAACTAAGCATGAAAGACCTCAGTGGAGCCCTGTCTGGGAGAACTCACATAAACTATTGATTAAACACCCCTCTGGAGCTGTAACCTTGGATAAATCCATCAATTAATCAACCAAGAAATATTTCTAAACATCTTCTATATTCTTAGCACTAGGCTATACTCAGAAAAGCAAAAAATGTGCCACTTGCCCTCAAAGAACTTAAAATCTAATTGGAGAGGAAAGGTGCATACCAAACATATGAAACTGTTAAATAACCATCCAAAGCAGGGTAGGATTTGCCAGAAGTGAAAGTAGGTTTGAGGTGTCCCCTTAATCACTCTGTGTCCCTGAGGCATTACTGTTTCAGCGCTGAGGTCATTTTATAGCTTATCAATAATTCACGGGTACAAAGGATGCAAAGGAGAATGTCAGCTGTCATAGTCTGTGGGCAGAGGAGGGGCAGCCTCGGAGGAGATCAAGGCCTGGGAGGGATAAATCTTTAACAACCATCTCCGTGCAAATATCCATGACTAGGGCTGAACACTGGCACTCTCTCCTTGGCAATCTGCTTTTGAGAAGCTCATTAGCATGTTAAAAGTTCCTCCACCCCCAATCTCCAGCTAAGTTGAAGCCTGAAATGTTCTCTGGAGGGGACCCCCTGTGAAGTGACGTGGCTGATCTGTTGTCCCTTGTCTTCAGATCTGGAGGGAGAACATAGCCCGAGGCCCACTGTCCTTTCCCCAGAACATCAAATGTATGTGTGTGTGTGTGTGTGTGTGTGTGTGTGTGTGTGTGTGTGTTTGTGTGTGTGTGTGTTTGTGTGTGTGTGTGATGGGGGGAGGGAAAAAAGAATTTGGGGAAAAAGAGTTCTTAACCTTTCTCTGTCCTGGAAACCTTTGACAGTCTGTTAAACTTTACAGATCTCTTCTTAGAATAATGTTTTTGAATGCATAAAATAAAATATATAGAATTAAACAGGAAAATTATATTAAAATACAGTTGTTGAAAAAAATTTAAACCATACAAGTTGAAAGACCCCAGGTTAAGCTCAAGGTTCTTCTTTGAACTTATGACAGCTGAATTGTTGATCAGTTGTATAGGCAGGGCCCCAGAAGCTGATCCTTAAAAGCATTCCATTTGCTGTCAAAAAGGAAAATGATCTGGGTCAGAAATGAAGCTAACTCTGGAACTAGTGAGGTTTTTCCTTTTGCAGAGAATGGTTCTCTTAAAAGCTGCTAAGGGAACAGATACCTAATAAGTCTGTGTAGAAGATTGTGGAAAATCTGATTAACCAACAATAAAAACCTGAGACCGCCAAATCTCAAGGGACAAGGATTTTCATCTGATTTTCTGCTCATAAAGATTTGAACATGTTCCATTTCTATAAACATGACCCAGCAGGTCATAGAAATGACCTTTTCCCCAGTCTAAGAAATCAGCTCAAAGATTGCTCCTATCACATTAAGAAAAAGGTTAATTGATTTTGTGCATGAGTTTCACAGATAAAAAAAACAGATAGTGTCTTTGAGACTCTCTAAATCTTAAATGTCTGAAACTAGGTCTAAGATCAATGATGCCAAATTCAAATAGGAATGCAGAGGTCACTAAACCTGTAAGGATCCCTCTGGGCAGCATGTTGACTTAGAAATTGCATTAACATTATCTATGTTCTGTTGTATCTTTGTTTTTGTCAAATATTTCCCAATTAGACTTGGGGTGGGAGTGTTTCCAATCACTAGGGAACTGTAGGGGTAGTATTTGACATCTTTGCCTTACATGATTAGAGGAAACTTCTAAGTAGGAATTCAGGCATTTTTTTTCAAGTTTGCTTCCCCAGATTCTATTGCTTATAGAATATTGTACTACGCTTTTTATTTTTCATTTTGGACTGGATCTGTCTTGGTATAGGAAACCCCTGATGAGAAAACATCCTCTAACACCTGCCCTACAACTTCTGGTCTTCAAAAGTTGCCTGGGTTCTTTTGCAACATGGCTAATATGGAAATACGTTTTGCATGACTGCACCTGTTTAAGCTATATCAAATTACTTGGCTTCTCAAGGAAGGGGAAGGGGAGGGAGGGTGGGAAAGAATATAGAACTCAAAATGAATGTTAAAAATTTTCATTTACAAGTAATTGAGAAAAAATTAAATGTAAATAAAAGAGAGAGAACCACAAATTGATTTTTTTAAAAGAGTAGCCTCTTCTGACTGAGAGTTCAGGTAACTCATTTGGGGTCATGCAGTCAGAATTGATTAGAGGCAAGACTCCAACCCAGGTCTTCCTGCCTTCTAGGCTTGCTCTCTTTTCATTACAACACACTACCTCTCCCCAATACAGTGAGCACTTAATAAGTGCTTGTTGAGTTGAACTAATCCACCCAGAGCCACTGGCTTTCATTGTTTCTTCAATTCATTGCTATGCCACAGGTGATAGTCCAAAATCCCTGAAGCTTCTGGGCCTCTCTGAACTTTATAAGGCTCCCTTTGACCAGACCATCTCTGCTTATTCCCCTTCTCTGCCCTGATATCTTCTGGGAGCTCCTTCACTCAAGATTTGAATTCCTTTAATGACTCACAATGGTCAGTATTTAGCATCCCATGCTTCAAAGAAAGCACCTGAGTGAGACTCTAACAGTGACCCTTATCAAACCCAGGACCTTTGGTTGCCCTTGTATGAAAGGCAATCCAGATGTTCCTTGAAGGAGGAGGAGTCTGGGCAGCCCCTTTCATTCTCCTGCCATAGCCTAAAGACCACAAACAATGAATTCTCTTTGTCTCCTTTGCCCAAAACCTCTTACTTTCATTGTCTCTCCCCTTACACCCAGGTATTTGACATAAGGCTCTGCTTCCCCTTGGGAGAATTGAACTCTTCTGAACTTCCATCTCTAAGAATGCCATCATTTTCTTCTATGTAGCCCAAGATCCACCTCCAACATGAAAACTGGATATCCTGACTCCCTTAGCTGCTACTGGTGTCCTCTACCCACGCTTACTTTTTATTTAATTTATAATTATTTTGTATTTTGTTATCTGAATAGATCCTCCCCCCCAATAGAATGGAAGCTCCTTGAGGACAGGGACTATTTCATTTTTCCCTTTGTACTCCTCAGTCCTTAGCACAGTAGATAGCACATAGTAAGTACTTAATAAATTAATTCATTGATGTTGACTGAATGAATGAAATGTAAAATGATTTTTAAATTGCTTTATGAATCAGCAATCAGATCCTTTTGTGAAACTTCCTTAGTTTAAGACACCTAACTACTATTAAGGACAGACAAGAAATTCATAGATAGATATACAAGTTCATAGACCCCAGATTAAGCTCAAGGATCTTCTTTGAACTTATGACAGCTGAATTGTTAACAGGTTGTATAGGCAGGGACCCAGGAGCTGATCCTTAAAAGCATTCCATTTGCTGTCAAAAAAGAAAATGATCTGGTTCAGAAATGAATCTAACTCTGGAACTAGTGAGGCTTTTCCTTTTGCAGAGAATGGTTCTCTTAAAAGTTGCTAAGGAAACAGATACCTAATAAGTCTGTGTAGAAGATTGTGGAAAATCTGATTAACTAACGATAAAAGTGGTCTTATTCCATTCCTCCCTCACTGTATAGACATCTCTCCCTCACTGCTTGGACATCTTCCATGTTGTGTCTCAGACCACTGGATTCCACAAATACCCTTTAGGATTTTCTCCAAGGAGTCTTGTTTGAGTTTCTACATGGTCCCTTAAGCATTTTGATTTAGTCTAGAGCCTTCAAGTGGATACAAATAAGCACTTGTAGTAATAATTGGCATGGAGTTTGACATTTTGGGGACTTTTCAATGTCCCAGAGAATGGCCATAATGAATTAATGCCATTTTAGAGGAAGGTGGCTATAGAACCATATGCCTTCAACAATCTGATGAATGATATAGACAAAGATTGATGTCAGGATTACCAAATTTGAAAAGGATTCAAAACTGGAAAAGATTACTAGCACTTTGAGTTACAGAATGAGGATCCAAAGAGAGTTCAATGGGCTGCAATAATGGGCCAACTCTAATCAAAAGAATTTTAATAACAAGTTATGTGGTGATAATCATAGTGTTCAGGTTCTAGGTTCAAATTCTCCATCTGACTTATACTGACTGTGACTGTACAAGTCACTAAATCCCTCAGGCTTCCAGCTAACTCTCTAAGATGTTCACTTGCAAAAAATTCATTGATAGAAGGAGCTTGCTTCCTCACTAGAAAACATATCAATGAAATCACAGATCCAATTCATGTTCCATATGTAAAGTATTATACCTGGGTTTAAAAAACAAATTGAACAACTTAAAAGATTCAAAAGACAACTAGTCAACAGTTCACATGAAAAAGATTTAGTAGGCACTCCTCCTAGAGCTGTAACTCATGTTATGGAGACTACTCTTCTTGAAGAATAAATAAAAAAAATTGAGTAGATGCTAAAAAAAATTCGAGAGTAAGCTCAATATGAATCAACTGTATACTATGTTGTCTCAAATAAATACCAAAAGTCAGTCTTTTGCTGCATTAACAGGAACATAGGATCTTTTTGTTTGTTTGTTTAGGTTTTTGCTAGGCAATGGGGTTAAGTGGCTTGCCCAAGGCCATACAGCTAGGTAATTATTAAGTGTCTGAGATCGGATTTGAACCCAGGTACTCCTGACTCTAGGGCCGGTGCTTTATCCACTGCACCACCTAGTTTCGCCTGGAACATAGGATCTTGACTAGAAGGAGTTGTTAATCTCCTTGGTCAGAACACACCTAGAATGTTGTATTTAGTTCTGTGGCTACATTTTTAGAAGGATATCAAAAAAGTTGGAAACACTATTCCAGAAAAAGAAAGTTGAAACAATAGTACAAAGAATTGATTGTAAATGCTAAGAAAGTTACCCTGGAAAAGAGAGAAGGTGGTAATGACGGGCATAATTGTCTTTGGTTTTTGTTTTTTAAATTAAATTTTCATCTCTCTCTCCTACCCCCACCATTGAAAAGAAAAAGAAAATCTTTATAACAAATATGCATAATCAAGCAAAACAAATTCCTGCAATAGCTGTGTCCAAAAAAAATGTATCTTTTTTATATTCTGAATCTACATGCTAGATATCTTTAGAGGCATTGCATATTTAGATCTAGATTTGGAATTAAAAGTTTCAGGTCCAAGTCCTAGTTTCAACAGTTAAGATCTCTCTAAATTTGGGGAAGTTGCTTAACTACTTACTCTAAGACTCAGTTTCCATACCTATAAAACAGGGATAATCACATTTGTACTCCAGATCTCATGGGAATCCCTTTGTAAACTGGAAAGCACTAAATCAATGTGACTTGTTATTTATTCAAGTATTTGAAGGTCTGCCATGTGGAAGAAGAATTAAATTTGTTTTGTTTGGCCCCAGAAGACAGAACTGAGAGCAAGGGGTTGAAGTGAAAGAGAAGCAAGTATTGGCTTAGTATAAAGGAAAAACATCCTAAAAGAGCTTTTCGAAAATGTCTTGGCTGCCTTGAGAGGCAGTGGGTTGCCATTCCTGGAGGACTGCAAGTAATGGAACACTTGTTTTGTAAGGTGAGATTGTAAGGGAGTTTGTAAGAAGAAGTCGGAAGGTTGTTTAAATGATTAGTGAGATACCTTTAAACTCTGAGACTTGTAATTTTTTGAAGCTACTTGGAGTGGAGTGTGGGTGAAACCCCAGAATCAGCTAGACTGTCTGGCATCCTTGGAGTCAACTGTCCAGGCATGGTGCAGACAGAACCCATTGTCTCTCTATAACTTCAGAGATTATAGAGCTATGAAATTGCCTAAGGGTCCTAGATTCCATTCAATTCAACAAGCATTTGTTACACATTTATTATGTGCCAGCCACCATGCTAAACACTGGGGATACAAAGCAGCTTGGGATACATAACCCCAGGGCACAATGAGAACAGGTGCAACATTGATGGATGAGGCTGGACAAAAATCTCTCTTCCACATGCAGAAATTGCTTTGGGTTGATGGGGGACTTCAAGTTTTTAAGGTGGGTATGATCAAATACATACGTGTGTGTGTGTGTGTACATGTGTGTGTGTAAATATGGCAAGGACAAAGACCATACTAGAGAAGGATTTTGTGGAATGGATTTAGATTTGGAATGTTGATTGCCAAATGACACAAGCTGGCCGGGTTGAGAAGAAGGCTAGGAAGAAAGAAGCTGGGGAACATTTAAAGTCCTGCCTGGACTTCAAGGGAAAATAAAGTCTGGGATAGGACAGCCTTAACCATCAATAATACATATACACAGTGAGCACCAAAGAATTCATTAAATATAATTATATGAGACTCATGACTAGAAAACAGAGGTGTAATTGCACCCCTTATTCTATGGAAACAAACCCAACAAAGGCAGAAGGAGAGTAGCACCACATACACCAAAAAGAGAGTGTATTTGTATGGGAGTCGGTAAGAAGAGGAACATAATAGGAACCATTCAGGGTAAAGCTAAAAGGAGAAAAATAGGTGTAGCTCTGGACAATTCACTTAACCCTGTTTGCATCAGTTTCCACATCTGTAAAATGAGCTGGAAATGGAAATGGCAAACCTCTCCACTTTGCCAAGAAAATTTCAAATGGGGTCACAGAGAGTCTGACAAAGAGAAGAGCTGACAATATATTGTTGGACTCAGTTTCCACACAGAAATAATAAATCACTCTCATGAGCTGTATATGTCTTGTCTGTATTCAGTTTTTATTCACTTAAGATTGAAGCCAAAAAATGGTCAATCTATCTGCTCCATAAAGAAGTAGGTTCCTGCCAGAAGGAGAAATGGTCCGGCCTATTCAGTCATTGACTTCTCTATTTCTTAATTACACTGTGAGCTCTTCTAAGGCAGGATCTTCTTGCCTTTCTTTGAATCCCTAATACATAGCTAACTGTCTGGTATGCAGTGGTGCTAATTAAATGCTTATTCTCTTGACTTGGTCCTCTCTCCTAGCCACCACCCAAATAACAAATAAAAGGAGAAAACATATATATAAATATATATATATATAATATTGCTATGAGAAATACTATTTTTAATGTACTTGTGATTTCACTGGTGTAAGATACTCCTGATAAGGAATGTACCCATGAGAATTCTACCTTCACCAGAATAGTCTTAGAAAGTCAGGTCCCTGAGGCACTGAGAAATATATGGCAGAGGCAGGATTTCAGTTCTGGTCTTCTTCACTCCAAAAGACAGTTCCTTGTTCACTGTCACTGTCATAAAGGGATGGGGGAAGGGAATGCCCAGTTAGATAAAGGATATGAATGATGCTTTCTACTATGGATGAGACTTACTATAGGAGGAATACTATAGGAGACAAACTATAGGAAGAATAGAGGCCTTCAATTATCCATAGATCCATTATTGGTTCTCATTCTGCTAAAGTGGCACACCAGATGAAATTTTAACTGGTCTTTCTAAAAATCTAATTCTTCTGAAGATGAAGGAACCAATAGTAAAATGGTATATAGAAGAAGTAAAGGAGCCACCACTTTGAATCACATAGCATCATGAGGACAACAAATAAATTGTCCAATAGTACCTCTCATGTCCTTTGCCAAATAGCTCTTTATCCTCATAATATCTTCAGGGTCCCTTTTTTTCCTCATCCCCTTTTACAGATTACAACTATTCTCTATCTCTTGTCCACACAACATTCCCTTTCTATTTATGTTACTGTTATTTTCCATCTATTCTTTTCTCCCTTCATCTCCCACCTTCCCTTTTACCTTTATAACTCCTTTTTGCATGAAATTATTCTGGAGTTAAAAATACAAGGAAAGCTTCAGGATTCCCCTAATCATATTCCAGAGAGTATATGCTCTTGGAAAAATATCTATAACTATAACTGGGCCCAGCATAACTATTCATACTATTCATCTCTTATCTGGCATGGTGCCCATTATTAGTCACAATATGCCTTCTGTGGCTTATTATGTATTACACAGGATAGATGGAGTCCCTCTTCCCTTATTCAAAGAACTGAGTGTGCATCCACCAAGTAAAAATGCTCCTGCACCCCATTTCTTATGTCACCAAGACCTTCTTTTAAAGGACACCAGACCAAGCCTTCTTTACCTCTATTTATCCAGGGAGATAAGGGTTAACACTCCCCATTTCTTTCCCTCTGGTGCTAACAATCTGCATTGTGTGTGTGTATGTGTGTGTGTATGTGCATGCGCGTGTGCCTGTATGATGTACAGAAAGTAATGCACCAAAAAAGGCAAGCCCTAAGCCTCCAGCTGGAGGCGGTTGCTAAGAGACAGAGGATGCCCAGCTGGAATTGTGACTAAGGTTTCTTGTCTGTGCAAGAGTCAGAAAGGAAGAGAAAGAATTGGTTGGCTATGATGAATCTCAGCTTCGATCAGATTCTGCCAAAGGGAGAAGAGATTTCATTTAGGATTAGAGCCAAAGGATGGTTAATCTATCTGCTCTATAAAGTGGTGGGTTCCTGCCAGAAGAAGTGGTCCAGCCTATGGAGTCATTGACTTCTATACCTTAAAATATTTTGCCACCATCCCAATGAAAACAAAGAAGAATAATATTTAAGAGGGGATTAAAGTTATATTAAAGCAAACTACTCTGGTGTTTTGTTTTGCTTTTTAGAGTTAAATACTGGGAGCTGAAACTTCATCCTTGTTTGACCCTTGAATGTATTTCCTAGGTGCAGAAGCATTTATTAGGCACTTACTATGTATCAGGAGCTTTGGTATTCACATCTCAAGTTTCCTTGATTGTAAAATGGGGGAATTGGGTAAAATGACCTCTAAGGTCCCTTCCAGGTCTAAAACTATGATCTTATGAATTTATGAACTATGATGAAGTAGAGTCAAAGATAACCTTTTCATCTGCCACAATGTCCATTTGAAGTACACAGTTACAGCACCTAAGATGAGGAAACAAGGAAAGGGGATTTCATCCTATACAGGAACATTGAAAACTTTCAACAAGAGCTAAGTATGAATTACTCACAGTATCTCAATAGCTCTCAAATCAAGGAAAGTGGTACCCACCTAAACAAGTAGTGTAGTACCCTCTTAAGCAAGGAAAGTAGGAAGTTGGTACCCTCCTAAGGAAGGTGGCAAGAAGGTGGTACCCTCCTAAGAAATGTTATTTTCTTTCTACAGAGGGATAAGAAGAAATAGTAAAAAAGTAACTTGTCCACATAAGGACAAATGTGAATTTAACAACATTCCCAATACTCATGCCCAGAGAGGTGGTTTGACTTTCTAAAAGACACACAGGTAAATATGTAGCAGAGCCAGATAGATATAGCACCCAAGTCATTTGGGTGAAAGAATGGTGCAGTAGAAAACATAATGGATTTAGAGACAGTTGACCTTTACTTAAATTCAACCTCTGTCACTTAAAACCTATATGATCCTTGGGCAATTAAATCCTTTCATCTCTCTGGCATCAAGAGAGACACTTCATGGGATACCTCATCTGTAAAATGAAAGGGTGGACTAGGTCAGAGGTGCAGAAGAACCAAATTGAAATGGAATCAGAAAACATTTAACAAAATAAACAAAACTATAATAGAAAATGTTAATGTGTGATGTTCTAAGTCAATAGACAGCCCTCTGGGATCCTCCTGTATGAATTAATGACCCGTGTTTCTATTTGAGTTTGACCCCATCGAACCAGGTGGTGTCTGTGATCTTTTCCGACTCTAATTGAATCTTTGGGCCTCATCCAATGATGTTCTTCTCACTTCCCCACACTGACTCCATACAGTTTTCTCTCCTTGTTCTCTATACCTATCTGCTCTATGTTGCCCTGAATCATTTTCCAAAGGTCTATGAAGAGAATGCACATGGGAGCACTATGATTCTGCTTCTGAGTCAAGAAGACCACAAAAGTTTTTTCTTCATCCCTTGGAGCAGGAACTTCTGCAGGGCTTTAAAAATAAGAGAAATGAGAGGAAAGGCCTGGCTCTTGAGGGTTATCCAACCCTTTTGCAGAAGTGTCAATGGCCATAGTACTGCCTGGAGGACACTTGCTCACTTATGACAAAGCGATGCAGCTCTGACTATCCCCATAATCAGGAGGAACAGGAGAATCTGTCACCATCCGATTGAGCTGTACATGCCTCTACTTGGAATTTCCTTGCTCAAACTATCTGCTGAGGTATTTTTTGCCCTATTAAATACCTATCTTGAGGGAGAACTCATGGATCAGTTTTCCCAGTCTTAGATTTTTAAAAACTACTCTTGCCCTAGAATTTTCTCACAAAAGGAAGCTATTGGGCAATTTGTTCTTAAGATAAGAAATCCTTTTACCACTCAAGAGTTCCCAATAAGTACATTTAAAGTTAATCTGATTAGCTCTAGATTGATGGGTTATGTGCTATCCATCCTAGACCAAGGATTTTAGGTCCCAAGGGAGTCCAAATTAGCATCCTCACTTGAGGTTGATATATCTGTGGTCAGGATGGCATCATGGTATCTAAAATGGGTGGCCTACCCTATAACTTGTTAAGATTTTATTCTTTGGTCCATGTGAATTAGAGAACCTGAGAGTCCTGTGTAGCTAATTTGTGATCAAGGGTCAGTTCTGTAGTACCACTGTTCAAGTTCCAGTAAAACTAAGAAATATATCCTTCACAGTGGCAAGGCAGCTAGTTGAGACAATGGTTAGAGCAAGTTTGAAGTCACAAGGACTCATCTTCCTGAATTAAAATCTAGCCTCAGATACTTACTATCTGTGTGACCCTGGGCAAATCACTTAACCCTGTTTGCCTCAGCTTCCTCATCTGTAAAAATGAGTTGCAGAAGGAAATGGCAAACCACTCTAGTATCTCTGCCAAAACTGAAATGATGGAATGAAAACAGCAAACCACAATGGCAAAGCCATGATACCTTTTAAGATTAGAATGCCAAAAACATACTTTCCCACAAAAAAATTCTTTGGTGTCTTTATCAAAGAAGGATAATAGGATCATTGGATCATTAGACTATAAAAGAACCTCAGAGGTCATCTAATCCTTTTAACAGGTACAGAGTTTAAGTGGATAGCTAATAACAAGTGCAAAAGACAAGATGTGAACCCAATGGGTCTTCTAACTCCAAAGACTTTCCAATGCCTTCCAAACTTAATAGTGGGTTTAAATGGTTAGATCAAAGGTCTCAAATAATATGATGGTTCTGTGTGGTAAAAGTTGCATCTTCACGGCATCAATGCCAGCTGAGAATCACAAGTAGATTGAGTAGAATAGATTTAGAAGTATTCTGTGAGATGAACTTGAACTAATGTGATGGCTGTGCAAGTGGAAAGAAGGGAATATATACCAGAGACATTATAGGCATAGAAATGTTTTGGCCATTGGATATTTGAAATGAGTGAGAGAAAGAAATCATGGGTGGCATCTGCTGCTTGACCTCTCAATGGGAGGGGAAGGGGCTGAAAGGATGGAGAGAGAATATGGAATTCAAAATAAAAATATGAATATTTAAAAAGTAGATGACATGTAGATTGCTAATATGAGTGACTGAAAGGATGGTGGTGACTGACAGTGATGGAAATTCATAAGAGTTTTGTTGAAAAAGAAAATAAGTTCTGTTTTAGGCATGCTAAGTTTCAGATACCTACATCATATCCAGTTGAAGAAATCCAAAAGACACATGGTGATGCTGCACTGAAGTTGGATATATTGATCCTCATATGGATAATGACTGAAGCATGGGAGCTAAATTTACCATGTGAGTTTGGAAAGAAAAAAGAGAAGAGAGCCCAGGACAGAGCTTTGAGAGAGATAAGCATTACATGGCTGTCAATCCAGAAAAGGAGACAAAGAAGGAATGACTGGTTAGGGAGAAGGAAGACCAAGAGAGAAAAGTGACATGAAAACTTAGAAAGAGGAGAAAGAATCTGGGAAGTGTTCAATAGTGTCGAACACTATATCACAGTGAAGTGAAGGATGAGAATCAAGAAAAGGTCATTGGTTTTATAAATAAAATGTTACTGGTAGCTCTGAGAGAGTAATTTTAGTTGAATGATGAAGTCAGGATCCAAAATGAAAAGAGTTTAGAAAGAGGGAGAAGAGAGAAGAGGAAGGCATTAAATAAAAATAGCTGAGGGGAGGAGGGATGGAGGAAGGTAAGTGGAAAATCTATATAAGATCTATTTATAGAAACTTGATATATGTATTACAGAGGTACAAAAACTTTAACCAGAAGTGAATTTAGCTATCATTGGGCTTTCAGGTCAAAAGTGAATGTGTATAAAGACACTTTTCACATTGTCCATTATTATGGAAAAGTTTCAAAAACCATTATAGTTGCCCTTTGGTACTACATTTTACTTACAATCTATTTTTAATAAACTGTATATATATATATATATATATACACATATGTACATATAACTGGGTTTATATGCATGTGTCTATATGTGGTCACCTATATGTGTACTCATGGGTATCTACATGTATGTTATCTATATTTGTGTGTGCATATCTATATTGTATGTGGATCAAGACTTCACTATTATCCCATTCATTGCCACATGGTAATGCTTAAAATATACGATCCAATTTGAAACAAAATACCAGGTGAGTCAGAGATCAAGAGGAACATTTTAAGGGGCTAGTATTATAAGGAAATGCCCTTGAATATACTTGTATACATACACCTGTGTGTGTATAATAGAGGGATGTTGAAGGTTCACATAATCATAGCATTGATTAGCACCAGTCATTTCAACTAATTCAGGTTTCCAAACAGGATTAAGAATCCTCAAGAGGGGGGAGGGGTAGCTAGGTGGCACAATGGATACAGCACTGGTCTTGGAGTCAGGAGGACCTGAGTTCAAATTTAGCCTCAGACATTTAATAATTACCTAGCTGTATGACCTTGAGCAAGTCATTTAACCCCATTCCCTTAATTAAAAAAAAAGAATCCTCAAGAAGCAGGACTTTATTTCACTAAGTCTATTAAGTCTTCATTTCCTTTAAAATTTGCACTCTAAGCTCTCTGGTCCTGGATCAACCAAACTTCAAGGTTAGCCCAATAAAAGGTGTTGTGTGGAATGAGGAAGAATAGTTTCTGCTCTGGTCCAGGATTCTTCCCTCTGGGCAGAATGTTTTTCTTTATATACACATCACTTCCTTAGGATTTTCCCACATTCCCAACTCTCAGGATAAAGATTACTTCCATTTAATCCCAAGTCAGGCAGAAACTGAATGGATGTTATAGAGATCTCCCTTTCAACAGCAAATATCTCTCTTGGACCTCTCAGAAAGGTTCTGAGAGTCTGGCTTCCATATTGTCTTCCATCTCCTCCACTAGCAATACAGACTTTCCATTCTTTCAGCCTAGGAGTATATGGAATTTCTCTACACAGGAATTCAAGGGAATTATATTTGAATGTTTGTGTTTCCTGAAGGGTGCTAAAGTTCTAGTAAGGAACACACTTCTAATGTCATTAATGTGGAGAGCACTATTTTTATTCTAGTTTTCCCAATTATATGCAAATGTAGTTTTCAACATTCATCCTTTTGCAAGTTTTTAAGATCCACGTTTTTCTACCACCCTTCCTTCCCTTCCTCCCCCCTTCCCATGTCAGTGAGCAATCTAATAGAGGTAGTATATGTACAATTGTGTTTAGCATATTTCCATATTAGTCATATTGTAAAAAAGAATTAGAAGTAAGGGGGAAAAACTCATGAGAAAAAAAATTTTAAAGTTTTAAAAAATGAACATAGTATGCTTTGCTCTATATTCAGACTCCTTTTTTCTCTGGATATGGATGGTGTTTTCAATAATAGGTCTTTTAGGATTATCCTTGATCACTGAAATGCTGAGAGGGGCTACAGGTGAAGAACCTTTTGAATAAATTGTGATATATGATTGTGATGAAATACTATTGTGTTATAAGAAATGAAGAGCAGGATGCTCTCAGAAAAATCTAGAAAGACATATGAGCTGAGGGAAAGTGAAATGTGCTCTGTACAAAGTAGCAGCAATATTGTAGGATGACCATTTGTGAATGACTAAGCTTTTCTCAGCAATACAAAGATCCAAGACAACTCTGAAGGACATGAAAAATTCTATCTATCCCTAGGGAAAGAACTGATGATGTCTAACTACAGACTTCTGAAGCATACTTTTTTACTTCATTTTTCTTGAGCTTTTTTTTGTATATGTTTTCCTTCACTACAGGACTAATATGGAAATGTTTTGCATGATTGCACATATATAACCTCCTTCACATTGCTTGCCTTCTCAATGGGGGTGGGGAGAGAGGAAGGGAGAGAATTTGGAACTCAAGCAAATGTTAAAAATTGTTTTACAGGTAATTGAAGGAAAATGAAATACTAAATAAATTTATTTTAATTTTTTTTAAAGTGTGGAGAGTCATTGTTGAGGAACTCCTACCAAAGCAGTTCAGCACTTTCTCTACAACTTATAGTCTTAGAAGATTGCCTAAAGGAATTGAGAAGTGACCCATGCAGGGTCATACAGTTAGTATGTGCCAGAGATGGGATATGAACCCAAGTCTTCTTTACTCTAAGGCTAGATTTATATTCACTAAATTACAAATAATTTTTAAAATCATATTCTAGGGGCAACTAGGTGGTGCATTGGATAGAGCACTGGCCTTGGAGTCCGGAGTACCTGAGTTCAAATCCAGCCTCAGACACTTAATAATTACCTAGCCGTGTGGCCTTGGGCAAGCCACTTAACCCCAATGCCTTGAAAAATCTAAAAAAAAAAAAATCACATTCTACCAATTCCATTCTGCTTTCTCTCTTCTGCCAGACTGAATTCTTCTAGGGGCCCATGGTCTCAGGCCCTGATCTCCAGCCCATTCAGGTTGTGGTTTTATCTTTTGGCTTCAAGTCTATATCATCTATTTCCCCCTAGTTTCCTCCTTTCTACCTCACAAGTTGTATGTACTCTTATCTACAGAACTTCAGGTCTCCTAGAAGGACCCTTGTCCCTTTGTTGGCCAAACACCATGCTAAGTGATGGGTATATAAATATAAAAAGCAAGACAAGCTCTGTCCTCATGAAGTCTACATTATAATGAGGGAAGATGATACATAGGGAGTCGTGGCCAGGAAGAGGGTTGGTCTGAGAAGTCACAGGAATAAAGAGAAAGAAGCATAAAAAAGAAAAACATAGGGGGAGAAACCTATGTGCCATGAAAATGACTGGAGGGTAGAAGTGTGGTGAATCTGGGTTCAGACAAGTTTTGTTTGTGTGTGTGTGTGTGTGTGTGTGTGTGTGTGTGTGTGTGTGTGTGTGTTTACTAAATAAAAGCCCATGATCCCAGGATGTGGCTCATCAGTATAATGAAGGGGCTAAACCATGGCCTCTGGAGACCCCTTTTAGTTCAAGAGTATTATTCCTAAGACCAAACTAGTTTTTCCCAGAAAAAAAAAATCACTCCAATAAGAAACAGCAGCTGACATGGGGAGAAGAAAGATAAAGAGAACTAATCATTGTCATGGGCAAGAAGGAAAGCAAAAAATGGTGCTTCTTTGATAGCTGTGTCTCTGGGAGACTTGGAGACTTTAGGTCAAAGTGAAGCCCTAGCTACAGTCACAGTCCTCCCCCCCTTTCCCCCTTAATGCCACATTGTTTTTTCTGATAATATTTACTTTTTTTCTTGGGTTCTACCTTTGAGGGCTTAGACTGTCAAAGGTCAGCATCTGCTACCCTTTTTGAGTGAAGTGGAGGGAGGAAGGGAGAGAGGGAAGAAAAAAAAAATGTAAAGACAAGGAGAAGAAATCCCTCATGAAAAGTTCTGTTGCTTGCTTTCGGGGTTTGTAAGAAATAGTGGTAGAGACAGAGTAGTATAGTGGGAAGTGTTGGATTTGAAGTTAGAAAACCTGAATATCAATCACATACATTAGTATCTACCAAGCACCAGACAATCTATCAAGCACTTAGGATACAAAGAAAAAGCAAAAACAATCCAAGACTTCAAGCTACTCACATTCCAATGGGGAGAACAACATCAAAAAATCAGCAAATACAAGAAAAATACACAGTAGATGGAAGGTCATTTTTGAAGGCATGGCACTAGCAACTAAAAAGATTGAGAAATATACCCCGCAGAAAAGGTACATGAGCTGAGTCTTGAAGGGAGCCATGGATTTTAAGAGTCCGTGTTTGGGAGGGAAAGCAATCCTGGGTTTGAATTCTTTTTCTCTCCTTCATTATTAGTGTGACCTTGGACAGATCACTTTGTTTTTCTAGGCCTCAGTTTCCTCACCTATAAAATGAGGAGAGTTGGACTAGGTGACCTCTAAGGTCTAATTCTAAACTGTTATAGATTCAAAAAAAAAAGATGTTATAGATTCTATAATCCTACAGAAAGGATGAAAGTTAAGGCTTTTCTTAGGATAACAAGCATCTCTAAATTCGACCTGGAAAGATATCATTTGGGCATTTGGGGCAAAGTCAGGTAACCAGTAGGCCAATAAAATCCAAATGGGAAAAGCATATCTTCCTAAGAGCCTTGGGCTGCTGGTTCACCTTGCTTTTTTTTTGAAATCTTTAACAAGAATGATGCCATTGAAGGATAGGACTCATATAGATCAGATAACAGTGTCACTTACCAGAGCTACCTAAATAATCTGACTTAATTGTAGAGCTGTATGTAACAAATGAAGGCTCTCCCTCCCCTGGTTCAGTTCAATAAATATTTATTAAACTATGATTAAGAGACTAATTGAAAGGGGCATAAACTACATCAATTTTGGTTACTCAGTCTTCCGTGGTCAAAGGTTTGAATTGAATTTTTTGGCTTGAGAGGGTTGTAGGGCAGAGCAGGTCGCATACCCCTAATCTGCACAGTAGAGCAGCATGCTGAGCGAGGGCATCATGGATTTAGGAGTTTCTTGTTCTCATATTTCCTTCTCTTCTCTCTCCCACCAGGCACCTAAGAGAGGGGATCTTCCTTTTGCCCCCCAAAAAGAGGATCAAGCTCATAACAGCCTTTCATTTTCTGTGGAGCTGTCCATCTCAAACCTATTAGGCAGCTCCTAATCCCCTTTTAAAATTCTGCAGCCATCTCTACTCCCCCCGCCCCATTCCCAGCACACACATATACACACACAGAGCCATTCAAGCAGCTAATTCAAACAAATTCAGCCAGTGCTCTGAAAGCCACGGGTGGATGTGAAAATGCAAACAGGGCCTTCTTCCAGCGCTGAGGCCTCCCAGTCCTAGATTGATAGGGGAGAGGTAAACAGGCAGAACTAAATTGGCACACCATAACACAGGCCCTCTGCCAAACACTGTCACGGCTCTCCTTGGGGGGAGATGATGTTGCCAAATGCTCAAGGGGAAGAGGTTTCAAATGGAGATGCTGCCCTCCTAGCTCAGGCTCTTCTCCATGGGGCACTAGGGTGAGCAGTTCAAAGGAGGGCAAAGCAGCCTTGAAACTGGAAGAGCTG
Organism: Macrotis lagotis; assembly: GCF_037893015.1. Lineage (NCBI taxonomy): Eukaryota > Metazoa > Chordata > Mammalia > Peramelemorphia > Peramelidae > Macrotis > Macrotis lagotis. The sequence goes on along the minus strand of NC_133661.1, from coordinate 78,053,186 downwards.
TTTAGACAAAAGTTATATGGTCCATGGATAGTTAGAAAATTAAACATTTACAGTCAGGCTTGAGTTTGGGAAGTCCCAAAATGCTGGAGCTTCAAGGAGCTTTACAGAATACTCAGCCTAGATAATCACTTCTCCTTGTGCCTGGATCTTAAAGTAAACAAAACACACATGATAAAAGATTTTAAAAAAGTATTTCTTGAGACATTTTTTTCTAGAGTTGAACTTAATAAATTCTATTACCTTTGTGCAAATATTAATTTCTGTTTAGATTTAAAAGAGTTTATGCTAAGGAAGGGCATGGTTAAATATATTTCAAGGCCTTAATACCTGAGCTAGTGAATAGCCCTTGGTTTATCGCTTGGAAGGATCCGATAACTGGTTAACTTAGGAAATGCCAGAAGACCCTGGAAAGAAGTAGAAACTCTAAAATCTAACCACAAGCTGAGGACTTATTGCCTGTGACCACTTTCCCTTCCAACCCTGAAGACTTTAGTATCAACAGCTATAGCCTTAAGAGTGACTTCACCTAAAGCAGGAAGGACCTCTTGAATCTCAGAGATTTCAACAAATAGGATTAGCTCAGAGACAGGTAGAAAAACTGTTGGCTTTAAGCCAGTGCTAAAGTTTCCAGCTCTACTTGGCAAATATACAAATGCTGTAAGGGATTTTTTTTAGGTGTTTTTTTTTTTTAACAAGGCAAATGGGGTTAAGTGGCTTGCCCAAGGCCACACAGCTAGGTCATTATTAAGTGTCTGAGACTGGATTTGAACCCAGGTACTCCTGACTCCAAGGCCAGTGCTTTCTCCACTATGCCACCTAGCCGCCCCAAGGGATTTTTTTAAAGTACAAGATCCCTATCTTTAAGAAATTTGCAGTCTAGTTGGGAAGATAAGACACATACATCAAAAGCTCTGAATGCCCACTTATTGGGAGTATTGTAAAGAGAATTCTTTTCTGGATACAGGTTGGAACGGATGGATGCTGGGATCTTTTTTGACTTTGAAACTCTGTGAAGTTGCTAATAAAAAATAGGCATAAAGGAATAAGAATCAAATGAGAAGTACAGGCATGGGTAGTGCTATAGAATGTATGAAAAGAGGGGAGATTAGTGTGGATGGGAAGAAAAGCTTTGCAGAAGAGGCACGACTTGAGTTTGACTTTTAACGATGGATGGGATTTACACAGATGGAAAGGAGAGGGGCCAGTATGCACAAGCAGAAATGCAATTCTAATTCAGTCAGTTGTCTAGTCTCTTTTCCCAGTAGTGGGAAACTAGACTGGATGAATAGGTTAGGGCAAATTATGAAGGTCATGAATCACAGGGAACTGTTGGATTCCTATAAGAAACAGTTCTTATTTACTTACTTAATGCTCCAGTCCATGAAGAAACAAGTGATGTGAACCAGTAATACCTATCTTTTTCCTCCCTTACCCATAACCCTCAAATCTCCATACCCTACAATCATCTACATTGACTTTTCAGTCTTGGTAACAAGATTTATGTTGTACTGGCTCCAGGTTTGTGGTATAGGGTAAATAAAGGCAACCTTATGGAAGTTTTCTGAAAGTCTTATGAAAGAGCATTGAAATTTGAATCTGAAGACCTGGATTCAAGATGGTTCTGATACTTATTAGCTTCATGACTCAGGGAAAATCACTTAAGCTTCAGTTTCCTCATCTATTAAATCTTCAATTCATTTCTACAATTATTTATCAAAAATTTACTTATTCTTGGTTCTGAAAATAGAAACCCAAAACAATTCCTGCCTGTTTTTTCATTCTACTACAGTATATAACATACTTACAGCTAAGTGAATGAATTTGAGCAAGGAAAGCAACTAGGAAGTTAGGGACCATCCTGATAACAAAGGCTGAAGGAAGAGGGACTTGTATTGAGTCTTAAATAAAAAAAAACTGTTCTGAATAGGAGGAATGATGAAGAAACATATATAAGGCATGGAGGATGAATGATGGAAATACATGGAGGTGGGAAATGAAGAGTAGAAGTCAGTTCCATTTGACCATAATATCAAGAGTGTGAAACTAGAAATAATAGAGCCTACTTTCCTTCAACAGTCGTAAAGGGTCCTTGATGGTCAAACAAGAAAATAGATGTAAGACATTTTGTAATTATGAACTAAAGCATAAGCAGAGGTCATCATAAAGAAGAGAAGAAAAGGCACTGGAAAATGTGATGGAGCCATTAAAAATGTTTAAGGTTGTGTAGTTTTGTTTAGATTTTTTTCATTGTTTAATGATGATCAGGAAACTTTCATAAGTTTGCCTGGACACTCAATGTCCCAGTCAGTGATTCTCAGGCTCTTTCAATCCGGGGAACATGTGGGCAAAGCAAAAAGATCCCATAAACTATGGACCCTACTTGTCTTCCATTTTCCACCATACAAAGAAATTCACCAGAGTTCACAGGAAAACATATGTTCTTGAACACTGATGCAGGCCCCATCCCCACTTCCCAAATCATGCCAGAAATGAAGGCAGAAGGCTTGTTATTTAGAAACAAGAATACAATAAGACATCAGCCTGCTGACCATCTGAAGTACTCCCCCTCTAAAGGCTATTGCTCTGGGTATTCTGAGGGAGTGGAGAAAAGTAGGATGTATGAAGAGGAAGAAAATCAGCTGTTCTTGTCCAAGTAAAGACATTTGTTTAACACTGTTTCATCTGATTCTTCCAGCAACTCTGTTAAGGCAGTTAAAAGTATTATTAGCCCTGTTTTTATGGATGAAGACGTTGGAATCAGGAAAGTTAAGATCTTTCTCAGCATAACGCAGCTAGTAAGTCAGACCTTGACATGAAGTCAGATCTTGACCTTCTGATGACTCCAAGTCTTGTATTCTTTCTTTGAGACTTAAAAAAACAAACTTTGTGACAAATTCTCTTAAAGCCCAACTTAAGTCAGGAGCTCATAGATATAGAACTAGAAGGGACCTCAAAGATCATCTAGTCCCTTAATAGCAGAAGTAAGTTCTAAGCAAGCTACATGAGCGCTTTCTGATCACTGTGGGATAAATTAGATCATTATTCCCATAATTCAGCCCTGGAGGACTTGGTTCTCAATCTCAAATTCTTCAAAACAATCTATTAAATTCAATATGTTTGCATTATTTTTAACAGTATCTAGTTTTCCAAAGGCATTAATTTCTCTGTCTTCCAAAAAAAAAAAAAAAAAAACATCAGACCTGTATTCTCTTATTCCAGGGAGAATGTCATCCTCTTTTTTCTCCTTTGCCATTCAATTCAATTCAACAAACATTTTATTAAATGCCTTCTATGCAAGACACAAGACCTCTTGTAGCATAGTAGAGAGAAAACTGGCCTTGAAGTCAGGAAAACCTAAGTTCAAGTCTTTCTATTGACATACACTGGATTAGTGACCCTGAATATTTAGTTAATTTAATTGAAAGCGGAAGCTTTCTATCTGCATGGGGAGATGGAATTTCAGCATCAGGAATCCCCTAATCCATTGAAATCACTGGTACTTACTTCTTACATTCAATTTGATTTGATTTTACTTTAATGTTACTCCCATGCTAGTTGGTCACAAGGTGTGCTGACCATGGAGTTGTTTGATGATCGATGGAGTTGTGTGTAGCATGAGACTTGGAGAAGGACCAAGATGACATTGGCAGCCTGAGGAAGATGGATCTTCTGATGGCCAGAGTCTCTGGCCCTGGGTCTAGTCCCACACTGTGCCTTTTGAAGCTTCCCGGGCTCTGAAAAGCGAGGGGCCAGCCTCACTTCCTTTCTCCAAAGAGGTGTGTTTGCTAGGATCCAGGGGGCAGCTATTAGCTAACCCCATCATTGGTTCCCCCCATCCCACTACCACCCACCCCCCCACCGCCCGCCCGCTTCCTCCCACACTGAGCTATGTTCCTTCACAGACACCGAGGACGGCAATTGCCTGACAAATGGCTGAGGAGGTCCTGGGGACGCCCATTTCATTCTGTAGCCTTTATTGTGCCTGCCCTAAAACCAAATACCCAGGCCCCTGTCTCCCTGGTGACACCTGAAGGCCTCCGTTACCTAGCAACCAGGAAGAATGGCCCCTGGGAAAAGCACATACAGTTTGGGGAAGGGCAGACTTTTCTCTGGGCTCCTGGGTATCACCGGGAGCTCTTCGCTTTTGCAGGCGACGTCTGGAGGGAAACTCAAGCTGCTTGATGTTTGGTCTTTGGTCCCCACCACCCCACGGTAACTGTTGAGCTGCATTAACTCTCCCAAGCGAGGAAGGAGTTTACCCACCTGTGGAGTTATTAGCTGGCTCTTAACGGGGACAAAAGCCTCTTTCAGATTTTTTTCCCCTTCTCTCCTACCCCCTTGGCCCCCTCCAAACTTTCCTTTCCCTCCTGTGGCTGCCTTATAAAAAACTGGATCTTCTCTCCTGTATAAGGCTTATTCTTTTTAACTCAATCAACTAAAGAGACACTTTTTAGTACAAAGAAAGTGGCATCATGCCTCGTCAATTAAGTGGCTCCCTATTGCCTTCCAGGTAAAAGTAAAAATTCCTCTGCTTATCACCTAAAGCCTTCAGAGCATCTCTTAAATAGGACTGTGCTAACTGCTGAATTTACAAAGATAAAAAGCATACAATCCCAGATACCAAGAACTTGTAATCTATTAGCAGGCTCTGATATATATACAAATAAATCAAGGCAGGGAATGATGAGACAAAAAAAACCATCCATAGAAAGTAGTCTATGAATCTGCTTCCATGCCATCTCTCCAACCTCATCTCATAATGTCCATATCACTCCCCTTTCTGTATTTCATGTGCCAATCAAATTAGATTATGTTGTGCTCTTCAAAATCACAAAGAATTCCAATTCTTCTTCTCAGGCCATTCCCTAAACCCTCTGCTTGAAGCTTTTCTTAAACTCCTTAGCCAGTAATAATCTCCCCTCAGACTTCATAAGCACTGTTTTCTACTCAAATGCATTTAACTAATGATGTTGTATTTCAGCTCACTTAATCTATTGTTCCTCTTCTAGGTTGTATCTTTCATGAGTGCCAGAGAAGATGTCACTTAATTTTTGTCACCTCCAACATCTGGTACCGTGTGCTACATATAGTACGCACATAAAATCTTGTCGTTGCTACCAAGTTAGTCATTGAGACCTATCAAGGTTGGCATCAAGTCCACCAGATCTTAACATCATAAATAAGGGGCCGGGTGTAAATATCCTATTACCAACCCCTCTGGACTAAAGGAAACTAGATCTCCTCTTCCCCATCCAAGGAAGGCTGAGACCCTGAAATGATGGCTGAAAAAATGACTTGAGAATCTTCCTAGAATTGTGTATTTCATCTGTCCCTAACAGAAATTTTTATCAACTAGCCCCAAGTTCTAAAATTCTACATTTTTGCCACAACTAGCTTCCATTTTTGAATAAAGCTATTCTCCAAAATCTTTTACCTATGAAGTTAACATCATACAGACCCTTCCTTGGTAAAGACCATAACCTTCTCTTCCTACTACTAAGATACCCAGGGGAATGGAAACCTTATTGTATCCATTTTATAGATGTAAAAATATTGATATCTACAAAGATGAAAAGTGTTTAAAGTCAGGCATTAGGCATATGTCAGAATTAACACAAAAAAGTTCTGTGCATGCTAACCACAGACAATTCTGTTAGCAGGGGGGTTCCAGGAAAGCGGTGAAAGCCCAAGTTAAAGGAGAGTAGAGAAAAATCCAGGAAAAAAAACAAGGGTCCTGGGCCAGAGAGGAGAAGAATAAGTCAAATCAGACACAAAGAGAAAGATAAAGGTGGACTAGAAATTGAGGAAGGTGCCATCTAAGCAGCAATGTGGTGAGATGTCACAGGTTTAGTCAAGCTAGGTGCCTTAAGAGCTGGAAGGATATTCTGGATTAACATTTCAAAATGCAAACCACAGCCTGGTCATGTTTCCTTCCTTGCTTACTGGAATCTGAGCACATGGGATCAAACTTCTGATTCTTACCACCTGTAGGGTAGTAGGGTCAGTCACTTAACCTTCATATCAAACCTTGGTTCCTCATCTGTAAAATGAGGGTTTGAGACCATAAATTCTCTGAGGTCCCTTTTAGTTCCAGACTCATTCCCTTCTGTCTTCTTCAGCAGATCATTCCCTGTATAGTCATACTCTAATCTTTAATCTTATCCTTTCTACAAGCTCCTTTCTTTCTGACTTTAGATAGTCATGTCTCTAAAAAAAAAACAAAAAAAAACAACTTAGTTTACCTTACTGTCCCTGCCAGCTATCCCATCATAGCTCTCCTCTCCTTTATGGCTGAAATCTTTTGGAAAAACTGTCTCTGTTACATGCTTCCACTTCCTTTCCTCTTACTTAGTTTTAAATCTTTGGTCATCTGGCTTCTGATCTCAGAGTTTAACTGAAATGGCTCTCTCTAAAATTATCGATGATCATAGTGAACAAACTGAATGGTCTTATCTTTCTTCATTCATTCAGATCTATCAGAAACTTTTTGATCCTGTGGATCACCTTCTCCTCCTGGATACTCATTCTTCTCTTAGGTTTTCATAATACTGTTCTGTCTTGATTCACCTTCTTCATATTTGATCACTCCTTATTTCCTTTGCTTGAATCTTCATCCAGGTTTTGCCTAAGTTCTGTCCTGGACCCTCTTCTCTCTTCTCTCTTCTCTCTATAATCTCTCACTGGGTGATCATAGTAGCATCCAAGGGTTCAATAATTATCTGTATGCAGATGATTAAGATATATATGTGTATGTATATACACACATACATATGTATGTGCATATTCATATGTTGTACTGAATTTATACACATGCCTACACACAAGCGGTCCACATCACCAATCATCTTTTAGATGTTGCAAACTGAACTTCCCATAGGCACCTGAAACTCCACATGTCCAAAGGAGAACTCATTTTCTTTGCTCCAAGACTCTTCCAAACTTCTCTGTTTCTATCAAGGGCATGACCATCTTCCAGGTTATCCTAGTTTACAATTTCAGTGACATTCTTGATTCCTCAAATCAAGCACCTCCTTCTACAGAAGGCAAGGAGCTAGTTCCCTCCAATACAAGAGTCTTCTCTCCCAATATTACCTACCCTCTACTCTGTGTGTAACTAGTGTATACTTAGTTATTTGCATGTTGTCATTCTCATTAGAATGTAAGTTCCCTATATAATAAAAAAAATTTTAAATAAAAAGTAGGGGCAGCTAAGTGGTGCAGAGGATAGAGCATAGGCCCTAGAGTCAGGAGGACCTGAGTTCAAATCCATCTCAGACACTTAATAATTGCGTAGCTGTGTGATCTTGGGCAAGTCACTTAAACTCATTGCCTTAAATAAATTTTAAAAAGTAAAAAAAGTAAAATAAATAAAATAAAAATAAAATTGAAAACATAAAAAAAAGAATGTAAGCTCCCTAAAATCATTTTGCCTTTCTTTGCATACTTAAGCCTTCAGTTCAGTGGCTGGCTGATAGTAATCATTTAATGAAAGCTGACTGATTGATACTATGATGATCAAGATTTAATTTAGCTGAATCCCTTCACCTGGCAAACAAAAATAACATAAACAAAGGAATAAAGTGGCTTGCTCAAAGCTGAATCTGTCAAAGATAATAAAACAGTTCAAGGTTTGCAAAGTGCTTTCCATACATTAGTTCACCTGCTCCCCAAACCTACACCTCTCCTGACTCCAAGTCTGTTCCTCTTTCAAGTTCACCAAAAGGCCTCTTAGAATAATAGTGCCTTACATTTGTCTAGCACCTTTCCTTGACTTCTTACAAGCAGTGCAGTGCAAATAATATCACCCCTATTTGACAAAGAAATTAAGAGGCTCATCCAAGGTCATATGAGTAATAAATGGCAAGGCCAGGCCACAGACTTCAAAGTGATTGCTCCTTTCACTGACCTACTGTAAATGTGTTCATGAGTCTCCAAGCCTGTGGTCAGCAAGTGGTCAGTTAGTTAAAACATAGTGCCCACGAGGATATCATCTGTTTATTTATCACACAGCCTAATTTGTTACACTCAGATCTGTGACCACAGATGGTATCCCTAGCTCCAGCCAGCATTCCCATAAATCTATGCCATCAGTTACTAGGGGGATTAAGTGAGCACTAAAAGATCAGCAAAAATCCATTATCATTCCTGGGAATGAGAGGAAACAGGGACATAAGGCAATATTATTCTAACATTAAAAAGACAATACACCTTTCTTCATTTCTTTATCTATTGGCATATGTCCTCCACCGAAACCCTGCTTAGATGCAACAACCCTGTCTGAGGTTGTTGAATGCTATGCCAGGGGAATCTAATCCCTGGCAGATCCTGCCCAAAAGGAAAGTCCTCAAACAAATATGGACTCAGTAATAAATATTCTGGTGTTATCTGAAGGTCAACCTAATCTAGGTTCAGAAAGACTCACCATCAAAGAGCTCTCTACTAGATATTGAATTGTTTTCGCCACAGCTCAAGAAGGTATTCCACTAAGGTACAGAGAAGTTGCAATCTTAAAGGAGGTACCTGTACCAACAAAACCACAGATCCTTGGAGAATGTATACACATATATTATATACATATTCATGTATATATGTGAATGTGTACCTGTCAATCTGTAACTGTCAATAAGTATTTGTTAAATATCTACTATGATTACTTATATGGTATTGCAGTTAGAGCCAGAAAGGACATCAATTTGTTTTAAACAATTGAGGACAGTGAAGTCCATAGAAATAAAGTTTGGTCACAGTCATCTAGCTAGTTAAAAAACAGAAGCAAAACTCAAGCCCAGGTCTCCTAAATCAAAGTCCAATGTTCTTTTGATACATAAAATTGCCTCTCTACCTATGTCTCAGTGTATACTTTTGTTTTTGCAAGGCGGTGGGGTTAAGTGGCTTGCCCAAGGCCGGATTTGAACCCAGGTACTCCTGACTCCAGGGCTGGTGCTCTATCCACTGTACCACCTAGCTGCCCCAACAATGTATACTTTTTAACTCTATCACTGACCTAAGTAGAACAGATAATGAGAAAGATTCCCATTGGGGAAGATCAGAACAGAGGAGAACAAGACTCCCATAATGCAAAGTCAGCAAGTTTACTGCCATAGCATCACTGAACAGCAATGAAGGAATGAGAAAGTTAGTGAAAACAGAGGTAAGACAGAGGCCATAGGGAGGGAGGTAGAGGCAGAGAATAAATAGAAAAGTAACTTAAGCTGGTACCAAATGATTGGCTAGGAGGCTTGAAGCAATTTCTTATTGGAAAGTAGTGGTTGGTTGGGAAAATAGAAATTATTTCCTCCTCAATTATACTGATTGTTTGGGAAATTACAGAAAATTTCTTATTCAGTACCAGTGATTGATTGGGATAATAGAAACAATTTCATACTGTCTGTCAGTAATTGGTTAGGAGACTAGAAGCAATTTCTTACTAGGTACAGGTGATTGGTTGGAATGATAAAGACAATTTCTTGCTAGCCAACAGTGATTGGTTGGAAGACTAGAAGGAACTTTCTCACTAGGCCCCAGTGATGGGAATAATAGAATCAATCTTTTATTAGGTGGCGGTAACTAGATGGGATACTAAAAGAATTTCTTACTTCATGGACATCAGTGATTGGTTGAGAAGTTGGCTCCGATTCTTTGACCTTCAGTTTAGAGCAAATCTCCCTACCAATCACTGTGAATCAGTACACACTAGCAGTCAGACATCTAGGGAAAAAAACCAACCTAACATGTATTGTTGAAAGGCCAAAACCTCCACTGGGAAAAAACAAGGCAGAACCAGTCCTAATGTAGAAACCAGACATGTATGGTTCAACAGTTCATTCTAAGCTTAGTAATATCCTATCAGTCTCTCAAGGGACCATGAGCTCTGAATTCCCCTAGCTCTTCCCATGTACCTACTACCTCTCTTATTATACTTTCACAATCCAGTTTGTATCATATGTACCTGTGTATATTTCTTATCTTTTGTGGTAGAAAACAACTGCCTCAAAGACATTTTGGGGGCTGTCTGCTTCCTTGGGTTCTCCAATATCAACTACCCCAAGACATGCAATAGGTATTTACTAAACATTTGCTGAATGACTCTTAAAGAGAGGATATGTTTCTTGTTGCTGACTAATGGGCTAAGATTCAGGCTCCTACTGTATTCCCCAAAAGGGTCTGTTCAACAAGTGGGAGGGAAATCTGAAGAAACCCATTTAAATAGCCATGACTTCTTCCTGCCTCTCATTTCTAGAAAAATGAGAAGGGCCGGTCTTTGGTTACAAATGTTTCCCTCAGGCATAGTAAAAATTAATCCAGCTTTTCCTGTGTTTAAGAAACACACACACACACACACACACACACACACACACAAAGACAATGAATAGGATGCAAAACCTCAGGGAGGGATGAAGAGGAGGCCATCAACACACTAATCCACAGAGCAGGCTGTTTAACTGCCTAGATCCTTTGGCTAATGATAGTGGTACTTAAATTATGGAGTCATTGGACAGATTGTAAATTTTATACATATATGTATGTGTGTGTGTGTGTGTGTGTGTGTGTGTGTATCAGCCTCTATGTCTGGCAATGAGGAGAAACAAAGAACTCATTAATGAAGATGAATTCTGGAGAGATGATGCCTCCCCTTGTTAAACCAAAAATCCCTTTTCTTTCTGACAGACATAAATAGATCACTTCCACTTGCTCCCAAAATATTCTCAAAGATATGCAATGAGCTTTAAATGAGTGAGCCTTTTCTGATTAATAAAAGGTTTATCTCCAAAGTCTATTAGGTTTTCTTCCACACAGAGTCAATCAATATTCTAGAGTACAATAATGGAGATGACCAAGCAGAGAACACCAGAATCATACTTAACTCAGGGTTCTTAGAAGCAATTTCTTATCAGGCTCCAGTGATTGGAATAATAGAATCAGTCTCTTATTAAGTGACAGTAACTAGATGAAATACTAGAATTTCTTACTTCATGGACATCAGTCATTGGTTGAGAAGCTGGCTCCAATTCTTTGACTTTAAGTTTAGAGCCAATCTACAATCACTGTGAATCAGTACACACTAGCAGTCAACCATATAGGAAAAGTATGGTTTTTACAACCATACTTGGTCCTATATGTTCATGAGTACAAGATGGTATCAAAAAGACAGGAATGAAAAGAACCTATATATACAAAAATTTTTATAGCTGCTTTTGGCAGGGACATGAGGGATGGAGGACAAAAACTGGAAACCAAAGGGATATCCATCAATTAGGGAATGAAGGAGCAAATTATGGTATATGAATGTATTGGAATAATATTGTACTATAAGAAATTATGAAGCGATGTTTTCAGAAAAACCTGAGAAGACTGGTATGAACTGATACAGAATGAACTGAGAACTAGAAAAATTTCCATAATAATAACATTGCAAAGACAAATAACTTTGAAAGTTTTAACTCTGATCAACACAATGATTAACTGTAATTCCAGAGGACTAAGGATGAACCATCCTACACACCCATCAGAGAGGTGATGGACTCAAGATGTAGAATGAGATATATATTTTGGGGATGTGACCAATATGGTAATTTGTTTTCCTTGACTATGAATATTTGTCACAATAGTTGTTCCCCCTTCCCCCAGGGACAAAGGGACAAAGAAAATGGATTTTTTTGTTTATTAAACAAAGCAAAAAGGTAGGGAAACCTAATAAACTGTAATTCAGTAAAGCACTTCTCCTTTCAGTGAGTTAACAGGGTAACTGTTAAGAGCTGAAGACTCAGTCAAAATCTGTATTTATAGTAGTGTTTGAATAGTGAAGATTCATCTCTTAACAATCCACATATTAAATAAAAGTCGCTTCACAGTAAGTTACAAAATTCATTGGTTGATTAGAGTTCCCTTTTAGCACAAAATCTGCAGACTGCTCTGACTGCAAAAATTTCCCCCCTCTTTTCATTTCCCCTCTTTACAAGACCCCATATATGTATTATATACATGTGATATGTATATTCCTCTTAATAATTTATGAATACGAGGGACCCCAATTATCATGAGATGCTATGATTGAAAATTTAAGTTGACAAAAACAATCCATGACATTGCTCGATTCTCCAAAAGAGCAAGGTAAAAGCAATGGTTTATAAGGTGTCTCTGACTTTATGAAACTATTCTCCAAGAGAATGTTGGGACATAAATAAAACATCACTTCTATGTGCTGGATCACTCCTTTAAAAAGAACAATTTGTAAATTATCCATTCAACAGTTGATAAATGCCTATTGGGTTGATTTGGATTGTCTATGTGTAAAGCACTAGACAGCACACAAAAACTAAATAAGAAATGGTCCTTGACCTCAAAAAATTATCATCTCCCCTAACCCCATTAAAAAAAAGGCCCACCACTGCTCAATCAGAAGACCATCTCTTCAGTAATCAACTCTGCCAAAACTCTTCAGAGAAACTGAAGATAAAGAACTGACTTCTGGTCAAGGGTAGCTGCCATTTAGATTGTAGAATTCCATACCATCGGTGAGACTGAAGTGTTCACAGGATAGAGCTCCAGATAGAACTTCTTGACTTCACCCAAACAAGATCTTTGGAATCTGAACTGGATTGGAGTTCCAGTTGTAACACATGCATAATCCGCTTAATTTCTCAGACCGCCCCCCCACTCCCTTATTGCCTCATCTGTAAAATGGAGATTATGATTGCTGACCTCTTCCTTGGGACTGTATCTCAAAGATGATAATTCAGTCTTAGAAAAGTGACAATCTCTCAGCTTTAGTGTCCTTATGTATAAAACGGAGACAAATACACTCTGATTACCTACCTCAGCATGTTGTTCTGATGAAAGCATTTCACAAGAGATAATAATAAGTCATTTAGATAGCCCTGCTAGATTGGTGATGAACCTTGTTTATAACAGTATTGTGACTTCAAAAATTATTGTCTTAATTTACAAATGAGGTCCAGAGGAGTTGTGACCAGTCACAAATTTGAGTGTCAAAACTAGGATTGGACTTCCAGATCTCTGGACTCCAAGTCCAGTGCTCTTTCCACATGAACATGAGAGTTATTATTAGGACTGAAGTCCTGCTAGTCTATGTGTTTCATTAGATTGTAAGGTCCTTGAGAGTAGGGGCTATCTGATTCCTCTTTATATCTCTAGTGCTTAGCATATTGCCAGGTATATAGTAGGCATTTGATAAATGCTTGATTGTAATATTGCTTGTTCTCAAAGATGCCACCAATAGGGCAAAACTCTGGCAATTCTCACTGAATCCTCTGTATTTGGGTCCAGTGACTAACCTTAAATTTGTTTCTGAGGACTGACAGGTAAATTCAGAGAAGCTTACTTCCAGGTTGGTTACATCAACTGATTAAGCAAATCATCAAACATTTATTAAGCATTTACATTATTTCAAAGTAGCTCAATGGTGCAGTGGATAGAGAGCTGGGCCTGGACTCATCTCCCTGAGTTCAAATCTAGCCTGTTTGCCTCAGTTTCCTCATCTGTAAATTAAGCCCAAGAAGAAAAGGGCAAATCATTCTAGTATCTTTGCAGGGAAAAAAATGCAAAAGAGGAATCATAAAAAGTTGAACACAACTAAAATGACTAAACATTTTCCAGATCTTGCTTTAAAAGTTAGAGTTACAAAGAAAGATGAAAAACTGTCCCTATTTATATTCTAATGAGGGAGATAACACCTAAATAAGGATAAGCCTACAAAATATATACAGAGTAGATGAAAGGTAACTATAGACAAGAAGTTTGTAGCAACTGAGGGGAAGGGGGAAGAGAGACAGAGAGATGACAAAAGAAAGGTCTTAGTCACAAAAATTGATCTTAATGAACTATTAAATCATAAAAGGACTGGAATCTACATCAGTGGAGAAAGAACTCTTGCCTAAGAACTTGTGGATCCTTGAAAATGGAAGCATTATCATTATTATTATTATTATTATTATTATTATTATTATTAATAGTATCATCATAATCATCACCAATAGTTCTTCTCCAATAACTGTGTTTTCCTGACTTCTTCCTATGCTTTAAGACATCCATATTTGACTGCCTCTAATAAGCACAGGAAAAAAACCCATTCATACTGATCCAGTACCCAGACTTGAGCTGCTTCATTTCAAGACCCCAAAGCAGTACTCCTCATAGAAGAGCTAACATGCCAAAGAAGGGCAAAAACAAATCTGTACCTAAAGAATCATACAGATGGAACTTGCAGACCAGTTTCACAATCAACACGGGCACTTAACAGGAACCCAAAGGGATGACTCAAGGAAGTCAATTGTGTGAATGACCTTCCCACAGGCACTGAGGCCTCTAATTCCATATCCAATTGACTGTGAAAGATGCTGTTAAAAATAATCAATAAATGACTAATTCAACTGCATGCTTGCTTACCCAGTTTATTATAAGCTCCTGCTTTTAATGATTTCTTTGTTTCCCATAAATTGAACTGAAATAGGGAAAAAGGTTTTTCCCCTGAGTGTATCATCTCACAAGTATGGATTTTTACTCTACTAATTGGACTTCTTGAGAGGCAGCATGGTGTTAATGGATAGAAGCACAGGAAAAACTTGGGTTCAAATTTTATCTCTGACACATATTAGCTATAGGACCCCAGATAAGTCATTTAAGGACTCCATGTTTGATGCCTGAGGCTACTCTCTCTATGTTCCCAGTTTATATTGGTAAATAGAGTTTAACACCAGGAATTTTACACACACACACACACACACACACACATACACACAAAAAGAAATCTCAGGTCTAGATTAGAAGTTTAGAAAACAGATATATTTCTTCCAAAATACTTTTCAGAATATCATTTGTCACTTGACAATTCCTTATATTGAACCTTAGAACTAGGAAAAAAAACCTTAGAAATCATCTATTTTAACTTCTTTTCCCTTTTCTATCTTAGAGATGAGAAAAATAAGATCTAGAAAGAAAATAGCTTTGCCCCAGGGTCATGAAGTTAGCAAAGGACAGAGCCAATCCTCAAACCCAGGCCTTTTGATTTCCTTATGCCATCCATGCATAAGCCAATTTCTTAGATTCATACCACCAAGCTCAGAGAGAGAACAGGGTACACCTCATCCCACTGTAAAGACAGGAAAAGTTAAATGGCACATCATGTTTGAAAAGCAGACCCCATGTTAAAGTCAAGACAGGACCTCCACATCCTGCTTTCTGCTTGCAGGCCTGCTCTCCTTGGGAAAAGACCTGTGTTAATGAGCCAGAGAACAAGCAGCCCCTGTCCAAGCTACACAGCCAAAGGGAATTTAACAATCCATTAAGATTTTGCCAGCTTGGTGTAGAGTGAGAGGCTTTAAAAAGGCAGCTATTGGATTTATCTTCATGAAGACACAAAGTCCATTTAGATTATACTTCAGAAGAATCTCCTAACAGCAGAGACACTCTCTTCTTTCTTAAGGGCTAGAACACAGTCCAAGTAGTGCAAAAATAAGTGGCTCACTTGGCAGAGACAGAGCACATGATGAAAAGGGGAAAAAAAGAGGGGAGGTGGTCTTCTATTAGAGCAAAGGAGCTCTGGGCTTCTCTCTGAGCTTCATTTTCCTTATCTGTAAAATGAGAGGGGCCACAGGATCATAAATCTAGACATTAGGGAAAAAAGACCTGAGAAGCTGTCAAGTTCATCTCTCCCCTCCCATTTTGCAGATGAGGTCACTGAAGCCCAAAGAACCTGACCAGGATCAAGTCACTTGATTAGTTAACTAGTCACTTAATTGGACAACACTCAGAAACCTAGAACTCAGTCTTCCTGGCTCCAAGTTCAATGCCTTAGCAGGGATGGCTAAAGTTTCTACCACGTCCAAACTTCTGTGAATTTGTGCCTCTGAAATGAATTGTCTGGGAAGGACAGACAGAGAGTGGGAAGTTTAGGAGGAAAAACGTGACTGTCTGGGAGTCTACTCTGCCATAGAAGAGAAGGAAGACAAAATATTCTAGAGAGGAAGCTGTTCTGTGGTTTCTTCCAAGATAGTTCCTGGGAAACACTAAAGTGATTGCCCCACATGTAGTCACCCGATGTATATCAGACACACCTACTTCAAGGATTGAAGAATGATGGATGGAGGGCTGCAAAGAGCCTGAGGAAGTCATCTATTCCAACCTTCTTGCTTTAGAGAGGAAGAAACTGAAGCTGAGAGAGGCTAACTTTTAGAAATAACGTAGAATTGCACAGGCCACAGAGAAGGGAAAATATCAGTCCCTTTGGCAGTTTAGTGAGCAAGTACCAATGCTCAAGTTATCGATCTGTCTCCCTGAGCACAAAGAGGATTTGACCCTCTCCTGTTTCATATACACTGGACAGAAGCCACTGTGCACTCCTTCTTCTGCCATCCTCCCGACGCCTCTATGAAGTCAGAAGACCCTTGGTCAAGGCTGAGTTCTCTGAGGATGGGCAGAAGGAAGGGCCCTCTCTCCCCACTCAGGATCTGGGCAGACTGCCAGCATCACTGGGACCAGGGTGGGTTTCACCGATTTCAAACTTTTTGTATTTGCTTCTGGCACTTAGCCCGAGGCTTTGACTTCTACAGGGGCTTCTCTCCCGCCTCTGCCCTCCCTTTCTTCCCCCAAATCCTGCTGGGTTCTAAAGAGCCAGTGTGGCTCTTCCCCCTCTTAGCTGCTCCTCATCCTGGCCACATCTCTGGAAGCCAGAGAATTTCTTGCAGTTTGGCCACGAAGGCTCCACCGGTGGGTAAGAGAACAAGGGTGAGAGCGTCCCCCGTCTCCTTGCCAAAGGGGAGCGGGGGAGGGGAGGGGTGTCACATCAGGATAATTTATCTGCCCGCTTCCCCCGGACTGTGTTTTCCTAGGTAACTTCCCTGCTTATTACTACCTCGTTAGTTTTCATGGGTTTTCCTCAAGCTGTCAAAGGGCCACACTGGCTCTTTGTTAGGCTGCAGAAGCCCTGGTCTCCCCCTCCCCAATCTGGGCTTGGAGCTGACCTCCAAAAGTAAAATTGAAATTCTCATTTGTGAGATGCTTCCTCCCTCTCTCCAGCATCCGCCTCCCCTCACCATGCCCCAGGGCTTTTAGGAAAACAAATCAACCAAAGGGAATTCTCATCTCTGTTTGCACAGCACAAGTGGGGCCCCTGGGAGGCCTTAGAGCCCCCTCACCCTCAGTAAACAAACTTTTCCTCCTTATTGGTATTCACTGAATCCCTTCGTTTTCTGATTCCCTCCATGTTTAGCCTTGAAGCTCAACTGACAGAAGGGTCTTTGTCAGGGAGCAAGGAGGGACAAACCCTGCAGACACGAGAGGCTTCAAAGAAGAAATCGGGTCATTTCTGGGAAGGGGCTACATATTATGGTGACCCTCCTTTTAGGAGCATCTAGAACCGAACTCATCTGGGGAACTTTGCTCAAAGAACAGATCTTCTGAATCTAACCCAATGTGCTCTGTTCCATGGTCTCCAGAGCGGGTAAGGGACAGCAAAGGCTTGCTAAATCAGCCTGAGGTGGGAGACACTTGATTGAATTTAAAACTATTAAAAAAAAAAAAAAAGTTCAGCCACTACTGAGCAGCTAACAGACCCAGGGGATAGGATTGGGCTTCAAGTCAGGAAGATGTGAATTCAAATCCTGCCTCAGACATTTACCAATGACATGATCCTGGTATGTGACACAACACTCTGAATCTCAAAGTCTGTAAAATAGAGATAACAGCAACCACCTCTCAGGATTGTTGTAAGGCTCAAAGGAGATAATGTAGGTAAAGTATCTTGCAAAACTTAAAGCATTGTGTAAATGTTAGCTATGATCATCCCCATCATCGTTATTATTAAATAATTATAAATATTATAAAGTTCTTCATTAAGCCTCCTTTCCTCCCAAGTCTCCTAGTTCTGCTCTTTGGTGCAAAATAGTAAATCCATTTCCTTTCCTACATATCTGAAGATACTAAGGTATTTTGGCCACAAAATGAGAAGATAAAATTCATTAGAGAAGACCCTGATATTGGAAAAAGTTGAAGGCAAAAAGGAGAAAGGGGTGGCAGAAGATGAGATGGATAGCTACTGCCATGGAAGCAAGGAACATGAGTGTAGATAGACTTTGGGAAATAGTGGAAGACAGAAGGGCCTTGTATGGACAGTCCTTGGCATCACATAGAGTCACACACAGCAAGCAACTGAACCAAAAAAATCCTCTCTTTTCTTCTATAGGCTAACTGTCCCTTGTTCCCTTAATTGTTTCTTACATGACCTGGTTTCCAGGATTTTCACCAGTCCCTGGACATACTTTAGGTTATCAATATCCCTTTTAAAATGAATGGCCCAAACTTAACATAATATTTATTCTATATGTTTGATAAGGGCAGAGTATAATGGAACCATTATTGAATTAGCTTTGTTAGCAGCAGCACAACACAGATTCACATTGAACTTAGACTCATCTACGACTCCCAGGTCTTTTTCACATGAATACTTTTAATCTAGTTTTCCCCCAACCTGGGGCTTGTATCATTGCTTTTTTTCCCCTGGACCTAAATGCAATCTGACTGGTTTCTAGTTGAGTCAAATGATTTCCTAAATCTGGTTTCTATTTGAGTGTGTCAAATTATTCCTGAATCTTAACTCTGTCTCTCCCAGCTTTGTATAATCTGCAAATCTGTCAAGCATGTCTTATTTTTGTCTTTAGATTAAACCTTTGACAAAAATGTTGACTAAGATAGGGCCAATAAAAGAGTCATATGGCAGTCCAACAAATACTCCAAGTTTAAATTAATCCATTAGCCAACATTCTTTAAGTAAAGCCATTCAGCCACTTACAAACCCACTGACCTGTACTGTCATTTTGAATACAGGTAAATTCAGTTTTCTACTGCCCCATCATCTCTTTCTATTGATCTCTATTCTCACTCACTTTCTACTAACACCCCACACACACTTTCATGTTCTTTCAACCCAATTCCTTTCAAAGCTTATTCTCTGGAAAAGGTCTGATAAAAGTTATTTACCCTGAAGCAAAAGTTTCTGGTAAGGTTAATGGATAGCCCTCCTAGATATGCTTATATTTTAAGAGAAAAACAAACCATAAAATCATAAAGTTGAGATTCTAATGGAGGAATTTTAGATAGGAAAGATTGGGGGGGGGGGCAGGGACTAATCAGAAGGGAAAAGAATTTTACTGGCATTCCAGAAATCATATCTTCTTCTAAATCAGCTATGGAACAACTATTTCAAGGAGAGGCACCAGTTCAAGTCATAATAGCACCTCTGGCACTGAATACCACTTTTCCCACCTATGCTCCTATCAGTTGGAAGATTAGCCTCTAGGCTGAAAGAATATTAACAGTCTCCTTTATAATGGTATACACATGTTCCCTGGAGTGGGCAATAAAAAATCATCCAAGAAGATGCCCTAGGAAACATCTTCTAGAACCTTTCTGTCTCCCAGTTAACTTTCCACACCCTGGGCAGCCAGAGGGTAGAACATGTAAGATTCATATAGCCTCTCCTGGCTCCCTTGTCCTTTTGATTGTGTTCCTGACAGTCAGAAATAGTTAAATAGGAGGTAGATGAGACCTTAAACAGATCACTCAAATAAAGAAAGACTGGTCACTATCTTAGGATAAGAATGAGGATCTTTTCCTATTTTCCCTATTACTATCAAGGATAACACCATCCTTCCATCACCAAGGCTCAAACTGAGCTTTGTCCTTGACTTTGTTTCTCTGTGTGTGTGTGTGTGTGTGTGTGTGTGTATCTATGTCTATCTCTGTCTCCTTTTCTCTGTGTGTGTCTCTCTGTCTCTATGTGTGTCTGTATGTATGTCTCTCCCCTCACGTCCAATCAGTTGCCAAGGCCCATCATACCTTCCACCGCCATTCAATAAATGCCATTGCCTCTCTAACTTCAGGATCAAATATAAAATCCTGTTTAGCATTCAAAATCCTTCAGAATCTTTCTAGTCTTCTCATATCCTACTCCCCTCCATCTACTGTGTGATTTATTGAGACTGAACTCGTTGCTGTTCGTCATACAAGACATGCCTGAATTAGGTCATTCACTCTTCCATATTTCTCCCTCCTCATCGCTCTCTCTCCTGGCTTCCTTGACTTCTTTCAGGTCCCACTAAAAATCTCACCTTCTGCATAAAGCTTTTCCTGGTCTTCCTTAATTATAGTGCCTTGCCTTTGAGATTATCTCCAGTTTATCCTGAATATATATATATATATATATATATATGTATATATATATACGTATATGTGTATATATATATATATATATATTGTATGTACATAATTATTTCTGTTTCCTCCATTAGAGTGTGAACCTCTAAGTTTTGTGGAGTTTGGGTGTGGGGTTTTTTGGCCTTTGTATCCCTAGCATTTAAGGGAGTCTGGTGCACAGCAGATTTTTTAAAAATGCTTGGTGACTTGACTTTACTATCCAAGCTGCATTCCAAGACATTTGGGTGTGTTAAAGGCCTATAATGATTGATACTGAACTAAATAAATTCTATTAACCTTGTTCCCTTGAGGAAACCACTAACATCATATTTATGTAGTGTTTAAGCACTCCATCCATTCATTCATTTGTTCATTCATTTGTTCATTGGTTATTCATTCAGTTAAGTCAGGAGAACACTGAGCTCTGGAAGGTTCTATCAATCAAAGCCTTTGAATAGAGGCCTGGGCATGGCCTTTCCATTTCTCACTGAAGAACCAGCATAGTTAAGTTGGGGAAACCTTATCAGTAGAAGTCTAACCATCAGATGATGAACTCATTTTGACCATAGCAACTTATTAAACTATCTGTTAAGGCTGAGGAGGTCACACTCCGCTAGGGTGAATGGATGAATCACAAATCTTTGATACCATGAAATTAATTCTCTCATTCTTATGACCCTTTCTGCTCATTCCTATCTATTTCTCTGCATCCTCCAATCCTCCAAAAATCTATATTCTGGTGTAAATTTGTGGGTGGGGAGTTTTTGTTGTTTTGGGAGGGTTGGGGGGGGCGGTAACTACAAGCTCTGCAACTGAAGCAGTTTGATTTGCAATCAAGTTTGTGCATTGTAGCTACAAGAAGCGGCTAGTGAATAAATTTAATCATTGTATTTAAATTCATCAAGCAACACCTGGCAGCTGGCAATCCCTGATGGGAGGGGAAGCTTGGAATGAGTTAGTCTAGCAGTTAAGGATTCTTGTTCTGCTTAGGGAAGGGAGTCATGTGCCTTCAGACTGCTGTCAAAAAAGACCTGTTATGTGACTGTAATCCAGTTCTCTTTCTACTGTAAAGGAAAAGGAAGGAAGCCCCAAGGCTCTGTGAGAGATGTTGGAAAGGCCTAGAATATAATTAAAACCAAGGCTTTCTACCGCTTTAGAAGCAGGACAGCCTAACTCTATAGAAGAAACTCTAGGTGGGACTAAGAATCATAGAATAACAGAATTATTTAGAGTTAGTCTGTCCCTTAAAGTTCTCACCTCACATGATACTGAAAATTATTTTGCTTAATCAAGTAATTTATATGAAAGCTGAGGAGCCAGATGGGAATGATATGGCCAACCCCTGATTTATATGTAATGGTTTCAACTCCCTGAAAATGATTTTTGCCAAGCTGCCTCTGAGTCATTAAAATTGCACATTCTTCACCCCTAGAAGGAATTTTTTTTATATTCAGTGTATTTTTTTGATAGTCACATATTTTTAGATATTCAGTGCAAGTTAGTTCTGTTCAAAGCTAATAATAAAACCAACATTAGATTAAATGATGATTATTAATAGTAAATTAGTGAGAAAGGTACCAAATTCTACTTGAGTTTTTTATTTCCATTGTTCTTGTTCCAGCTGTGCATCTTTTAAGAGAATATGCACCAGGGGTAGTTAGGCAGTACAGTGGATAGATCACAGGCCCTGGAATCAGGAGGACTTGAGTTCAAATCCAGCCTCAGATACTTAATAATTCCTAGCAAGTCACTTAGCCCCATTACCTCACCAAAAAGAGACAGTATGTACCCATGTTGGTTAATATTTAAATTAGGTGCTTTATTTGATTTTTTTTAAGAAAATTGATGGCTAGAGATGATAATTTCTCTGTTAACCATATCCACAAGAAGTCTGACTGTTCAGGGGACAATTACCAGGGGACCATCATTCACCTGTGAGTACAAATCTTCATTGCAGATAAAACACCTAAAAGATTGTAACTAACCTCCTGAGGGTCAAGTAGGCAAGAATGACAAATCCTAAAAATCTCACTCTAAAACCTTGAAGTTCTCTTCAAGGGACAGCTGGGAGCTCTGCCTCAAGGGTTAGGTGAGACAATTTGACTTTCTAAAGTCTCTGGATTTAAACATAAAAGTCGCTTTTGCAAATACACAAACACACATGAGGGAGTTGTCAATTTTCAGATCCCAATCAACAAGAACCATCTCAAGGTAACTAGAACTTTAAATGTATCTAACAAAGTCTAAAGAGATTCAATTCTTGATTCAAACTCAGGAATGGAAATAGTCCCAATCCTTTGAGGATCTTCTTTATATGATTCCCTTCTCCACAAGTAAACCCATTATTAAACATCCCCTTCCCCCTCCCAACCAAAGACAGCTATGTGGATAAATCCAGAACTAAGAGTTAGGAATACCTAATTTTTGCTTTGGATGCTTAGCTTTGTGAACCAGAGAAAGTCATTTAACCTTTCTATGCCTCAGTTTCCTCAATTGTAAAATAGGAATAATAAAAGTAACCATTACACGGGGTTGTTGAGAGGATCAAATGAGTTGAGTTTTAAAAACTTTAAGATACTATATAAATGTTAGCTATTATTATTACTGAGGCAACTAGGTGGCACAGAGGATAGAGAACTAGCTTTGGAGTCAGAAGGACTCCAAAGTTTGAATCTGATCTCAGATACTTCTTATTAACTAGCTGTGTGATCTTGGGCAAGTCACTTAACCCTGACTGCCTCACATCCAAGATCATCTCCACTCATCCTGATTCATATCCCGCCACAGATCCAGATGACTGGAGAGAAATTGGTGACTCAGCATAGTCCCCCTCATTCAAATCCAATTCATGTGCTTATCCTTACATCAACTCCCTGATGCCATGGTCTTCTTTGAGAACGAAATACAAACATTATTATTTTACTATACTTCGTCCTAGTCATATAGTCCAGGGACTCATTTATTTGTCAAGAGATATTTTAAATGATTTCATTAATACTATAGCAAATATATTCAGGAAAGAATAAGATAAAGTAGTTAAATGTCTTACTATAACACTGAACACATTGATTATCCTCTAAATCTATTTCCTTGAGTACAAATATCAGTCATACTAAGATACATTCATGAAAAACAAATTTCTATTGTCAGAGACATTGCTGAAAAGCACTAGGGAAAGGCTTTAGACAATTATTAATATCTATTTTAGTAAAGATAGTTTAAACATAAACAATTATAACAAAGAATCATGTGACAATCGATGAACTAAAGGAAAATAGTATAGATGTTTAGTCATGAATTCAAATCTTGAGAAATCAAATTTTATATATATGCCTCCCCCAGAACATAATATTCACTTTTGGCCAATCTAATCTCCCAGTGCTAATACATATTTCATGGGATTATTAAATCACACTTAATTCATTCTATTTCCTCAAAATGGAACTTTTGGAAAGAAATTTCTTGAAAATTACCTAAAACTGCTTGTAGCCTTTCATTGAAAGTACCAGCTGATATAGTCAAAAGCTGCATTTTCCAAAGATTCTTAGAATGCTTTAGAAAAATTTGATGAAATCAAAAGATGATTTAGTTATCGTATCAGCAAAATGGTTTCACATAAAATATTCTGCAGAAGAAAAAGCTGCCAATTCCTAATAAAATACCATCTGGCATTACTGCCAGCTGTGGCTGAGACCTTTTGTTTTATAAAAGAAGTCATGCACTCAAATTGCATTTGCCTAGTTGCTCTCAATTCACTTTTGTACTGGCCTAAGAAATTCTTCCCTCCTTCCCAGAAATTTTCACTTATACAATGAAACACAGATACAAGATCAATTACAATTGTTCAGTTGTTCCTCCATAATATGACATAACAGACAGCCAATTCAGTTCTATTTAGTTCCCTAAGTTTAATGTACACTATAATGATTCTCCTAGGAATAACTTAAAGTCTCTGCCTTCAAGGAGCCTTCTACTGAGAGAAGCATTCTTGTCCTGTCTTACAAGAAAGAAGATATCAAGTTATGAGAAATGGAGTTCTGCTAAGATCCCAAACAAAAGGTTCTCTAACCTGCCTCTACTTGCCATCTCTCCATGGTAACCATATAGGATATCAAGAGTTTTATTTTAAAGGGTATTTATTATACAAGTTTAGGTTCATTATTTACTTGGTTGGGGAACAGATTCTAATACAGTGGGTAGATAGGTAGTACAGTGAGCCAGAGCCCTGGGCTTGGCATCAGGAAGACCTGAATTCAAATGTGACTTCAGAAACTTTAGTAGCTGTGTGATCCTGGGCAAGTCACTTCAAACCCTGTTTTGTCTCAATTTTCTTATCTGTAAAATGGAGAAGGAAATGACAACTCAGTCTCGTATCTTTGCCAAGAAAACCCCAAATGGGGTTCCAGAGAGTCAGACACGACTGAAACAACCGAACAACAATCTGCAAGACACTGGGGTAGGCTGTAAAGATACAAAGATGATAAAAAACAGTTTTTCTCTGACAGTGAGGGGTAGAGATATCATATATAAACAAATAAATATATGTGTGTGTGTGTGTGTGTGTGTGTTAATTTAATAAGGGAAAAAGCTCCCCTTCTTATTTCTAGTATTATCTTTCCAAAAGAGGCCACCAATTATATTTTGATTATTTGGTTACTCCATCAATCCTTAGGAGGTAGGAGAATGAGATAGTGAAACTGATAGGTTCTCAACACTCATGATTTTTGAAAAGGGAAGTTTTGCTGTACACTGTTGCACAAAGTTTTATACCTAAACCCATCTAGAAATTGGCAGCAAGTTCAGTTTACACTGTACAGATTCTCACTTGTTAGTCTGTTCATCTGTAAAGCTGCAGCATTTTTAGAACAAAAGCAGACTGTGGAGTTAGTAGGCTCTATGTTCTAATTCAGACATTGATTGGGTTGTGACCATGGGCAAGTTACTTAGAATCACAAAATCTCAGAAGTGGAAGCTCCCCCAGTCCCAACCCTAGCTAAGAGATGAGTCCCCTCTGCAACATTTACTTAACTACTGCAAGAATCAGTTCCCTCATCTGTCAAATGAGAATGGGGCTATGTGCACTGTCTACCCACCCCACAGTATTGTTGAGGGGAAAACACTTTGTGAACAATATAACAAGGAATGCTTCCATGGGGGCTCATAGTTCTGAAGCAGAGAGTTAACATCCATTATCTCATTTGATCCTCACAATGAAAAGCATCATATAAACGCGAACCACTGCTAGTATAAAACTGGTCATTGGATCAGGACCTGTGCAAGCTAATTATTTTGTTTCCCCTATAGAGACTAATATAGCACACTCCTCAACACACATACACACACTCCCTCACGCATGAGCCTGCAATTGGATATTGACTGACTTCTTCCTGCTGTTCCTTTTTATGGGCCCCCTTTATTCTGCCATTCACATTTGTAAAGTCCTATAGGTTTCAAGCCCAATCAGTGGCCAAGTGAGGATTGGAAATCAAAATTTCTGGCTCACAGTCCAGCACTCAGACCATTAATCCATGCTGTGCTCAGGCTGCCAGGTTCAGTTTTACATGCTAAGACTCCAGGCATGGCCAGGACAGAGGCATCATTAGCTACCACTCTGTCTTCTCAGCCCAGACCTCCCGTGTCTATCCCAGTGTGACACTCTCGTTCTTCACTATAGGCTTGACGGCAGGCTCCGATTTAATGATTGTAAAGCACTTTGAGAATGCAGAGTGCTACATAATTGCTAAATCATAATTCCCAAATTGTTCTCTGCATGGCTGCTATGTGATTAACAGTTTCCTCTTGGCTTTTTCTTTTTCTTTCTTTTAATTTTTTTTTTTTTGCTTATCTCTGTTCTTACACAAAAACCTAGCTCTAAAATCATGATAGCGATTAGGGGCCTCTACAAAAGCTAATTGGAGTTTTACCTAATGAAGGACAGCAGTCAAAAGCCCCAGAGCACAAGTACCTCCATTGAACAGCATTAAGGAGACGTCATATCCCTGCCTCTGAGAACTCTCAAGAATAGCCCCTATCTTCTGTAAATGCTTCCAGAAGTGAGATTAACCAGCAGCCTTGACCCTATCCTGCTGACTTCATCCTTTATATCAGCTATTATCCCCAGTGGTATCTGAGGGGAAGCATCAGTCCAAGGGAATGCTTAATGATTAGAATTGGTGGGAGTGGACCAAAGAGTCAATTTTACCAAGTGTTGAAGAGGGAATGGGGAATGAACAGGGGAACAGGAAATAACCAGCTTTTCAGGTGTATCTCCTCACAGGAAATACCTTAAACACTCAAGACTTCATTCATATCATCAGCAAAGTATGGCTTTGAGGTGATTGAGAAAGAGATGGAGCAGTAGGATATAATGGAAAGAATACTGGACTTGGAGTAATGGGACCTGAGTTTAAATCCCAAGTCTGACACTTATTACCTGTGGGACCTTGAACAGGTAATTTAACCTCTCTGACTGACCCTCAGTTTCCTCATCTGCAAAATAAAAGGGGTGACTTAAAAGGTTCCTTGAGGTTCTAAATATAGGATCCTGAAAATGAAATTAGGGGGGTGAAAGCAAAGTTGGTGCTTAGAAGAGAGGATTAAAGTCTCAAGTCATTATAAGAAGTGATATAGTTATAAAGAAGGGTTATAGGCCATGATCAGAAAGAGAAATCTAGGAGTGGGCAAGATGACTCGAACAAGAATTGACTAACTCCTTCTATACTTTTATAGAGTTTTTACCCTCATTAATCATTATTCTTTAGCAAACTCACTTTTATCATATTCCAACCTGCCTTTGATGCATCTCTTTTGAAGAAAAAAATCAGGAAATAAAAGAGTGGCTATCTTCCTGATATCATGCTCTCAGATGAGAAAACCCCATTATCATGTAGGAGAACAGAAGGAAAAGCAAAGATAGGGAACCTTGGTTTTTTATCATGAGGCTTGTAAGTAACAAACATAGGAAATAGTCCCTTGTGAAGGAAACACCTGGAAGAGGAAGGAGGAGAGAATAGATGATTATCCTGGGCTCTTCTGGAATACCATCTCCCTACCCCCACCTCAAAATTTAACAGTTTTTCCATGTGTGCTTTCCTGGACCAAGGATCATTCCTCAAAGCTGCCTAAATGGACAAAGTCAAGGTCCCTATGGAACTAACTCATTCTCAGTCTTCTCCTACCAAAGGACTTCTAAAACATGATAGGATCCATCTGCTATTGATCATTAACTGCCTAAACAGCAGGCCTGTGTGTGGTTGGCTTAGCTTGGTGCCATGATGGGTCCGTCACCTTCCTGCCTGCTACTAGCGATTTTCATCGAATACAAGATCCATTTTTAACAGCTCTTCTTTACACCACAAACAATGTCCTCCTGCCCATGTTGGGGGCTGGGAAAAGGGGGGTTGGAACTGGTAAAAAAAAACAACCTTTGTTCCCCTGTCCAGTCCTGACAGTTTAATTAAACAAAGCTTGAGACAGGGTCGATAGGGTCAGGCATTCTTCAACAGTGCTTCGGCAAAGTATCTGATCAGCACCATTTTAACACCAGGGCCCAGTGAATGAGTTATGCTACTCCTTGCCATGCAGAGATAGAAATAAGGGGAAACAAATGCCCTGGGTTGGCCCCTTTACTCTTTAATCACTAGCCCCCAGTTCCTTTCAGGTCCCAGCAGACAAAAGGTCCATCTGGTCAGGACACACATTGGTTTGATGCTAAAAACCACAGGAATTCAGCCTCCAGGAAAAGGTGTCTGCTACCTGTGGGGAGGTAGATGGGAGGTGGGAAGGAAGATGTAATTAGGAAGAAGGGGGGAAAAAAGCAGAAAAGCTGGAAAAGAGAGAGGAAAGGGCAAGGAAAGGGAAAGAGTATTAAAACTGGAAACCTGAAGGGGGAAAAAAGGTATTCCTTTTCCCTGCTCCCCTACTCCCTGGCAGATAAATGAGGGTTAGGTTTCAATTAAGTTCTCTGGAGTTTAAGACTTCCAACTTGGTAATCTAACCCTAACCTTAACTCCTATCCAGATAAATAAAAATTGTCAGAACTGACACGCAACCACAGCACAAGAGTAAAATATACAATTGTGATGGGGCTGAAGTCTTCAGGAACCAGGCAACCTATTATGAAGATGACTGCACTTGCCATACACTCTTACCCTTCTGAAGAAAAAGATTCTGCACTAGGTGTCAAACAAAAAGGGTTCTTCCTTCTCTCCCTCAAACCTTGTTTTCAGAGCCAAGGCTAGATGGATTATTCTTTTCTTTTTTTTTTTTTTTTGGTTTTTGCAAGGCGATGGGATTAAGTGCTTGCCCAAGGCCATACAGCTAAGGTAATTATTAAATGTCTGAGGCCAGATTTGAACTCAGGTACTCCTGACTCCAGGGCAGGTGCTTTATCCACTGAGCCACCTAGCCACCCCTAGATGGATTATTCTGTAAATGTGCCTACACTAAAGAAGGAGGAGAAGGAAGAGATGAAGGGGGGAGGAGGAAAGAGAAGGAAGAAGAGAAAGAAGAAGGAGAAAGAAGAGTAGAAAATAGGAGAAAAGAGGAAAGGAAGAGAAAAACAAGAGGAAAAAGGACAAAAAGATGAGCACTGAGGTACAGGACTGCCCTCAAAAATTCAAGCAGCTAAAAAAATGAGGGATAGGTTTCCTCTGAGGAAGAGAGGGAATAAAGGAGGAAGGGAGAAAGAGGGTGAGAAAAGGTAAGGAGGGAGGAAAGAAGGAATGGAAAGAGGAAGCGAGGGGAAAAGAGAAGGAAGGAAATTCATTCAGTATCTACACTTGTGCCAGGAATTTTTTTGGACTGGAAATAAAAAATTTTAGGGTCTGGGAAAATTTTTTTAAAAAGTGAGACAGTCTCTCTTCCTAAGGACTTTACCTTCTACTAGGGAAAGTCAAAACATTTAGGAGAGTGGTGACTAGAAAAATAGGCTTTTATCTAAAAAGTAGCAGGAATTGTGAGTGGAACCACAGGGCATCAAAACTGTCATGTCCTTGCCATAAGCAATGGAAGTATTGATTTGATTTGCTTACTATTCTGAAGGCAAGGTGGGGGAATGAAATGGAAGGGGAGGGAACAATGGTACTATTTTTACAGCAAGAAAAATGATTTTTATGAGAGCCAGAAAGATGATCCAAAGGTGTCCAAAGTGGATAGATGGGAGGTATGGTGTAAGGTCACCTTAGATAGTTCTTAAGGTCAATTTTACTTACTTGTTCACTGGTCAATCAAGCTTAACTCCAGGATGGAGTACACAAACTGAGTAGATTTACTCCCCTCTATGAGCATGATCTATGGTCCAGATAGAGTTGCTCCAAGTGGGCAAGATGTCCCAAGATGTCCAGGGTCAATAGAATTTTATTCGGTCCCCTCTAGCTTGGGTAAAGTAAACATTTCACATTAGTTCACCTCCTGGACTCATCAGAAACACACTAGGTACTCCATTTCCCTCTAGTTATGGGAATACTATTCCATGCAGAAATTCTAAGATCACTTCCAGGGGTGTGCTGGAGTCAGCTCTAATCCATTTGAGAGACTCAGTTGTTGAATTTTCTGTTTGTATATTTACAATTCCAGAAATCCAAGATCACTACAAATCAAGGCTCAATTTACTGTTTTGTTGATTGTCTAGACTTAAAAAAAGTGTTAATTATGCAAATTAAACATAAAGTAAGTGTATATACATGCATACCTCCCTTTATTAAACATTTACAGTCATACTCCTGATCACTTACTTGGAATAAAAAATGAACTACTTCCAAAGAAGAAAAACAGGAAATATTATAGTCAAATCACTAAGCAGAATTTCCACAGAGTCAAATACCATTCTCTCCTACAACTATTCACCCCACTCTACCCTCCCACTACTCCCTAGAAGAGTATTTTTATAATGTAGATTATCATACAGACCACTGGACAAATGCATATATATTCTCTGGGTGCTTCTTGATTCAATGCTTCTTAACATGTTTTTTGACCTTTATAAGTAATCTGATCTTATCTGTTATCCACATCCCATGAAGAAATGTCATACTCATGGATCCACAAATAGAGTTATATGACATAATCCAATACTCATTCTTATGGTCCTATGATCTCATTGACATAAATATACCTTCCAACAACGGGGCTCATAGCCTATCCACCTGTGTCTGCCTTGTGCAACACTCATCCATGTTCTGCCATTGATTCGCCAAAATAGAAATGCTAACACAATGGATAGAGTTTCCAGATAGAGATTCATCTTCCTTAGTTCAAATCTTAATCAGACCCTTACTAGCTATGTGACCCTGGGCAAGTCACTTAGCCCTGTTTCCCTCAGTTTCTTTATCTCTAAAATGAGCTGGGGAAAAAATGGCAAATCACTCCAGTATCTTTAACAAAAAGAGCCCAGATGGGATTGTGAAGGGTTAAAGAAAACTGAAAAATGACTGAAGAACAACAACCTCAGGTTCCTCACTGAGAGTTCCCTGCAGCAATAAAATCAAAGGTGAAGCAAAACAACAAGGGCAATGTTTTATTTTTGCAGAATGTTGTCTTCACAAATATTCTGGGAGGTAGATACTATTACTTCCATTTTACAGATGGTAGAAACTGAGTCTTGGAGAAGCTAAGTGACTTGCAGGTTGATATAATTAGCCTGTATCTAAGTCCAGGATTCCTCACCAAAGTTCAGCACTCTATCAAACCACACTTCTTAAAAAAGTGTAAAACCAACTGTTTGGGGGAAGAGCTAAAGTCCAAGCACAATGTGGTCAAACAGAGTGAACCTCCTAAGGCACTGATACACCTCCATAGGCAATAGAAGTTTGTTTCAACCTTACTAAGGGAAGCAGCCTGGCTCAACTCCAAGGCAGTTGCAGGCCCCGAGGGAGATTCCCCCTATCACACTAGTGAGACCTAGCAGAGCAGAAGAGTTAGCTCAGCAATGCCCTGGGGCTTGGAAAGCCTTCTAGCCCGAAGCTAGCTTGCTTCATGAAGATGGGCAAATTATTTCTTTTCACTGAACCATATAAGCTACAATTTCCCTATCTGAAAAACAAAGGGATAAAATAACCCACTTTGTGAAGAACCAGCCAAAAACAAAGGAGTTACATGAGAATCCAGGGTTATTATTCATAAAATTACTTAAAGCAGGACCCCCAAACTCAGGTTTTTCTGGGACTGTCCTGTATCTCCCAAGTCCATTTTCATCCTGATTTAGTGAAATTGCTCAAATACTAAGATAACTCTTTCACACCAGAGAAGAAATGAAGTATCATTAAAGTCACTTCAAAGCAAGAGAAAAGTCAACAAAGCGATCTTCAGCAGAGAGAACAAATGTCCAGGAAATAAATCTTTGCGGATAAATGTCCAAGGAAAAGTTAATCAAACTATTCTGGGATGCTTCAGATTCATTGAGTCAAAGAAAGCTACAATGGACAAATAGAAATCTCTATCATGGGGGAGTTACTGGCCTCTCTAAGAAAACATCCACAACTCCCAGGTAAACTGATTGCATAAATCTCAAACCCAGGGGTATAAGACTCTCACTAGAAAAGGGATGGTAAAGGGAGCACTAGGGCAATAGGTGATACAGTGAACACAGAGCACTGGTCCTGGAGTCAGGAAGATCTGAATCTATCTTCAGACACATCCTAGCTGTGTGACCCCCGGCAAGTCACTTTACCTTGTTTGCCTCAGTTTCCTCATCTACAAAATGAGCTAGAGAAGAAAATGACAAACCACTCTAGTGTCTCCACCAAGAAAACCCCAAATGGGGGTCACAAAGAGTTGAACACAATTAAAATAACTGAATAACAATCAAGTTTCATGCTTGACAGGAGTCATGGCAGAGGAGGATGGACCAAAAAAAAAAAAATCCAGAAAATCTAATCCAGACAATCAAAAGCAAAACTTGAGCCACACAAATTAATGAGTTTGGAAAGCATGCCCTACATGCTGAAGACACTGTGTTTAGGTTAGTCTACTGAAGTGACACTTGTCACATGATACCTTATATTGCCAATTATCTTTTTATATATCTTTCCCATTATATCATCTCAGTAAACACAGAAATAAGGGTATTCCAGCATCTAGAATAGGGCCTTTATTGAGTAGGCATTAAATGAATGTCTTTGTGCTAGGGATAATGAAGACAATATGGCAATAGCATTGATTAAGAGGATGGCATGATCTGTCTGAATATTTATCTCAAGATTGAGCTGGATGAAATCCATCTAGTCCAATCTCTTTATTTCACAGATGAACAAACTCAGGCCCAGATGGGTTAGTCTCGCCAAAGATCACACCAGGTAGTAAGTTGGCGGAGCTATGATTCAAACCCACATTTCCTGATCCAAACACAGTGTCCTTTCCATTGCTTCATCTTACATTGCTATATGAAGTGTTCTCATGTCAACAATGCTTTAGGAAGCAGAAGAAGAATAAAGTGTAGTGGGTAAAGACACCAGTGAGGAAGACAGTTATGGTTAATAGCAACCAGACCTACTCTGAAGAGTGGCAGATGACTGAGAATCTTACTTATTGGATTTGTGGCAGCCATGGGGAATTTTACAGCTTCCTAGAGCATATAATATTTGTCTTTCTTTCTTGTCAAATAACTGCTATGTATTTTCAAAGTGCAGGCTGGTCTCACTCTAAGAAGAGAAGGCCCCTTTAGGGGCCAAAGGAATGTTTCTTTATTCTCCAGATTATCAGACAAAACAAATTAAGTATTCTTTGAAAAGAATGATAGAATTACAAACAAAGAAGGAAAAAAATCATACAAAGAGAAAGGAGGTTGTAAGATAGAAGAATCTGACAGGGGGAGGGCGGGGTGGGGGGAGGAGGAAGATGACTCCATCTTAATATTTGTGATAGAGAAGGGGCAGCTAGGTGGTACAGTGGACAGAGCACTGGCCTTGGAGTCAGGAGTACCTGTGTTCAAATACAGCCTTAGACACTTAATTACCTAGCTGTGTGAACCTGAGCAGGTCACTTAACCCCATTGCCTTAAAAAAAAATTAAATTAAGAATTTGTGATAGAGAAGGTGAAGAAAAATAGGAATAATCCAATCTACACTATATATTTTGTCACAGTAGGTGTCAAAGACTTGATTCCTATGGTCTACAATTCTCCATGAAGGAGTTATTCCGAGATGAATGAGAAGCTCTTCAAAATGAAACTTTGAGGCCACAAACAGAAACAATTACAATAAAGAAGAAAAGAGGGGAACCTGCCCAAAGAAACTGATGCAGCTGGACAGAACTCATCAGCCAACTTAAACTTTTAAAACATGCATAAAAGATGAAGGCAAAGGCAGGGAATAGGAGATGATTACAAAGGAAGACACAGACCTGCATGTGTCAAAAGCACCAAGGCTCAGTTCATGGAGATCGGTGATGAATATTAAGGACAACAAAAAGAGCCTTTTCTTTAGCTACATTGGATAAAGCAGAACAAAAGGAGAACAAAAAAGGTTAGAGTAGATAACAGATGATGACAAAAGGTGGAACTACTCAACTCATAATGTGAATTCTTCTGTGGGTAATACTAATAGCTAGATCTACATCAGACTTTTAGTTTTACAAAAA
Source organism: Macrotis lagotis (assembly GCF_037893015.1). Classification (NCBI taxonomy): domain Eukaryota; kingdom Metazoa; phylum Chordata; class Mammalia; order Peramelemorphia; family Peramelidae; genus Macrotis; species Macrotis lagotis. Next base: position 78,019,403 of record NC_133661.1, on the reverse strand, counting down.
TCTGTATAAATATCTCATGAGTGAACTCTGAACTGGAAAAGAAGGAATGAATAACTTTGAAAGACACAAGAACTCTGCAATAACCAGTCTTGATTTCAGAAAATGGATTGTGAAATGCACCATCCACCATCTACCCCACACTCTAGCAGAGAAGCAATGGACTTGTCCATGAAACAATGAGACCTGGATTTTTTTTTTAGACACAGGGAGCTTTGCCTTACTTGAGGATGAATGTATGTTACAGGGCTTTGTTTTTATTTCTTTTTTTAATGTTGAAAGGAGAGAGTGGGCAGGAGAATTTTGTTAACTGAAAAAATTTAAACAACAGTTAAGAGAATTTAAATTTAAGTAGAGAGCATACATTTGACTACAAATTTTATTCCAAGGAACCAAAAGACCCAGCAGACATGATTATATCTTAAAGACCTTGAAGAAAAGGAGAAAGGCCACAGATGCAAAGATCAAATACCGACTCTATTTTTTTTTAAGGGACAAAAATGAAAAGTCTATAGACCACAGGCCAGTGAGCTCAACTTCAATTTCTGGCAAGATTCTTAGAATGCATTAATAAAAGAGGTGTTTTGTGACCAGGAAAGGGTTGATGCAATCATTATTCTTATTTTACAAATGATTCCACTTAATCTTACAACTGTTTAGCCCACATCTCTCCATTTTTGTCCTCAAGAACTGCATGGTAGATTCATTAGATGCTTTGCTGAAATCTAAGTAAACTATTTCTTCAGTATTCCCTTTTGCTCTTTGAGTAGTAACCCTGTCAAAAAAAGGAAGTGAATTTGGTCAGGCATAACCTCTTGATGAAATCATGCTGGTTCACCAGTTCCCATGTAAAGGACCACCTTGAAAACTTTAAAGCAATGTATAAATGCTAACTACTGATGTTGTTGTCATTATTCAGGACCCAATCAATGAATGGCTAAAACCCAAATGTAGTCAATGGTGAACAAGAATTTATGAACTATCTTCAATGTGTCGGACTGAATGCGTGTGTGTGTGTGTGTGTGTGTGTGTGTGTGTGTGTGTGTGTGTGTGAGAGAGAGAGAGAGAGAGAGACAGACAGACAGACAGACAGAAAGACAAAGAGACAGAGAGAGAGAAGAAAGATGAATGGAAGGAAGGAAGGAAGGAAGGAAGGAAGGAAGGAAGGAAGGAAGGAAGGAAGGAAGGAAGGAAGGAAGGAAGGAAGGAAAGTGGGAAGGAAGGTAGGAAGGAAGGATGGGAAGCAAGGAAGGTGGGGGAAGGATGGAGTGAGAGAGGTAAAAGTCAGTCTCTTTTCTGAAGGAGCTCACTCTAATGGAGGAGACAACACTGATATCAACTTGGAGGGCTCCAAGAATTCTGTGCCATTTGACATTTTAATCAGTCTTAGATAAAGGTAGAGATGGCATGCTTGTCGAATTCATAGTTAACACAAGCCGGGCAAGAACAGTTAGCACTCTGGATGATGGGACTGGAAGAGATCTTGACAGGCAAGGCTGTTGAGTTGATCCTAATCAGAAGAAATTCAAGATCAGAGATCTAAAGTTGGAAAGAGGATTCTGGACTAGATCCTACAGATAAGGAAATGAAGTGACTTCCCAAGATCGCACAGGTAGCAAGTATAAGGGCTAGGATTTGAACTTGGATCCTATGACTCTAAGAAAATCCCCCTCACTAATCTCCCTCTCCACCTAGCTAGGTGGAACAGTGGATAGTTCACTGAACCTGGAGTCAAAAGGAACTCAGTTCAAATCCTACCTCAAATATTCATTTGCTGTGATCCTGGGCAAATCATTTGGTTTCTCTACACTGGCAGTTTCCTCATCTGTAAAATGGAGGTAATAACTGCACTTGCCTCCCTCAAGCATTCAGTGAGATAACATTTATAAAAAACTCTTTATACTTAAGGTGTTAGACAAATTACTAGCTTTTATTATTACTATTATCAATCTTTCAAGATGTAGTTCAGCTGCCATATCTTCTCTGATCTGATCTCATTTTACTTCTTACTCTTCTTTTAATACAAAGTAGAAAATCAACCAATAATCTGTGTTGATACCCCTTTTTAGATTTTAATTCCTTGAAGGGAGGAAACCCATCCTATTTTTTTTCCTTATATTGTTTTATTTCCCTTGTATTTTCCTTCATATTTCCAAAGAACTAACACAATGTGTTACCCATAGCAAATGCTTATGAATGTCTGGTTAAAGCTGATATCATTGAGGACAACCACATGTCCTCATCATGCTTCCCTTATTTCTTCAATCACAGGCAGGAGGACTATGAAAGAAGACCAGGATCACTCCTAAGTAGGAGGGATCTGACCCAAAACATCAATTGGATTGTTATGATGAGGCAACATTTGAGTGTGCTGGTTTTAAGAAAAGAGTCTGACCCTTGGATTCTACAAGTGTTTCTGACAAGGTGAGAGGCAAGCTAATGACAAGCAATTCTAAGAAGAACCTCTGCAGATGCCATCCTCATTGACTCCCCAATGCTCCCTACTTATCCTGCCAAGAAAGGCAAAAACAGAAGAATGTTCTAAGGATGAAAAAAGGTTACTCACAGTCTTGAAAGTGCCTGGTTATTCTGGAACAGTAGTTCTGGTAACAAGTGCAGATGGTTTCGGTTCAGTCGTCTGGAGACAAGAAAAGAAAAAATTAAAATAACTTAATTTTTCAGAGGAAAAGAAGTATGCTCCACAATTGAAAGAATGTTGTGTTATCTCAACTCTTCCTAATTATGGGCTTATCTGTATATGTATATGTACACACATACACCTACACACACATATACCCCACTGCTGATTTTTTTTTTCATTTTAGCATCTTCTGCTCGGTGGTGATTCTGTCATGACTAAAGAAAACCAACTACTCAACTGGCATCAGTCTGGTAAAGAAAAATCAGTTACCCCTGGCTAACAACTAGACTCTCTTGAAAAATATGAAGGACAGAATCAATATACAAATGGGAGCAGTGTTGGTCACACTATCTTCTTGACCTCATAATTACTTTAGGGAGAACAATAAAATGGAGGCAGATTTGGAATCCCTCAGTAACCAGCCAGATCTTAGGATTCTACTGAATCCTGTCTTAATTGTTAAGCAGGACCAAGAATTCAACATCTGCCATGCTATCAGGTACAATCTCCAACTCCAACCCACCCCCCAACACATACACGTTTTCACCTCTTGCTCAGTGATTCATGATAAAATTAATGTTACCATTACTACTGTAAAAAATGAAAAACCTATTTCTCTTGTGGTTCCACTGAGAATCCCCAATAATCCCTGCTTTGGCTTAACTTCCTTTCCCTGATCATTACTCTAAATTCCCACCTATCCATATCAGCTCTGCCCCATCCCATTTTACCCATATTCACTTTTATGCTTTCTTCCAACCTACTGTTAAACTGCCCTTCCTATTAGGTATGTATAAATGCCAGTTCCAGTTTTTAACTGAAACTCCAAAATTCTAAATGCAAAACCCCTCTATCCATTAAGATAATCAAGCTGCCAAAGACAACCAACACAGACTCACTTAAATTTGGGCAATTAGTTAAAAACAAGAGGGAAGGAAGGGAATTTAGGGCATATTTTCAAAAACTTAACACGTCTACTTTTAGCAATCCATTTAAATGACACTCATTTGTCAGAGCATTTTTAAATGGGTCATCTTCTATAAAGCTTTCATTTATCTGGAAAAATTACCAATATAGTTACAGTTTTCCCAAGGGGCAAGGAAAAAAACTCTGAGTTCTATAAATGTAACATGACTAGGAAAGTTAATCCAGGGGAGGAAAGCACTATGTTGTAAGAGAAAAAATTCAAGACTGGGAGTTTGGGCTTGGATTCTAATCCAGATTGGTAACTCACAAATTGTATGGCCTTGGGTCAAACAAGAAAGCAAACAAACATTTACTCAGCTCTTATTACTGAGTGTAAGATACTCAGATAAGTGCTAGTAATTCAATAAGAATGAAAGTCTTTTTTTCCTAAGAAGATTACATTCTAGGGGGCGGCTAGGTGGTGCAGTGGGTAGAGCAGGAGTCCTTGAGTTCAAATCTGACCTCGGACACATTATTATCTAGCTGTGTGGACTTGGGCAAGCCACTTAACCCCACTGCCTTGCAAAAACTAAAAAAAAAAAAAAAAAAGATTACAGTCTAAGAGAGGAGACAATATGTACCTAAATAAGAATATGCAGAATATATAAAAATTAGTACAAGGTAGTTTTAAGAGAGAGGACTCCTCTCTCTCAGTTGAGGAGGATCGGGAAAGGCTTCACATAGGAAACAAAAGTTAGATCAGGTCACATCCCTTTTCCAGCTTCCTCATCTATAAAGGGAAAGAAAATAGATTGTCTCCAAGAACATTCAGTGATTCTATCAACAATTTTGGACTAGACCTTGAGGTTTGGATTCCTTCAACCCTTTATGAATTCATTAGTTTCATGCAAGCTTATCTGTCAAATTTCAGTTTAAGAGATGCATGGTTTTATGCATAGAGTTACTCCCTTTACTTATTTGTATCATAATCATGCTTTGCTTTGGCAGACAATCTTTCTGAATTCTATGGCCAAAAACATACTCATTATCCTTTGGCCAAACTTCTGGTAAAAAAAAAAAAAAACTTCTCTGGGGGTGGCTAGGTGGCGCAGTGGATAGAGCGCTGGCCTTGGAGTCAGGAGTACCGGAGTTCAAATCCGGCCTCAGTCACTTAATAATTACCTAGCTGTGTGGCCTTGGGCAAGCCACTTAACCCCACTGCCTTGAAAAATAAATCTAAAAAAAAAAAAACTTCTCTGAATTTAGTCAGACAGGTCCCCAGAATGCAGACATGTATCTGTCACTTGGTCCTGCTCAAAATCTTTCCGGCTTGGGAGGGCCTAGCAGAAGCTTATATTCTGTCAGCATAGCCTCTGATCATCCTGAATCACCACCAACCTACAACAAGGCATCAGAATAGGATTTTTAGTGGAAGGCCATTTCTCCATGATTCAAACTGCACAATACAAAAGGAGGATAATGCAAAGAACAGCCCAAAAGAATTGAAATTGTTCCAGGCAAGGCAACCAAAATGATGGAAGGAAATGAAGAACTTGCCTTTGAGAATTATCCTGCAAAAAAGGAATACTTTCCCACTTGGAAAAATAAAGATGAAAACGTTTATGGCTAAAGTCTATAAACTCATGATTACAGATTGGGGGATATAGACTTATTTGTGACACCCCAGCCTACTAAAACTATAGGTGTCAACTGAACCTTAAAAGTAGTTTAAAAAAACAAATAACAATAAAGGGATTTCAGAAGGCAACATTTTATGCTATGAATAATAAACGTTTAGGATTTATTTTCTCAAGAATTAAAGTGGCTAACCAATTAAAGAGATACAAAATGAGCTGGAAGATGAATAGAAACTAATCTCTTGGCTGAATGACCTTGAATAAGTCTCCTCCCTTAGCTAGTACTAGGCAAATTCCAAGTTCTAGGAATCTATAATTCTACTATTCTATAATCATGAACAATAGATCCAGAACAAACTAACAAAGAAAGCCTGGAATTTAGGAAGTGCATTCCCAGCTTTTTCAGATTGATTTCATTGAAGTCAACCACCAGCTCTGAAAGAAAATACCTCTTGATATCATTGTCAAAAAGAGAATATTAGGCTATATGGGCTATGAGCTTAACCTAATACAGCCTTTATGCTCTTTTAGTTAAAAAACAAATAAGCTTTCTTGATACCTTTTGCCTTTATGTAATAGCTGCCTCCAGATATAGCCCTCAATATCAAGTGAACTGTCTCTCTTAGGAGAGAAAAACAATTAGACAATACCCTCATCCACTAATCATATCTGACAGTATATGCAACATTCTTCAATTGTGCGCTACCACCTATCTCTTGAAAGGAGGGAGGTATTTCCACAGCTTTATGGACACCAAGATTAGTCATTATAATTATTCTGCAATTAGTTTCATTTTAATGTCTTCTTTATTTTTATTGTTCCCTAGGTTCTACTTATTTCACTTTGTATCAGTTCAAATGACTCTTACCATGTTTCCTCTTAATTGTGAAGTTCTAACCTATTCATAAAACTACACAAGCTAACAGCGGCTGATATCTCCAGAAACAAAGATCAAAAGTTTTTAAATTCAAGAATTATCTTCTATGTAAATATTTGTTACATTTTATTACAAATTCAACACAATGTTAGGTGCCAAAGAGTTTATCAAAATGATAAACTTGGCTCAATTAAATTCAAAAAGCATTGATTAGGTTCCTAATGTGTAACAAGTACAGCTTTGCTCAAGGAATTTTTATACAGTTTAAACTATAGAACTCCAAAAATTTTTTCATATATGTGAACAATTAAGAAAATTCAAAAATGTTTTTTTCTAATTCCTTCCAGCAAACATAAAATCATAGGACCACTGGAAACTGATTTACTGCAGGGTTGTAATCAACCCATAATCGACTCTAGGAAAATAAATTGTCATCAGCTACACAAGACAGGTCAGCACCTCTACTCCAGGGATCATAAAGGTCCAGCCTGGCACAGAAATTACATTTATGGCATTACTTCCTACCTTCTGTTCATAAAAATGGTTTATTTCAATGGTCTTTTTTCTTAGAGTAGAATCATTTTTGAACAGGGAAAAAAATAGATTTTTATAGACCCCAAACAATGAGAAGAGTCAGCTTCAAGTCCCTTAACTATTATATAATAAATAATAACCTAGTATTTCTAGTAGTTTCTTCCTCCAACTACAATGCTTTTTTTCTTCACACAGTACCTAGAAATAAAGACCAAATTATGATTCTTATTTTCAGATGGAAGAACTATGACCCAGAGATGTAAAATGATCTGTCTGATGCCACACAACTAATTCAGCAGGAATTAAATTATCTCTTTTTCCACACACACACACACACACACACACACACACAGAGAGAGAGAGAGAGAGAGAGAGAGAGAGAGAGAGAGAGAGAATAGTTTCTATCTCCATATTTTTTTCTTTTGTGTCGCCTTGAATTTAGTCACAGCTCCTAAGAATTCCTAGATCAGTCAAGAGAAAAGCTGAAAAAGAGTATAAAGAAGAGATATGGTAGACCATGTGAAGAGGTGACTGAACAAAGTCCATCTCTTTCCTATTTAATCTGATTGATTGGACTCTCAGCTGTTTTTGGAAGATATTTATTGAGGATTTTTTTCTTCTACCCATTACCTTATCAAGTCTAACAAGAGCAATAACCATACTGGAATACTCCAACAATTTGAATTCCTTGTCACATTTGATGATACATATTTCATGATACATGGGACCCACCTGCAAGATTTACCTCCCCACTATCATAGATGTTTCCAAGATACTTAAGGATACTACTTAACAACAATTTAAAGATGCCTCAATGTTTCCAATGCTGCTCCTGCTTTTCACGGGAGCATAGCACATGTTCCCTCCAGGCTACTGATGCCAAAGACCTCTGTGTTGAACAGTGACAAGGTGGGCAGAGGAAGACAAAATACAAGGTCAATCAATGTTCTCGTATTCCCCGTCATTACCTGGTTAAGCTGTCAATCAGCATCATGCCAAATAGCAAGAATATAACAGTCAATTGAAACTATTGCTGGATGGCTCAATGCCAATTGTCAACTAAGCCATTATCAATTGTGAGGAGAGAAATGTATTTGGAAATAGCAGCAATGTAGTTTAAAGTGCATCAATTAAAACATTAAACAAAACTAGTGGGAAGAAGAAAAGAGAATGGTCTCTTTTTGTTATTGTTTTTACCAGCCTCAGATATTTGGCTAGGATGCAATGATTAAAAAAATCATCCATGGAGTTCTGTGTTCATCCAACTTCTTCCCTATCCTTGTGCCCTGTGGATACTCACAATCTCTCCAGCTCCCTCATGTCATCAAAAGCTCCTCGCTCCACTGCTCCAATCTGATTTTCCATCAGTTGTCTGGTGAGGCAAAGAGACAAAGGCTGCTTTAGGTCAAGGACTCCAAAAAATAGCAAGCAAATTCAGATCAAGATACTTAGTGAAGAAATGATAAAGTCAGCAACCCAGGGGCATCCTATTAAGATTTTCTTGAGTGGATGAGATTTCTTGAAGTCTGGTGAATTCAATAATGAAGGCTTCTTCCCAGAACCAGACCTGCTACATAAATGCCTCCTCCCCTCTCCAGTCCTGCCTCATTGGAAATGGGCATCCCTATGACATAGAGTCATACAGCCACCAAGCTATCATACTATCTTCCCAAAAACACAGCAAGGGAAAATACTAGTTTAAACAACAGCTAGCTTGGGCCATGGGTCTATCAGGCCCTGGCATGAATGTCCATCCTGGAAAAGCCTCCAGCACCAACCCAGAGGGCACATATCCAGGCAGCAGAACAGCAAGTACAGCGTGCTGCAAGTGGGCAAAAGATTGTGCCAACTGGGCAGAGTTTATGAGGGCAGAAAATGCACTGGCAGCTGGCAGACATCACACAACCCTCCTACTGCCCCCCGTCTGCTTTGGATGAAAATGAGATACCTACGCCAAATCATTACTGCCCAAACACAAGGCTCTTGATTTTGTTCTTTATTTTCCTCATGCTCTCCCTGATCTCATGTCTTCCAATATCCCAAATGAAAGGATGCAAGTTTTCAAGGCAATGATGAATCTATAACAGCATCTTTGCATTTGGGACAAAGTTGAACAGGTCCCCTGCCTTTCTGTGTCCTGCCACCATGTTTATAAAGAAGTAGGAGAAATGGAGAATGGGCCCACAGTCTTCTCCAACTTAGCTTCTCCTTTCTTTGCCATCTCCCTTTACTTCTATGATTAAAGCAGAGGCAATTAGGTGGTTCAGGGAAAAGAATACTGAGACAGAATCAGGAAAATCTAAATTCAAATCCTGGCTCAGATATTTACTAGTTGTGTGACCCAAGTCAAGTGTGTGACCCAACTCTCTTCTGCCTCAGTTTCCTCTTCTGTAAAAATGAAGAGGTTAGGCTCTAAGGTACCTTAAAGCTGTAAATACACAATGCTATGATCTTATAATGGTCAGAAGCTCTTTTGTTGGATATATTATGTAGCAAAAGTGCTGAGGATAGGCAAGAAAATAGAGAAAGGGGCAGAGGACTTGGGAGGAAAATAAACAAAGGAAATACTCACAACACTCGAAGCTGCTTCAGTCCTGCAAAGTCATTTTTGTGGATCCGAGTGATGTTGTTGCCATTGAGTTCCCTAAAGGAGCAAAGAAGAAAAGGCATTTAGCGATCAAACTAGAGTAATGAGACAGAATACATGAGCTTCTCTCCAGATCTATAAAGCCCAGCGTATGCCTGCCATCTGTTAAATAGGACACTATTTTCCCCAACTGATATACCTGAAGACACAAGTGTATCACAGTCTTAAGTGGTGTTTTGAGAGTTTTATTTGTATCTCCCTGTCTCTATTTGTCCCCTTCTCCAAATCTTCCTTCAACATAGAGGCCAAAATAGTCAACCTACAGGACAGTTCTGACCACATTACTTACTAGCTCAAAAATTTACATTTCCCTATTGTCCATAAAACACAATTCAGTATCCTTAGCTTAATATTTAAGGTCTTCCACAGTCTGCCTTTGGCTAACTTTCCAACCCTGTTTCACATTCCTCATTTTCATTTTTCTGAGTCCAGTTAAATTGGACTCCTAGCTTTCCCTGAATTTGACATCTCATCCCCTGCCTGGAGTGTCTCTTATACTTAGATGAGGGTCAGACTTCCTCTCCTCCACTCTGCCTCTAAAAGACACTGTCCCACTTTATCCAAGCTCATTTAGTCACAGTAGCATGTAAATAATGGAGTTGAGATTTTTTTATTGGCTCTGACCTTGATGTTTAATAAATGTCTACTGAGTGGACAGATATATTGTAGTAGAAAGTGTTCTTGACTAAGAGTCAGTGTGTGACCTTGGGCAAAAAAAATATATCACTTTTCTGAATTCTAGTTTCCTCATCTGTGAAATAGGGAGGATGATAGTTGTGGTGGTTGTTGTGAAGATCAAATGATATAATGGAATATAAAGTACTTTGAGAACTTTAAAGTTCTATATAAATATAAAATATTATTATCATTATTATTATTATTATGAACTTGTCCTTTCAGATTATTTTAGATCTGGGGCAGTGAGATGGCTCAGTGACATTGGACTTGGAGCCAGGAAGATGCAGCAGATCCAGTCTCAGATAATTATTAATTGTATGACCCTTATTAATTGTATGATACTTATTAATTGTATGAAGCAGCTTCAAGTGTTGTGTTTCCTTTCTTTATTTTCCTTCCAAATCCTCTGCCCCTTTCTCTGTTTCCTTGCCTATCCTCAGCACTTTTGCTACATTTAAAACTGTTTAACTCAATTTCCTCATTTGTAAAATGAGCTGGAAAAGGAAATGGTCTCCCCAAATGAACTCTCAAAGAGAGTTAGCCATGACTGAATAACAAGAAGATAACCTACCTCACACTGATGTAATGAAAATCACATGATGTTGTACTACTCAAATAATGTATGTAGATTGCTTTGCAAAATTTAAGTGCAATAAAAATATCATTTTTAAGGAAGATAGCTGGGATGTGAATTTAGGATCATTAATGACTTATTTGATTTCTCATTGAAACTGATCTCCTTAGGTTATCTATTTTCAGTTGTGTCAGATGAGTGTTTGCTATTTTTGCAGATATTCATCTATTTCTGAAGTTTTAAAATGTATTAGAATAAATCTTAAGTTTATTGCATATAATTATCATATCCCCTTTATATTTCTATATCTGGTAACTGAGTTCTCTTTTTTTAAATTAAAGTTTTAGTTGTTTTTAATCAACTTTCTTGATTATACAAATAAACTATTAGCCTTGTTTCAATTATTTTTTGTTTCCCATTTTATTAATTTCTTCTCTGATTTTAATAATCTTTTCTACTTTTGTTTTGGTGCATTACTTTGCATATTTTCTATGTTCTTTAAATGCAGACCTAATTTGCTAATTCATTCTTTCTCTCTTACCAGCCTAGGGATTCAAAGCGATAAATTTGCCTCCAAGCACTGAACTGGTTGCCTACATTGAAATATGGAGTTATTTCTGGTGTCATTACCTTTGAAAGTAATATGCTATTATTAAGCTCTTTTTAATCAAACCATTAATGAATTGCTTTTTAAGATCTCATAAAGATCTAGGCATTGATCATCTATCACTGTTTACTCCTATTTTTAATATATTAGAGTCTATTAATGCATTTTAAATTTATACCTTTCTAAATTTGCTTATGACTTCATTCTGGCCAAGAACATGAATCATTTTTGTGAATGTTCCATGAATGCTTAAAAAATGGATATTTCTTACTCTATCCATTAAGTTCTCTTGATATATCTATTAAATGCCCATTTCTCAATAAAACATTTCCAATTAAATCTGTGTGCATCTTTTTGTATTTGACATATATCCTGAAGGCAACATGAATAAATGGCATTTTAAACCAATAGCCATGTTAATCACTGAAGACATTTTTAAAAAGTAAAGGTCTTACCCTTAAGGAGTTTACATTTTAATAACATAAGACAATATACTGATATGTGTGAGGTGAGAACAGTACAATAGAAAACAGGCAATGAAAAGCTCAGAGTAGGTGGAATGGGATGCTAAAGCGCTGTCTGGTACCTAGGTCAGCCAGTAGATAAAGTGGGCTAAGTGAGCCAGTTTGCATTAATTCACCATTGGTTTGGGCCCTTGGGCAGGAGTTTCAAATATGAAGAGATTCACTCTTCCAGGACTGAGGCCTGGATTCTGGAAGATCTGAGTATGAAGGTCAGGGCTCAGGTTCAATGTTAGTGGATTCTAGTCCAGGTGAGGAAAAGCACATCAGCTGCTGTACTATGTTTTTGCATCAATCTTTACTCCTTTTTTCTTATTAATGAGGTAGCTCAAAATTCATTTGAATGTAATCCTGCAATTGTCAAATTTGACATACATTATTTTTTGTCTTAGGAATGTAACAGGAGTTAGATAAAGGAATAAAACTTTATTTTGCTATTTCTATTTCTAAAGTAATTTCAATGAAAGAATATTTTTAATTCCTATATTTTTTGCTTTGAACTCCAAATATCTTTAAAATGAGCAGTTAGAGAAGTAGATAGAGTAAAGGTTCTGGGGTCAAGAAGAGCTGAATTCAAAGCCATCCTCAGATACTCACTAGCTGTGTGACCCTGGACAAGACACTTATCCCTGTTTGCCTCAGTTTCCTCTTCTGTAAAATGAGCTGGAGAAGGAAATGGAAAACCACTCTACTATCTTTGCCAAGAAAACCCCAAATGGGGTCACAAAGAGTCTGATATAACTGAAATGAATGAACAAGAACAATCTCTAAAGCGAGGGTTTCTTAACCTGGGGAAATAGATTTCAACGGTCCTTGAACTAGAATATAAAATTTTTTTATTTTTTCACAAACATCTAACTGAAATTTAGCATTTCCTCCAATTATTTAAAAATATTCTGAGAAGAGGTCCATAGGTTTCACAGGACACAAAAGCTCTACTCTAAAAACTACTCTGCATTCTTAACAAAGATGGGAGCATCTCTTGGGGATGGCCACCAATCCCAATTCTTCCCCAGTCATTTACCTAATTTTACTTTGTTCCCTTTGTTTATCTGAAACTTTCTCTTAATTATATACACCTTATTTTCTGTTTATTTCTTTCTCCACCACAGTCAGCTGTATCTTTCCATAAATTTAATCAATATTGTGGTTATTTTTAAGTATCATAATTGTTTGCTGTTCCCAGAACTTGGTTTTCCTGGTACTTCTATAGCTCAGTTCCAAAAAGTTCTTTTGAAATATGTTTTTTCCTCCATGATTTTTTGAGGACCTTTTGATTTTTACATGTCCATCCTTTATTTTTCAATGGAATTTAGGCAGCTAGGTATTTATTTCTGAAATTAAAGTATGTTTAAAAAATTTATATATTATATTCTAACTTCTTTAATCATTTCTGGTTTGTTAGACAATCTTCTGAGACATGGCAATATTTTTGATAGGTTACGTATTTCTCTGAGTGGCTAGAAGAAATTTTTCTTTGTCATTGTAGTTTTGAAATTTGATGATGAGGTGCCTAAGTGAGTTGAATGTTAAATTTCTCTTTCTTCCTGTGAATTCTATTTACATGATATCATTTCTTTTTGAAACTAAAAAATATTAAAATGATAACAACAATGAAAACAACACAATAATATAATTTTTAAGGTTTGCACACATAATAACAATCCTATGAAATTGGGAGTACAGATATTATTTCTTCTTTTTTTACAGAGAAGAAACTGAGGCTCTGAGAGTTAGGTAAGAAGGCTCCAATAGATTAGATGAAATACGTATTTCAGATCTAAAATATCCAGTCTAATTCTGATTAGTGGGTTCCCTTAGATATCTCTGGTGAAAATACTGGTACATTCAGTTGTCCTTTGATTCAGTCATTTCCCAACATCCTAGGAGGCACTCTTATTTGTATTCTAAGATGTCACTTGCAACCTCTTTGGCCTTTAAAAAGTACCCTATTCACCTATAATATTAACAAAAAGTAGTTCAGGCAACAATGAAAACCCCTGGTAAGATCCCTGGAGTTCTACCCTGGCAGATTGGTTTTTGATGGGGTGTGAAAAGCCATAGATGGCCCCACCTCTAGGCCACTGCCCTCATATCAAATGCTCTGAGCACCAGTAACAGCTGCCTCTTCAACCACACTCCTCTGACCCTGGAAACTAAGTGCTGTCAACCTCAGGGGAGAGCCATTAAAGTAGTAGCTCCCCCACAAGAAAGAGACATCTTTAAAGGGCTAATAAAGTCCCTAAGTTTGCAGTTTAAGAGGAAATTATTACCACTTAGGGTGAGAAAATTGCCTCCAATGGGCAATCCCACCTGCCCCTCTCAGCATGATGGCCCATCAAGATCAGGTTTCCAACCTGGAGCCAATCACTTTCACTTGAAATCTCAGCAAAATCTGTCTGAATGAAGCAAAAAAATAAAAAAGTCATTTTTATGAAGCTCCATTTTTCCAACAGGTGGTCCTTCTGATCCCAGAGTCCCAGAATTACCATGGTGATCTTTCAACAGCTGCCTAGGGGAACTATAAGATATGGAGGAGGTCTTCAGGGAATTTCAGGGAGGGTGAAGGACCTGGGGGGGGGAGAAGGATCAAAAACCTAAATAAGATTGGTTTCCCTAGGGTAAAATTTGATCTAAATTTTCCAGTGGGAACCTAGAACCAAACTAATTCCCTTTAGGTCTTAAGGACCATAGATAACAAAGGGTCTGACCCAATTTAGCCCTAACCCTAGGGGACCAAATCAATTTCACCCATGTAAAAAGGCCTATGGGCATATGAGTCCATTCTTGTGAAGATAGTGAATTCAAGACCAGAAATATTCATGCCAAACTCTGGGTACTCAGGTCCAGAACAGCCTTGACTGATGTAGGCTCTACATTACTGCCAACCTATATAAGAGACCTGGTCATAAGTGGCTTATGAAGAGTAGGTTGTCTTTGCTGTTTGTTGCCCTTCATTTTTGAAGATCATGATATCAGGTTAATGATATAACATGAACATAATTTGGATAAAAGTGAGGGCATGTTGTACAAGACACCATTCTCATCACTTCCAGCAATATCGAAACCCAGTGACCTGATGAGTAGGATTAAATTTATATTAGAGTTGACCTTTTTAAAAAAATATTTTATTTATTTGTTTTTCCAAGTACATGCAATGGTAATTTTTATCAATCATTTCTGGCAAGTTTTTGTGTTTTATGTTTTTCTCCCTCCCTTCCCTCCCTACCCCCTTTCCCTGACAGAAAACAATCTGATATAGACTTTACATTTATAACTATGCTAAGCAAATAGGTCCATATAGAGTTGAAATTTTTTAAAAGGCATACCTGCACAATAACCTAAAGCATAAAAATATTCCAGGACAAAATGAGTTTTGATTCAGTTAACCAAGGACCAAGGTATGGAAAAGGAATTTCAGAGATAATCTAGTTCAGAGCCCTCATTTTACAAGAGAGGAATCTGAAAGGAATGACATGGCCAAGTTCAAATTGCTAACAAATGTTGCAGTCAAACTTAGATCTTAAATCCCAAAATTCAGGGCTCTAAACTAACCATATAGTGAAAAGTCAGAGAGAAAATCCAAACCCAGGTAAAATCAGTTGGAAGAGTTAGGAACAATGATTTCTCAAATGTCCTCAGAAGACAACTAATTTGATTATCAACTCTATATGTGAACTCTTGTGATAAATCCCAAAGACCCCCCCCCATGATATCCTCAGGAATGTGAGAATAAAAAAATTTGGAACCTTCAAGTCCTAAACATTCATATTTTACTGAGGAATTTATCAACATCAATTATTAAAATATATCAGGTTGTCATGCTCTCTTTTGGTTATTCCGGGGTCTGAACATTCAAATGGAAATCTACTCCTATGACTGCCTCCATTGGAGATGAGAAAAACCAAAGTAAGGTTAAAGAATTCTTCAAAATTCTTCTACTGCCAGATATTAAATAAATATTCCTACTCTCCTAATGCAAGGACTTGCACAGGATGAGCATTTAGTAAACTTTAATAAATTTAAATATTTAATAAATTTGCTGAATGAATGAAGTGACTAAATGGATAAACGAAGGGCAGGTCTTATATGTCTAACTCCCTTTGAGATATTGGTCCAGCTGGATGAAGGCAGCTGTTTTTCAATAGAGTTATACAGGAAAGAACCAAAGGAAAAGTCTTGTCCAAGAGAATAGTCAGTTGAAGCATGTCCCCCTGGAAATCTCATTCACTCAAATTTCTATCAAAAGGGAAAGGAGAGACAAAAGAGAGAGGCTCACTAGACCAATCTGCGCTAAAACCAATTTGGTTACAAATGGTTTTAGAACAATGGCAGAATTGGGCACATCGTGGTCTTTGTTTGTTTTCTCCCCCAACACTCTGGGCAAGGAATACTCTCCCTAAATGGACACCAGCCAACAAAAGCTTCGTTAGCAGCTGCTGCTGCCATGGTTACTGGCAACCTTACCACTTGCCATCATTTTCAGCATCACCCATGATTCTCATACACAACCTCTGTGTAGTAGCAGTTAGACATTGAATGTGATGGCAAAATTACTGAGAAAGAGAATTGAGTCATTGCAGATGTCCCAAACATATCAAGGAAGCCAGCCTCTTGTAACTGAGGGAATTTTCTGGGATCAGGAGAATCAAGAAGAAAGAAAAGGAGATGATGATAGCAAGAACAGCTACTCTTTAAAAAGTTTCTTAAGCCAGTCCCCAGACTTCAGAAAGAGTCTTTCATGAGCCTCCTGACCCCAGGAGTCAACCTGGGAACCAGAAGGATCTAAATTACAGACTGTCTCTTAAGTAAAAGTGTCTGTCACCATATGGTCCCACTGCAGCTATTAGTGGCATTCACAGCACTTGGAGGTTCGGTGCAGAAGTGATGGAAGACATGAAAGAGATAGGAGGAGGAGGAATAAATGCTTGTTGAATTGTTGAAGAAACTGCTTGGTAACCAAGGAGGGAAGAGGAAGCTTTCCTTCAAGCATCTTTCATTCCCTTCTGGTTTACATCAGTTTTAAGACAATTCTAGAGGCCAACAAGGATAACTTGTTGCCATCTTCCTAAGCTTCAGAATGCAGGGGACAGAATAGAAAAATCCCAAAAGGAGAATCTCTAAGGAAGGATTTTGCAAATATATCTCTCCTCTGAGCTTTACAAGTTCCCTCCAAAATGTGGGTTTGAATGAAACATTGACAGTCACGTGAGTGAAAATGGGTTTGTCTGAGAACTAGGACATCATAAAGCCATTTACATCTCTGAAAGGCCCAGAATGATGTTTGCTGTCTATGTCTCTCCAGCAAACAGAAAGGGGAAAATAAACTGTCACAGAAATAGGACATAATGTTCCCTAGAAACTACACAAGATAAGCAGGGGCTAGACTGTCCATAGACCTTTCAAGTAAAAGATGGCATCCAGGAAATAGCCTTTGATACCAATAAAAAGTTTTCTCTCATTATTTGATAGTATAAGGTAAAGAGAGTTGGATTTGGAGTCAGAGACCTTGAGTTCAAATTCTACTTTCTTCATTCACAAGTTAGAGTAATAGAGTACAGAAGATTCATCATTCTGACTTCAAATCTGGCTTACTTCACTGTGCAACCCTGGGCAAGTCACTTAACCCTGTTTGTCTCGGTTTCCTCGTCTATAAAATGAATTGAGGAAGGAAATGGCAAATCACTCCAGGATCCCTGCCAAGACAATCCCAAATAGGGTCACAAAGACTCAGACACACCTGGAGGAAAAAAAATACTTTGGAAAAAACACTTTATCTCCTTAGGGTTCATCTTCTTCTTCATCTATAAACTGAGAAGGCTAAAGTAGATGACCTATGAGGTCATGTGCAGCTTTAAATCTGTAATCTTATTATTATCATGAGATGAGAAGTCACAGAGTGGCTTAAGAAACTGGCCACTAGTCCAATCACATAGACCAATCAAGACCCAAGAATGAGGGAGAATATCCCAAAATCACAATAGAGAGAGAGATAAGAAGCTGACTGCAGGAATAGAATGACCTACATCTCAGCTGATAAGAAGTCTGTGTAGTATCTGAGCCCTGGACTTGGAGAGTAGAGATTCAAGTTCTGGCTCTTACTGTGTGACCTTAAAAAAGTCACTCACTCTCCAGTCTTCAGTGTCCTCATCTTTAAAAGGAGGGGGCTAGTATTCTGTATCACCTCTAATAATTTCCCAACTGATCTCCCTTTCACCTTTCTCAGCCCCTTTTGCACATAGCTATCAAATTATACATAATTTGTAAAGACTTGCTTTCACCAATATAGGAACTTCCTCTATCAATGGATGGAAGAAAGAAAACAAGAGTTTATTAAGCACTGTGCTAAGTAAACTTGATAAATTTTATCTCAGTTCATCCTTGTAATAACACTGGAAGGTAGCTACTATTATTTTCCCATTTTACAGATGAAGAAACTAAGGGTTAAGTGACTTGCCCAGGGTCACACAGCTAGTTAAATCCTGAAGCATGATTTGAACTACAAATACAACAACACATATTTAATATAGTATAAGGCCCAGAGAGGCTGAACCACACACAATCACACAGTTAGGATAGTGGAATTGAATTCCAGGTTTTTTAATCCAAAATTCAGATTTTTATCTATTATATTACCTCAAATAAGGACATGTGACACAGGTCTGGACTTGAAACCCCCAAAACACATGTGCGTTCATTTCCTTGTGTTTTTTTTTTACTCTTTTTTATGCATATGAGGCAACCAGATGGCACAATAGATTAGAACTCTGGACCTGGAGTCAGTAAGATCAGAGTTCAAAATCTAGCCTCAGACACTAACTGTGTGACCATGGGAAAGTCACTTATCCTCTGTCTGATTCAATTTTCCTTGTCTGTTGTGATGATCAACTGAGATAATATTTGTAAGAATTTTTGTATACTTTAAAATGATATATATATATATAGAAATACTAGTTAATAGTGAAGTTGAAGATCAGGATGAGGATGAAGATGAGGATAAAGATGTTCTATCTCCCTAAATATAATGATCATGATAAAATAAAATGAATTCTGGAATTGGAATCAAGACAGAGCTCTCAGTTCAGATGCTGCCTCTGACATTTACTGGATATAATCATGGGCAAGTAATGTTATCTCTCTGAGACTCAGTTTCCTACTCTGTAAAAAAAAGCATGTCAACACCTATATATAGCCTCCCAGGGTTGCTGGGTCTCAAATGAGGTAATGTATATAAAATGCTTTGTAAAACTTAAGAGTGCTATATAAATTTCAATTATTTATTATGTTATTGTTTTATACCTCTTATGTCTCTCACAACCAATAGAGTAAGCACTCTGAATCTAACAAGGTATTCCATAAATATGTAGCAGTGGTGCCATGTAAAGCCTACCTTTGGAGGCTTATTGAAAGTAATTGTCCTTCATGAATCATAAATCCTTGCCAAACTGGCTTATTGGCCATTCCCCATACATGACATTCCATTTCATTTATCTATCCAAGGTTTGGCACAAGCTATCCCATGTCTGAAAGATTCTCACCTTCACCTTGAAGAAACCTTAGTTTCCTTCAAAGCTCAACTCAAGCACAATGCTTAAAGGAACAATGCCTGGCATTTATTAAACTTGTTGACTTGACTTGTAAATACAACTTCCATTAGATAATCTAATCTAATCTGAGGCTCCTAGTTTCTAGTGACCTTGCTGTAGAAATAACTCAAATTTTCTCTTTCTCTGTCTCTATCTCTCTCTGTCTCAGTTTCTCTGAGTGTCTCTCTCTACCTCTCTATTACTGTCTCTCTCTCTCTCTGTGTCTCTTTATATATTTATCTATATGTATATGTATGTGTGTATACAAATACATATATATGTGTGTGTATATTTGTATTTGCCTATGTATATATTTTATTGCCCTAATAGATCCTTAAGAACAGGGACTTTATTTCTTGGTTCATGCCTCTAGTACATGGTTCAGTGTTTGCTATGCATTGTTGAATGAACAAATAAATGATCATCCCAATTGCAACTACCAGAAAGGAGACAAGGCTCTCTCTCTCTCTCTCCCTCTCTCTCTCCCTCTCTCTCTCTCTCTCTCTCTTAAAAGAGTTCATGCTATGCCATGCTCTCAGTGGCTGCCATACAAGATCTGGTCATCATCTGCTCTGGGTAATAAGTATTTGTATGGCGATAATTACTGCACTTGAGAAGAAAATCCCATTAAGAAAGAGTCCTGCTGAGCTGCTAATACCAGTGTTGAACTGAACTGAACTGGAGGTGGCTGCTCAGCAAATATCCCAGCTGATCCCAATAACAGGAGTTGCTCATGCCCACTCCAACCCATCTCCTCTCCCCAACCTTTAAGTGCAATCACAGAATGTTGCGGTTGGAAGGGACCTTCTGGCCCAGCCTGTACCCTTCCTATGGAATCCCTATGGGCAGTCATCCAGATGGTGACAAAGAACTACTGGAAGGGGCGGCCAGGTGGCACAGTGGATAAAGCACCGGCCTTGGAGTCAGGAGTACCTGAGTTCAAATCCGGTCTCAGACACTTAATAATTACCTAGCTGTGTGGCCTTGGCAAGCCACTTAACCCCATTTGCCGTGCAAAAACCTAAAAAATAAAGAACTACTGGACATCATCTAATCCTCCAAGCTGTCCCTCCTCAGCAAGCACACAAATCAACCCACAAGAATGTAAGGGAAGATGATGTGATGGCAATGTTGACTTCAGAGAATGTGCCATAAGGAAGACCTCCCAATTCTCAGGAGAGGGTAAACCAAACCACAGGAGTGGCAGGAGGCCTACCTAGACAAAAATGGCCAGTGAATTGGATTGCTTTAACTCCACTTCTTTTACAAAGGAGGGGTTGGGCAGTTGGGGGGAAGGTGCTGGGATTAAAAAAGTGACAGCAATGTAAAAAAAAATCAGTAAAATATTCATTTTTAAACAATTAATGTGAAGGGGGGAGCAGAATGGGAATAAAGAATATGGGTCAATCCCCAAAAGCTGCTTCAGGGTACACTGGTATCCTGCCGGGTATTCCTTGTTTCATTTAAGGGGCCAGAGAAATTTACAGTCACCAGGAAGTTGGGAATTCCCAGCAGAGTCAGAACTTCCTGTCACTTTCAAATGACAACCCAGATTAAAGCAAGAACCAGAGGGTGTTGGTAGGGAGGATGGGGGTGGGGAAATACTAAGAGGAGCATTCCTTTAATATTTTGGCATTAAAAGATTCTACCTTCCCAGTAATCTTCCATGACCCTAAAAATGACAAGTGTATTTATAGAATACAAATGCAGTGATAGTCCATATTAAATGAGAAGAATAAAGTTCTTTAATATCCTTGGAAGAAAGTACATAGGATGCTTGTCAGCCTCTATTGCACTGAAATTCAAATCTTCTTCCCAATTCACTGATTCTTGGATCCTGCTCTCCAAACTACATCCCGCCAGGCCTGGACTTAGAGATGAGAGAAGAGGTTCTATTACATAGTAATACCCATCACTGAGGAGAGATAGATTGTCCATATATCAGGTAGCTGCAAAGATGTCCTTCCTGGGTTAGCAAAATCCTGGGAAGTTAAGTCTTACATGGAAAGGTGGATTGAAACTTAAATGTGAAGAGGTTTTCATGGGAGCATTGACCGAAGAGGACAAAAAAAAATTTAAAATTAGCGTTTGTATTGTAATCAAATGGGTTTATAGGCACATGATGGTTTACTAGACAGTGTCAAGGCCTAGCACATGGAAGACACTGTGTGTTTATTTATTTATGATTATTTCCTCATCTGTGAAAAAGGGGAAGAACTACAGGATCTCTAAACTGTCCTTCTAGCAATGAAACCTATGCCAAGCTAGGAGGATCATATTATCTCAGATGGGCAATAGAGAACCACTGATGCTTTGTGAGTAGAGATAATATAGTCAGATGGGGCACAAAGAAAGATGATTTAGGCAGCTGCGTGAAGGCTGGATTAGATAGAAAGTCTAAGTACAGGTAGGGCTATTACAATGGTCTAGGTGAGATGAAATAAGCACCTGGACTATGGTAGGCTATAACAGAAGTAGAAGGGACAGAGAGAGAGAGAGAGAGAGAGAGAGAGAGAGAGAGAGAGAGAGATAGGATAAGCAGGACTGATGATGATGATATTTGTCCTTCATTCTCAAAGAAGACCAGAATATCAGAGAGGTGATGCCATGATGAGCAAGTGAATGGAATTTGAGTGAAGGGGTGCTGTGCTAGGTCACCAGCTTCACTTTCTCCTCCAGAGTCATCTAGGTCATGGCTAGATGAGGATCAGGACAACTGCAGATGCCCTAGATGCAAAGCAAACAGGGTGAAGTGACTAGCTCGAAGTCACACAGCTAGTAAGAGTCAAGTGTCTGGGGATGGATTTGAACTCAGGACCTTCTGACTCCAGGGTGAGCACTCTATGCACTATATCACCTAGTAGTCCTAAAACAGGACAAGAAAACTAATAGGATATGTGGCAGTGAGGGAAAAGGAAATGATCAAAGGTTTTTCACAGTAAAAAACTTCCATGTCAGAAAGATGGCAGTGCTATCAACAGAAACCAAAATAGTTAGGAAGGGGGATCAGTGAGAGGGGAAGATACAATGAAGAGTTCCATTTTAGACATGTAGCATTTGAGGTAGTAGATAGATATCAACTTAAAAATATCAAGCAGGCAGTGGGAAGTATAGAATTGAATCTGGAAGGAAGTTGGTAGGGGGAGGTCAAGGCTGTTTATAAACATCTTTGCACTAAGGTGCAGAATATAAAAAACAAACTTTGGAGTTCAGAAAGGGAGTTAGATAGTGGATAGTGGGCTGAACCTGGAGTCAGAATAACCTGAGTTCAAATATGACCTCAGACACTTACTAGCTGTGTGACTCTGGGCAAATCACATAACCTCTGCCTGCCTCAGTTTTCTGTACAATGGAAAAGAAAATAGCACCTACCTCCCAGGGTTCCTGTGAGGATCAAATGAGACTATTCATAATGCACTTAGCACATTGTAGGTGCTTAATCAAGTTTGCTCATTTCCCCTTTCAAAGAGGATTTCCTTCTCCAAGTTCATTAATATCTCCACCAAGTCAAATCATTGTGGGTAAAAGTGTTAGAAAACATGGGTTTGGAGCAACCTAAATAAGTCTCTGAAATTAAACTGGCAATAAAACATTTGAGTCACAGTCTAGTGAAATGGAAAGAGCATTGGAGAGAGTCAAGTAGGTAAGCATTTATTGACAATGTGCTAAATATGGAGATACAAAGAAAGGTTAAAATTAGTCCCTGCCCTCAAGGAGCTCATGGTCTTGCAAAGAAGACAATACACAAACTACTAAATACATCCAAAGAATATACAGGATGAATTGAAAATACTCAAGAGAGAGGAAGGCACTAGAATTAATGAATGAGAAAGGCTGCTAAAGAAGTCAGGGAAGTGAGGAGTCAAAAAGAAAGGCAAAAGTCATAAGGAGCTCTCATTCTAATAGAAGAGATAACATGCCAACAACTATGTACACAAAAAATATACAGATGATCTATACACTGGAGGTAATGTCAAGGAAAAGCTAGCACTGGAAGAAGGAAAAGAGGACTGGAAAAAGAATCTTGCAGACAATAGGACATAAACTGAACTGTGCAGGAAGCTAGTTCATAAATTTTGCACTCCAGATAGTTCAACCCTAAATGTACATGAAAATATATCATACTTCAGTACTTTGAAAGATCCATGACCTCCATGAAGTAGTTTCTTCCTCTATCAGTGCAGTGCTGATAACAACCTAGTCTTGGGGAGATTCCAAAGGATTTTCCAAGAACAAGGGAAGAGACAGAAGTCTGTAAACAAGAGACTGGTAAGTTCACTGAGACTTTCTTGCCTTTCTCTTTGATTTTGGGTCCCCTAAATCATCAATATCAATCTGTGAGGGGTCCCTAGGAACAATGATTTATGACTAAATACTTGAATACACAAGGTATCCCCAAAGTCTTAAAGCAATTTTAAACTTTAACTACATTAAGACTTTTGTATTTTTAAAGGGCTAGTAGGAGAAAATTAGACAAGCCAACAATGCTTCATTTCATGCTGTTTTAAAATTACAAAAATTAAGTTGGGCGGGGGAAAACGAAGTGGGCAAATAGAAGAGCACAGCCTCTCCCAGAAGTTCACTTTTTTTTACAGAGTTAGGAACTGTTGAATTGGAGAATGCTATGGATATATTCTACTTACACTGTATCAAAACTTCTAGTAAAGTATCTCTGTCTTCTTGCAGAGAGGGACTAGAGATGGGCTAGAAGACTGTAAAATTAGATAATTCTTAATTGGTTGGATGGCCTGAACTCAAAGAACTGTTAGCTGTCAATATGGCAAGACATCTCTAATAGAATACCCAAGGGATCTGTGGTTGGTCCTGTGCAAAACACTTTTTTACAAAGGACTCGGATAAAGGCATAAATAACAGTCTCATCAAATTTGTAGATGACACAATCTGAGGGGAATGGCTAACAGTGGACGACAGAGACAGGATCCAAAAAGATTTTCACAGGCTAGAACATCGGACTGAATTTAAGAAGATGAAATTCAATAAGGATAAATATAAAGTTTTACACTTGGATATAAAAAAATCAAATTCACAAGCACAATATGGGAAAAAGAAGTTTGACTAAAAAAGATGTAGGGGTTTAGTGGATTATAAACTCAATAAGAATCAGTAGTTTAAAACACAAACCAATGCAATCTCAGGCTTCATTAAAAGAGATAGTATCTTTCAAGTACAAGGAGGATATCTAAGCTGCCCTCATTAGATCTCATCTAGAGAATTCTGTTCAGTTCTGAGTGCAACAATTTAAGAGAGATATTAATAATCTGGAGAGTATCCAGAGTGGAGCCAACAAGAATAGTTGAAAGGTTACAGGGGAGGGGAAGATATGATGGCTATATTCAAGTATTTAAAGGACTATCATGTGAAAGAGAGAGAGTCAATTTGTTCTGTTTATCCATAGGAAGACAAGGAGCAAAGGAAAGAGATAGGACCATTGAGTAGAACTTGCACTCTGAAGTCAGGAGTACCTGAGTTCCAATCCAGCCTCAGACACTTAATAATTGCCTGTGTGACCTTGGGCAAGCCATGTAATCCCATTGCTTTAAATAAAAAAAAATTTTAATTTTTGAAAAAATTTTCAAAATAAAAAAAGAATTTTCAAAAGGGCAAATATAGGTTTGATGTCAAAATTATCCTAACAATTAGAGCTATCCCACAAGCAGAACAGGCTAAGGGAGTGATGATTGCCTTCTCCTTCTTGGAGGCCATCAAGCAGAGACTAGATGACCATTTGTGTTACATGTTATAGTTGGGATTCCTGTCGGGTACTATTGGGCTAGATGACCACTGAGGTCCCTTCTAACTTTCAAAAACTTGAATTCTGTTTTCTCTGAAAAAGAGATTTGACTTGATCTGCTTGTCTGCAGAAGGCAGACCTAGAAACAATGAGTAGTAATGATACAGATTTGGGTTAGATATAAGAAAGAACATCCTTAATAATTAGAAGTACCCCCAAATTTTGATGTTCGGTCTAGGGAAGTGATAGATTTCCCTTCCCCGGAGTTCTTTTAGCAAAAGTCAGATGACTATTTGTTAGGTTATTTGGTGGAAGTCATTCTTTTTCAGATTTCGTTTGGGAAAGGGAACCTCTTAGTCTCCTTCCAGCTACAACATTTTATGTTTCTGTAATATGCATAAACAGAAGCATCTAAAGGACCTCGTTATGTATAATCCTTTCTCCATTCTTGCCTCACAGAAGACATCCTCAATGATATTAACAAGTACCATTGGTGAGCAAATATCTGGCTGTTTTATTCCTTGTTTTCCATTAATAATCAGAGGGTCATTGAACGATTGTCTCTTGGGAAAATATGCTCAGTTCTGAAGGAATTTGAAGTGACACAGTCATGCCTTGGTCTTCGTGATGACAGCAGCTTGCTAGCTATGATTGATGGAGGGCTCTTGGGTTTGTTTGCACAATGCTTTACATATGGCACCTCATTTGATTCTCACAACAACCCTGGGAGGTGAGTGCTGTTATAATCCTCATTTTAAAGATAAAGAAACTGAAGCAGACAAAGATTAAATTGCTTATGCTGGGGTCACATAATGAGTAAGAAACCCAGGCATTTTTAAACTCAAGTCTTCTTGACTCTTGAATCTAGCAATCCATCAACTATGCCAAGCAGCTTCTAAATAATTTGTTGTTGCTCGCTCACTTGTTTCAGTCATGTACAATTCTTTGTGACCCCATTTGGGGTTTTCATCACAAAGATATTGGAGCAGTTTCCCATTTCCCTCTGTAGCTCATTTTACAGATGAGGAAACTGTGGCAAATAGGGTTAAGTGACTTGCCCAAGAGCTAGGAAGTATCTGAAAACAGTTCTATCCACTAGCTTCCCTCAATATAAGAATAGCTAGCATTTATATATCCCGTTAAGGTTTTGCTATAAAAATGAAGCTGCAACAGAGGGCTGGTGAAGGAGCCAGAAAGAACTGTTCACTGAGTGGATTTTGAAGGAAAAAAAAACAACTTCTGTTCTCACTTTCTTCTTCCTCTTTCCTGAACAAGCAGTATGAAATGCTTACTGGGATTTCCTGTGACAGGGGTAGAGACATGGAAGAGTCTCTCTTCCCTATCACCACCAATTCCTAGCAGTTATGGCATCAGTTCACACATGGCTGAAAATAAATGTGCTGTCAAGGTAAATCTGAGCCTGGGTCTCAAAGTCCTACTGCCTCTTCTGTTTTGTGTTTCTTTGCCTGAATGGAGGAAACTAAACATTGATCATGAAAGGAATGTGTCCTGTAAGGGAAGCAATCTTTTGAGACCAAGAACTCAGGAGTTCCTGGTTCCTCTGAACAGTTACAGCCGCTCAGTTGGAGAAGCTTAAAGAGTTTTCTGTCGGGGCGGCTAGGTGGCACAGTGGATAGAGCGCTGGCCCTGGAGTCAGGAGTACCTGAGTTCAAATCCAGCCTTAGACACTTAGTAATTACCTAGCTGTGTGGTCTTGTGCAAGCCACTTAAACCCATTGCCTAGCAAAAACCTAAAAGAGAGAGAGAGAGAGAGACAGAGACAGAGAGACAGAGAGAGAGAGAGAGAGAGACAGAGAGACAGAGAGAGACAGAGAGAGAGAGAGAGAGAGACAGAGACAGAGAGACAGAGAGAGAGAGAGAGAGAGAATCCATCTTGGAGAAGAGAACTACTAGCAGAAGGTTGAGCCCATGTCGTGTCCTAGCTGATCAAAACCCATAAAACTTGAGGAGT
The DNA here is from genome assembly GCF_037893015.1 of Macrotis lagotis. NCBI lineage: Eukaryota > Metazoa > Chordata > Mammalia > Peramelemorphia > Peramelidae > Macrotis > Macrotis lagotis. The sequence goes on along the minus strand of NC_133661.1, from coordinate 77,992,474 downwards.
TGCTCAAAAAGTATAAATTCAAATGAAAGGTGAAATGCCAACACAACAGTTCCATTAAATTTTCCATGTTGTACTGTTTTAAGTATCTTGTCTCCTATTAGAGTATAATAAGAGTATATATTTTATTATATCATTTTTGTCTATTATTATGTGAGTTCTATGCTTTAAACCCTTCTTTTATGTGGAGGAAAGAAATAACTGTCCTATACCTGACCTACATTGTACCCTGGGTACCTTTATGATTCTCCCAAAGGTACAAGAGAATCCAAAATTGGTAGTTCCTCTATAAGTGATGATGAAAATAAAGTTATAAAAAATGACAAATCTGTTCCATTTTACATCTGTTTGCTATCCTTCTGCCACTTTCATCATCCATGAAATGAATATGGCTCATTTGGATCTCATTCCAATCTTTCAGATACTTATTTTTGCTAACACTGCTTTTTTGCTGTTATAGAAGGCACTACAACTGGTTATCTGCCATCCTTCCTGGAAGTGTCTTTACAAATGATTTTTTTATCCTAAACCATTACTGCCCTTGCCTGTCACCTTTATCTACCTTCAAGGAGATTAAGTGTTTGCTGGTTAAAGGGGATTCTGAGTTCTTTTGCCCTCCTTAGTGTGGCAACTGTTTTATATCAGTGAAAATTTTGCAAGAAATTGTGATAGTCAAGGTCAATATCTTTTGTTTTCTCCTCCCATTTTCCACTATTAAGCATCAGTGATTCAACTAAATAGATAAGGTTATAACTATTGCTGCTATTTAAGGTGTCACCTATTCATCTTTGGCCTTTCTTCTAAAGTGATGTTCATTTTGACCTCTGTACTAACTAGCCAATGAACTAACACCAGATGGCTGATTCTGATTACTTCCATATTAATAACCAGTTGTTTCCTTTATTTTAAGATATAGTCTTTTCATGTTTAATAAAATTTCACATTTTTATAAAAATAGATTTTATAATAAATATCTATATTTGATCAAATCAGGATAGTAATTTTTTTAAAAAATCAGGCCAGAGTAGTTTCCTCTGAATCCTGGCCCAACAAATAAGAAAATGCTTTCTGGGAGGCCTGACCCCTGTCCTTAGCTCTTTATTTTAATTGTTCCATTACAGTAAATTATTTAGCATTCTCTCTCCCCCTCCCAGCTCAGCCCCTATAGCTGCTCCAGCTAAACTGCATTTCCTTAGCAGCTGTGGTGGCCTCTGGTGAGCTTTCTGTAGAAGCCTCTGCTGGAATCCAGGGATGATTCCACATCATTTGAGGGAGACGAGACTAACCAGTGTTATGGAATATGGGATCATAAAGTTGCTTGGCCACACAGGCTGCCATAGAAACTACCCAGAGGACAAAAGAGAAATGCACAGCTGCAGACTATAAAAATTTCACAGCCTCAGAAGAAGCTGCTGTTTCAGTCACTGATAGTGCTCGACACCCATATTGATTAGAGAGACAAATTTACCACTGTTATTTTAAGTCCACGTGTGCACTCTTTCCTGGCTCTGTCAAATTTCTTGTATTTTAAATTCTTTTTTTTTTCTTTACCAAGTAGCTCTTTCTTGGTCTATTTAAAAGAAATATTTTAATTCTTTCCACTATTTCTCTCAAGGCCAAACCAGCAAATATTAGGAATAATCCCCAATTCTAATATCTCTAAGATTGCAAAGAACTTTCATGACAAAAATTCCTGTGATATAGACTCAATAAGAACATTTATTCACATTTTACAAATAGGGAAACTGAGGCTCAGAGAGCTCGAATGACTTACACAAGACCACACAACTAGTATCAGAACCATGATCAAAATGTAGTTCTCTCCTGACACCACCAGAGCCAGTTCTCTCCTGACCTCTCCTCTTTCCTCCAGAATAATTTACTCCTGGGTAAAATCCAGTCCTCTTTGTCACTCAGTCTACCCTAACTCCACTAGTCTAACACATATGATTCCATCTCACTTTATATTCTATAAAGTTAAATAGCTTAAGAGAATTAAAATAGAAATTACCAGGGTTGGAGGGAAAGAACCAATACTAAAAATGAATGATCAAATCTTTTCAACCAAAAAAAAATTATTAAAGGAAAAGGAGATTATTCAGGATGGGGAGCATTATGGAAGAACTAAAAATTCACTACCAAGGAATGCAGAGCTAACCACTGTTTCAAATAAGCAAATAGAGATGGGAATAGAGAGGAGGGAAGTGAGGAAAGGAGCCTATGAACTCAAGAATTCAAAAAGTCACTGTACAAATGTCTGTCCATTGGGCTACTTCAAGAGAAACAACTCTGATCCAAGCAACTATTCAGTTCTGCTCTAAAGCCTGACTCTATCCTGATAGACCTGAAGAGGGAATAAATCACACTTATGAATGCCATCAAGGATTCCATCCCTTCCCTATGATTCAGAATCAGAATCAGAATCCCCATCTAACCTTCCTGCCCCCTCTTTGACCACAAACAGCTAATGTTCTTCAAAGGACCTAACTGGGCAAACTTACAGAATTGGACAGTAGGAGGTTCTAGGGGAAAATATCTGGTTCCTAACTGTTGACCCTAGTACATAAAGTTTCATAGGGGAAAATGATCCCCTTTAGGGTCAGATTTCTGTCTCTGACCTGCTGGGAGCAATGAAAATGTGTGGAAAAGTTATCAAAATACTGGCTCTTTGATTGAGAGCCACTGGATTTGCACAGGAGTGTGGGAAGAAAAAGCAGACTGGCTTCAAAGGAGGCAGCACAGCCCCCTACAAATTCCCATTCCAAAATCTATTGGTGCAATAACCTCTCTGCTAGTACAAAGACTCTGTGTGTGTCCAAAAATCCATCACACACACATGCATGTATCCTGTAGATGCAAAACAAGATGGGTTATCGGTCTGGAGCAGGAGACACTGCACATTTGCATATACTGAGCCTGGATAAGACTTTAAGCACATTTCTAAGCTCTGTAAATATACTCATGCTTCCCATCTATATATATTCTGACCCCCAGTCGTGCTCTGGAACTATGAAAGACATATGTGGTCTCTTCAAAAATTCAAGGATGGGGGTAGGGTGAGAGCAGTGAGTAGAAATGTTCTTACTTAAAATGCCTAATCTCTCTTTAACCTTATTAAAGAGAGCTCCTTGCCCCACAGCAGGAAGAGGAGCACAAGAGTATTGTCACCAGCCCTGTTCTTGGGCCAGTAGTTCCCAGGTTTCCCTCCCCCATCCCTCTGCCAGGCTTAGCCACATCCCCTCTGATGAACAGATCAGTCACAACCCAAGCTCCCAATATCAAAGATGTCCCAAGGCTATGCTGGGACACGTTTCATTCCATTGTTTGTCTTGGACTGGAGATGAAGAGGGGTAACAAGGAAAACTAATGGGTGATACCTGCCAAGGGAGGGAGACTGCACCAGGACAAACAATAGGGAAAAAGAGCCAGGAAAAGCCTCAACTAAGCACCCAAGATACCCCAGCAGCAGCCCAACTGCCTCCATGCCTGCAAAGGTCAAATTTATACACAGCCACACACACACATCCACCCCTGTTCCAAGCCCATTCCCCCAAATGACTCAAATATATGACTCCCTCCATTCCAAGGGGGTGCCATAAGGATGACCTCATAAGAGATGATGGAGCACCCCGAAAACAGACTTGGTATATCAATTCAAAACAGAAGAGTAAGAAAGGGGCAAGCAGGACGAGGGGGTGCAGGTGTGAGTGAGGACAGGGGACGCAGGGAGCCTCCAACCCTAGGGAGGGCTATTTGAATCATCCAGAAGAGGAAAGCAGCTGTGGTCCTTGCTCGGGAAATAACCTTAGCTCCATTGACCAATCCAATGGCTGTCTACCTAGGGCTCCAAACTGTGCCGCCGCCCCCCCCCCCCACACTCCCGGACCATGGAATTAAAATCTAGGCTGGGAGGCAATTCCGGGGCCGGTGTAGGGGCTGCTGCCTGCTCCCCACTGGGGATAAGCATAAGGGAAAAGGGACCCATACTCACAATCTCTCAGCGTTCCGCGGGATGTTTTTGGGGACCGCTCTGAGCCCCAAGCCGTGACAGTCTACGGTGGTCCCTGTGCAGGTGCAGAGGGCAGGGCAGCCGCGGGCACCCAGCTGGCACAGGGCATTCCACACCAAGAGCCAGACCTCCGGCCGGAGCCAAGCAGAGGGGCCACCCCTGCATTTCAGAGCCATGGTACCCACAGACAGTCCTGCTTCAGAGCCAGAAGACTGGATCCTTTGACCATTACAGTCCTAAGCTTGGCTGCAGGCACCACACGGGCTTGTGTGTGATCTCAGGTAAAACCAGGGCGGGCGGAGGGGGCAAGGGAACGGGGGGAGAGGAGGAGGGAAAGCTTCTTTCTTCTGATGCTTGAGAAGTGGCTTTCTGGATTCCAGGAGCTATTGCACTGGCTCTCTGGATGGATGGAGTTCTCCTCTAGAGTGAGCTTATCTCCCTCTCCTGTTTCTCTCCCTCTCTCCCTCCCGCCCTCCCTCCGTGTGTGTGTGTGTGTGTGTGTGTGTGTGTGTGTGTGTGTGTGTGTGTGTGTCCCTCCCTCCCTGATTGCTGCGAAGAGGAAAATGGGAAAGCGGCGAGCACACACACACTCACACACACACGCAGACACTCACACTCACACCCTCTCGCGCGCGCACACACACTCACACCCAGTAGTCATCCATCAATCTAAAGGCACCCAATATCAGCCCTGACTCCTCCTCCCCGGCCCCGGCCCGGCCCCGGCCCCGGCCCCGGCCCCGGCCCCGGCCCCGGCCCCGGCCCCGGCCCCCCGGCCCCGGCCCCGGCCCCGGCCCCGGCCGCCACAAGCTTCAGGCGCCCCTCAGCGCCCGTGGAGCCGCGGCCAGTTTGGAAGGTGTAACCCGGGCGCACCGCAAGGGGAGGGGGTGCGGGCTGGGGGGCGGGGGCGCTGCGGCGCCAAGGGGAAGAAGTCGTGGCGAGGCTGGGCGCCGGAGAAGCCCCACACACGCACGGAAAGCCCCACTCACAGGCGTGCCCGAGGGCGCACACACCTCCCCCATACCCGCATGGAAGTCCACACACATGTGGCCACGCACACTCACACACGGAGGCCCTCGAGGCGGACGCTCCGAGGCTGCCTTCGCCGCTGCCCCCCGGCTCCCTGAGCGGAGTGCCCACCCTGGGCGCCTCCTGCCAGTCTAGGTCAGGGCAACGTGCCCGCGGGCCCCGGGGTTCTGCGGGAGGGGCGGGGGCAGCTTGTACAGGTGAGGCCGGGGCACCCCAGAACCCCCCCCCCGGCCTCAAGCGTCTGAAAACCGGGGCGATGTTTAAAGGGCAAAGCTGGGGAAGCGGCGGGGGCTCCCTCAAACACCTGCCTCTCGAGGGGCCCGAGGCGGCACAGGCCGGAAGTTTGCAGACCACCAACCGCAAGTTTCCCTCCGCGCCTTTCCCTGCCCAAACCTCCCCCCCACCTTCTCCAGGCCCCTTACTCGAGGCAGTGAGGCTGCTATTGATGATGCTCGCTTCCCTGGGCCAGGAAGAGAGCCTGGTTACTGGTGGCTTCCGATGACTGCCGGAGAGGCAGAGCCTTAGGGGGGATGCGGGAAGGAGGAGGGGGGCATCCCTACCCCCTGCCTGCAGAAAGCATCGGGGAAAACCCAAGGGCATCCCTGAAGGAGGAAAGCAATCCGAGATCATGGATCTGGAGCTGATAAAGATCTCGGAGGCCACCCAGCCCCCCCATAGTTAACAGACGAGAAGGGCTCGGGAAGCTGCCCGGGGTCACACGGGCCTTATGAGCAGCAGCCCTCGGCTGAAACCCAGATCTCCCAATTCCAAGTGCACTCGGTGTGCAGTGGGGACAACACTGCGCTTGGACTTCAGAAATCTCTGTGCCACTTGCCAGGAGGTTGCCTGATTAATCACGACCCTTTGGCTTGCCTCAGTTTCTTTCTCTATGAAATCGGAGGGACTGGATTAGATCTCTAAGATCCCTTCTAGCCCTAACATAGTTTTCCCATGACTGTGAAAACACAGATCACGTTAACAAAGGACAACCTGAAGGGTGAGTCCTAATAAAGAGACCTAAAAAGGGGGAGTTCTGCTGTTTTGCTATGTAATTGGGGGTCAAGAAGCAAGAAGGAAAGGAACTCTCTTCTATAGAAGAACTCCAGGGTTTGGCTTTGGTTGGTTTGAATCGGGTTGGGTTTTAATATTAGCAAGTGAATTACCTCCTCATCCACTTTGGGGAAGTTGTCCCTCCAAGTCTCTACCCAGCTTCCAGTTCTCAGTCCCAACACAGCATAGGTTACGGCAGACTGACATTCCCATACCTACTCCTTTACATATTTAGGGGCTACTTTTAAAAATATATATATTTTTTAATTAGTTGTAGAACTGTCTTAGAATTAACCTTTGGAAAGTCACTGTTCGGACTGCATCTTTTGGTAGAACCAGTCTCATTCCTTAAGGATATTTCCATCAGTCTTCCCCACACAACACAAAATACTATTGGAATTTCTGTCATGATGGCACATTGTACATGTTATTAGAAGACATGCAGTAATACAGTCAGAGGCAAAGCTGAATGATATAAAAAGATCTCAGTTACCTTTCCACTTTTTCTTGCCTAAATCCCTTTGGGACAAATGGATAAAAAGATTGCTGCTTCCAAGAAGCAAACTGATTATTACTCCAGAAAAATGACCACTGGTGTCTGAAAAGAGCAGAGAGAGGAAGTTTTGGTGGCTACTATTTTTATACTACATGGATAATGCTTTTAGAAAAGGTTTAGGAGAATCGATTACAGAATCATAGAATTTCAAAATTGAAAGAGATATTGGGGACGTCTAATCCAAACTGAAAAAGAATCCTCTCTTTAGCAAATGGACAAAAAGTCAGTGGGGCTTTGCTTGAAGACCTCAAATGGGAGATGGGGCTAACCTCCTCCTTTTGGGACAACCTATTTCTCTTGTGGACAGCTCTGATCTTTAGGAAGTTTTGTACTGTTTGATTTTTTTTTCTCGACAGCAAACCCAAATTTGCTGCCTTATGACTTATCCACAGTTCTTGGTTTTGCCTTTTGAGGCAAAAAATAAACAAGACTAAAATTACTCACATGATAGTCCCGCAAATATTTCTAGATAGCTAGCTACCATGTCCCTCCCCCACCCCAGAGTTCTCTTCCAGGCTAAGTATCCCCAGTCCCTTCAAGAGGTAAACACACGGTGTGATCTCCAGGCTCTTCATAATGCTGGTTGGCCTTTCCTAGCCTCTCTTCAAAAGTGAACAGAGCAAATGGACTTTGTAAAACTGCCAATGGGCATTTTAGCAGTCTCAGGACACCAGCCTGCACTGGGAATGGGGCCCACAATACTTGCCTTACTTTGTAGACCTTAGGACCAAAAGTAGTATATGCTCCTTTGGATGCATTTCTCAATGTATATGAATAAATACAAATGGACCAAAGTCATCTCAACAGAGTCATAACTAGTACTTGGGATCAAGTAGCTAGCTAGCTTGGCAAGAGGGACTGATGAGAAAGGGGAGAATAGATGGGTGAGGTCAGTGATAGATTTCCCTGCTCCTCAAAAGGTCCTGTTAGGACCCTCCATATGATCAGCTCTGGGACAAAGCCGTCTTACTTATGACTATGAAGATTACTCTTTAAGGCTCAGGGCCTTGATTTTTGGAATAAAGGGGGAAAAAGACACTGTGTGATAAGGCATAAAAGAGAATATGCTGTGATACCATCGAAGCACTTTCTGTGGAAGCTAGAGACCTATAAGTAAGAGCAGAAAGAGTATCTCATTTTCTAAGAGAATCAAAAAGGAGAGCACTTAAAACTTCTGATGGCTAGAATTAAAAAGTAAACTAATAAGAAAGTGTTTTTCTTATCAATTTCCTTCTCTTGTAGTATCTGACCTACCAAGGATCCCAAATTCTAATCCTGTCTGAACTAGCCACAGCTCCTGTTCCCTAATGGAGAATGAGATGTCTCCTGACCTAAGTTTGCAAGATGTCCAATATAGAAAAATTTGTCCCTCATTTTCATGATAAAGTCCCTTTTGTATTGTATAGTGGCAGATCATGAATATAAACTCATACCTGAACCTAAAATGCCCACTTCCTGTCCAAGTACCCAATATATTCTGTAATTCTCCATAATGAGGGAAATAGGATACAAAAAAACTGCCCTGACCTCAACTTTGCCCCAATATCAATTCCTATCCATATACCATTGCTATTTAGAACTGAAAAGGACCTTCAAGATCATTTAGTCCAAGTCATTTATTTTACAGACAAGAAAACTGGGGCCTCAAAAGACCCAGCCTCACATAGAGCCAAACCTGTCTCTCCAAACTTCCAGACCACATTGTTATTTCTGTGACACTAAGTTGCCTCAAATGTTAAATACTTTAACCCTGCCCCATGGGGAACAAATTGTATCTGATGCCTCAGAGGGAAGTTTTCCACAGTAGCAGCTAACCCTTGACAATGTGGCTAACTGCTAAAAAGCTCATGCCCTTATTCTATTTAGCAGGAAGATTCCAGGAGGCGAGGCAATAATAAAAAAGATATTTAAGAGATTTGGGATGCAAAATTATGCTTGGGACTTCAGTTTTTTTCAATTGTTCCTCCTGCCTTGACCCCCAGAAGGGCACTTAGAATTAGGGTCCCGTGTGGGAAATGTTGGAGTGTTGATTGGCCAAACCAATTCCCCTGGGGGACCGAGTGCTGCCACTGAGGCTTAAGGAAAGAAAAGGGGGGTCTGAAAGAGGGAGAGAAGATGGGGAGCGGGGAGGAAATGTAGAGGAGAAGAAAGAATCGGCTACACAATATAATCCTGCCACTGGCTCAATACCTAAATGCAGCTAAACCTGCCAGCAATGACTTCTGGAATAGCTTCCTGTCACTCATCTTCCTGGCCCTTCACAGCTGCTAAACTAGAAGTAAATCATGTGGGAAGAAGAGAGCAGAGATAACGTTGAAAGAACACAATTTGCCAATCCAAGGACCCGGTTCAGAATCCCCGCTTTGCCACTCATTATCCAGGTGACCAATGGCAAGCCCTTTACCTCTGGAACCTCAGTTTCTTCTGTAAAAGGAAGGGTTTGGACAGAATCATTTCTAGGGGACCTTTCCGCTTCAAATACTATTATACTCTATCAGAGACCCTTCAGTTCCCAGAGTTCAAAGGGTGTGGAGTTCAGAGGACAAATGACAAATGACACCTCCAAGTTGTAGGGGGTCATCCAGTCATGCTCAGTAGTTATTCCTCTCCTTGGCTATTTGTTTCCCAGTTCTCATAGACCCAAGGACCTGGCCCAAGTCCCCATTTTGGGAGGCAGCCTTCAGTGAATGCTTCCAGCTCATTAGTGTTCATAGCACATGCACTCATTAAATAACAGCTCCAACCCTCCCCACTGCCACCAGCCCCCTCCCCTTGCTTTTTCAATTTCCTTTCCCCCCTTCCTCTCTTTGGTCTCCCCCTACATTACTTACCACCTGCTCCCTCTGCTTAGGGAGGGGGAAGGGGGGGAAGGAGACAGGCATGGCAGCCTGTCTCCCCTTGACTGCCCCTCTCTTCATACTCTTTCTAGGAGGACAACTCACACCATTCCCACAGGTCACCCTTAGGTCACCCCCATAGAAAATCATTTTGAATCAAGCCCCCCTCGACTCCAACCCAGGGTAGGAATCTCCTCCCTCCTCCAGCTAATCATAAGAGTAGGAAAAAGTGCCTGAGTTAAAAGAAAGCACCCCAAGTTCTTTCTTCTTTGGACATGTTTCTCTTCCAAAGCTAATCCCTAGTTTCCTTTAAAATTCAGCTCCAGTACCCCTTCTACAGGAGGTCTTTCCTAGTGGTCCCAGTGGCTAGTACTTTCCCCTCAAAATTACTGAATAGACCTTTATGTTTTCTCCCCCAGGTAGATTATTGGATTCTGGAGGGAAGGGACTGTGTTTCCACTTTTGATAAGTGGTGGGAGATGCTTAGATACTTTAGGAAAGATGGATCTGGTTGTTCATAATTCTGCACAATCCTCTCACTCCCTTCTGTAATCACAGGCAGAATTCTCACAAAGGCTGAACAAAAGAGGCCATTGGGGTTCACAAACAAGGGAGGCTTCCTTGCAGAGACAGAACATTCCTCCTATCTTCCTTAAACTGACCTAAGGTTTACCCCTTTTGTAGATCTGTTCTCCTTCATTACCTCTTCTAGTATCAGCTGGAATTTTTCATCAAAGGTATTGATCATAGAAGCAGAGAACAATGAACCTGACACCTGGGTGAGCAACAGAGCTGGCAGAGGTTTGAAGTGCAACAAAAGACTGGAGGCTGGTTATAAAAACTCCATCTTATCATCCCATAGAGTAAAAATATGAACCCGACAGAGCTGCATGGTACCTGAGAGAGATTCTAGCCCAGGTTCCTCTTTTGCAGAAGAGGAAACTGAGAACTGGATGGGACATGAGATGTTATAGGATCAAAGGTTGAATAGAACTGAGAGATATTCTGATCCAAATCCTTCATTTTACAAAAGAAGAAACTGAAAGTCTGGAGAAGCAATGAGGTCACTCTCCTTTACATAATGTTTTAAGGCTTGACTCATATTGTATATAACACTTTGATGTTTGTAACAATCCTATAAGGCAGATAGTACAAATACCACTGCCATTTTATAGAAGTGGAAAATGAGGTTCAGAGGGGTGAACCCTCTGTAGTACTAATCAGTACTAGAGCCAAGCCCAAGTCCACCATCTTTAAATCCAGTGTTTTTTCTACCATATATGTAGGGTATGCAGTGCAGTGGGTAGAGCACTGGCCCTGAAGTCAGAAAAATCTGATTTCTAATCAGGTCTCCAGGACAGCTAGGTTGCGTAATGGATAAAGCACCACTCCTGGAGTCAGGAGAACCTGAGTTCAAATGTAACCTCAGACATTGAATAATTGACTAGCTATGTGACCTTAGGCAAGTCACTTAACCCCATTGTCTTAAATAAATAAAATTTTACAAAAAGAAAGAAACTCAGATCAGGTCTCAGACACTAGTTATGTGACAGGCTAGTCACTTAACCCTGACTGCTTCACAATTGACCGAGTTCATATCTGGCCACTGGACCCAGATGACTCTGGAGGAGAGTGAGGCTGGTGCCACATCCCTCACTTACATATATGTCGTGACATCCCCTCTCTGATATTATGGTGTCTTCTTCGTGAAAAGACAAACATCATCATCTATCAGCCTTGCCTGGCTCTCCAGATGACCTGCCTCAACCCTTTGATTTACAAAGGAGGGAGCTGAGGTCCAGGAGGGGAAATAATGTGACGCAGTTAGTGAGTGGCAGAACTAATAGCCAGGCCTCTTTGTACACTGAACAGGCAGAATAGTTTAATAGTAAAAAACGACAACAAAATAAACCAGTGTACTAAGAACTAGGTTTAGTTGTTTGCTATCTGTGCACCCTTAAGCAAATCACTTAATCTCTTCAAATCAGAGTTTTCCTGTCTCGAAAATGGGAGCAATAATATTTACACTACCTAGATCAGAAGGTGGTTTCCTGGAAGGCAATTTGTAAACCATCAAGTGCTACAGAAATGTAAGCAATTAGGAACCAAGTATATCTTGATTTTAATCTGATCCTTAGAGCCCCTCATGGTTCTCAGACTAGAGGATCAAATAACTTGTTTCCTTTCATCTCACAGCCCCTCTGTAGAAGGCAGTCTCCTGGTTTCCCCAAGCTTCTAGTTTCTCCTGTGATTTATTCCTTTCGACTCAGAATCAGCCAGATCTGAGGCCCACAGAGGGAGCAGGGCTGAACAATTCCTCAGGTGCCATTGAATAACCTAAAACACAGGTCAGCGAAGGGAGGGGAAAAGGAAAAAAGAGAGGAGATGAGAAAGGGGAGGTATAGGAAGGCAAAAAATATATAAGGAGACCAGAGAGGGAAAGAAGGAATGAGGAAAATAAAGTGAGAGGGGAGTGAGGCAGATTATGCAGACGTGTAATCACTCAGATGATACACATATATTAAGCACCTACTGTGTGCCACTCATTATGGTAAGTAAGCACCTGAAGAATGCCAAGAGCCTTTGTGTCAGATGCGTCTTGGTGACCCCCCCAAGCCCTAGCTCCTTTGATCCAGATGTAGAGATTTTAACTTCATTTCCTGAGCCTGGCTTTGTACTTTTTAAAGAAATCTGAACTTGTTCTGCTTTTTCCCAGAAGGGTAGGATTGGTGATGACCTGCAGTAGTTCTGTTTCATCGAGAGAAGAACTGAGTCACACCTGGAAGCACCATGTTGAAGTAAAATACTTATTAGAGCAGGGAAGAGTTGCATTCTAAATCCCTCTTAAACTTACCAACTCTGTGACCCTGATCTAGTGCCTCTGCTTCATTTTCCTCCTTTATAAAAGGAGGGAGCTGGCTGTGATGCCCTCCAAAGTGCTTTCTAATGTTAATTCTGTGATTCTGTAAAGGGATTCATCTGATGAATTCTGACAAGACCAATTTACTTGATAGAGCCAGCCAAGGCAGAAGTGGGATGACTTGAACTTACTATACGTCCCCCCAAGAGATCCTGGGATACGAGAATATAACCAAGGGCACAAAGTAATAATAATGATCATCATTTATATAGAACTTAATTATTTGCCAAATACTATGATGACACCTGCTAACTCTATTGAAAATAGCATTATCTAACAGCCAATAAATTAACAAATGGTAAATGAATCATTTATTGATTGATAATAACATTATTAAATTATAATTATTAATTCCAAAACCTGCCAACAACCCTGGGAGATAAGTGTTATTATCATTCCCATTTTACAGATGAAAATACTAAGGCAAACAGAGAGCCTTGGGTCACAGAACTATGTCTGAAGTCACATTTGAACTCAAGTCTTCCGAAGCCCAGTTTCAGTGATCTATCTACAGTACCATCCAGCAGTCCAAGTAGGAGATTGAAAACACTGACTCAGTGAAGAGCATCAGAGTTCTGGGAACCATTTAACTGCATACAAGGACTATTTTTTGATAGTGTTTAAGAAAAGGAAATTTGGCCAAGGCAGGCATTAAATAGATTTCCAATCCTTTTTTCAAGAACAAGGGAAATCAAATCAAAAGAATGAGAACCAGGTATGCAGTTTAGCATATAGAAAGACAGCCTGAAGGAAGAAACCTGAGAAGTAGGAAGAATCATAACTAGTTCATGGAAAAATGGGCTTTTACAGCAGGGAACTACCATCCTAGAAAGGAGCAATATATGTCCTTTCTCCATGGCAAGCACCATCTCAGCTCACAGTCCTCCACCTAGGCCACTCTTGGGGAGACTTGGGTGCCTTCACCTCCAGTTTCCAAGGGAGTAAGAGTAAGATAATATATCTTCAAACTTGACTGCACTCATCATTAAACTATTCTGAGTTGCTAATACCCATCTCCCTCTTCAACTCCTTGTCTGGCTACAGCTCTAGCCTAAGACTGAGCACAAAGGGATCTGTAAGGAAGAGTCCAGAATATCCACTGATCAGTGGCAGCCGGGGCTGACATTCTTGGTCGTTTCTACCACCTTTGAACAAACCCTCCATGGTTGATATTTAACTAACTGGAGCCCTGATACTTAGCTCTGAAATAATGATTCCTCCCAGACCAGAACCCTCTGGTTATTAGAGTGGTATGAAATTAATGCAGCTTAGCCCCACAAATATCTTCCCCCCCCCCAGAGTAGCACCCATAAATTTTCTGTGGCAATATGGGCAATATTCAAGTCAGTGAAAATATATTGTCTATGGCACTGTGCCCACAGCTGCCACTGTACTATCTGGAACACAACACTATAAATTTATATTATCTAATCTCAACTGGACCTTCACTGCAGTAAGGCAATCCCATTATTCCTCCCTAATTTATTCCTTATCTCATTCTCCACAGAAACTATTCCAAATTTTCCCTTCTCTCAGCAAGTCTCTCAAACTACCCTCCCTACAATAAACCACATCCTCAGCTGAGGACCTTGCGTATTACTTTACTGAGAAAATTGAGGTGAATTTCTGGGAGCTCCCTCTTCACTCTTCTTTATATCAAAGCTCCTTGGTGTCAGTCTCAACTCTTTCCTCTTTTCTCCGGGCTAGGATAATGAGGTAGTCCATCTCTTTGCACCCTCTAAATGTTCTCTTGAGTCAGTACTTCCCAATCTCTTTCACCTCTCCCCATTCACAGTTCCTTTTCTACTGCCTTCAAACATACCAAAGTCTCCCCTACAAAACTTCACTAGACTCAATCATCCCATATTTCTCTCTCCCAGCCAAATTCCTAGAAAAACTTTATTACTTCCATAGCCTCTTCTCTTACTGCCCAGACCTTTGTAATTTGATTTTAAACATTACTCAATTGAACCTGCTCCCTCCAAAATTACCTATGATCTTTTAATTGTCAAATATTTGGCCCTCATCCTTCTAAACCTCTCAGATCCATTTATATTGTTGGCCATCCTGGTTCTCCTCCTCTCTGCCTCTGGTCATTCTTTTTACAGAGTCCTTTACATTTGTTATTGCTATCAGTCACTTCAGTCAAGGCTGACTCTCCATGACTGTTTAGAGTTTTCTTGACAAAGATAATGGCATGGTTGTGCCATTTGCTTCTCATTTTACAGATGAGGAAACTGAGGCAGTTTTATATCAAATGTCTGTATCTGTATTTGAACTCAGGTCTTCCTGATTGTGACCCAGCACTCTATCGGCTGTGCCACCTAACTTTCCTTTTAACTGTGATTGTTGTACGGTCTCCATTCTGGGGTTTCTCTCTCCATATTCTCTCTCTCGGTGACCTCATTTGTTCCCATGGATTTAATGATTATCTTTATGCAAATGATTCACAGATCTATATATCCAAGCCCCATCTGTTCTCTGAGCTTCAATATCACATCCCCAGCTGCCTATTAGATTGGATTAGATGGAGTCATCTCAAACTCAACTTGCTTGAAATGGAACTCTTTTTTTGTTCTATCCCCAAGCCTTCCCCTCCTCCAAACTTCCCTATTTCTGCAGGATCCTCCATCAAGTCCCTAGAGGCTCACCTTCATCATTCTCATAGACACTCAGAATACCCCTCAACACCTCATTCTCCCTTGCCCCACACATCCTCGGTAGTCAAACATGGTCCCTTCTACCTCTACAATATCCCTCACATCTGACCCACTCTTTATTCTTGGAGCCGCCATCATAGTTCAGACCCTCATCATCTTCCACCTGGACATTTATTGCAATAGTCTTTACCTTATAACTCTTTCCATTCCATCCCTGACTTCTCACTCCATCATGACTGATACTCAGTCTTATCTATTTCCACAAACCTCTCTCCATTCAGTGGCCATTGTCATTCAGGATTGAATCAGCTCTCACCTGTGCTATTGCACTTGCCCATTCAGTCTCCCCACTGCAGTTCATCCTAGACACTGCTGCCAAAATGATCTTCCTTTAGCACCAAACTGACCTCATCATTCCCCTAACTCTATAAACTTCAGTGGCTACCCACGCTGGGATAAAATATAAACTCTTTCCCCACTTCCACCTCATAGAATCCTTTACTTTCTTTCAAACAAAGTTCAAGGGCTAGCTTGTTCAGGAAGTTTCCCCTGCTTTCCTGGTGGGGCCTTGGAAAACTGGGTTTGAAATCAGGAAGACCTGGATTCATGCCCTACCTCAGACACCCATGAGCTGGTCACCCTGACAAGTCACTCAAATTTTCAGTTTCCAGATCAGTAAAATGAAGAGGTTTGTGGAGAAAGGAATATGCTCTGACATAGTGCTTATAACATACAAGGCACTGGAGGCAGCTAGGTGGCACAGTGGATAGAGCGCCAGTCCTAGAGTCAGGAGGACCTGAGTTCAAATCCACTCTCAGGCACATAATAATTACCTAGCTACATGACCTTGGGCAAGTCATTTAACCCCATTGCCTTGCAAAAACTAAAAAAAAAAAAATACAAGGAATTATGCCAAGCTAAATTATCTCATTTAATTTGATTCTTACAACAACCAGGTAAGGTAGGTGCTATTATTATCCCTATTTTACAGCTAAGAAACCTGAGGCAAGCAGTTTAAGTGATTTGTCACAACAGCAGGTCATACTATCTTAGCAGCTGGACTAAATCTTTAATTAGTGCTCTCCCTAGCTACCCTCTTATTTAGCTAATTGTATTTATTTATATTTGTTTTCTGCATATGTATTCAGTATATTCTCACATATATTCTAGTTTTCGTTGTTCAATTATTTCAGTTCTGTCTGACACTATAACCCTATTTAGGGTTATCTTAACAAAGATACTAGAGTGGTGGGGCAGCTGGGTGGGGCAGTGGATAGAGCACCAGCCCTGAAGTCATAAGGTCCTGAGTTCAAATCTGAACTCAGACGCCTAGCTGTGTGGCCTTGGGCAAGTCACTTAACCCCACTGTCTTACCAAAAAAAAACAAAAAAATAAAATAAAGAGACAGGAGAGGTTTTCTTTTCCAGTTTATTTTACAGATGAGGAAACAGAGGCAAATAGGATTAAGTGACTTGCCCAGGGTTATACAAGTAATAAGTGTCTGAGGTAAAATTTGAACTCAGGACCTTCATTTACTCCAGTGGAGCTCTCTATCCACTGCCCCACCCAGCCACCCATGTATTCTAGTAACTCTTCCATTATAATATTCATTCCCTCAGAGCAGACATTATTTCATTCTTTGTGTTTTTATCCTGAGTTGCCTGTGTCCTTTGAACTGAGCATGAATGTGCAACAAAGAAAAAAGAGATGTTCAAATTGCTTGGGTAGAACTCCAATGACAGATGCTAAACACACACACACACACACACACAAACAAAAGTCTACCATGTACCTCATCAGTGTCCTCGGCTACCTCAGAATCTCTGTTTGAAATGCAAAGCATAAAACTCCTCCCACAAATCTCTTCTCCAAAGGGACCCAAAAGTTCAGTCAAGTCTTCATTTCCCAACAGCTGCACTCTTTGATTTTGATTACACCATCATCATGTCCCTGTACTCTTTGCCTCCCACCTTTTTCAGCTTCTTTTTTCACTTCTCTTTTGGATTGTAAGCTCCTTGAAGGAAATATTGTTTTTCTTATAATTTTCTCATTTTCTCAATTGAATGCCCACTACCTAGCACAGTGCCTAGCCTATAGTTATTAAGATAAATGTTTATTGTATTGTATTATGTACAGTAAATTGCACTATATTCTGGGAATAAAAAAAATTAAAAACAACACAGTTCTTCCCCCAGTGGAGTTTACAATCTAATAGGAAAAACAATGACTGGTTTTAAAGACATTGGTTTGATATGATGATACAAAATCTAGATGCCCACCAAAGATATGGCACAGTAGAATGACATTTCAGGAGAGATTGGGACTGAAGAAGTAGATTTGGAAAAGAGGTGATAAATAAGACCGAAGAACTGATAAAGTTTCTAAGTGAGAGGGTATAGGTTAAGAAGAGCCAGAAATGGGAAAATTGGAAGTTAGTATGGAAAAAATTTAGATTAGCCCAACACCTCACACCCTTTACCAAGATAAGATCCAAATGGATACAGGATTTAGACATAAAAAACAATACTGCAAGCAAATTAGAAGATCAAGGACTAGTTTACCTGTCAGATCTATGGAAAGAGAAGCAGTTTGTGACTAAGGAAGAGGTGGAGAACATCACCAAAAACAAACTATATGATTTTTGATTACATTAAATTGAAAAGCTTTTGCACAGACAAAACCACTGTAACCAAGATCAAAAGAAATGTAGTAAACTGGGAAACAATCTTTACAATTAATGTTTCTGACAAAGGACTCATTTCTAAAATATACAGAGAACTGAGTCAAATTTAAAAAAAAATGCCTTTCCCCAACTGACAAATAGTCAAAGGATATACAAAGGCAATTTACAGATGAGATCAAAGCAATCCATAGTCCTATGAAAAATTGCTCTAAATCATTACTTATTAGAGAAATGCAAATTAAAGTTTCTCTGAGGTACCACCTCACACCTCTCAGACTGGCCAATATGACCAGGAAGGATAGTGATCATTGTTGGAAAGGTTGTGGGAAATCTGGGACAAATTGCTGGTGGAGCTGTGAACTCATCCAACCTTCCTGGAGAGCAATTTGGAACTATGCTCAAAGAACAACAGAAATGTGCATACCCTTTGATCCAGCAATACCACTACTGGGTCTATAGCCTGAGGAGATGAGGAAAAAGGGTAAAAACATCCCTTGTACAAAAATATTCATAGCAGCCCTGTTTTGGGCGGCAAAGTATTGGAAATTAAGTAAATGTCCTTCAATTGGGGAATGGCTTAGCAAACTGTGGTATATGTATGTCATGGAACACTATTGTTCTATTAGAAACCAAGAGGGAGGGGCGGCTAGGTGGCACAGTGGATAGAGTACTGGCCTTGGGGTCAGGAGTACCTGAGTTCAAATCCAGCCTCAGACACTTAATAATTACCTAGCTGTGTGGCCTTGGTTAAGTCACTTAACCCCATTGCCTTACCAAAAAAAATTAAAAAAAAAAAAAGAAACCAAGAGGGACGGGATTTCAGGGAAGCCTGGAGGGATTTGCATGAACTGATGCTAAGTGAGATGAGCAGAACCAGAAAACACTGTATACCTTAACAGCAACATGGGGGTGATGATCTCATTCATTCCATCAGTGCAACAATCAGGGACAATTTGGGACTGTTTGCGATGGAGAATACCATGTGTCCAGAGAAATAACTGTGGAGTTTGAATAAAGACCAAGAACTATTACCTTTAATTTAGAAAAAAAACTGATACCTTATTATGTAATTTTGCTATCTTATACTTTATGTTTCTTCCTTAAGGATATGATTTCTTTCTCATCACACTCAATTTGGATCAATGTACAATATGGAAAAAATGTAAACACTGGCAAATTGCCTTTTGTGGGGGGTGGGGGGGAGGGAAGTGAGATTAGGGGAAAAATTATAAAACTCAAAATAAATAAAATCTTTTAAAAAATAAAAAAATTAAATCATACCTTCTACAAGGAAAAAAGAAGAAGAGTCAGAAAGTTGAGGTCTATCCCTTAAAGAATGTCCACATTTAAGATCGGGTGAACTAGCAAAGGAGACAGAGAAAGAGTGTACCAAGAGGGAGAGGAAGAACTGGAACCTTGTAATATTTCACAAAATCCAGTTTAGAGTAGAATTTTAAGAGGGAGATGGGAAGAAATGTGGTCAAATGCTGCCAAGAGATCAAGAGGATCTCGAGGAATACAGAAAAGGTTCAATAGAGCTACTGAGGGAATTGGAATTTGAAATTATTTAAAAGAAAAATGAGAAGTAATGGTAATGAACTGAGTTTAAAGTGTCTGAATATGTAAGAACAAAGTCAGTAGAGTTTTGTGCCTTTCCCTAGCAATATTGAGCAACCAGAAAAAGAGAAAGCAAATGTAATCCATGTCCAGGAATAGTCATAGACATAATGAGGCCAAGATATCCTAAGGGGTAAAAAGAAAAATACCATTGAAATAGCTTACCAATGGCTTAATAAACTGTGGTATATGTATGTGATGGAACTCTATTGTTCTATTAGAAACCAGGAGGGATGGGAATGCAGGGAAACTTGGAAGGATTTGATGAGCAGAACCAGAAAAACACTGTATACCCTAACAGCAACATGGGGGCGATGATCAACCTTGATGGACTCGCTCATTCCATCAGTGCAACAATCAGGAGCAATTTTTATCTATGATGGAGAATACCATCTATATCCAGAGAAAGAATTGTGGAGATTAAACAACGACCAAAGACTATTACCTTTAATTTAAAAAAAAAAAGTTATCTTATTATATAACCTTGCTATCTCTTACACTTTATTTTTTTTCTTAAGGATATGATTTCTCTCTCATCACATTCAACTTAGATCAATGTATACCATGGAAACAATGTAAAGGCTAACAGGAAGGGAAGGAAGATTGGGGGGAAAATTGTAAAATTCAAAATAAATAAATTTTTTAAAATATAAAGAAATAAATAAAAGAAATAGCTTACCAAGAAAGGAAGTGAAACCAGCACAGGTCAATGGAAACAGGGAAGGGTCAAGAGATTAGAGCCCAGGGTGGCCAGGTGGTACAGTGGATAAAGCACCGGCCCTGGAGTCAGGAGTACCTGGGTTCAAATTAGGTCTCAGACACTTAATAATGACCTAGCTGTGTGGCCTTGGGCAAGACACTTAACCCCATTTGCCTTGCAAAAACCTAAAAAAAAAACCCAACTGGGGAGATCTAAAATATGTACAGAATAGATAAGAGAAATGAAAGCATGAAGGAGGGGTTAGGTTGGTTCTTGCCTTTCATTATTGAAGAAGACCAAAATGACATCACTATGATGGAAGGGTTAAAGACCTTTGCAAAAGGCCTCCTGGAGTAGATGGGATTTGAGTTGGGACTTGAAGAAAGGGGAAAATGGATATTTATAAGGGAAAAAAACAAGATATTTTTAGAGGTGATAAAGTAGAGCATTTCAAATATGGGGAAGGATATGGCAAATGGAAAGGCATAGAGTTGGGAGACAGACTATGGAATGGCTAGAGTTTGGTGTTGCAGGATTATAGGGCGTAGTGGATAAAGCACCAGCCTTGGAGTCAGGAGTACCTGGGTTCAAATCTGGTCTCAGACACTTAATAATTACCTAGCTGTGTGGCCCTGGGCAAGTCACTTAACCCCATTTGCCTTGCAAAAATCTAAAAAAAAAAAAAAAAGAACCTAACAGAAGTGGTCAGTCATCTTTCTAGTCACCAAACTGAATCCCATAGCTCCCCTTCTCAATTAAGCAAAATGTCCATAGACTTTCCATTCCATTCAGCAAAAGTTTATTAAATACCTATTGTGTACTGAACACAATACAAATTTTTTAAGAAGATACAAATTTTAAATAAAACATAGTCCCTGCCCCAAAGACACCTAGTAAGGAGATAAATCCACATACATAGATAAATATAATAATAATAAGTAATAATGTACAGAAAACTGGTCTTGGGATCATGAAGACCTGGGCAAATACCTGCCTCTGATATAATAGCTGTATGACCCTAGGAAAATCATTAATTTCTCATGGGCAACAGTCTAAAAACTAAAGTAAGTGATAAAATGCTCAGTAAATCAATCCCATAAGTCTTAGACTAGATGTGGAAAAGTCCTTCAGACTGTAACAGTGTCACACAAGAATTGTATTTGGGTAGACCATGGAAACTTGACTATAAATTATCAAACTAGAAAGTATGAATGATTCAAAAGGTTGGAGCAAGCATAGCTTCCCAGAATGTCCCTAAGGAAGAACCTGCTAGGAGGTAGGAGAAAGGAGAGGTCTCTCTCAGCTTTGACACCCTCTCTCTTTGGCCAAAGGAGAAACTTGCAAGTGTGGAAGGGTTCAAAAGATGTCAGATTTCCCATCTTCCCTTCATTGTCATACAAGGACAGATGAATGCAGTTTCTCCAACTTAAGGGAAACTTCTTGAATACCTCATAATTAGAAAAAAAGGAGAAAATTACTTTTAGAAACCACAAACTGTGAGTTGCCCATTGACAGATGTACTCTCTAAACTTGAGTCCACTTCCCTCTGCATTCTGAATGTATTTGTGGAAACATGAGTCACACACTTTTAGAGGGGGATATTTTATATCAATTATTCTTAATGTAGCACTTCAGTGGTTGCTTTCCAAAATGAATAAAATACCAATAAATTTTCCTTTTTAGGGGCGGCTAGGTGGCGCAGTGGATAGAGCACTGGCCCTGGAGTCAGGAATACCTGAGTTCAAATCCGGCCTCAGACACTTCATAATTACCTAGCTGTGTAGCCTTGGGCAAGCCACTTAACCCCATTGCCTTGCAAAAAAAAAAACCTAAAAAAAATAAATAACCCTTTTTAAAAATTATATAAGCCTGGCTTTGTAAATTGATAGCATTAAGTGGGAAGCATCCCATTGGGGGCTCAAGTTAATAGCTTTAGAGAGTCATCCTCAACTCCTCTGAGGTGCCTCTAAAATCTTATGGGAGAAATGTAGCCAAGCTCTGTCCAATTTCGACCCAACTGGACAATTGGAATTCTGAACTTTATGGGCTACAATATAAATTAAAGAGAAGGTGCCAGTCTACATTGGTGGTTCCTCACTGGGAGCAATTAAGCCACAGTTTGGGTTTAAAAAAAAATTAAGCACTCTAGAGAAGTGTGAAATAAAGTGCTATATGAGAGTCAGGGGACAAAGCTTGTTAGCAACTAGGGGATAACTTCCTGGAGGAAGTGCAGTTTGAGTTGGGCTTTAAAGACTGAAGGTTTTTATCTTCAACAGATATGGGAGGCAAAGGAAGAAAATTCTAGATATAGGAAATACTGTAAGTAAAAGAACAGAGGAGTGAAAGCACTGGATGTTCTGGGGTTGAAAAAAATGATCATTTGGTTAGAATAGAAAGTTTTATGAAACAAAATAAAAAGTATCACCTGATTGTATAGTGCTTTGAATGCCAACAAAAGATTTTAAGTTTCACTTAATGGGCAGTGAGGATATTTGAGCAAGGAATAACACTTAGTAAGTAGAATTTATACTCTCCTTAAAGGAAAGGACTAGTATTTATTTTTGGTTTTGTATTCCTAAGACTTCACTTTACCCATAGTAGACACTTATTAATTGCTTTTTAAGTTAAACACCTCAATTAGCAGGCTGTGGTAGGAAATGTAGTCCAGGAATCTAGAGTTGATGGGGATCATGGTACCTGAATGACATATGAAAATGGATGGTCGGGGGCAGCTAGGTGGCACAGTGGATAAAGCACCGGCCCTGGAGTCAGGAGTACCTGGGTTCAAATCCGGCCTCAGACACTTAATAATTACCTAGCTGTGTGGCTTTGGGCAAGACACTTGACCCCATTTGCCTTGCAAAAACCTAAAAAAAATGGATGGTCAGACAGATGTACAGAGGTGGCACAGAGGTGCGATTGGGAGCAGAGGCAGGACAAATCAGGTGATGGAAGATCCCTTAAAACAACCTGCTATAAATACCTCATTTTTACAGATGAGGAAACTGAGATCCTCAGGGGACATGAGTTTGAATTCTAGCATTAACGGTGCCTGGGCTGATCAGTTGTTATTGTTGTTTAAACATTTCACTTGCGTCTGATACTCCGTAACCTCATTTGGGGTTTTCTTAGCAGAGACCCTGGAATGGTTTGCCATTTCCTTCTCCAGGTTATTTTACAGATGAGGAAACCGAGGCAAAGATCGTTACCTGTCTTGCCAAAGGTCACACAGCTATTAAGTGTCTGAGGCCAGATTTAAACACATAAAGAGGAGTCTTCCTGATTCCAAGCCCATCAGTCTGTCAGCTGTACCACCCAGCTGCCCTTTTCCAGTCGATCCGTGAATGTTTATTAATCACCTCCTAAGAGTATGCTAAGTTTTGAGAATACAAAGAAAGGCCAAAGAATGTCCCTGCCTTTAAGGACTATAGAGTCTAGTGAGGGGATACAACATGCAAACTACACACAAACTGTTGACAGGATAAATTGGAGATTATCAAGAGAGGGAAGGAATTAGAATTAAGAGGGATTGGGAAAGTCTTCCTGGAGAAGGTGGGCTTTAACTGGGATCTGAGGAAAGCCAGGAAAGCCAAGAGGCAGAGAGAAGGAAAGAGAACTTTCTGGGACTCGGAGACAGTCAGAGAAAAATGTTCAGAATCAAGGGATGGATTGTCATGTTAGAGGAACAACAAGGAGGCTGTGACCTTACACAAGTGACTTGGAGCTTCCCTGGTCCTCAGTTTCTTTATCTATAAAACAAGGGGTTTTGACTAGATGGGTCCCTTTCAGGACTAAATGTATGATCCTGGCACAAGAGATGGAAATATTCCACTGCCTTGAGTTTCTGTCTCTTGTTTTGTCCGAGGCAAAGCTCATCTTTCAGTATGAATATGCCACCCAGGTTGTGGGTTTTTCTGTGTCGGACTTCCTCACCCTAGGGATATTCTCATGCTGCGAAAAATGTCTGACCAAAAGATGGAGGCTTGATGCGTTAGCTGCTGTGTCTTACTACAGTCATGCAGAGCTGGCACAAATGAAGAGCTTTAATTTGTAGACGGGCTGACCGAGGCACTTAATAAATGCTTGCTGACTCCCGGGGAGTGATCGCTGATGTGATCAGTCATCTCTCCCACCATCTCTGGCAAAGAGAGAGAATTAGTCTACCTCCTTAGAAAACCCAACTCGTGTTGGAATAAAAGATAAACCCCGCCGAGTTTATGATATTTTGATAGTTGGGATTTACCTAGCATTATTTCACTTTATATGGCACTCCCCTGGAAATAAATCTGAGGAAATCTCAGCTCCTGAAAAGTCAAGGCTTTAGAACAGAAAGATGTGTCTGAAGCATCCCTACTTTCTCTAGGCCACATGTTCCCCCAGCTCTGCCTCACCTGGCAAAGAGCCATTCCTCAAGCCTCTAAATGAAGAAGTGTTGGAGCAATAATTTACTGTTTAATAGACTAACTTTCCATTCGCCATTGCCAATCCACGCACGTATTTCTCCCTGGTGCCATAAAGTGAGTCTCATCGGCCCTCTAGCCGTGCACCCTGCCCAGAATGATGGAGTTCCCAAGCCTCTTCCTGGTGACCTTCTCTGGAGGGACCATTTGAAAAACTTGCAGGCCTTTGTCTGTTGGTTTTATTGTCGGAGGAAATGCTTTGTGGGTTGAGCTCTATTCCCATCAGCTCCCATTGGGGCTCACTTCCTGTTACACTAGGACAGATGTGGTACAAGCTCCTTTTTCAAGAGAGAGAAAAAAAGAGCAGAGGATCTGTTGCTGCAAAAATCAAGAGAGATAGAGGAGGAGCAGCTAGGTGGCACAGTGGATAGAGCACCGGCCCTGGAGTCAGGAGTCCCTGAGTTCAAATCCAGCCTCAGACACTTAATAATTACCTAGCTGTGTGGCCTTGGGCAAGCCACTTAACCCCATTGCTTTTCAAAAAAAAAAAAAATGTTAATTAAAGAGAGATAGAGGAAACCAGAGTGGGGGTGGCATCTGGACTTCTCAGCCAATAGAATTATCTCTCATTCCCCATCTTTGTTTGCAGTTTAGGGAAGCTGAATGAACCCATTTGGGAATGGGATCTGTGGGAGAGAGCCCAGTGGGCTAAACAAGGGACTTGGCTCACCCTAAGCCACTGCCAATCATAACTAAAGGCCACAGCTCCTTATTTCCCCGACCTCTGGGTTTGACAGTCTTCTCTACCACACCCCACCGGGATGATGATAATCTCTGGTGGTTGTTTGAGCCACTTCTGGTTCCTCATCCAAGAAACATTTATGAAGTGACTACTTTGGAACCAGCATTGCATGAAACAATGAAGATAAAAATAAGAAAAATAAAGACAGTGCCTGCTCTCAAGAAGTTTATAGTCTAGTGGGAGAAGACAACATACAAAAGAAATTCAGGATTTTAAAAAGAAAACCCCACCATTCCTCATTTATTTTCTTGGATCAAACATGGGATTTCACCATTTAGAACAGTGATGTAAGGCTCAAATAGAAACAGGAGTTACTAAACCACACACAAGGATCCCTGTGGATCACATAATGATTTAGGAAATTTTACTTATTTCTATATTTCTTTTTTATTACTATATCAATCAGATAGGGACTTCATTTTAATCTGGTTCTGGCCACACTCAGGAGGACTGTGGGCTTCACATTTGATATTCAGATGAAGAAACTCGTTCTATCCATGCCAGCCAGCAATTCATCTATCACTTAGAACAACTTGTGTTCTGTAGCCCAAAAGATGTATTCAGACTTGAGAGTCAAAAGCAGAATTAGGAGCTAGGAAGATGACTGGATCACCCCCACAAGCAGAGACAAAGGGGTGCCTTTTTTATTTAGTGCCAGAACATCCATTCCCCCATAGTATGTGGTTATTTAGTTTTTGATGAGCCAAATTGATTATGAAACTTCTGTTGCCACTAACGACAGTGATCCATTGGGGTTACAATTTTTTAGTCTTGCCTAATGCACATACCTTGTTCCTGAGCTGTTGGGCCCTTGAATGAATTGAATGAAGACGGTTGTGTGTGTGTGCAAGTATGTGAATGTGTGTTGTGTATGTGTTTCAATGTGTGTGTGTATATGTATGGGTGCGTGTGTGCATATTTGTGAGTGCATGAGTGTATATGTGTGTCTATGTGCATGTGTTTATGTGAGTGTGTATATGTGTGTCTCCTAGTCTCCTAATATTTGGAAAGTTGAACTGGACCAGAGCTCCAGGGAATTCTTCCCTGTCATTGTGGGTCTAAGGATCAGAGGAAGTAAAATCCATACTTTCTCTACTCTGCTCCTGAGGCTCCTTTCACTCTCCTATCCTCAGGTTCTGAAATAGCCGGGGAGAGTTATTCAAGGGGTGCAAGTGGGGAAAGAGCCATGTTCTACTCTTGTCCCCCTCTCATTCTCTTGGAGGGAAGATGGAAATATCCACCAGCATTAGCATTGCACTTAAAACCTTCAAATGAGAGATCTAGGGAGGCTCCTGCGAAGAGAAGAGGAAGAGCTGGGGAAAACAGATCACTGGTGCCAGCTGGTGGCTATTTCTTGGACTACAAGTGAGCAACCAATTCAGGCTCTTGTTTGATCCACTTGGCAATGATTTGGTTCCCTCATTCTTCTTTTAACTTCTTTGTGGGGGGTTTTTGTGTGTGTTTCACGGAGGACTGAGCAAGAAAATTGAATGTATACATGCATGCAATGAGTGACAATGAAAAGGCATTTTATTTTTTATTAGATTTTATTCATTTATTCATTCATTTATTTATTTATTAAACACTGGGACACAGAAAAAATATTTATCCCAAGGAGCTTACTTATATTTTTTAAAAATAATTTGATACTTTTATTTTATTTTTTAGGATTTTGCAAGGCAAATAGGGTTAAGTGACTTGCCTAAGGTCACACAGCTAGGTAATTATTAAGTGTCTGAGACCGGATTTGAACCCAGGTACTCCTGACTCCAGGACCGGTGCTTTATCCACTACACCACCTACTTTTATTTTTTTAATCACACTCAGTTGTTTTTAATTAATCCACCCTTCCCTCTACTCAACTGAATAAAATTTAATGTAAAAAACAAATCCTTCAGTATATCACTACATAGTTCAGAAAAATAAATTTCCACATTAGTTATGTCCAAAGATACATGTCTCTTTCTCCATTTTAAGCTCATTACTTATCAGAAGATGAGTATCGTGTTTCATCATTCTTTTGAAATTGTGGTCTGTCAATGCCTTGATCACAGTTGTAAAGTCTTTCAAAGTTATTTTTTTCTCTATTATGTTCACTGTATAAATTGTACTAGTTCTGTTCACTTTGCTCTGCATCAGATCATAGAGGTCTTCTCAGTTTCATCTGATTGTCCATTTTCAATCAATCGATTAATAAACATTTATCAGGTACTTACTATGTGTCAGTCACTTTTCTAAACACTGGGGATACAAAAGGAGGCAAAACACATTCCCATGCTCTCAAGGAGCTCACAATCTAAAGACTTCTTAGGATCACTTTTTTATGGTACAATAATGTTTAATTGTATTCGCATACCATAATTTATTTAGTCATTTCCCAACAAATCACCTCAGTTCCTAATTTTAACTGACAAGAAAAAAGTTGCCATAAATATTTTTTGTTCATATAGATCCTTTTCTTATTTTTTTTTATTTCTTTAGAATATAGACCTAGTAGGGACATATGACTGGGCCAAAGAGTATATGCACAATTTGAGAACTTTCTGGGTACAGTTCTAAATAGCTTATTTACATTCTATTAGATCAGACTTCCTTAGGTTTTGGTTACAAGATCAGAACAAGTCAGCTCCATTGACACATGGAAGGCTATGACTCCTTTAGTTGGAGGGTTTCTCATTATATTGTTAATCCTATATTTTAAGGATTTAAACAGCTTAAATCTAGTCAATCATGACAAATGAGGTCCATGTGAGACTTGGTTAGAGCTACCTAAAGATTCCATTTGGAATTTGGGAGTCTGGCCTAGCAGCTTGTGGATGTGGTTATATGGCAGTGTTTCTATCTATACTCTACATTAACTTGGTCTTTGGAAAGAGTAGCTTTCCAAGAAAGATACAGGACTATCACTTCTCAGAAGCATATAATTCTGAAACCAGAAAGGACTTCAAAAGTCAAGTAGTCAAACTCCCTTCCTGGATCTCCTTTTAATTACATTACCCAATGATGGTTGGTGCATGATGGATGTGGGAATTAAAAATAAGTAATCTGTAAATGTAATACCAGTTCAGGGAGTAAACAGTCGTAGCAGCAATATGAACCAGCCTGAGTGAGGTCAGAAGAAAAAGGATAGGCAAATGGATGTCTGGAAAAGAACTAAAGAAGTCTAAAGAAAAGGAAAGGGGGCAGCTAGGTGGCACAGTTGATAAAGCACCGGCCTTGGAGTCAGGAGTACCTGGGTTCAAATCCGGTCTCAGACACTTAATAATTACCTAGCTGTGTGGCCTTGGGCAAGCCGCTTAACCCCGTTTGCCTTGCAAAAAAAAAAAAAACCTAAAAACACAAAGAAAAGGCCAGGTGGTGGTGGTGGTGGTGGTGGTGGCGGTGGTGGCGGTGGTGGTGGTGGTTGCTGCTGTAAAAACTGCTGTCTATATTGGCTCTTTAAAGTTTGCCAGGTACTTTACATACATTATGTCATTTGATCCTCACAACAAACTTAGGAGATAAGTGATACAGTTATCATTATATCATTATCCCCATTTCACAGAGGAAGAAGCTAGAATTCAGTAAAGTGATAAAATTTGCCCAAGGTCACACATCTGTCAGAAGCAAGATTTGACTCCAAATCATCCCTAACTTCAACTGAAGAACACTTTCCCCCTCAATATGTTCATCAATTCAATAGACATTTATTATACATCAGGATCTAGGTCAATGGAAAAACAGCAGGAAGGATGTATCAGTTCCATTATTTACAGGTCACTGTGACTAAATAAACATGGATAAGGTTCAAAGTGACTTGAACAGGCAGATCCCTCCAGGCCCTCTCATAATTGGCTTCTTTCCTCTCAAAGAAATTTGCCATCTGAAAAATTCCCAACCCTTTGAATAACAGAGACTGATCACTGGATTCAGAACCAGCTGACTATTATACTACTGAATGAATATGTGGGACTTTTTTGGTGGAGCTGACAAGTCCTAGAAATGGAAGAGGTCACCTAGCTCACCCTCCTATTGAGTACAAGAATTCCTTCTATAACATTCTAGGTAATCACCCATCTAACCTGACTGAACACTTCCAATGACAGGAACTTAGCATTTCTTGGGGCAATCCATTCAATTTTTGGTCAGATCTAAAAGTTATAAAAAAAAGGTTTTCTTATGATGAGTTAAAAAAATCTGTTTTCCTTTATTCTTCTCAAGACTATAAACATTCTTAATTCTTTCAATTGTTCCTAGCATGTCACAGTTTCTAGAGCCCTCCTCATGTAGAAGGAAGCTTATTATTACCAAGGAAAAAGGAAAAAAAAGGAGACAACACACCATCTCTGCTTTGTTTCCCTCTTCTTTCATCTCTTTCCACTTTATCCTGAATAATTGCAAAGAAGGACCTGAAAAGTACTTAGCAAACTTTAATAATGGCAGGCCTCCATAAACTGGTGAATTTTCACATATTAAACATTTTTAAATAGGATGTATATTAATAGTCTTAAAATTCAGTTATCTCAAAAATTGTTCTCTATCATTTCCCAGACATCTCTACAACTAAATAGCAATTCTACTCAAACCCATCTGGAACTTTAGATTCTACCCTGGAATTCCAGGCTTTGATAAATAAGGTTTTCCTTATTTGGGCTGGGAAATAGACCTCCATGTGACCAGCCATAAACCATACCAGTTCCCCCTTCCACTTTTTCCAGTGTCCCTTTATATGTCTTCCCAATTAAAATGTAAGAAAAACGTTATCTTCCTTGATGGTAGGGCCAGTCTTTTTTATTTTGTTTATGCTAATCCCCAGTACAGTTTAGGATTTTTGATCTCACAAAAATTTAGGTCATGTATCCATTTGAAGTTTAATTTTGGTAAAAGGCATAATCCATTTTCTGTTGGATTGCTTTCCAGTTTTCCCAGCAGTTTATATCAAACAGGCGATCTTTACTTCGGTAAAGGTAAAGATACATTAAGTATATTTAACTGGGTCATTTAGTTTTATCAAACATTGGATTACTGGGGAACTTGTTTACCTAATCTGTTTCATTGATCAATTTTCTAATGTTTAACCTGTACCAAATAGTTCTGAGGTTTACAGCTTTATGGTCTAATTTGAAATCTGGTACTGCTAGGCTCCCTTTCTTCCCATTTTTTTTCATCATTTCCCTTGAGATTCTGAACATTTTGGCTCATCAGATGAATTTTGTTATTATTTTGTATCCATCTATAAAATAGTTTCTTGATAGTTTCAATCGTATTGCACTAAATCTGTAAATTCAAACAATATTGATTTTATTCTACTGTCACAGGTCAAGCATGAGCAATTAATAAAATTATTAATATATAATTTTTTTACTTGTGTTTTGTAGTTAAATTGACATAGGTCCTGAGCAAGTCTTTGCAGTTAAGACTCCAAGATATTTAAGTCAATTAAAGGGCAACTAGTTGGCACACTGGCCCTGGAGTCAGGAGGACCTGAATTCAAGTCTGACCTCAGACACTTAATAATTACCTAGTGTGACCTTGGGCAAGTCACTTAACCCTATTGCCCCCCAAAAAAAGTCAATTAACTATGGAAAATAAATTTTAAAATATTAAAAACAATTGTACACATGCAATTTTTACCAGATTGTTCACTGCCATGAGGAGAAGGGAAGGCAAGAAAAGATAATAGGAAACCTTAAACCACTATATAGATGTCAGTTATTTTATACATTCTATAGTTACTTTGTTTTTTTTTTATTTTTTATTTTAGTTTTTGCAAGGCAATGGGGTTAAGTGGCTTGCCCAAGGCCACACAGCTAGGTAATTATTAAGTGTCTGAGACCAGATTTGAACCCAGGTATTCCTGACTCCAGGGCCAGTGCTCTATCCACTGCACCACCTAGCTGCCCTATAGTTACTTTGAATGGAACTTTTTTCTCTTCCTGCTGGCTTTTGGTAGCAATATATAGAAAAGCTGATGATTTTTATTAATTTATTTTATATTGTTATTTCATTGATGCTATGTGTTTCAATTAATTTTTAGTGCTATCTGCAGATAGCAATAATTTTGCTTCATCTTGGTTTATTGCTTCTCTTATTTTCTTGCCTCATTGCCATAGTTACCATTCCTAGAACTATATTAAATAGTGATTGTGAACATTCTGCTTGCCTTGATCTTACTGTCAAGGCTCTTATTTACTATGCTTTCTAGTTTTTAATATGCAATTTTTATCAAAAGCTTCTTCTACATCTTTTTTTCTCCTCAATTGCCCTTCTATTATCTTCAGTCTTTTCTCTTTTTTTCCATTCATTCTTCATTTCTTCTTTGTTTCAACAAAATATTTCCTGTTAATTCACCTGGCAACATTGGATCATCTTTACTGTTTTCCCAGTCCCCTACCCACCCCCTCCTCTCCCTCTTCCCCATTCCCATCACTTTTTTGCTCTTTTCTTATGGCTCCTTTTAAGTATTCTTTATTGATGAGATTCTTTACAGTTTTCAAGACAACTAAACACCAACCCTTTGTAGTAAACTGTGGAGTTATTAACCTTGAATATAGAGCTAAGGCCCAAAGAATTTGTGACTTTCCTGTTTTCAAAAGTTGAGCTTGGATTCAAATCCAGTGACACCATGATTCCTCTTAAGTAGGCTCACCCAGAGGGACAGAGACCAACTGACGTAAGAACCCAAATCTTCAGGTCTCCAAAATAAGGGATTCCATAGACTGGCTAGAAAAGATAGAGAGTAAGGTGAGAGAAGTTAAAGGTCAGAGTGTGCAGAAAAGAAGATTGGGAAGAGTTCTTCTGAGCTGGAAAAAAAAATGGAACCATCAATAACCTGAATTTCAAGTTTGATTAGTTAAAATACCAGACTATTAACACTTCTGCTATGAATGTGTGTCTTAATGAGTCCCATTGTCTTCAAAAGGTACAGATAAAGACTGTGATTAAAAAGGGAACAGTGAAAATGTGTTTATAAATATATATGCATGATCAGGTCTTAGCCAAAGAAAATACAATTCAGACAATACATGTAGGATTATCTCCCACACCAAGAACAAGTTAACTCTTTCCTAGTCTCTAGTTCCCAATGAACCTTGCTAAGCCATAAACAAGCAAACTAAGGAACTAGATTCAAAGTTCTTGGTAGAAGCCTCACATGATATAAAACAAAATCCTTCCCCCCCCCCCTCACCAAATCAGTAGACACAAATGTCAAAATAAAAACACTAAAAACAAATGTTTAGAGAGCAAACCAAAAAAATTTAATCTTTGAACATTACAGAAACATCATAAAGGAAATTACAGAAACCATGTTACATATACTTGTTTATTTACAGTTACATATATAATGGAATGAAAATGATTTTTTTTTCAGAAGTAAAAAAAAAAAGCTTTTTTGTTTGTTTTCCAGAAACCTTGATTGTCCATTACTGGACCTCTGGTACAAAAGCAGCGCTGGCTGTGGACACAGTGTTATTTTCCAACAGGTCTGAGGCAGAATTTAGTTCTCTAAGGCTGTTAGTGCTGGCAGTAGTCTCCTCTACCATGGTTTCTATGGCAACTTGGCCCTTGGACTATTCTGGGCTTTACCTACTCACTGGCCCTTCAATCAGCACTATATTGTTCAAAGGCCAATCTAAGCTGGCAGGAAACCCATGCTGTCTATTTTTTTACAAAGTTGTTGCCAAAATCAAATAAACTATTGACTTAGATTCTCACATGCTCTGAAAATCAAGAAAAGAAATATCTTCCTAATGATGGACAATATAGTAGTATTAATTTGGGTTCTAATCTAGGACTTTCCTTCTGAGGCAATAAAGAGATAAAGCTCCTTCCTTGGGGCTTGTGTCATTCTTAAGTTTCCTTCTCCCAGAATTCCCCCTACCTGGATGCTTATAACTGAGGCCATCAGCCCCACAGAACCCTGCAGGGACCCCCAAGGACAACTGGTATTGAATGTGAAAGCAGAAACAGAAGTCCACTTCAAAAATGATTTCCTCCAATGTTGCCAATTAATCTGAAGCACTGTTCAAAATAAATACAAATTCAACCAGAATATCCATCCTATTTTCAACCACATCCTAAACCTTTGGAAAAAATTTGGTAAAAATATATGTTTAGGGTTGGTATTGGCACAAGAAGAGAGTAACTTTACAATTAAGACCAACAATATGCCTTGGTACCTCTCCAAGTTTGGCCAATGGTCACAGCCCTGTTACAACCAAAGGTCCCAAGGGCTTGCCTCTTAGCCAGGGAAAACACAGTCAAATCCAATCTGCATTACTTCCCCTGCAAAGGGTCTCCTCTAGCTCAAACTCAGCCCTTACTTAGTAGAACTACTTCCTCACCTTCACAGCTGTGGTCCTACAGAGAATCAAAAAGGTTAGAAACTCTGGTGCCATTGTTCTCCATCCCATCTCTATCGTCACTCTCAAAGAGCAATAAGAAAGGTCCACAAATATACTGCCTTGAACAGGTATCACATGAAAAAACCATTCTAACTAACCCTAGGAGGAAATGAAATTATGTAAAAATGACAAGAGACTTGTCCAAAAAAGCTATTTTAACTTAGGAAATATTTAGATAGTAGAGTACATAAAGCTAATAACTTAAGAAATTTCTTCTCCCCAACACCCTCCCCCCAAAAAAGGAGTGTCAAATACATGCTTTGGCTCCAATACACAGTATACACCCTCCCAATTCCGAATATGAGGTGACGTGTTGTGGCAAATGATAAAAAGGCTAAGCCTCGTTTCTCATATAATTTTGCCTATTGACATTAACCTCCCAAATTGTAAATAATATGAGGAGGGGAGGAGGAGGCAAACAAGTTTTAATTGTATTCTATTTTAATTAAGTTGGCTCAAGTTTGGATTCACTGATAGCAAGCTAAGGAAGATGGTTGCTTGTTTTTAAATGGAGAAAAATTTTAGAAATCAAATATATAATTTGGTTATGAGAAATTTTCTAAACATCATCAATTGTCTCTGGATAAGAACAGTACCCCTCAGTTGTCTTATTTTACTTCGTCCCTCACTTCAATAAAACAAAGCTTCTTATTGTTTCTTGCCTTCACAGTTTACAGAAACAAGAGACCCAGAAACCAGAAATGTGGAAGGATGGGTGGCACCCATCTGTGTCTGTGGAATACCACTCCAACAAACATTTCAATTATAAGAGTATTTTTAAATAGTTTAAGAAAAATCTCAAACCCAGCTATGTGGGCACCAACAGAGGCACCATAAAATAAATTTCTAACAAAGATGTTTGCTTTGTTAAAATTTCTGCAAGTTCAACTCATAGCCCAGCACTGCTCAAACACATACACATATAGACACACACCTCATTCGGATCAAGCTTTTGGTACTAATCACAATGCATACTCGCCCTAATGAGGAGTGATGACGATGGTGTAACAACCAGTCCCCCTTTCAGCACTGGAGCTAAGGCAAGATTTCACCAAAGACACATTCCAAGAGATACCCCAACACTTCTCACTCTCAGGAGCCGGGAGAATTTGACTGCCCAAATCCCTCTGAGCAGACACAATGTGTACATCTACCTCCCCATGTGAAACTCACATACAACCCTTTCGGGAGTCTAATTTAACAGATCTCAGGGAAGCTGAAGGCAACTTTTCTGATCAGATATCCAGATACTGGCCACAGAAACAATAAAGGGCAAAGATTCTAAAGCAGAAACAGATATGTGTGTGTTTAGGCAAGACACAAATGACTGAAGAGGAGAAAAGCCTAGCAACCATTCAATTTTTTCATCCTGTAAATGATAAGAAAAGGAAAAATGGAAAAGACAGGATGTGATAGTTTACCACAACATAACCAAAATATTTGTTAAATACTGGAGTATTTATGCAGACTGTTGGTTTTTTCATGCTTTAATTCAGGTAAATTCATTCCAATCTCTGGATCCCAAGAAAATATTCCAAAAAGAGTATCCTGAACAGCCTCAGATGAAGATATATACTCATTGAAATAAGGGACATGAAAGTAAGAGACTGCGCAGCTTCCCCAAGCCTAAGAGGATTCTTCCTGAAGACAAAAGTGGAGGGCCAAATGACATATTAAAAAAATGGCTCAAAGCTTCATATGTTGAGGCCTTTATCACTAGAAATGAAGTATTTTAAAGAAGAAAATGATGTATTAAAACAAAGAAAAGCCAAAAATATCAGTACAAAAATAAACCTGCCAGTATCCAAAGAAAGCTTGAGGCAATATTTAAAAGATACTGACAGAAGAATACAAATATCAGATTAAAGAAGTTACATTGCATGGGCTCTCAAGTGCATTTTGTTCCAAGTATTCATCCTATTGTGTAAGTTGATTGTTAGATAGTGGTTTCCCCATATTTTGAAATAATAAAAAAAAAATGAAAACATATACAAGTTCACAATATTCTCTCAGAAGGCACAGTTTCCAAATAATCATCCAGTGAGTTAGAATTAGAGGTAACAGTCAAATCATAGCATTAGTTGGCTCTGAAAATTCAAATTGTAGGAGGCAGACTGCAAGTCCATGCTTCATTATCAAGTGGCCTCCTGGCTAGCTTGCACTAAATGGAAGATTCCTGGTGAAAAGCCCGAGAAGTCTGGTTTTCTTTACAGGATTCCTATTTAGAGAGGAATAACAGAATTAATAAACAAGCAATATTTTACACATCAGAACTTGTAAAAATATATCAATGTTAGGAGATTTGTGCCTGTAGCTCTCCCCCACATGACCCTTCCAGTAAGCCTTTGGCATTTTCTTCAGTGACTCCTTTCTCTCTAACTTACCCTGCCTGCTTACATTTGATCTGATCTCAGCTTGTTAGGCCAGGGGGAGGTCCCACTAGAAGGGAGGTACAAGGTGGGAGAAAGCTCTAGATTTACAATGAGAGGGCTCTCTGTAAAGTCTCTGAGTGCTCTTGGACAAAGTTACTTGCATCTCTCTCATCAATCCTTCAAGGATTGAGCTCTCCCGGTGGGAGAGCTCCCTCACTTCACCCAGATCCAAACTCCTCTCATGCTTGGTAGTGAATTTCAAGAGAGGCTGTGGGGGCAGCAGTGGTGCAGTGGACAGAGCACCAGCCTTGGAGGCAAGAGGACCTGAGTTCAAATCTAGCTTCAAGCACTTACTAGCTGTATGATTTTGGGCAAGTCACTTAACCCCTGTCTTGCAAAAACTAAAAAGGGATGTAGCCCCAAAGTTCACCAATCTGTTACCCATATGGTGATAAGCCTCTGAACTTCAAACATATTGCCAAACTAATTCAAAGTCTTCCCAGTTTGGTAGAACCCACTCAAACTTATGGCCCTTGGAGGAAGACTTGGGTCCCGTGGGCCCAGTACAGGTTTTTTATTTAATATCACCCAGAAAGTCCTACACTCAAGCCTCATGTTACTGCAGTCATGATCCTGACTTCTAGGAGGTCAGATCATGTGAACAAAGGCACACATTAGGTCCGGCCCTGGTATAACTGCACAGACCAGGCACAGCCCTCAAGGACTCAGATCATCTCTGTATGCACAAGATTTTCTACAAGGCTTTTAGAATAAGGGTGTGGGTCCTGGCCAAGGACCAATCCCTAAGTTTGAGGAAGCTTATCATTAGATTGGTCACAGATGATGAATTTTTTTTAATCATTCCAATTCTTAGAAAATAGCTAAAAAGTCAGAATGGCAGCAGTCTGCTACACTGCCAAAAGCACAGGCCCTTGAAATACTGAAGGAAACATTCAAAGAATAAGTCAAAACCCCTACTTTTCTATTTAAGGAGATGGAACAATATCATATACTGCTTTGTATTTTAGAAAATTACAAAATGATAACATACAAGCGGAACAGAAATAATCATCTCATGTCTATAGATAAATGCAGTGTGTCCATAACACACAAATTGAACTAGAACTATTAAGTGAAGGAAGTAAATCCAACCTTTTAGGTTACACAAAAATTTGATAGCATTAAACTCATTATGGGCACATAACAGAATTTCAGAAAAATATATCACTAGAACACCTAATAACCAGATTGTGGATTCCAGATATATCTGCTCAATAAGATGG
Source organism: Macrotis lagotis (assembly GCF_037893015.1). Taxonomy (NCBI): domain Eukaryota; kingdom Metazoa; phylum Chordata; class Mammalia; order Peramelemorphia; family Peramelidae; genus Macrotis; species Macrotis lagotis. The sequence goes on along the minus strand of NC_133661.1, from coordinate 77,955,175 downwards.
ACTCCCAAAAGAAGATTCATGGGAAGATATGAACATAAGTGAGGGCAAGGGAAGCCTAGGTGATTTCTTTCAATCCCAATTTATAGGGGCAGCTAGGTGGTGAAGTGGATAGAGTACCTGCCTTGAAGTCAGGAGGACCTAAGTTCAAATCCAACCTCAGACACTTACTAATTAGCTGTGTGACCTTGGGCAAGTCACTTAATCCCATTGTCTTGCAAAAAAAACTATATATGTATGTGTGTATATATATATATATATATATATATATACATATATATATATATATATTATATATATATATATATATGAAGGTAATGAGGAACTGTAATCCACCCTACTAAGGGAATACCCACATTGAAAAAATCATGTCCATTGAAACAATATTACATGGACAAGAAGGGAAGATGAGAAGTGAGCTAACGTCAAAAAGACCATCTGGATGGCTTAAACTGAAAGGGGTCAGTTCTAGTAAAATGGCATTGAGTATAAATATTTAACTTCATAAATTTGGATTGAAAAAAGCAAAAGCATAAGTGCATGATAAAAAAGGATTTTACACCAAAGATCATCTGGTACCCTACCCTAATTTGACAGATAGGAGTGGAGTATTAGTTCAAAATAAGTAAACAGTGGTAGAGCAGCCAAAAAGTTAATATAATCTTAGGCTGTGTTAACAGAAGAACAGCATCAAAAACAAAGGAGACAAACAGTTCCCCCTCTACAGCTCTATCCTGTTACATCTAGAATACTGGCTCTCTTCCAGTTGCCATGCTATGGGAAGGGCACAACAAACTGGAGTGTGTCTAGAAACTAGAAACCATGCCATAGATCAAGTGAATGAAATAAACTGTAGAAAATTGAGAGTGAACACAATGTTTGTCCTGCATTCTCAAAGAAGACCATGACATCAGGGAGGTGATGCCATGACAAGCACATGAATTGGATTTGAGGGAGAGGATGTCATGCTAGGTCACCAGTTTCACTTTCTTCTCCGGAGCCATCTGGGTCTAGTGGCTAGATATGACTCAGGATGACTGGAGATGATCTGGATGTCTGAGGCTGGATTTGAATTTTCATTCTCCTGACTCACGGTCAATGCTCTATCCACTGCACCACCCAGGTGCTCTGAGAGTGAACATGATTACCATCTTAATTAGTCAGGAGTTCTCTTTTGGAAAATGTATGAGGACTTCTTTCAACTGAATCCAGAAAAGTCAGAATAACAGATAAAAGCTCATAGGGGCACAACAGAAATAAATTTTTCTTAATAATTAGAATTATCCAAAGATAGAACAAATTGTCCTGTGATAACAGCAAACATTGATAGCACCCTTAAAATTTACAAATTGTTGGGCCGCTAGGTTGCTCAGTGGATTGAGCATCAGCCCTGGAATCAGGAGTATCTGAATTCAAATCCACCCTCAGACACTTAATAATTACCTAGCTGTGTGGCCTTGGGCAAGCCACTTAACCCCATTGCCTTGCAAAAAAAAATTTACAAAGTGTTGTAAATACATTATTTTATCCTCACAACAACCTGTGAAGTATTTACTACTAATACCATCCTCATTTTACAGATAAAGAAACTGAGTCTCAAAGTCTTAAGCAACTTGCCTAGAGTTGGATAATTAGTTGAGTGACAAAGACAGAATATGAACCCAGGTCTCTAGTGACTCTAGTGTTTTTCTTTTCTTTAAAAAAATGTTTAATTATACCATCCATATAGTATTGAGCTCCCTCTTGCTAGCAGTCTTCATTTGAAGGCTAGATAACTAACCACCTATGAGGAATATTGTAAAAATGATTCCATTTGAGTAAAAGTTAGGCAAGGTGACAGGAAAATGTAAGTTCCCTAGGAAAAAATAGTCTGCAGATTTTGTCTTGAGAATTCTATGCATCTATTTAGGGAAATCTTCAGGAGTGGCAGAATGTGAATAGGACCATCAAAGGGCCTGAGATACCAGGTGTCTCATCTGTACTAATCACTCTCATACCCCTCTTGGTAGATGATGAAGGGATGGAGGATATTCCAAGAAGGAGAAATAATCAGAGTAAAGATGGGGAAGCACAAGATACAAACATACCAGTTTGATTAGAGTGAAGGATTTATGTAGGAAGATAAGGGTGGAAATTTAGATTGGGCAAGACCAAAGCAGGCTCTGAATGCTAATCTAAAGAATTTAGACTTTGAGTAATCAAGTGACTAAAAGTTTGGGTTTCTTTTTTCCCTTAAAGAGAGCCATGATTAAAGAGGGGATTAAAGGGAAGGGTATAATAGGACAGATTGGAAAGGTAAACTTGATGCAATAGTCCAGGACCTGAATTAGTATGTCATGTTAGTAATGAGAATTAAAGGAAGGAGAGGGAGGGTTCAGAGTGTTCATCTTTAATTCCCACACATTTGAGACTGAGTGATTTAGAGTCCTCAGTTTCAAGAAAAAAGTCTTTAAGGGGAAAGAATGCAACTTTGGAAATGCTAAATCCAAAATAAAAGCAGACTAGCCAAACCAGGTATCCAATTGGTAGTTGAAAATGGAGGACTAGGTCTCAGACACTTAATAATTACCTAAACTGTGTGGCCTTGGACAAGCCACTTTAACCCCATTTGCCTCACAAAAAAAAAAAAAACCTAAAAAAAAAAAGAAAATGGAGGACTAGAATTCAAGATGCAGCTTGACGGTCACTAAGAACTAACAAAAGCAATGAAAGCCAGTTCTGTGATCTGATATGGTGAAAAAAAGCAGACTGTGGGATCTGAGGACTTGTGTTCAAATCCTCCAGCCCTCTCCTAGCTGAGTAGCCTTAGGCGACTCCTCTTTAAAATGAAGGACTTGGACCCACTGATCTCTCTTCTAGTTCTAAAACTAGGATCCAATGATTGATTATATGGGTTCAGAAAATAATTTAATATTCGTTCAAGAAATCATTTTGACTAAATGAATGTATATTAGGGATGCAAAAATGGTTCAACATTAATTTAATATTATATTATTTTAAATAAATATATTTTTATATAAATGTATAAAATATATTTATATATAAATATAAATTAAAACATCTAAAACCAGGTGGTTATATCAAAGAAAGTCTTTGATAAAGAATAAGACTCACTGAAGAGATTATGAAAAAAGGGTAAAAACATCACTTGTACAAAAATATTCATAGCAGCCCTGCTTGTGGTGGCAAAGAATTGGAAAGTAAGTGAATGGCCATCAATTGAGGAATGGCTGAACAAATTGTGGTATATGTATGTGATGGAACATAATTGTTCTATTTAGAAACCAGGAGGGATGGGAATTCAGAGAAGTCTGGAAGGATTTCCATGAACTGATGCATGAGAGAGATGAGCAGTACCAGAAGAACATTGTACACCATAACAGCAACATGGAGGTGAAGATCAAACTTAATGGACTTGCTCATTCCATCAGAGCAATAATCAGAAACAATTTTAGGGTATCTGCAATGGAGAATACTATCTGTATCCAGAGAAGGAAATATAGAATTTAAATGAAGACCAAAGCTTATTAGCTTCAATTTTTAAAAGTTGTCTTATGTAATATGTAATTTTGCTTTCTCTAATGTTTTCTCTTTTCCTTTTGGATCTGATTCTTCTCTCACAAGTTCAATTTCAATCTATGCTTATCATAGCTGCAAATTTAAAGCCCATATTGGATTGCCTTCTGTTGGGGGGAGGAGGGAGGAAGGGAGGGAGAAAAATGTAAAATTCAAAACCTCACAAAAAAAAAATGGCTGGTTGAAACTACCATTGTATCTAATAGGAAAACAAATAAAATATTTATATAATAAATAAGATTCATTTACTTTTTTTTTTTAGGTTTTTGCAAGGCAAATGGGGTTAAGTGGCTTGCCCAAGGCCACACAGCTAGGTAATTATTAAGTGTCTGAGACGGATTTGAACCCAGGTACTACTGACTCCAGGGCTGGTGCTTTATCCACTACGCCACCTAGCCACCCCCTCATTTACTCTTAAAAAAAAAACCCCAACAACCCTAAAAACTTAAAAGCACAAGAGGATCCATTTTTTTTAATATCATAAAAGTTATCTATTTAAAGTTAAAAGCAAGGATTATATGTAATGGAGACACACTAGAAACTTTTCTAATAAATACAGGAGCAAAATAAGGATACTCACTTTGCAACTATTATTTGATATGGATTTGGAAATGGTAACAAAAGCTACCAATCACTTTGTCTTTCAAGAGGGAAAAAATTTAAAAAATAAAGATAGGTAAAAAGATAAAACTACTTCTATGTGTTGATCATATGATGGTTTATTTAAAAAAATCCCAGGATATGAGCAAAGATACAAACTGATATTATTAATAGGTTCAGCAAAGTCACAGGCTACAAAATTAACACTGAAAAACAAAAACTATGAGAGTGGACAAGATATGTAAAAGAAAACAACAGAAAGCCCATGACAAAACTTTAGGGTACATCTATAAGTAGGGATTGAGTAATTTTATTTTTGGCAAGGTAATGGGGTTAAGTGACTTGCCCAAGGTCACACAGCTAGGCAGTTAATTCAGTGTCTGAGGCTGGATTTGAACTCAGCTCTTCCTGACTCCAAGGCAGGTACTCTATCCACTGTACCACCTAGCTGCCCCTATAAGTAGGGATTGAAAGAAATCATAAAGAGTTATTATTAAAAAGAAATGTGAATGTCTTAGTCACTGTGAAAGGAGAACAAGGAAAGTATAGTTGAGGAAAAAGTTTGAAAAAGGAAGGGTGTTCAAGAAGGCAAAACGAATAAGGCTTTAAAGAATAGCACTGAATTTTAAGATTCAAAGAATATCTTTGAGACAAAAGTTTCAGCAAAGAGATGAGGAGAGACCACATTGAAATTAAGGGTGAGAGGGTAGTAAAGAAACTTAGTCATCCAAAAACTTTAGCAATGAAAAGAAAACAAAGATAATAATTTGAAATGTTAAGGGTCAAATAAAGATTTTTCTGCATAAGGAGAAATCCATATATATTGAAGGGAGAGGGAAAAGTTAAAGGAAAAGGAAAGACTGAAGATGATAAAAAGAGAGAGACTGAGGCAAGACAGTGTGGGGATCAACTATTCAGATACCAGCCCTGAGGAAAGGCATGAGGAATGCAGGCAAATAGAATATTTGATTTAATTTTAAAAGAATAATGGTAAAATAATGCAGTAATTTGAGTAAGAAATATGATAATATAAACTCATTCTGAGGATCTAGAGATTTCTCTCTTCATTCTTCATATGACTCTGGCTTACTCCCTACCGACTATTCAAAGAGTTAGCTGAGTGAAGACAGAATATGCCCAATTCCAGATGATCTCTCTTCTAGGATAAGGAAATAGCAAACTGAACTGAATTTCAGTTTTCTAAAAAGATGAAAAGTTTCACCTAGAAAAATATTGTTTTTGTTCACCTTCTCTAGAATTATCAAGTTTTAGCAACATTAGGCCTTCAAATTAAAACATTTTGTTACTCTAGAGACAAGACTAAATTATAACTACCTAATGACCAAGTTCCTTCCAGTCTTCCTTAGAGCAAAGCATGGTAACCACCACCTATTACAAAGCTAAATGGCTGATCATTCCTTTGGACCAAAAGCAACTTGTATATGTGCTGCTGAAGGGAGCACAACCAAAAGCAACTTGAATGAGAATTGCATTCTGATAATTTAAATGTCCCTCAGTAGGAAGAGGAAGTTGGGTGTTACTTAATTAGTAAGCCACAATGACTACAGTTATAGCAGTTGTAACAACTCTTAAAATAGAATTTGCTGCCTGCTTACAAAAACCTGTTAAATGTTTGATATTTTATTCATTCCAGATGATTATAATCACTCCTTTTACTGTGCATTTCCTCAGCACTTATCTTCTTGGCTTGCATTATGACAATTTACACCAGCATTCTCTTTGAAAAGAATTACTCTGTAGGTATTAAGTCCCCAAGTAGATTGCAAATTCTAAGAGCTTAAATCTTTCAAAATAATTTCTGTATAACACATTTAAAGTTTGCCAAGTACTAGAACACATTATCTCACAAAAGTTTTGCAATAATCTTATAAACCACATACTACAGTTATTATCATAATTTTCATTTTACAGATCAACAAATGGCAAACCTGAAAGGCTACCCGACTTGCCCCTGGACACTGAACAAGTAACTATCAGTGGTAGGATCTGAATCCAGATTGTCCTGATCCCAAGCCCCAGATTCTGTGCACTAGGCTCTTTTATTCTACTATAGCATCTTTTGGAGTATTCTATGCATATTCTCTTTAAAAAAATATTATTAGTGGAGTGCATGTCAACTTCCAGCTGCAAAATTATATCAAAAATAGAGAGGCTAAGAGATAACCCTGTGATGTTGTACCTTTTCTCCCTTCTTTCTTGCCTTCAGACAATTTTAATCTTGCTGGGGTCATCTTTAGTGCCGGAGATCCAGAACAAATCTGGAACACAAAACAGTATTTGCAATGACTTTGGTGTCTAGGGTCACTCTTGTAGACAAATTTTGCTATCAAAGCACGTTTTATTTATTTATATAGGTCAAATGTGAAGGAATTTAAGTATTATAATTAGTTTATGTCTCATGAAATTTTTAACATATTTAGTTGCTACCAAAATACTAATATTTAAGTGATACATGATTAGTGACATAAGTCATGTAATTAATTATTAGCAAATAATAAATTCCCGCAAAAGGAAAACATATGAGGAAAATGGAAAATAAAGCTAATGGCTCCAGAATGAGAGAACAAGAAAAACATCCAGACTTTTCTACTTATCTTATTATCTCCTATAAACATAAAAGACAAAAACAACTTCTTACTAAGTTCACATTTTCTTTGCTGGATCTGTTCGATTCACCAATATCCACAGATTCTGGAGTACAACATCTATTTTTCTTTTCGATTACTATCTGATTCCCCAAAACTTTCCGCTAATTTAAGAAGAAAAAAAGTGTTAGAAGAAGAAATAAAGACATCACAACTATAATATTAAGATACATTCCTCAGGGCGGCTAGGTGGTGCAGTGGATAGAGCACAGGCCCTGGAGTCAGGAGTCAGATAGCTGTGTGGCCTTGGGCAAGCCACTTAACCCCATTGCCTTGCAAAAAAAAAAAAAAAAAGACACTCCTCAGGTGCAAAGAACTTCTCTTTGTAATTAAATCTGCCTGAAGCTTGGCATAAAACCTTGCACTCTGGGAGGTTAGGAATTATTCAAGTCTCTAAAATGGAAGCAAAGTATTCAAGGTTCAAATGACCACTTAGTATTAATAATTTTAAAATAGGAGGGAAAGGTCTAAAGGGCAAAGGAGTGAGAAAGAAACAATAAAATAAGATCAATTTAAACTAACTTATCAAAATCAACTCCAAAACGCTTCTGGAAACACTAGTTTGCATTTCTTTCAACCTTAGGACTCATGGCAGAAATCCATAATAGTCCATTTAGAATGCATGGTAACAGGATTAGTAAGGAAATACGTTAAATACAATTGTACAGGTACAACTCTCACAAGATTGTTTTGCCACTATGGGCGGGGGAGAGAAGGAAAGGAGGTAGAAAAATGTAGAACTTGCAAATGGATGAACGTTGAAAACCACCTTTCCATGTCATTGGAAAAATAAAATAAAATTTTTTAAGAATTAAAATAAAGCATGATAACCATTTTTTGATAAGATAACTTTTAAAATATTTTTTAAAATATTTAAAATATTGAGCTCTCATCAAGATCCACACTGTTGGGGCAGCTAGGTGGCACTGTGAACTCCAGTCCTGGAGTTCAAGTCTGACCTCAAACACTTAATACTTGCCTATCTGTGTGACCTTGGGCAAGTCATTTAACCCCATTGTCTTAAATTTAAAAAAATTAAAAGAGAAAAATTAAAAAAAGATCCACACTGTTAAAAATCAGTTCTGAGAAAAGAGTTCTTGAAGTACAAGTCTGTTCACAAGGCAATCTGCAAAAGCTGCAGGTCTGAGCTATAAAGGCAGAGGTGTTTTACTTCATACACACACAACACACATACACACACACACACACACACACACACACACACACACACACACAAAGCAGGTTTCCTAAGCATTACAGAAAAGCCACTCTTTTAACTGGTTTCTACCTCTCACCTATAAACAGTTATGGGATTCTACTGAAACATGGACAGAGAGAGGAATAAATTTTTTTAGCAAATAAGGAAGCTAGTAGGGCATTCCTCTTCATTAATTGAAAAAGCCTCACTAGGACTGACTCCCTAAGGGAAAAAATTCCATGCCTGAAGGAAATCGGAGCTCAGTAAACCAGTAAACTTTGACTGAAGAGGTAGCTAAACATCAATGATCCCTAGAACAACCTGCCAGAATAAAGTTTCTAATCAGACAAACTTACTGATTACAATTAAGTTGGGCTAGGATCAAGAAAGGTTATAATCTAGTGAGAAAGGTACTAATTTGTACAAAAAGACTTTATCTCTCAAAATATTAATTGCATTTTAAATGAAGTAGAGTACTTTGTTAAGTGTTGCTACACATATATTTTAACAGGTTTTTCCTCCCCCTTAAGATAATAAGTAGAGAAATATGTGAATCTCTCTCCCAGCTAAATCATGTCTCACTGAAGCATGATAATTCATGTTCTGTGACGAATGCATCTACTACCACCTGGTGGTAGCACATTTTAATTAAAGAATTGAGTTATTTGAATGATGGGGGGGGCCTCTAAAAAAGATGACTTCAGACAAGTAAGGAATGACAATAATACCACAAAACAAAAACAAAAAATATGATTGCTCTAGATGAGCCAGCATTTCATGGGTCATGAATATCAGAATGAAGGAATGTAGGGAGAGTTGGTCTCAAGACCTGGAAGACTCCAGTTCAAGTCCCAATTCTGATCCCACTCTGATTCCATGACTCTGGGAGGGTCATAACCCCTCCAAGTTTTGCAGAGGAGGTGCCAGCCTGCTTTGGTGGAGGGCAGTTCTTGATACCAATGAAATCACAGGTCATCCAGATCCCTCCTCATTTATACCCCTTCCATCCTAAAACTTCCCATGAGTATTTAACACACAGTAAGCCCCTTGATCACAACCTCCCACCTGATTTAAGTCTTAACATACTTTAAGCTTGTAAAAACAAAAGCAAATTGAAGGAAAGGAGAAACATTTCCCATTACTGAACAAAAGAATCATTTCACAGGCATAAATGAAGTTGGTAAGAAAACATCACTGACACTTGTCAAGACTGAGACTCACCCCAGGTTTGTGGTTATTTCAGCCTTCACTGCCTTAATGAAACCACCAAAGTACTACAAAGATATTCCCCCTTCTTGGTTTAGTTATTAACATATCAAAATGTCTACCAAAACCACAGTTTTCCAAAAGTCTACACCAGCATCCCTGAAAAATATACCTTTTACAGGAATTCCAAAAGAACAGAAAATGACTTCACAGACTGGGAAAAGATCAGAGTTCATATCTATCAAAAATATCTAGGGAATGGTTGACAACTCTGTGCTTGGACCTTTCTACCTACCTTAATAAGTCCACTGAAGGAGCGTGAACGGGTCCGTTTCTGAAACTGGGGAGTAAATCCATCTGCTCCTGGAGTTTGAGCTGTTGATTGCTTATTAAACTTGGAGAAAATAAATAGAATATTTCATTATTATTTTCCCAGCAACAGATAGCTCTCCAAGAATCCAAATACAAATGCCTAAAAGATTACCAAATTGCATGCCTTTCAAATCTACTGTCCAGGAATATATATACTAAAAATAGAAATGTGTGCCAAAAAATGCTCTGGTAATATTCAAGGTTCATTTACATTACCATATGCCTCACTTTAATATAAATTATTGAAAAGGACTTCTGAAGCTCAGAAAGGCTCTGAGACTGAAAGTGTTTTGGGGTCTCCCCCACCTTGGTTTATTTATTTTTAGCATTCCTTGCTTTTTAAATTTTGAATTCCAGATCTTTTCCCTCCTTCCCTCTTAACCTCCCCTACCCATTGAGAATGCAAGCAATCTGAAATTATTTATATATGTGAAATCATGCAAAACATATTTCCTTATTAGCAATATTTTTAAGTTAAAAAAAGGAGAAAATTATACTTAATTTGCACTTAGTTCATCAGTTCTCTCTAGAGGTAGATAGCATTTTTCACCATCAGATCTTTGAAATGGTCTTGGATCTCTGCTTTGATCAGAGTAGCCAAGTCTTTCATAGCTGATCATTCCAACATGATTGTTACTGTATACAAACATCTGGTCCTCACTTCACTTTGTTTCAAGGATATAAGACTTGTCATTTTATCTGAAACCACCACCCTTATTATTTCTTATAGTACAATAGTATTCCATCATAATCACATGCTACAATTTGTTCAGTCACTTTCCAAAAGATAAACATCCTCTCAATTTTCAAATTCTTTAAAGTCACCACAAAAAAGAGAGCTGCTATAAATATTTTTGTACATATGGGTCCTTTACCCTTTTCTTTGCTTTCTTTGGGGTACAGACCTAATAGTGTTACTGCTGGGTCAAAAGGTATAGATGTTTTATAGCCCTTTGGGCCTAGTTCCAAATTATCTTGGCCTTCCCTACCACTGTGGTAGCTTTTTATGGTCAAATTCATTTTTTGTTGCTTGCTTGTTTTTCCAGCCAATTTCTTAACTTTGAATTTTGTTTAAGTTGGGCTCTCTTCACCTGGGGGGGGGGGGGGCGCTGTCTCAAATTTTAGGCTTATTCATGCTGCTGTTTTCAAGAGCTAGTTCTGTTCTGGGACATTTCCAAAATGGTATTATCTGGGCAAAGTTGTGGTCATTACTCTCATAGGTCTAGGATGAGACCCTGTCTCCCTGCAGCTGCAAACACTAGCACTCCTCTTGACCCTGGAACTATGACCAGGGTCATAGGGCTCTTGCTCCCTTGTGACCAACTTCAAGTACCACCTTGGAATTGTGGATGAACAATGAAGTTGCAATCAGTGCCAGCTGTATTTAACAGCCAGCCATGGGTCTCCAATCATCCTGTCTGTCTCTGGGTCGAAAGCTCCCAAAGCTGCCACTATTACTGCAAGTCACTATTATTGCCTCCACCCCAGGCATTTCCTGTAGACTTCTTATATTTTCTTGGGTCAGAAAAATGTCTCATCTTGACCTTATGCTGGCACTGCCACTCCAAAATTTTATTTGAGGTATTATTTTAAAGTTGTTGGAGGGGAATGTTGAGAGTTTAGCTGAGTTGTTGCTTCTAATCCATCATCTTGGTTCCATCCTTTCAAGACTGAAGATGCATGACTGTCTATCAGCATTAGCCCCAGAGAAACTATTTTACAAATGCAAACTCTTCTGCATTATTTCAATTCTATAAGTCATTCCCTATAGAGAGAAATATAAAGTATAGCAGGCATATTCCTACCCAAAGGAATCAGCTTTTCTCTTGTAAAATATTTTTTTAAATTTAATTCATAAATGATATCTTAATATGAAAACTCCTGGGATACTTAAAATTAAATCTCTGAATGTACAATCCCTGAAAACAGTTAAATAAGACATAAGGGTGTGTGACTGTAACTGATAGTATGGCTACCCTTATTACTTTGGTATTTTTCTGTTTGTTAAAACAAAAGTGCATGCTTTATAAGTTAGCATCAATGTTCTCTAATGCTGATTATGAGAATGTTTTGCCAGTCAATTTTATTGTCATTTACATAATTTTAATCATCATTCATCTTTTTGGTTCTGCTTTGTCTACTCTGCAGGACTTTATACTTTATACAAATATCTCTCCAAAGCCCTCATATTCACAGCTCTTTGTAATGTGGTATTACTATGAATACTGTCACACAAATAGATCAGTCTGAGGCACAGGTATGATATTTAGATCAATGGATCAAGGGGTATGAAAAATTTCCAACTTTCCCTTGAATAATCCCAAATTGTTTTCCAAAATAGATCATTCCTTTCACAGCTTTACCAAGGGCTGTTTTCCTGTTTCCCTGTCAACAATGAACTTTTCTTATCTTTGCCAATGTGATGGATGTAAAGTGATATAAAAGTTATTTTAAATTTAAATTTAGGTTTCTTTACTAGCAATCTAATTTGCTTTTAGATAGCTGTTGATAATTTGTGTTTCTTTTCCTGAGATTTTTCTGTATCTTCTGACCACTTATCTACTGGTGAATGGCTCAATCTTAAGAGACTTGAAATGATTCCTTATAGATTTTAGATGTTAGATTTTTATCAAAAATGTTTTTTATGCCCAGATTTTTTCCAATGCATAGCTGTATTTTTTCTAACTTTTTATTCGTGCCAAATGTCTAGACAAGTTTATTTTTCCTTTAATAATATTCTCTTCAACAATTACAAATGTCAATTAATATATATATATATATATATATATATATATATATATATATGAAAACTGACCACATGCAAAGACAAAAACTAAAACACTTAAAAACTTCCCTTAAAATATCAGATAATTTAATTGTTTAGTAAGTACTAAAAATGACATATTAAATTATGAGGGCAAAGAATAAATCATAGAAACAATAAAAATTTTACTAAAGAGAACAAAAATGAGAAAGCATTCTAATACTCCTGGGATGCAAATTATATTTGAATCTGAAGGAAGAAATCATAGTGGCGATTAATAATCCCTGGGCCTTCATCTCCTAGTCTATAAAGTGAAGAAGTTGGTCTAAATGACCTTTCAGGTCTCATCCAACCCTGCAGTTCTATTAGCCACTATGTCCAAAGTGAAGAGCGCTGGCTAGTTCAAGAGGCTGATTTTTCTCTTGTCATCTTTAATGATCAGTGCAGACCTGGATGGAATCCTAAATGAACTCTCTGCTGAGGATTAAAATCAGCACTCTCTCTGAATATGCAAAAATGAACAGACTGCTGCTTTGGCATAATCCCTCACATCTCAAATCAATTTTAGGAACAAGGGCAGAAGTCTTTTTAAACAGGAATGGTTTCTTACCAGCTACTGAAATAATAAAAATCATAAGTTGCTATTTTCTGCCTCACCTTCTTTCATTCATCCCAAACTCCAATATTGGGTTCTACTTAACTATTTTTTTTTTTGTTACAAGAGAGGAGAGTTCAATGTCTTTGGGTAATGATGGGATGAAGGAAGGATTGGCCAGAAATGACTTGTAATGTGTAGGTAAAAGGCAACAATTCAACTTACTAGATAAATAATTGAGGAATTCCTAACCCTCTTACATAACCTAAAATAGCATTAGTTTTTTCAGTTGCCATGTTGCAATCCTAACTACCAAAGAACTTGCAAGCACCAACACCCCAACGTCTTTTCATCTGACAAACTACTATTTACCCTTTTCTTAGCTTGTACTAATGACATTGATATCATCAAACAAAATATAAGACTTTGCATTTACTCCTAACAAATTTCACATCATGAGCTCCAAAAGCTTTGCTTAATGTATGTACACTGACAGCATTCCCTTATGGGTCACTCTAGTGATCCTATCAAAAAAAGGAAAATGAGGTCAGTTTGGCAAGTAAGCCAAGCTATCACTATTTGTGATCATTGCTGCTAATTCTACAGAAATTGAAGTCAGACCTCACTAACCTTTGCCAAGAATTTTCTGCTGATACAGTCTAGGAATAGTTGGGAGAATCCAGAATCATTTTATCCTTTGGAAATTAGAAAAATAGTTGCCTTTCTCCAGCGTTGTGACATCTCTCCCATTTTCCTCAAGTTTTCAAAAATCATTGCCAATGTTTCTACTCTCAGAGGTGCCAGTTTCAATATCCTGGTATATTTGTAGCCCCTCTGGGTCTAGTAACTAAAATCCATTAACAACAGCCAAGTGCTCTCTCACAAAATCTTTAACAACTTTGGCTATCAACTCCCTAAAGGTCATTCTTCTAATCCAAAAGGCAACCTTCTTGGCAGAAAAGAGACAAAATGAGGGGTGAATGCTTACTTCCTTCTCTATACTGCCAGTTTTCAGTAGTCTATCTACTCCAAGATTCTGTCCTTTATCTTTACTTATTAGCTTATTATTTGGGGGGGGGGGGTTGTTTTGTTTGTTGGAGATCAAGTTTTCCTCTCACCCCAGTAGGAAGACAGTAACCACTCATGACCCAAACCCAATGCAGATTGGCACAGAAGGTTTTTTTGCTTGTTTTTTAGGTTTTTGCAAGGCAAATGGGGTTAAGTGGCTTGCCCAAAGCCACATGGCTAGGTAATTATTAAGTGTCTGAGGCTGGATTTGAACTCAAGTCCTCCTGACTCCAGGGCCAGCGCTCTATCCACTGCGCCACCTAGCCACCCTAACTAGGACATTCTTAGAAAATCAATCCAGATTCTACTGTTCTCAAAATTATTTTGTCCCTTCTGGAGTCAGGACTGATTCCCTAGATCAGGTTACTGCTTCTCTGCTTCAGGACAGTTACCTGTCGAATTAGCTTCTTCTTCTTTGCTGAATCAGGCATGTTGTGAACATGTAGAAATAACTCTTTGAGGGCCTCCTCTGTACGTTGTTGGGTCTCTTCCTGTTGGAAGCAAGTGTTCATCCGGGTCCTTTTATGGAATTTTGAAAGTGGAAAGTCCTTACTATTGCATGAGGTCGGTAGATCAAGGTCATCCTAGGGAAAATTTAAAGAAGAGTTGATGAAGGAATCCTACTAGCTCCATTTTCAGGTAAATCAAAAGGGAAAGAAAAATATAAATATAGTATATATATATATATATATACTATATTTATATATATACATATATATATAAATATAAATACAGTATCCATCTACACAGCCTTCTTGCCCATTTTACCCAGGTGAATATGATCTAAATCCTGTAAGTTGCACTAATGGTACCACCAAAATTTCCTTCAGTATAGACTCAGACAAGTACAAGGAGATACAGGAGAAAGCCAAACGACTAGATAAATCAATTTTTAATTTTAACTATTTGGAAGGTAATGCTCCATGTTTACCTAGTTATTTTTAATGTTTGCTGGATGTGATGGAGAAAGAACTCCAAAAGTAAGAAAAATAAGCAAAACTCAGAAGAAAATAGTGACGGTGTCTATGAAGATCTTGGCAATTTAAAAAAAACTTTAACTTTTAATAACATGAGTTGTGAGTATGTACAATAAATCTGTCATTTTTCTGCTAATGAATGGTGGTTTTCTTCTCAGTCATCATGGGCTTTAATCCCAGAGCACAGGCTACACTTTACCTTATTAAGAGTGGCTCTTTCTTTGTTAATCAGGTTAAAAATAAGACTATAATTGTACAACTGTGCAATTTAGCAGACCCAACCTAGAACAATCCTATTTCCAAATGCCATTGCTATGCTGGATCTGTTGTGTGGACCCTGGATTCTCCCAACCACTCCTAGACTGTATCAGCAGAAAATTCTTGGCACAAAGACACACAGAGATCAACAGGGGCCCCATCACTCCCACATCTTCTACTTCCAAGCTGCTCTCTGCTTTGAGCTGTGATACTAAAGGAGTACCCAAGAAAAGCAGTTTGCTACTTTAATTCTGTGACCTTGCCGCTGTCTGAGTCATCCTGGCCTTCCCTCCTTCCCTTTACTTTGTCCAGTGTTTGTTACTATTGTTAAGATTGCTTCCTTGCCTGGTCCTGACTTACAGGGTTTCAGTGAAAGCTGAGCACTCCCCTTCTGCTTACCTTGGACACGTGAGTCCTAGAGCCCAGATAATGTAGCCTCGCACATTCCCGTACATAAGCTGGAGCCTAAATAAGACATAAAAGAAACCAGGACCAAATGGGTAATGGAGCAGTCAAGCATTGTAGGAACTGAGTAAGACTCCACAGAATCAAGTCCTAGTCTGTCCTCTATCACTTAATAACCACTGGGCTTAGTTTTTTCCTCTGTAAAATGAAGAAGTTGAACTAGAGCAGTGGCATCAAACTCAGATAGAAAAGGAAACCTGCAGGTTAGACAACCACAAATTAACATTACCTATATTGCACTTTATTTTTATTTATTTTATTAAACATTTCCCATTGATATTTTATTTTGGTTCAGACTACATTCATTGGTTTTTATTTTTAGATCTCTGAACTACTTGTGATCATTTAAAATACCTTTTTCAATTCTAAAAATTCCATTGTTCTAAATAGAAGAAAAGTATGCCCAAAAAAGCTTCAAGAGCAAAGAAAGATAGGAGCAGGGGTGTGGAAATAGCAGAACTGTAATAATAATAAAATCCAGGCTGTCCCTGGACATGGTTAGCTAGCTCAGCCTAGGAAAATGAGTAAGAGGACTTAGTGACCCAAAATAGGACAGAAGCCAAGGGGATGACTGGCCCACCAGCATTCATGAGGCACCTAACAAAGGCAAAAAGCTATCCTCACCCCTCCCTCTGGGAGCTTTCTCCTCAATGCCCCCCCCCAAACTGATGAGGATGCTTGGAAATCTTACAACAGAGAGGCAAGAAAACTGCCAAGTGATCTTCCAATGAAATGGAAGTTCCCCATAGGCCTTGGATGACAACTAAAGGAAACAACCCAGCTGTCTCAAATTTTACACGGTGCCATACAAATCCTACCAGGGCTCAATGGCTGGGTGCCCCTGGATGGGCAGGTTCCCTGTGCAGTCATTTGCAGTGCATAGGATTAATTGCATGGGCTTTTCTACAGTCAAAACTAGGGGAGACATTGGTAAAAGGAGCCACCAGTATGGGGCAGTGAGCGGAGATGAGGCCTCTCTAGAGGCATCTTCCTCCTCCAATCTCCTTTGTATGATCTCTGACTGCAGCCTAAGCCCCTTACTCCAGGGCCCACTGTGGTCTGAGATCAGAGGATAGGAGGAAGCCCCTGGGATTGAGCACCAGACTTACTGCAAGAGCCCTGGGTCCATTATAGATACTTTTGTCATCATCTGGACTTCTGCCTGGAATCTTTAGCCTTTGACTCCTATCTATATAGATCAAATGGACCTTTGTTTTATTCCTAACTTGCTGATTTTTTTAAATTTAATGAACAAACCACCAAACTTATGATAACTCTTGGCTATACTCCTGTAGATAAATTCCCTCCTACTGGCACTAATTTTACTGCTGCCTAAGTCCTAAAATAATACCTACCTTAAAAAGTTTCTGAGAGTGTTTAATCATAAAAGTCATTCCATTATTCAGTTTTGTGATATTCTCCTGAAGGTCATTTGCAGTGACCTGTTCAAAGAAGAAGAAAATAAATGCAAAATAGCTGAAGAGAGGAGAGAAAAATCTCTATTTACAAATGAACTTTTTTCTCCAAAAACATATTGTTTATAGAGATTATTATGAAAGTCTAGCATGTTAAAAGAGACCTTTCTTCCAGGAAAAAAAAATCTTGATCTACAAGTTTTCCATAGAAAAAACACTTTTCAGGGCGGCTAGGTGGCACAGTGCATAGAATACCTGAGTTCAAATCCGGCCTCAGACACTTAATAATTACCTAGCTGTGTGGCCTTGGACAAGCCACTTAACCCCATTGCCTTGCAAAAACCTAAAAAAAAAAAAAAAAAAAAAAAAAGGAAAAGGAACTTTTCAAAGAGGAATCAAGTGATCTTGATTCCTACTAAGGAATCCATGAGAAATTACTTTTCCAGCTTTTTATCCTGGTCAAGAAGCAAGCAAGGAAACAAAACTGTTAAAAGATACAATTTAAGACTCAAATAGTCAAAAAGGAAGAAATCTCTATCACCTTAGCACAATACACAAAGTATTGAGTCAGAAAGACCTTAGATCAAATCCAGCCTCATACACTTACTAACCATGCAAGCCTGAGCAAGTCACTTAATTCTGTTTGTCCCAGTTTCATCATCTGTAAAATGAGAATGATGATGAGGAGGAGGAGGAGGAGGATACCTCCAGGGTTGTCATGAGGATCAAATAAGATAAAAGCTGTAAAGTGCTGACCAGAGTAAGCACTATGGAAATATTAGCTATTAATACCTTCCCAAAGGGAAAAACTGAGCTGCCCCTTTTGCCTGGTAGTGAAGCAACATTTTCATTTCCTACAAATACAACAAATTCATTTTTTACCTCCTTCCCTTGTACCCAAGGGCCTCTCCTGGCCCTTTCCTTTTCACAAAACCCTACCCCCCTCTCCTTGGCCACAACCCCACTTAATAGGGAACATCTGGAGACTAAGTGATGTTGTGTCTCCTCTTCCTCAACACACCTGTCTCTTACCCCAGAACATCTAAAATACTAACTTTTTTAAAATTTTATTTATTTAAGGCAATGGGGTTTAAGAGTGACTTGCCCAAGGGGCAGCTAGGTGGCGTAGTGGATAAAGCACCAGCCCTGGAGTCAGGAGTACCTGGGTTCAAAGTCGGTCTCAGACACTTAATAATTACCTAGCTGTGTGGCCTTGGGCAAGCCACTTAACCCCATTTGCCTTGCAAAAACCTAAAATAAATAAATAAAAAGAGTGACTTGCCCAAGGTCACACAGCTAGGTAATTATTAAGTGGCTGAGGCGGAATTTGAACCTGACTCCAGGGTCAGTGCTCTATCTACTGCGCCACCTAGCTGCCCCAAAGATATTAACTTTCAAAAACTATTTGTTATGCAAAATACTCCACATCAACCACCTGAAAATTTTTCATTCTCTAATAATCAGAGAAAGATAAATGAAAAGTTCTAAAGAACAACTTGAGATGAAGTTAAAAAACAAAATCCAATGCTAGTAGGAGCTGTGAAGAAACAAATCATTATACTGCCAGCAGAGGTGTAAAGTAATGCAATCCTTTTGGAAAAAAATATGACAGTGAATAATAAAAGCTATAAAATTGTTCACACCCTTTGACTTAATGATCTCGCTACTAGGATGTCATAATGGTTTTATTGAAATAGGGGAAAAATACTTCTCTGTATAAAATTACTCAAGAGCAGGGTTTTTTTTAAACCAGTAAAAACACAGAAACGGGCAGCTAGGTGGCACAGTGGATAAAGCACCAGCCCTGGAGTCAGGAGTACCTGAATTCAAATCCGGTCTCATACACTTAATAATTACCTAGCTGTGTGGCCTTGGGCAAGCCACTTAACCCCATTTGCCTTGCAAAAACCTAAAAATAAAAATAAAAAAAAACACAGAAACAATCTACATGTATAAAGATGGGGGGTGGCTAACAAACAAACTTATGCAGATGGAATGGAGAATTATTGTACCTGAAGAAGTACCAAATATGAATACAAAAAGGATGCAGAATGACATAGGATGCAGAAAAGAGAACTAAATAGATGATAATGATGATAATGATTACGATGCTAATGACAATATGGTTATAGCAACAAGAACAAAATCCAAGGAGAAATACACAGGAAAAAAATTATCAGAGACAAAGAAAGAAGAAAGCATATACTTACTATTAGTTTGTTAAAGTTGATTTTTTTCAAATTATTTATTAATATTTTGAGTTTATTATTATTATTATCTTTACTTTTCTTGTTTATCTGAATGTTTGTTTTGTTGATGGTTAAGTTTGGAATAAAAAACTAAAAAAAAAATTTAATAAAAAAATAAGTTTGTAGTTTATCTGTTTTCGGTTTTGTCCAACTCTTTGTGACCCCATTTGGGGTTTTCTTGGCAAAGATACTGGAAGAGTTTGCCACTTCCTTCTACAGATGAGAAAACTGTGGCAAATAGGACCAAGTAACTTGCCCAGGATCACACAGCTAATAAGTGTCTGAGGCCACATTTGTACTCAGGAAGATGAGTCTTCCTTGCTTCAAGTCTACTATTCTATCCACTAAGCCACCTTAACCTACCCACTAAAAAAAACAAACAATGGGGTCACAAAGAATCAGATACCACTGAAACAACTAAACAACAAAAAAATCAAGTTACTATTTTAGAAACCAGAAATTGACTATAAATTCTATGCTTTGCCCTAAGATACCCATTTCTTATAGCTTCTTAAAAATTCCTTTAATGTTTCTATCAATTCTTATACAATTCTTCAAGACAGGCAAGATAAGTGCTTTTATCTCTATTTTACATATAAGGAAGTATTCAAGTTATAGGGAAAGGACATTAAGTGTCTTAACCAGGGGAGGCTAGGTGGCGCAGTGGATAGAGCACCGGCCCTGGAGTCAGGAGGACCTGAGTTCAAATCCAGCCTCAGACACTTAATAATTACCTAGCTGTGTGGCCTTGGGCAAGCCATTTAACCCCATTTGCCTTGGGGAAAAAAAAAGCCTCTTAACTAACATTGGTCATCTGACTAGCGACACAGCCAAGGACAACTGACCAGGTCCCCAAGGTCCAAGGCCCTTTCTACTACACATCACTACTCCATATAGGTAGCTAGAAATATGACAGGATCACATCCCAGGGACTCAGTGAGCCTGAAGAGAAGCCACAAGATCACTCCCGAGCTCCAAACCAAACCAGGCCCCCACTTCCATCCCCATGTCAGACTCCCTTGACACCTACGTTTTTGGGCCACAGGATGTGAGGAGCAAACATCAGCGCAAGGTTGTGAGCAGACATCTTGTTCTTGTCTTGCTTCTTTGCTGTCTGGTAGAGAAGGTCAAGCAGCAGTTTGAGTAAATTACGATTGGGTGGAGGAAGAATCAGGAAGAGCAATTGCAGGGCTTCAATCTGGCGCTCTTTATCTGGGATGCTGGTCTTGTTTCCTTTATCATCAAACTGCATGAGATCTTGGAGGACAAAGGAAAACAGTTCAGAAGAGAGGAAAAAGTTAGCCAGAAGAGGCTATTCCAGCCCCAGAGCAGATTCACAACAAACAAAATTCAAAGTTTGTGGAGAAATACAATAAATGAACAAGGTCACTATTTCATCTTGTTCAAAAGGCACGAAAAAGATCTGATGCCCTTTTACTGATATGGGTATCTACATGTTCTTTTAATGTCAAGCTGTTTCTTTCACAAAAGGGAAACATATTTTATGGCAAAGATTCTTGCTTTGCTTTGGAAATATTTTACAAATCAACATGATTTATTTTCATACTGTCCTCCCTCTCCTGTAATTGTATTGAAATGAAAATAAAAACAAAAGTACATTTCCAGATAGCAATAAAATGCCACATCCATCATCTATCCATCTGTCCCTCTGACATAAGGCCATACAATGTGAATATATTCCTCAGGAAATAAGTGAGTCTAACAAAGGCAACCAAAAAAATAAAAACAAAAAACAGCTTCCATTTTTCTCTTATCATTTTCTGACTTTTCAATTATCTTCTATTGATTGGTTTCAGCCTAACCCAAACAAGAACATTGGATCAACTAATGTATTAGGACTGATAAAAGGTCAAAAACTACTGTATTCTTTACTACACAGTGTGAATGAATAGCCAACATTTGACCATCCCATGAATGTGAATGGAGGAGTGCAATATCAAGACCAGTGGCAAAACTACTGTGGTTTAAAATAACACAGACTACCAAAATTACTGAGTTTAAAAAGTGCTTTCTATGCCTCCTTAGTAAGTTGACTCACCAGCAATTTTCAGGTGTGCATGGAAATGCCTGTGGGTCAGAAGGGGCTCTGGTAACTCCCCCAGAAACATCTTCAGCAGAGAGGCCACATCATTTGAGTGAAATTCCCCAGACTCCAAGTCAATATCGGCACCATTGTTAAGAGCATCTCTTAGAATTTGCTGTCGGACACTGTTTCCCGGAATTCTAAACAAACCCTCTACTCGTAAATCTTTTCAGGATTGAGGAAGAGTAAGAGAGGCCAAAAGAGAAAGAGATACACAGATATCTATAAACATAGACATATAAACACATATAAATATATTTAAGACCATTCTATGTTTATTTCCACTTCTCAACTGTTTCTAAAGGTGGATAGCATCTTCCTTCAGAAGTGCAAATTTCCATGTTTTTCTAAATGAACCAGTTCATCTTGTCCTATACAACAGCAATATTCCTACCCAATCATATCCTACCTGAGAGATTATCTCTGATAGATATTTTTCCAATTTTATGCATTCCTTTTATTCTTGGCTAAATAGATTTTATTTATATAAAAAATTTAAATTTAAAATAATCAAAATTATCCATTTTATACTTCAACAATGCTCTGACCTTATAATTTAAGGTCTGATACTACTGAATCACTTCCTTTACATCTTTTCCCCTGGTTTTTTTGAAGTTCCTTTCCAAATGAACTTTGTTATTATTTTTCTAACTCAGTAAGATAACTTTTACTAATGTAATTATGATGACACCAAATAAATAGATAAGATAAAAGTGTCATTTTTTTATTAGTTTTACCTACACATGAACAATAAATATTAGTTCAATTATTTAGATCTGACTTCAATTTGTAAAAAAAGTGCTTTTATGTCTATGTTCACAAAACTCCTGTGTCTATTTTGGCTTAATTGCTTTTACCTATCCAGGAACAATATTATTTCAATTATTTAGATCTGACTTTATTTGTATAAAAACATTTCTATGCTTATGCTAATATAGTTTCTGTGTCTGTTTTCTCAGTATTTTCTATTGTCTCCAATATTCTTTATTGTTCTTTTTTTGTTGTTGTTCTTAGGTTTTTGAAAGGCAAACGGGGTTAGGTGGCTTGCCTAAGGCCACACAGCTAGGTAATTATTAAGTGTCTGAGACCAGATTTGAACCCAGGTACTCCTGACTCCAGGGCCAGTGCTTTATCCACTGCTCCACCTAGCCACCCCTCCAATATTCTTTAAATTTACCTTAGGATGTAGTTATGGTACTCATCAACATAAATACAGCTAACCATTGTATTCTATCAGGATCAACAAAAAAGTTATTACTTTAGAGAAAATCTCATCCTCTGTTTTTCACTTCTGGGGTCTAAATCAACACTCACAAACACAGATCTACTTCATGAAACCTAGTTACAGATTTTCAGCTTATCATAACACTTCTGTTTTTGCCTTTCTTTTAGCATTTATCTTATTGCCAAGAATATAGTAAAGTGCTTGATAGTATGTGACTGGCTAACTGACTTCTAGTTGGGTTAAGTGGAAGGAAATTCTCCTGAAGTCTGAAAGTCAAGGAAGTAAAAGCATTTCTCAAATTTTTAAGCAATCCTGTTGGTTCCTTTGGAGCAGTTAGATGCAACAGTAGATGGAAGCTCTAGGTCTGGAATCAGGAAAACTCATCTTCCTGAGGTCAAATGTGGCCTCAGACATTAGCTGTGTGACCCTGGGCAAGTCACTTCACCTGTCTCAGTTTCCTCATCTATGAAATGAGTTGGAGAAGGAAATGGCAACCATTCCAGTAACTTTACCAAGAAGACCCCAAATGGACTAATGAAGGGTTGGACACAAGTGAAACAAATGAACAGCAACAAAAATGGGTTCTCCTAAGTAACAAAACTTATTAAATGGTCGCTATATTGTCTAATATAGTATAATTATATATTTACAGCAGGAGTGAGTCCATTAAAGAGACAAGTACACCTTTAAATTAGTATCATGGAATTACATCTTCAAGCCTCTATTTCAATTCAATCCACATATGTACTTGGGTGTGGGTGTGAGTGAGTGAGTGTGTGTGTGTATTTATACTTGTTTCTTTCCACTGAGGATACACAGTGAGGAGGCACAAGGCAGATGCTTAATAATGTTTATTGTTTGAATTTAATAAAAATTGGAAAAGTATCTCAACTACTCTCTCTCCTTAAATCATAGCATGTTAGAAGTGGGCAGCCCAAGAGACCATCAGCTTGGAAGTGAGAACACCATGCCCATCAAGGGAAGATGAAATGACCTTTACTGGTCATCAGTAGCAAAGTCAAAATTGAAATATGATCTCTTTAATTCCTGGCCCAGGACTTTTTCTAGGTTTCTGAGAATCAATTTGACTAACTTTAAAAGGATTATGTGGGAGAATTACATAACAGACTATGTATAGGGTTAACTGTGAAATTATAGGACACAACTTGGGCTTTGTGAGGAAAGGGGACCCAGATGGAAAAGTACTGACTAAGCATGTTTTTGCAACCTGACCTTGGCATGGAAAATTGTCTACCTTAGTCAGAGCATGGCCTTGCTCCTTATCTGGCCTTCTCTGGAACTCCTTGAACCCTTCCTCCATCCTGAGAACTCCATTCTGGGAAATTTCCATAGCATAATGAACACATTTGGAGATCCAAAATTTTCTTATTTAAGCTCTCCCTCCCCTCTCATAATCAGTCAATTAGCTTGATCCTGCTTCTTGATCTACTGGCTTTTTTGTGACAATAAAAAGCTTAGGGTGCAGTTAGGTGGCGCAGTGGATAGAGCAACGGCCCTCGAGTCAGGAGGACCAGAGTTCAAATCCAACCTCAGCCATGGGTTAGTTCATCTGTCAGCAGAAAACTACACATCCTAAAAATGAAAAGAGCAAAACTGGAGATAGACTTACTTTTGTGTAGATATTCAATTAGTTGATATATTTGAGCAATACCTTCTTCTGTCAAGGGTGATCCAAACACAACTCCTTTTTCTAGAAAATCATAAAACAAGGTAATAAAACATGTTGTCTTCCAGTATCTTAAATAAATGGAACAATAGTTATATGTTTCATGAACTATGGAATTATTTCACAGGGTCAATAAATTATGTTAATTTAAAAGCTCACTGCAAAGTTAATGCACTATACTAAATAATGCTAAGCAATGCCATGCTTAATATTTTTTTTTAGGTTTTTTTTTTGGCAAGGCAATGGGATTAAGTGGCTTACCCAAGGCCACACAGCTAGGATAATTATTAAGTGTCTGAGGCCAGATTTGAACTCAGGTACTCCTGACTCCAGGGCCGGTGCTCTATCCACTGCGCCACCTAGCTACCCCTGTCATGCTTAATATTAACGAGTCAATTTATTCTTTCTCTCCAATATTGAGCATTAAACCACAGGTTTCTTGAAGGTAAAAAAATCTTTCTGCTTAATTCTGTAGAATGCCTGGTATGATGTCACATACAGTAGACAATAAAGTACAAGACAACATTAGAGCAGTGGCCCTCAAGGGTTATGCACAGATATATCTAGTTACTTGTCTTTGGACTAACTTCATTGTACTGATGGTGATATCAAAATGTTGATAACTCTTCACATAAATAATTTACTGTTTGACAAAAATCAGGGACAGTCTAATAACTCTTCACAAACAGAATCCTTCATTTCTTTGGGGGAAGTGTTTGGAGTCACAGCCAACACAAACAGGGAAGGGATCCGTGTGGAATGACAAAGTCTGAGGACTCCTTCCCTAGACAGGTGAATTTACTAGTTTCTTCATTCTATGCCTATCTTCTCAATGTATTTTTTTTTTATTTTAAGTAAATAGATGGGGCAGCTATGTGGCGCAGTGGATAAAGCACCGGCCCTGGAGTCAGGAGTACCTGGGTTCAAATCTGATCTCAGACACTTAATAATTACCTAGCTGTGTGGCCTTGGGCAAGCCACTTAACCCCATTTGCCTTGCAAAAACCTAAAAAAAAAAACTTTTTAAGTAAATAGAATTGTATTTCAGTATTAGTGCAACATGAAAGATGAGGGGCCATCCAAGTTGACAATTACCCTGGAAGAGACCTTAGAGGCTATCTAGTCCAACTTCCTCATTTTACAGATGGAGGGTCTGAGTACTCCATCTGTAAGTACTTCCTCCCTTCAGCTACCACTGTGACCTCCTAAATAAACCCAACTCTGACCAACAGACACACACACACACACACACACACACACAGCCCTCCCTTCATCTTCCCTCTCAAAGTTCCTGGAGAATGTCTTTGGCTTCTCTTTGTTTCCCTGGCAGGGTGGCCATACAGGAGACATTTAATAAATGATAGTTAACTGACTCTCCACTTCATCATGCTTGTAAGACAATAAGAAAATCTTCTTTATTAAGGTTTAGGTAATTTACTTCAGTCTAGTAGTTCTATTTACTTGAACTAAATGGATAATTTTTACAGTTTTAGGAGGGTCTTGCCCTGGATTTCAATGGTTCTAGTCCCTCTCAGGGAGGAAACTCCTCTTAAGGCAGACCAGTCACTATTCTGTCACAGATGTATTGACTTAGAAAGTTTCCTGGGGCCCAGAAAATACACAGCTCGAATGGGTCAGAGGAAGGACTTGAACTTGGGTCTTCATCTTCCTAAACTGACTCTCTTACCACTTCCCATTGTGATTCTATTATTTATAAGACTACCACACAAAAATCTCTTGCACAGACTCATCCTTTTCATTTGACATGGCACATCTCTTCAATATAAAATCAACAAAGAATCACTTCAAGAAAGAATCATGAGAACATGAGGGGAAAGGCAGTGTCTATGCCCCACCTTTGCGCTTGAGGGACATGAGAGATCGGAAGAAGCCTGAGGCTGTGCCAGCCCCGCTGGGTAACTTCAAGTCCACCTCCCCCATCAACTGTGCCAATTCTGTTCCTGGCAGGTCAATAAGTCTAGTGATATTGCTAACCACCAGCTCAGTGAAAACATCGGGCTTCTCATGGCGGAGCTTCTCCACAAAGAAGTCGGGGTTAAAGATGATTGGCTGTCCTCGGAGAGAAGCGTCATTGCAGATGACGAAATTACAAATGGCATCTCTGAAAAAAGAAAAAAGCATTTTAGTTCAACTTTGTGCCGAGTCAGGCAGCAAACCATTCAAACCACATCCTCAAGGCCTTCTAGCACCTGCTAGCTACAGTGCAAGTCCAGAAGACCAAGGCCTGCACCTCAAGATGATGCCATCCAGGCACCCTCCTGACCCTGCTCTAGGTGAGGCATCTGCTTCAAGGAGAATGGGAGTCACAAGTCTTCTCATTTTCCAAATCAAGCAAACAGCAGATGCAGAGAGAGATCCTAACAAACTGGAGGTGGCACGGATGGAAAAAGGACAAAACCAGCCCTTATTTTGACCAAATTTGCCACTTTAAAAAACCCAAACCCGATTTTTATTACTGCCTAATTCATGGCTAGGAGAAGAAGGTAGGAGAGGGCAAAATATCTCATCTATGACTAGAATGAGGTTCGAGGACTGGAAGTAAGAAGGGCTCTGAGCTTGGGCTCAGGACGTGACTAGCAAGGCCCTGAAGCCAAGGAGGCAGGGCATGGTTCAGGGACAGAAACCTAACCCTGGGGAGGCAAACAGGACCAGAGTGCAGAGGCACCTGCCAGAGGACAGTCCTAGAACAGCATCAAGAAGAGCTTCATAAGGGGCAGATGGGCCCTGGAATCAGGAAGACCTGAATTCCAATTTGTGCTCAAGATACCTGATACTTACTAGCAAGACCTCAACCTCAACCACCATGCTAAAATAAAAGAAAGAAGGCCTTTCCATAGTTCTGCTGGAAGCAATAGGCTCCCCCCACGACCATGGTAGCCTCACAAAACTGTAAAACTCCAGCATCCTTTCTTAGTTGCTTAGACAATGACTCAGGGAATGAATCTTCAGTCACCAAAGGGACAATTGCATGTGAACTCTGGTCAAGCTCCCAGAGCTACAGCCACCTGTCTGCCTTGCCAGTCCCCGGCCAGAACCTCAAGTGGCAGGGGCTGCCCCAGCAGCTCATCCAGTAAGGAGGTTCTGTGGAGGTTCATCCTTCAGCATCTCCTCACCAGGCAGGACAAGAGACTATGCAGGAGAGCAAGAGTGAGAAAACTTGGCTCTATACAAGCAGACCCATCCATCCCACCACTAGTTTTTAATATGACCAGAGAGATAAAAATGGTTTTTACATTTTTAAATAAAGTTTTATTGTACAAAGCACAATACAAAAATTAGTCACACAAAAACAGGCTGCAGGTCAGATTTGACCATCAGCCATAGTTTGTTGACCTCTGCCTTAAAGGACTAAAAACTTTCATTTTCTGAGCTCTAATTCTGAGCTGTCTGTGGGATGTCAGGACTTCAGAGATTTACTATATCAGTCCAGATTAACTCCAAACATTACTCCTTGGCCATCTCCTCATCAGTTGCCTTGCCCTCCATTCAAATGATCTTCCCCTCATAATTTAAAAAAAATTGTTTTGCTCCAAATCATTATTGATTAGAGAAATGCAAATTAAAGCTTCTCTGAGGTACCACCTTACATCTCTCAGATTGGCCAATATGACCAGAAAGAATAATGATCAATGTGGAGGGAATGTGCAAGAGCTGGGACACTGATGGCATTGCTGGTGGAGTTGTAAAGGGATCCAACCTTTCTGGCAAGTAATAAAAATGTGCCTATCCTTTGATCCAACAACACCCCTCCTGGGTCTGAAACCTGAAAGGACCATGAAAAATGGTAAAAACCTACATATACAAAAATATTCATAGCAGCCCTGTTTGTGGTGGCAAAGAATTGGAAATCAAGAGGATGTCCATCAATTGGGGGATGGCTAAACAAATTGTGGTATATGTATGTAATGGAACACTATTGTTCTATTAGAAATCAGGAGGGATGGGAATTCAGAGAAGCCTGGAAAGACTTTCATGAAGTGATGATGAGATGAGCAGAACCAGAAGAACATTGTACACACTCATAACATGAGGATGAAGTTCAACCTTGATGGACTTGCTCATCCCATCAGTGCAACGATCAGGGACAAGTTTAGGGGATCTGTGATGGAGAATACCATCTGTATCCAGAGAAAGAATTGTGGAGTTTGAACGAAGACCAAAGATTATTAACTCCAATTTTAAAAAGTTGTTTTATGTATTACATCATTTTGTTATCTCTATTGTTTTCTGTCTTCCTTTTAGATCTGATTCTTCTCTCACAACACATTCAATTCAATCTATGCTTATCACGGATGCAAATGTCAAAACAATATCAGATTGCCTTTGTTGGGGGAAGGGTAGAATAACTGAACAGAAAATAAATCAGGGTAAGATCATCTAGGATTCATCAGACTGACAATCCAGAGTCAAAACAACAACAAAAAAACAAAACAAATTAAATCTATGATCCTTTAATCCTAAGAAGTCTGCATTACCATATTTTTTTTAAATTATGACTGAAGAGGGGTGGCTAGGTGGCGTAGTGGATAAAGCACCGGCCCTGGAGTCAGGAGTACCTGGGTTCAAATCTGGTCTCAGACACTTCATAATTACCTAGCTGTGTGGCCTTGGGCAAGCCACTTAACCCCCTTGCCTTGCAAAAAACCTAAAAAAAAAAAATTATGACTGAAGAGGGCAGTTAGTAGATAGAGCACCAACCCGAGAGCCAGGAGAACCTGAGTCATTTAACCCCATCGCCTTGCTAAACAAAAAAAAAAATATGAATGAAAACTTCCACTTACTAACTCAAGAAAATCTCAAGAAAGTCACTGCCAACTTTAGACCTTTAAGATTAAAGACAAATTACTGCAAGTAGTTGGAAAGAAAGAAAGAATTCAAATATCAAGAAACCACAATCAGGAGGATTACACAGCATTTAGCAACTACCACTATAAAAAGAACTTAGAATATAATGTTCTGAAAGTCAAAATAAAAAGTGAATAATTCACTAGAGAAAACTGAGTATATAATCCTAAATAGGAAAACAGAGACATTTAATGAAATAGAGGCTTTCCAAAGAATTCTTGATGAAAAACCAAGGATAACTATAAATACTGAAACATAAATAAAGTCAAGAAAACCCTAGAAAAGTAAATATGTTTGAGCAACTAGAAGGGAAGAATAATCAAGTGTTTACATACTAATAGAAAGAGAAGAAACAAATGCTCCTTTAGACTCCAAATATTTTTAAGAGTCATGAAAAGAGTTAAATCAGATAGGATTGGGGAGCTAGATGGCACATTGGATAGACAAAAGTACTGGCCCTGGAATCAGGAAGAGCAGGGATCAAATTCAGTCTCAGAGACTAGGCACTAGCTGTAACATAGAGGGCAAGTCATTTAACCCCATTGTCCCACCAAAAAAAAAAGATAGGACACTCTCTAATGGTTTTATGTTTTGACAATCTTAAGAGAGAAAAACAAAACAAACAAAAAAAGGAGAGGAAAGGGATGGATCTACTTTCTTTTATAATTGTGATAAGAGAATGCAAACATGGAGGAAGATGTAGGGTAGCAGGAATCACAAAGAAGCATTGAACACCCACAATTTTATCATACGGAATTACAAGAACTCTACAGGCAAACAGGAACCAGAAGTTGTGAGTGGGGGAATAAGAAGAGATTCTTATGGGATTAGTCATAAGCAAAACAAACTTTAACTTCGAATTTAGATTTTAACTTTTGAGTTAGGATCAAAAGGAAAGAAAGGACAGGCTTAGTGGTTCACTCCTCTAATCCCTGCTCCAGAGAGGCTGAGTAGGAGATGGGGAAATACCAGGAAAATTGCAGTAATCTGGCCCAAGAAGGATATATAGCAGTTTCTCCTCCTGAGAGTATATAAACACTTGATCCATATAAATTTCCTTTCAGTATCAAATGCATGCATTTTTTCTAGGTTTTTCTTAACTCCTGGGCTTATATTTCAGTTTCCATACTTCCCATGCTGATCAATAGTGGTGATACAGGGGAAAGATGAAGAGAACTGTGAATGCAGAAATTGGGTGAAGATGTAAATTGACTAGCACCTACTCTTAAGATATAAACTGACTACTATGGAAAAGATATAGAGAATTATGATTGTAACAGAAACAAAATTTGTAATATTTAAAGGCTGTTAATCTTGTCAAATTGGGTGGAGATCCCCATTCTTTTTTAGTAAATTTTTTTTTTATTTTTTCAAGGCAATAGAGTTAAGCAACTTGCCCAAGGTCACACAATAATTATTAAATGTCTGAGACCAGATTTGAATTCAGGTCCTCCTGACCAGTGCTCTATTCACTACACTGCTCTATTCACCTAGCTGCCCTGAGGTCCCCATTCTTGATGTACCATTGATTCATTGTTTAATGTAAAATTTGTATCCTGATTTCCTTAGGCTTTACCCTCTACCTAATTCCTGGTCCAGTAAGGGAAAGGAAGTTCACCTTTTGCCCTCTGGATGAGGCAAGACATAAAATCCTGGGTTGGATGCCTGCTCAGGGAACCACCAGTTTTCTCTGGTTCGCTGGTCCAGTCAAACTCAGCTTGATTGTTTTGTCTCTGTCTTTCTTTACCTACCATTTTCTTATGTGCTATAACTTCTTTTAATAAATTTATATTTTCTTTCCACCCTTGCTTTCCCGAGTCTGAATGATGATTCCTCATCAGCAGACCCGACCTCAAGCAGCCAGCAGCTAGAATGGGATCAGATCTACCAGCAGCAGTACTTCCAGGCTGGGGACAGGGCACGAGATGGGCTCAAGGGTGCATGCAGAGAGTAATCAATCCTGCTAAACACATTCCACTCTCAACACCCTCTTCTTTATAAAGAGGGGAGAGTAGGAAGCACAAAGAAAAAGTATTAGAGGATGAATTATACTATTAACAGCTGTAAACCAGACTATGAATGGCATCCATGAAGTGAAGGAGGATGGCATTTGCTCATCTTTGGTCTTTTTTTAATTTTCTCAATGACTTTAGTCATGATCTTCTCTATCCCATCTCCTGCATCCTTGTGAATTCCAGTACTCCCCAAATAACCTAACCACACAGTTCTCAACTTCTTCAACTCCAATTGCTTTCCCCACTCAATCAACGAATATTTAATATAGGACACTGTGGCAAGGACTATGGGATATAAGAACAAATTAGAAAAATCCCTCCTCACAATGAATTTACATCCTAATGAGGGAGATAACTACAAAAATAAATACAATATAAAGGTAATAAATACATATAAGTGCACAGACTTCAACTACAAACCATGGCCACACCTTAAATATCATCATTTCTCATAAACAACACCGTCTCTAAGATCCAGAACACTGAAATTCCATTCATTTCCTAATTTTCTACTTATCCTAATATCTCACTCCTACTCAATCTAGTCTACACCCTTGTCCTGACCTTCAGTCAAAAAGCTTCCCTGTTCTCCATCAACATGTATGATTTCATGGTTTTCTATTGCAATGCTTCACTAAATCTACTACCCTTGCATACTCATTGCTCCATTCTGCTACTTCCAAATCATTCTTCTACTGTCATCATTCAATGATCTTTTCTTTTATCAGTCTCTAAAATCCATCTACACCATCCTCTAGAGCCCTCCTTTCGGTCATCTTCTACTGATCTCCAGGTCATCAATCTTTTGTTTCTCTGACCAATCACAGTTCCTGACTTGCAAATGGTCACCTTTTAGTATCATCATCTGACACCTCTACTACTGTTTCAGAGCTGCTAAATAGTTGGAGAAAACAACAGTCTAAGAAGACTGAGGCCACCAACACAAACCATCAGCTTCCCTCTTAAAGATTCTCAGTATGATCATCCTCTCGACTACCATCCCCTTTACAGAAAATTTTATTTAAAAATCTATTCAAATTCAAGAATGATCCATATTTACCTAGTACTTTAAAATTCACAAAGCATTTACTTCAAAATCACTCTTTCCAAAAAAGAATAGAAAAGGCAAATTCTATCATCTATGGTCCAGAAAATCAATGCTAAATAAAATGTGGTCTTTGCAATTTCACCAGCACCTGCTTTGTAGGATAGGCACTAGTTTCCAGGCCACACTCCCCTCCCCACCTTCAACCTCCCATGCCTAAAGTTGAAAAAATTAGATTAGGGCCAGGTTATGTAAGGCTGTAGAAATCAAACTGAGGAGTTTATGTATAAACCTAAAGAAAAAAGGAAGCCGCTGGATTTTATTGTATGGGAGCCATGACAAGTTCAGATCTGCACTTTAAGAAAATCACCTTAGCAACTGTAAGGAAGACTGAAGTGGAGAAAGCTCATTTAAGAGACTACGGCTTTATTCCAGGGAAAAGGTGTTAAGAACCTTTACCAGAAGGGTAACTCTCTGAGCAGAGAGAAGGGACCAGAGGCAGAAATGAAATGACAAGATTTGGGGACAAATGGGATCCAGGGAGTGGTGAGGAAGAAGAGGAAGCAGTCAGAGCTGCCAGGCTGTGAAACGCAAGCCCAGCAGAATGGCAGCACCCTCGACCGTAAGAGGGAAACTGGGAATGGAAAAGACAAAGGAGCTCAGCTTGGACATTCTGAGTCGGAGCTACTTCTGGGACTATCATCTTGAAATGTCCACCAGACAGCTGCAAATGAACTCAGGAATGAGTAAGGCTGCAAATATCAATCTAGCAGACATGTGTGTAGAGATGCCAATGGAATCCACAGGAGCTCACGAAGTCACAAAGCAAGGGGGGGCAGAAAGCGAAAGGAAGAGGAGAGGTCCAAGATGGGCCTTGGTATACCCCCCAGTCAGAAGGAGAGATATAGATGATAAACCCACAGGGATTTGAGGGGGCAGGGTGGAAAACACAGAGGAGAGAGCATCCAGGAGAAGAGGTGGTCCCACTGGCCAAAGACTGCTTTATAAGAGACTACTGCTAACTCTAGCTTGAAAAGTGTTAAGGAATGGAGCAGTATGTAAGCAGCTTTTTTGGGGAGTTTTGTTTTGAAAGGGAAGAAGGAGAAAGGATGACAACTTGATGAGATGGTGAAGTTTTCTGAAGATGGGGGGAACTCGGCATCAGAGAAGGAACTAGTGGATGAGGAGAGATTGAAGACGGAGACAGGGCTGATGCTGGGGATGGGCCCAGCACAAGATGGGCTCAAGGGTGCATGCAGAGAGGGCAGCCTTGGGAGAAGAGTCACTTCTTCATCAGACCCTGCAGTGAAGAAGGTGATGGAGAGGGGAGATTTGGGAGCTCAAAACAAAGATTCTCCCTTTGGTCAGTAAAGTATGAGATGAGTTCCTGAAGGATGAGCTGGTGGGGAGGGCAGAAAGTCATATGGGAGGCTCAGTAACAGTTTCTGGAGGAAGCAGAGCAGAGTCAATTAGGGAGAAGTAAAAGAACTGCCTTACTGCAGGGACAATTCACTTAAGATTAGATAACAAATTTAATGTACAGAATTATTTATAGTAACATCTTTGTGGGAACAAACTGGAAACAAAGTGGTTCCTCTTTGCCTAGGGAATGGCTGCACAATCCAGTATATGAAAATAAGGGAATAAGACTGCTCTATTTAAAAATAAATGGGGGGGCCGCTAGGTGGCACAGTGGATAGAGCACCAGCCCTGGAGTCAGGAGTACCTGAGTTCAAATCCAGCCTCAGACACTTCATAATTACCTGTGTGGCCTTGGGCAAGTCACTTAACCCCATTGCCTTGCAAAAAAAAAATCTAACAAGAAATAATAATAAAAATAAAGGAGGAAGACATGAAGTGATACAGAGTAAAGCAAACAGAACTAAGAAAATAATGACCACAAAAATGTAAAACCACTCCATAAGACAGAAGGCAGGCCAGCCCTGTCCCCCCCCCACCCTACACTATACACAAGCCTCCCTTGTGTATACAACCAGACCAAAACACTGATTAGATCTGATAAGGGAAGGCTTCATTTCTTACCCCAAACCCCCCACTCTTCTGTTGAGAGGACAAAGCTGGTCACTCTCTGTGCCAGAGTGCTTCTGTCTTTTTTTTTTTGAGACATTTGGGGTTAAATGACGTGCTCATGGTCACAGAGTTAACAAAAAGGAAAGTTTGGAAAGTGATACAAATTCTTTTAAAATATATTAAAAATAGGGGTGGCTAGGTGGCCCAGGGGATAGAGCACCAGCCCTTGGCCTGAGTTCAAATCCAGCCTCAGACACTTAATAATTACCTAGCTGTGTGGCCTTGGGCAAGCCACTTAACCCTATTGCCTTACAAAAACCTAAAAATAAATAAATAAATAAAAATAGCAAGGGAACTTAATGGAGGCATTTAAAATGTAAACCAAATCAAAAAGAAATGCCCATTCTTTATATTCTCTTTCCTTGTTCTTTCTATTCAGAGATGTGATTTTTTCTTATAGAAAAATAATGATGTGTCTAAACCTATAATCATCTGAGGTAACTTCATGCTAAGCTACTGACTCAGACATTTTGTCAGTAGAAGTAGAATGTTTTTCTCCAATTATCTAGAATCCAATAATTGACATGTTTTCTTTTTATTTGTTTTTATTTCAGCTATGTAGAGTCAAGAAATGAGATATAATTCAGCCTCATCACATCCCAAATGTGATCAATCAATATTCTAAAGCTAGCATCAGACCAAATTTAAGCTACCTATAGCAAATGGTCCTTTCCAGTTTTTCAAGGAGCACGGTTAGAACTGCCTTGTTCCGCAGCATAAACTACCTCTCTCACCTCCAACCTGAAGTATTCAGAGAAATTTAAGGAATCAGTTAATAAGCTCTGGACAGAACCCACACAAAGATAACTGAAATATAAGAAAAAAATTTGTAGATTTCCAAGTATCCAAAATACGTCCTTTTCCCTTAGCATCTATGCTATCCTTTTGATTTATTCTTCCTTTCTTTTCTTTCTTCTCCCTTCCTTCCCTCTTCCTATTTTCCAGAACCCCAAAACCCCATTGATCTGAGAAAGCCCAAGCATTATCAGCCACTACACACAGGGAGCAGGCACTGAAGGAAGAAGGAAATGGGTCCTGGTGGTGGTAGAAGAGTGGGGCTAAGTTTCCTTTGTATCTGCACTGTATCCTGAAGCCCCATGATTTCTTCCCAAAGAAATCAAGATGACATGCTTTTTAAAAAGGTAAAGATATTACAGAAAACATTTAGGC
Organism: Macrotis lagotis; assembly: GCF_037893015.1. Taxonomy (NCBI): domain Eukaryota; kingdom Metazoa; phylum Chordata; class Mammalia; order Peramelemorphia; family Peramelidae; genus Macrotis; species Macrotis lagotis. The sequence continues at coordinate 77,919,566 of NC_133661.1, read as the reverse complement.
ATCCAGAAATATTTTTCACAAAAAAAAAATATAATTTACTGACTGCTAACTTAAAAGCATATGGAGAAGGGAAGCCACTTAACGCCATTGCCTTGCAAAAATAAAACATATGGAGAGTCTAAAACAATTACATTTAACCAAAAACAACCTGATTTTTATTTTAATACCTTTTTACTTTAAATTTTTAATACCTTTATATTTTAAAAGAAATAGAAAGTTTGCATTTTAAAGAAAAAATATCCATTTCTTACATGAGTGATGAAAGCTTCTGGCGAGGCATTGGTGAAGCAAATAGAGAGATGGAAGAAGAACTTGCTCCTTGTTTACAGTGACAAAGAAACCCTCCTGTCCCTGCCCCAACCCAGCCTGCACAAATTCCAAGCATGCTAAAGGACACAAGAGCATATTATGGGACCTGAAAGGCAGCACTTGTTGGGACACTGGACCTTGGTCTGCATGTAGGAACAAAACAGAAAGAAAAAGCTGGCTGAATTGACTCCATTTGCCAATAATCCATGTAAAAAGAGATTAATGGAAATCATGACCACTGATAAAAATGTCTCCAAATTAGAAAATGTAGCTATCAACAAAAGCTCAGAGCCAAGTGACAAGCAGCTGAGGCTGAAATCTCAGATCTCTCTGTGACCATGAGAATTTGATGGGAACCTTAGTGAAGTTTAAACACTTTGAATGCAGCACCTAGAGAAGAACATTAAATCCATGGAAGCTGCTAAGAAAGAAGAGTAGAGGTCAGGCCTTGGCACATTCACATTTTGAAGGTGGCAAAGAGAGGGAAGGAGCAGGCAGGAGGAGGGGAGACCCCAGTACCCAAGAGACCAGGAATAAAAATAGTATCGAATGCAGTCCAGACATCAGAAAAGGTACTGACACCTGAGAAGAGGTACCGGATTTTGTATATTAAATCACTGATAATCTTGGGGTAGGGAGACAGCTTCAGTTATGCTGCAAGGGGGTGAGGAATAAATGCGAGAGGACAAGGTGGTAAGAAGAGAAAACAGCTTTTTCTAGACATATGGCTGAGAAAGGGAGGTAAATAAAACTTCCTGTCATCTTGCATGAACTATCATCCTCTTCCAGGCCTTTTCCCAAAGTGAGCTAACCTAGCACCAGTGCCTTGCTCACAAAATACAATTAATAAATATTTTGTTGGTCTAAGGAAGATATGACCAACTCTTAAAAAATAGTTTCAGGGGCAGCTAGGTGGCACAGTGGATAAAGGACCGGCCCTGGAGTCAGTAGTACCTGGGTTCAAATCTGGTCTCAGACACTTAGTAATTACCTAGCTGTGTGGCCTTGGGCAAGCCACTTAACCCCATTTGCCTTGCCAAAAACCTAAAAAAAAAAAAAAAAAATAGTTTCATTCAATTTTATTTTTATTTTAGGTTCACATACTCTCTGTCCCACAATGAGAAAGCAAGGAAAATAAAACTCATTACAAATGTGTATAGTCAAGCAAAACAAAGGCTCACATGGGGGGGGGGCGCTTAATTGGCATTATTTCAAAATCAGTATCATGAGTCCCCTGGAATAGTGGTTGCCTATTGTATTGAACTGAGTTATTTGTCTTTACAATATTGTCATCATTCCATAAATTGTTCTGCTCACTTCATTTTGAACAAGTTCAAAGGAGTCTTCCCAGTTTTCATCTTTTCTTATAGTACACCTGAATTCCATCACATCTATAGAATACAACTTGTTCATCCATTCTCCAATTGATACACTCCCACCCCATCAGCTTCCAATTCTTTGCCAAATACAAAAAAGAACTGCTATATTTTTGTACAGATGAGAGCTTTCCCTCTTTTTCTGATCTCTTTGAGGTATAGACCTAGTGGTTGTACCATGGGGTCAAGAAGTATGTCCAGTTTTACTGCTTTAGGGGCACAGGTCCAAATTGTTTTCGAGAATGGTTGATACCCACCCCTTTTCTTTCCCTTATCTTCTCAGCATAAGAAATACTACTTGTTTATAACTACTTGTTTATAAATGAACCTAAATCTTACAGTATTTACTAACTAAATACATTTTTGTTTTTTTACATCTGTCCATGTTGATTATTTTTAATTGAAAAGTCAAGAACAGAAATTATATTACATTCACAGAATCAAGAATTTCAAAGTTGAATGGACCTAAATGATCTAGTCTAATTAATAACATCCCCTCTACAACAAATACAAAAAAGAATCATCCAGTCTTCCCTTGAAGACCTCCAGTAATAAGCAACTAACTCACTGTCTCCCAAAGCAGTCACCCTTGCCTAGTTGTTTTATTTTTTGATTATTTTTTGTTCTTTCTTCCATCAACAAAATTTTCTGCAAAATCCATTCCTCATCCTCCAACTCAGAGCCTTCTCACATATTTTTAAAGACAAAAAAAGGGACTAAAATCAGCAAAATTCCTCAATACATCAAGAAAATATGAGAATACGTACAATATACCACACTGTAGACCTTCCACTTCAACAAAGAAGTTGAGTGACAGTATCTTCTCATATTTTTTCTTTGGAAACATACATTAAATTTTTTTTAAATTTTTTTTGTGATTCACTCTGCATCAATTAATGTGGATCTTTCCATGCTTCTCAGTTTATGAATCATATCTGTCACTTATTACAGCACAGTAATATATTACTTTCATATATCACAATTTATTTAACCATTCCCTATCAATCAAAGGTATTAACTTTGGTTTCCAAGTTTTTGCTAGCAGAAAAAGTGCCATTATGACTATTTTGGTGAATTGAACTACTTTCTTCTGACTTTCTTGGAGGGATAAGCCTAGTAATAGAATCGCTGAGTCAAAGAATATGATCATTTTAGTCATATTTGCATAATTCCAAAATGCTTTCCAAAATGGTTGTACTAATACATAATTTTACCAACAAAGTATTAATGTGCTATTATCTTCTCACAACTTCTATCTGATCATTCCCAGTTTTATCATTTTTTCTAATTTTCAGGGAGTAAGGTAAAACTCAGGACTGTTTTGATTTGCATTTCTTACTATTAGTAACTTGAAGCATTCTTTCATGCGATTTTTAAAAGTTTAGTCTTCTTTTGGAAACTCTTTTTCATATTTTTGGCCACTTATCCAATAAGAAATAGAGACTTAAGAGATAAAAATATAATACAGCACTGTGCCTGACATATAGTAAATATTTAATAAATGTTTATTGATTAATATGTCAATAATCAACATATAGATCTCTTTGTTCATTGATTATCAAAAACTTTCAAAGACTTTTCCCCATTCAATCACCTCCCTAAATTTGTACCCTTAAGTATGTTAATTTTATTTATGCAAACGTTTTTCAGTTTCATGAAATCAAATGTATCTGTTTTATTTTTTGTAATTGCCTCTCCTGTGTTTAGTTAAAACTATATCTCCTACATGTAGCTGTGAAAAGCATATGATCTACTCTAATTTTTAAACTATCTCTAAAAAAATAAAAATTCATATACCCTAGATTAAAAAATTCATGATTTCAGTTCCTCATATTTACAGGGAAGAATAACAGAGACTACAGATGACTTGCCCAAAATCACAGGTAGTTTATGGCAGAGCTAAGATCAAATCCAATAGTCTTGCTCTAAGTCTAATTCTTTTTCCCTTACACTATGCTACCTTCTATTGTTCTTGAGATGATGAAGGTATTAAGAATATAGAAATGAGGGCGGCTAGGTGGCGCAGTCGATAGAGCACCGGTCCTGGAGTCAGGAGGACCTGAGTTCAAATCCAGCCTCAGATACCTAACTGTGTGGCCTTGGGCAATTGGGCAAGCCACTTAACCCCATTGCCTTGCAAAAACTTAATATATATATATATATATATATATATATATATATACACACACACATACACAGAGAGAGAGAGAGAGAGTGAAAGAGAGAGAGAGAGAGAGAGATGACAGGAATTAGGAAAACAGGCTTCCAATCCTGGTTCAGCCTAACTACTCAGCTGAATGACTTTGGGCAAGAAATTTTACTGTTTCCTTATCTATAAAATGACATGGCTAAATGGTTATCTCTAAGGCCCCTTCCACCTCTAACTACCTGTGAGGGAGAGGTGTTTTAGCTTTTGGGAGATTTGGGAATTATTCGTAGAATAATGTTTGAAGATCTTAGTGGATTAAATAAAAAGTGAAAAGAGCAGAAATTTAAAAACTAAACTTTGGAGAGACACCTAGGGTCAGAAGTCAGGAAAGTTAGAAAGAGGCAGGAAAGGGACCAAGATAATGAGTCAGAGATGAAGGGAAGGCGTTTAAAGGATTATGTTTGTGGCAGTGCCACACAATAGTGAGGGACATATGCTCAATTCAAGAAACACATACCAATCACCTACTCAAATAGTACATAAAGTAGGAAAAGACCACTGGATTTGGAAATAGTGTTTACTCTCCAAATTTTGAGAAAAAGTAGAATACAAAGTAGTTCTCAGTTCCAATTGTCTTTATGTTTACCACTTCCCTACCAACTCACTACCTTAGGCAGAAGCTCCTGAATCCCTTTGGATGACAATGGAGGTAGCACAAGAACCCCAGTAAACCTGTGGTGGGATTTGGGGTCCAGTTCAGGAAAAGAGGTCTCATGCACAGGTCCCATGACATTGTAAGACTTAGCAATGAAATTTTCTCAGACTCGCTATTGCAACTGCATAGCATACTAGCATTCCACAGGATGCTGCCAATCAATCAATCCACAATCCACAGGTGTTCAGGAAGCATGATTCTCAGCCGTGGGACAAAGCGCAGAGACAAAAATGGAACACAGTCTAGCCTCAACTGTACACTTTGGCACAGATGCAAAATGGATTCAAGATCCTGAGTAGACTAGAGTTTCCAGGCTAGAAGGGGGCACCTGGAATGAGGCTTGAAGGAAACTAGGGATTCTACGGGGGGGGGCATGAGGAACCTAAGAAACATAATCTACAGGCAGCAGGATAGGAGAGGGGGTACTAGGCTGGGACATAGAACATGTGAAGGGAAGTGCAATAAGGTTGAAAAGGGAGATGGGGGCCAGGGTGTAGCAGCCTTAAACCACCAAAAGAGAACTTGATTTGGTCCTAGAAATAACAGGAAAGAATTCTTTAATCAAACAACATCATTTTTTACAAACTCTAGGGAGCACTAACTAAATTTTGATGTGTACCTATTGAAGGGTCCTGGAGCATTTTCCCAACAAAACCACAAAGATTTGTTCACTTTCCAAGGACAATAGTGAAGACACAGCCAAAGAGATAACCAGATGCCTAACTGCACAGTACACAGTGTACTTGACTGATGTAGAAAATTCCTCACTTACCCCACTAATTCTACTTGTATTATTTATCTTTGTGGCTTGGCAAAGTTTAAATAAAACATCTGCTAGAAAAATTAAAGACTCTTATCACCCCCAATGACCTGCCCACCCTGGAAAAAGAAAGCTTTTCTAGAACACTTTGAAAATAAAACCAAATTTGCCTGCCTGTGTCACTACCCTGTGCCAGAATCTCAAATTGCTGGCTGCAGGCCACTCCCTGCCAGATGACTATCTCCCAGATGCATTCTATAATAAAGGAGAAGCAAAAAGTCTTCCCCTTGTTTATTCACGGCCCCCAAGTGAAGGATTACATAAGGTGGAGGCAAGGATGAGCAATTACCTGTCAATCGGTTTGTCTAAATCTTTCTGGTCCTGTTGTTGGGTAGATCTGCATTCTAGGTGTACACAGATGCAGAGACTCCCCAAGTTACAAAGAGCAGTGGAACCCTTCCCGTACTGATACAGGCTCTTCATCAACCGGGAGTTCTGGGTCACCTGCCCCACCTGGTGGCCAGGGTGAGAAGCTCACCAGACATTCTCAATACCTCTGGTTCTTTCTCAGAGAGATCATGCTGGAATACTTTCCACTACTACAAAATCTCATATTTGAAAAGGTCCCAGAGATCATCTAGTACCACCACCTGTACCTTAAGAGCAATCCCCTGTTCATCATCTGAGTTGAGTGTTCATCCCTCCAGGTTTTAAAGGTCTAGAGAGAGGGAAAACACACCATCTCCCCCACAAAATGCAAACTGCTTAAGCTTTTCTTTATATCAAACCCAAATCTGCCTTAGAGGCAATTGCTATCAACTGCTCCTACTCCTGTTCTTAGGGCAGGCAGAATAAGTCTGGTTCCTATGCATCAAAGTCCTAGAAATACTCAAAGAGAATTCAATAAATCAACAGTGGAATCTGGTAGTAGATGTGCATATACATGAGAGAAGGTGAAGATTCCATTTCATTCTGCCCTGGCCAGATCACACTACAGTATTGATAAATTCTAATCATATTCTTGGAAAGACATTTTTATAGTGTCCCCCAAAAGGGACAGCTGGGAAGGAAAGATCTTGAATCAGACCCTATAAGGAATGACTGAATGAACTAAGGATGTCTGCCCCAGAGAAGACAAGCTATATGGGAAACATGATATGGGTTTTCAACAATCTGAAGGGCTGTCATACAGAAGACAGAATTGGTCTTTGTGGCCCCAGAAAGTATAACTAGAAACAGTGTGTATAAATTGTTGAGACAGATTTAGACTTGATATAAGAAAAAACTTGCTAAAAATAGAAGCTAATTAAAAAATTTCCTAAAAAGGAAATCTGTAAGTTTGCCATGACCTGTTCTTAATGAAATCATACCGATCAATAATGAACACTTAATGTTTCCTTTTCTAAATGTAAAGCTCACTATCCTTTGAAACCTTACAACACAATACACACACACACACACACACACACACACAAACACAAAAACACATTGAGAGACAGAGAGACAGAGAGAGAGAGAGGTAGAAGAATGATAAAATGACTCTTGTTATGATAGTTTACTTGGAAAATACAAGGGAATGTTGAGGATACTAACTGAGACAATTGCAGGCTTATCAAGTAAATTCCCAAAAATCAAAAGCATTTCTACATAATAACAAAACATGAGAATAATATAGAAGGGGAAATCCTATCCCAAATAACCACAATATGCATAAAATGTCTGGGGATCAACCTCGCAAAGTACATAAAAAACTTGTATAGATTCACTTGCAAAACGTTCTTTAAAGAAATTTTAAAAACTGAAATAATATTGAATGCTCATGGCTAGGCCTGTAATATAATAATTAAAAAATGAAATTAATTTATACTTTCAATGCTATGCTATTCAAATTACCAAGATACTTACACAACTTGATAAAATAGTAACAAAATTCATTTGGAAAAACAAAAGAGCTAGAATAACAAGGAAAGTGATAAAAAAAATAAGGAAAAAAGGTAATAGCACTTCAAGACCTCTATATTATAGAACAGCAGTTATCAAAACTATCTGGTACTGGCTAAAGAATAGAAAAATACATCAATAGCACTGACTAGACAACAAAGATTCAGAAATAGTAGTATTCAATAATCCAGTGTTTGATAAAGTAAAAACCGTAAATTATTTAGCAAAATACTCCCTATCTGATAAAAAATTACTAGGAAAACTGGTAGGAAAATGGCAGAAATGAGAATATCTCCTTACCCCACACTCCACAATACATTCTAAATGAATAAATGACTTTAATATTAATGATCAAGCTTTAAAAAAATTAGAAGAGAAATAGATCAAATACCTCTCACAGCTATGAGTATATTTATTCTTAACATAATAAGAAATAGAGGCCAATATAATAGACATAAAGAAATAGAAAATAGCAATAAAAAAGTTATGTGAATACACAGGATCATGTGAGAAATCTATAATAACAACACAAAATGCCACTAAGAGAACAGCTGAGGAAGAGAGATCACTTCCAGCTTTAATGGGGGTTGGAGCAGGAGGTGTGGAATCAAGAATTCTTCAAAGGAGTAAGAAAGTGGAACTACCGCAATCAGTCCTCCACTCCCATTTTTCATCAATTCTTTAGTATCTTCAGGCAATTTTTCTTTAACTCCTTGTTCTAATGGAAAATATTTTAGCAATCATATAAACTGAATAAATTTTTGAAGCTAAATTGATAACCTAACCACTTATATTTCTTAAGGTAATACAAGTATTATTATCCACATTTGTCATGAGGAAGATGAGACTAAGAAGCACATAGAGCAAGTGAGTACCAGAGACAGAGCTCTGCCCCAGTCTCCTGATTCACAATCCAATGCACTTTTCACTAGATTCTGCATAAATAGTAAAGGATATCAATATTACCCGAAGTATACTAGGCTAAAAACGTAAGTGGGAAATGGAAATATAAATCAATACCTCCAACTATTGTTGATCTCAGTCTTTATTTCATCCAGGTCATCACTATCAAAAAAGGAATTACTAGATTTTATCTTCCTAATTATATCACAAATTAAGCATCATCTTGAAAAGATTCTATAATCCAGATGGTAAAGGTAAAAACAATGTGCCAATACAAGCCACATCACATCAAGGATGACTTTATAATTAGATATTTCCTTAACTTTCTCTTCTCTAGGCCATAGAAATACCTTGGATGAGGTCCAAGACAAACCCACTTCACAGCAAATTCTGCTCTACTCTAATAATTACAAAAAAGGTTCCAGGATACGTTTGTTTATCCTAATAAAGATCGTAAAGTCTGAAATTCCCATCTTTGGTGAAAAATATCCTGTCCATCCTACCTAACTTGCAGAGAAAGTGCTCATGACCTCAATGAATGAAGCAACCAACAAATATTTAAAGTGTCTCTTTGTAAACGGTGATGGAATACAAAAATACAAAAGTAAAACTTTAGTCCCTGCCCTCAGTGAGTTTATATTCTATTAGGAAGATACAATATGTTCACAGATCTCCAATAAAATTGGAAATAAAGTGGGTGCTCATTAATCAGGAAATGTCTACATAAATTGTAGAATGAGTATAATGGATTACTGTACTATAAAAAAATTAAGGAAATATGACGGATACAATGAAACCTGGGAAGACTTGCACGAACTAATTGTGATTGAAGTAAATAGAACCAAGAGAACAATTTACACAACCAACATAATGCAAAATAAAACAATTTTGAAAGATTTGAGAGTTCTGATAACTGAGGTGATCAATCATGATTTCAGATGAAAATAAAAAGGGAAAGAAGGGCAAGGATTTCTTTCCTTGATGCCCTTTCTTGAGCAAGGAAAGTAAGAGAAGAAAAGGCAAAAGGAAAAGAGAATAAGAGGAAGGAGAGAAAGAGAGAAAAGAAAAGGATAGCAAAAGGGAATGAAACATTTAAATGCACAAAATTTAATACTCTAAAAAACAAATTATGTAAAAAAGGTCACAGAATTCTTATCTCTTATTAAATATTCATATCTGTTGATAACATATCTGTTCATAACTTAAAAGATTTTTAAAAATTAATGTATACAAATATATATAATAATATATACAAAACCAGTGCAATGAAGCTTGGAGTACACTAGCACCTGGGGGAATTAAAAAAGATCTTTGGAAGGAGGAGGTGCTTAAGCTGAGTCTGGGAGGAAATCAGATGTCAAGGTGAGAAGAGACCAGCAGTCATTAGAAAAAATGCCAAGTCTTCCTGTACAGAGTACAGCAGGTAGACCAGTTTGGGTAGAGGGTGGTGGGTGGAGGGAAAGGCTGCATGTGAAGCCTCCCTCTGTTCCAGTGTTGATACCATGGCAATGAGGCAAGAGAGGGAGGGGGAAGGAACACTAGATTTGAGTCACAAGACCTTGGCTCTGTGATCCTAAGAGAAGAGGACCTCTGAAAGCCCTCCAGTCTGAGATCCTATGATCATCATTATGTACCCTGGACTCCCTCTCAAGTTTACCTTCTAATTGATCTCCAGCCTTGGTAACTCCCAGATCCTGAAACTGTGCAGGCAGAATCCACTGCCAATTCATACTAGTCAACACTGGCCAAACCTTCAGTCTTCAATCTTTCAGCACCTAGCTCACTCTATAATGGCTGGGGCCAAACTTTTTGTACAATAAACAAAACAGCCTTTTATGGCTGAATTCCTGGAGGTCGCCTACTATCAAGGAGTCTTCTTATGAAACAGCTGAGTGATCTAATGGATAAGTATTTGGTCTAAAGTCTGGAAAACCAGGAATTCCAATCCACCCAGATACTATGAAATCCTGGGCAAGTCATTTATTATCTCCCTGCCTCAGTTTCCTGAAGTGCAAACTGAATCTAATGCTGGAAAGATCAGAGGAGATATTTGTAAAATGCCTAGCCTCTCTGTCTCTCTCTCTCTCTCACCTGGTCCCCATATTCAATCATTTGCCAAACCCTGTCTCTTCTACCTTCATAACATCTTCTTGGACACAGCCATCACCCTGGTGCAAAACCCTCACTCCTGGATCACTATAATAGCTGCTGGTTGGTTTCCCCGCCTCAAGTCTCTCCTTCTTCTAGTCCATCCTGCGTTTGGGTGTCAAATCAATATTCCCGAAGTGCAGGTCTGACAAGGTCCCCTTCTCTACTCAATAGATTACACCGGCTCCCGCTACTTCCAGGATCCTGTGGGCTTGGCAAGTCCTTTGGCCCACTCTTTTCAGCCTTCTTTAACCCCTCCATTAGGATCTGGGGACGTCGGCCCCTTTGCTGTGGCTCAGTCACTTCATCTCCGCTACCATCTCCAGCACCTGTCTTCCCGGGTCTGGAATTGTCTCTGTCATCACCTCCCTATCTCCTGATTTCCTTCCAATCCCACCTTCTGCACGAAGTCTTTCCTGATTACCCTTAGTATTAGAGCCTTCCGTCTAAAATCACCTCCGATGTATCATTTGCACAGCTACAGCCGGGTCCTTAGGCCTGTGCCGGCGGTTATACGTGCGTGTGTTGGCTGTTGCCCCACTTTGGGGTTTTCTGGGCAAGAATAGCGGGGCCTCTCGCCATTTCCTTTCCCAACTCATTTGACAGGTGAGGGCGAGGCAGGCTGGGTAAGCACTGAATCTGCCGGGGCCCAGGCTCGGAGCTGGCAGCTGGTGGGGGTGCCCCTGGGGTTGGCACGGGCGCGTGCCCGGGGGGCGGCTCCTCACGGCACGGGGATCCTGGGGGCGCCCTGGATGTTAACACCTGGGGTGAGGAGGAGGGGGGCCACGCACGCCGCCGGGCAGCTGGCGAAGAGGGCAGGGCTGGCTCTGCCCATCAGACCCGAGGGAATCCGCGGGAGTGAATGGGGGGGCAGGGCGCCCGGCGCCTGCGCAGAGGCCGGCCACGTGACCCGGCCGCGGCCGCCGCGTTACCAAGGACGCGCCGCCCTCTCGGAGGAAGCCGTCCCCGCGGCTCGGCCCCGAGCCCTGGGGCGGCGGCGACGACGGCGGCGGCCGCCACCCCACGACCCGGGCCCCGGGGAGGCGCTTCGAGGACCCCACTCACCGTCTCGTTGCTCCCCGATATTGCACCTCCCCGTCGCTGTTGGACTCGGTCGCCATCTTTGTACTCCTCCTCCGCCCGCGGCCCCGCCTCCCGCTCCTCCCCATTGGCTCCTCTTCTCAAGCCTCTTGCTGCGCATTGGCCGAGGGCAGGCAGCCCCCGAGCCGTCCCTCCCATTGGCCCATTCAAACAGCCACCCGCCCCGCGCTCCCGCGGCTTGCCGGGGCTCGGCCTTGTAGCCGGAAGTGCCCTCGAAGCCGGGCCTGCTTACGCGCCGCGGGAGCCCCCACGCGGGCCGGCCGGGCGTCCCGCCCCCACGCGGGCCGCGGCGATGCGGCAGGCGCCCGCCGTGTGCAGGGAAAGGGCGCCTTTCCCCACCCTCGAGTTTACGGCGCGTGGTGAGGCGAGGCGCGGTGCAATCATGGCCCAGGGCCATGCCTTGCAAAAGAAACCTTCGGAAGCACCTACCGCGTACAGAACAGCGAAATGTGGGGGCAGGTGCCCATGGGGGTACACTGAGACCTGATTCCTGTATTAAAAGAATTCTCAGTCTAATCAAGACAAATGATCTCCATCAAGGCCACTTCTTCCCAGAACTCTCTTTAAAATTAATGAAGGATTGGAGTGGCTAGGTAGAGAGCACCGGCCCTGAGTGCGAATGTGGCCTCAGACACCAGCTGTGTGGCCTTGGGCAAGCCACTTAATCCCATTGCCTTGTTTAAAAAAAAAATCCATGGGGATTGAAGTGTGGGTAGATGACCCTGAGGAAGTCCCCACGGTCTCTTATAATACAGAGAGAGTAATATGTAAACAATTATATTTTACTCATTCCAAAGCATCTTGTATTTGTATATAGGACTTCATTTTCAAGTGTAACACTCCTTCTGAACATCCCTGGGCAAATATTGTGTGAATGATGATAAAAAAAAATTTCTAAACTATTCCTAGTGAAAAAAAGGGGAAAAAAGACTTTCTTTTTGACAGTAGTGAGCCTTCACTGTACAGGCACCTTTGTCAGGAGGAAGAAATCATTGACTTGTTAATATTAATTACAAACTCAGGAAGACATATTAAGTACATGTTAACTACCAACTCAGGTTGACAACAGTCCTGCCCTCAAGAGGCTTAAAGTCTGGGAAGGGGACACCATTAATCAGATAGTGTTGTATAAAGATGATAGGCTTCAATTGGGCAACTTGATACTGTCAGACCACCAAGGAGGCTGATGATTTCCCCTGTCCTTTGTTCTCAAATATTCCACCCCCCTCTCTGGGGTGATCATCTTGGTGGTATTTGATGTCAATTCATTTTAACCCTACATTTTAAAGATTTATGGTTTTTAGGGTTCGTCCTTTATTAAAGAAAAATCAGGAAAAATGTTAATGAGTCCCAAAATAATATTCTAGGAATCCATTGCCTTGAGCAAGTCAAGTCTACAAGCCTATCTTAAGCATTTACTATGGGTGTTGAAAATACAAAGAAATACAAAAGGTATGCAGTTTACAGTCTGATGGTAAAGCTAAGATAAAAAAAGAAAACATGTAGAAACACAATATAATAAGGATAAAATGGAGATAATCTCAGAGGTGTAATTTTATCTGGGACCTGAAAGAAGCCAGGCAAACTAGGAGATAGAGATGAGAAAGTAGAGAATTCCAGGAGTGGGGGACAGCAAATAACAATGCAAGATAATGGAGTGGATCCCAGTGTCACTGGATGAACAGGCACTTGGAGGGGAGAAAGAAGACCAGAAAGGTAAGAAGTGGCCAAGTATAATGAAGGGCTTTAAAAGGTCAAAAATAGAGGATTGTATAACTGATCCTAAAAAGCTTTTGGAATTTTTTGAATTGTGAGGTCAATTTTCACTTTAGGAAAAAGTCAGATTTTTCACTTTAGGAAGATCACTTCTGCAACTAAGTGATAAATGAATTGGAATGGGAAAGAGACCAAGCAGGGAGAAAAACCAGATAATCAGAATAACCAAAAATAGTATGGATGTAAGGAAATGAGGGCTTGCATCAGGATGGTGATAGTGTCAGAGAAAAGAAGGGAGGTTAGGGGCATATAGGTGGTGCAGTGGATAGAGCACCTGCCCTGGAGTCAGTAGGACCTGAGTTCAAATTCTGTCTCAGACATTTAATAATTGCCTAGCTGTGTGATCTTGGGCAAGTCACTTAACCCCATTGCCTTGCCAAAAAAAAAAAAGGAAAGAAAGGGGTTTAGAAAGAGATATGAAATAATAATTAGGCCTCAGCTCTCCCTCCTTCCCCACCCATTCTCCCTACCTAGAAAGATCCTTAAACTGTTAAGAAGATTTAAAGGATGGCTCTCAACCAACTGTCTTGAGTTTTAAATGTGTAAACAAGATTATATTTTACTCATTCTAAAGCATCTTGTTGTATTTGTATACAGGACTTCATTTTCAAGTGTAACAGTCCTTTTGGACATCACTGTACAAATATTGTGTGAATGATGATTAAAGCATCCTCTTCCCATCACCCAGTTGTCCTTTCTTATACCAGTATAAGACAGTGAAAATATCACCCAGTTTGAAAACTGCAGCTGAGTTTAGAGAATCTCATGAAACTTAGAATGAGAAAGAGGAAGGACAAGGGAGATTCTTACATCCAGACAGCAGGAGGAGAGATGGGGGAAACGTTTATTGATGACCTTCGGAGCACAGAGGACCACTGAACTGAATTGTTGTTTAGTCATATCTGACTCTTCACAGTTCAATAGACCACACAGCTCAATGGGGTTTTCTTGATGAGGATACTGATGTGGTTTGTCATTTCCTTCTCCAGTATATTTAAGGTAAACAGAAGCTAAGTGACTTTCTCAGGGTCACACAGCTAGTAAGTGTGAGGCCACATTTAAACTCAAGCCTACCTAACTCCAAACCTAAGGTTTTATCTACTGAATTACCTAGCTGCCTCTTTAAATTAGTAGAAAATTTTTTCTCTCCTTCCCCCCACCTCCGGGGGGGGGGGGGGGGGGAGAAAAACAATTTTTCTTTTTGGTTAAGGCCCAACTTCCTGGTAACTTCTGTCTATATTGACTTGTCTCCCTTGTCCCCTAAGAACATAAAAAGACCCCCCCCAAAAGTGGGGTTTCAGAACCTCCAACTTGGAGGTGGTGAGGGTCCCAAGGGAAGTCCCTCTTAAACCAGAAAGAGTTAAATCTTCCCAGCTTTGCCTACTGGAATCTGTTGGATCCCTCCTAAATACCTTTTATTCCTCCCTTAGATCCTTCCTCCAGTGTCAGGAATCAAACCCTGTTGACTAGACAGGTTTCCCTATGGAAAGAAGAGAGTCCTGCCTTTATCCAAACTAAATGCTGCAGTATTCTTATTAGATATCTTTTCTAGACTATAGCTAAGTAAACTTTCTTTTATTAATAACTGAATGATCTAGGAGTGTCTCCTTTTAAAACAAAACTTAAACTAATAAGAGTACTGACTTGAGACAGGCCTGCCTATCACATCCTCCATTCTGGTTTATTGAGAAAGACTTTCTAGGGGTATTTTGTGAGCCATATGTTCACTATTAATTTTATAATCTTTTCAAGCTCCTAAAAGGAAAGAGAGGATTTCCCTCAGTCTGGTACCATTTACTTCCCCTACCACTAAAAGAACCTAAACTGCCATTATCAATGTAACCAGAAATGATGGGATCTTGCTAGGGAAGTTCTTTGGGTTCTAGGGCTAAAACATCTTCTGACTCATGTCATTGAAGAAGGTGGGGATCAAAGAGAGGCATAAAAGGTAGTTAGGACCCTTGCAGACTCCAGCTGGTAGAGTTGGAAAGATCTAATCTCTTCTAGTTTAGGAAGTGAGGTAAGCACAGATTCCCTCAGACCCCTGCACAGTTAACAGTTAAAGTCTGCACAAGACTAGTTTTTCCTCTAATCCATTAATGCCTCCTTAATTAACTGATTCTTTCATTTTCACTCAGTTTATTTTATTCCCCTCTCATTCTTGGTAAAATAAAAAGGGGTGGGGGGAGGGAAGAATCACATCAGCTCATGAAGACATGGGTCTGGGTAAAAATTGTGATTTTCTTTAACTTTGGATCCACAAAAATCTCCATAGCTGCCTCAGAAATTCAGACCAAGTTTTCCTTCTCCTTCCCAAACTAAATCCAGTGAGTTGTCTATTCATTGGCCACTTCCCTTAGTGTGCTTTTTATTTTATGAGCTTTACTGACACCTTTCATTTTTGTATCAACAGTGTCTCCTCCTGCTCTCCAGTCTTTATGTATTCCCTGAATTTCAACTTAAAAGCATGAATTCTCTAAAAATCTTAATATAAAAATGACTCCTATCTCTACTTGAGTATTATTCTAACCCCCTATTAGAACTTGTTTTCCTTCTCAGGATGACCCCAAAGAATTCACTCATTTGTCATTGAGACAAAGGAATTTCCTAACAGGAAATTTAAAGAAAAGTCAAAAGTTAATATACAAAGTGAGCTAAGGAAGCCACTTCTGGTAGAACCTGAGTTTCTATACTCCACCCATTCTCTCTTTTCTAGTCCCCGCTTCAGAGAACAAGAGCAAAAATTTCCAAAAGTTTTTTCCATTTGGATTTATGTCCCTCAAGTTTGGGGATCTGGCAATTCAAATCTGAACTCAGGAGATGCTATCCCTATCTACAGTTTACTCCAAAAGTCCATATTTGTGGGTAACTGGGGTCCCCAGTTCCGGTACCAAAAACTCAGATGTGTTTTAGGTATTGGACAACCTTTGTTGGCTGAAATACACAACTTGAAATGCAAAAGACTATTGTAAAGTCATTATTGTAAAGTCATTTGTGTCATTAAAGCTAGGTGGTGCAGTGGATAGAGGAGTCAGGAGTACCTGGGTTCAAATCCCACCTCAGACATTTAATAATTACCTAGCCCTGTGGCCTTGGGCAAGCCACTTAACCCCATTGCCCTGAAAAAAACTAAAAAAAAAAAATTACCTCCTGTGGGGCCTTGGGCAAGCCACTTAATCCCATTTACCTTGCAAAAAAAAACTATTTAAAAAAACAAAGACTCATTTGTTGTAAAGTCACATCCTATTCTTTGCAACCCTATTTTAGGATTTTCTTGTTAAATATAGAGTTAAATATACCATTTCCTTCTCCAGTTCATTTTTACAGATGAGGAAATTGAGGCAAACAGGTAAAGTAACTTGCTCAGGGTCACATAGCTACTAAGTACTTAAAGTTGAATTTGTATTCATAAAGAGAAGGCTTCCAAATTCCAGACAGCATTTTCTATCCACTGAGCCACCTAGTTGCCTAAGGACTCATACAAGCCCACAAATAAATATAGAAAACATATGGAACTTTCAGAGAATTCATGGGAATCCATCATAAAGTGCTCAAAGAAGTCCCCTTAAGAGGAAACAAAATTGATGGTGACAGCAGTTAGATAACCAGCATTTATTAGGCACTTAACATGAGCAGACACTGCTTAAACCCTAGGGTTACATAGAATGGCAAAAAAAAAACTCCTGCTCCCCAGGAGTTTGCATTTTAATGGGGAAAACAACATGCAAGTTAGATATGAAATAAATTAAGAGTAATCTCAGAGAAACTTTTTGTGACTGGACTTGAGATTAAAGAAAGGGAAGCAAAGAGACACAGATGAGGAGGGAAAAGTGTTTCCAGTTTGAGGGAAAAGTAGTGGCACCGTTCCGTTGGAAGATGGGAGTCATATATCAGGAAAAGGTTGGGTTTTTGTTTTTGTGATTTTTTTAAAATTTGATCATGGAGATAACGGGAAGTCAATGACCTTAGTGAACAGGGAGGATAAGGTTAGACCTTCAATTTATTTAGAATTTGTCATCAGAGTGAATTATAGATTGGAGTGGGGAGAGACTCAGTTGAGGCAGGAAGGTTTAGAAGGATTATTCCAAAAATCCAGATATGAAGTGATGAGGACCCAAACCTAGGTAATTGTAGTATCAGGGAAAAGAAGGGGGGACTATATGAAACATGTTAGAAAGGCATCAATAACTGATTAGATTTGGGGAAGGAGAGAGAATGAGAAATACAGTATGACACCCAGGTTGTGAGCCTAGCTAGGTGACTAATAATAGGAAAGTTCAGAAGAATGGAAACTTTGAAGGGAAAGATAATTTCAGTTTTAGACATGTTGAGTTAAAGATGTCTATATGACAACCAATTTGAGATGTCTAATAGAGTGTTAGAGATGTAAGACTAGAGGAATAGAGAGAGATTAGGGCTGAACAAGCAGATCTGAGATTCATCTGCATAGAGATGATAAGTGAATCTAAGGGAGCTGATAGATCACCAAGCGGCCTTACATAGATAAAGAAGAAAAAATAGCTGAGGACAGAGCCTTGGGGAATTCCCACAGTTAGCAGACATGACCTGGGCTAGGATCTAGCAAAGGAGAAGAAGCAATCAGAAAGGTAGGAGAAGTAAAAGAGAACAGTCACAAAAACCTAGGAAGAAGAGAGTTTCAAACAGTTCATGAACTACTGTATCAAAATCTTCAGAGAGGTCAAGAAAGATGAGAACTTAGATTTAGCAGTTAAGAAATTACTAGTGATTTTGGAGAGAGGTTTCACTTTAAAGAACTAAATTAGGGATGGTCAGCAAGCAGCACTCACAATTAAGTGAATTCTTAGCTCTCTAACAGGGTCCTATTCACAAAGTGCCTCTCTGGTTTTATCTCCCCTAAATCACACTTTGAAGCCTGCTAGGGAGATTGACCTCTTCCCATTGGTTCTATGTTGTGTATAATAGAGGTGGGAATGGCAGGAAGGTTCCAGTTGCTTGCACCTGCCAAGTTGTGTCTTTAGATCTCATTACTGTTCCTCTGGCTATAGAGCCAAGATCATATTGGAGTTCTTTCTCCAATATATGCTGGTCAAAATTTGATCTAAGGTTTATTATCTGTCACAGTAATCCCCAAGGCTGGCTGGTGCTATCCAAGAAATCTAACTCTTTTGGATAGAAGACTAGATTCTAGAACTGTACTGTTTAGGAAATCAAGATTCTCAATCCTTAACACAAGGTTCCAGAATTCTACTTTCAGATCATATCATCAAACATACATTTGTGAGGCAGCAGATGATTCAGTGGCACTGGAGTCAGGAAGACATGAGTTCAAATTCAACCTCAGATACTTATTAACAGTATGACTCTGGGCAAGTCACTTCACTTATGTCTGAATCAGTTCCTTAATATAGTACTTACTTCCCTGGGTCATTGTAAGGATAAAGAAATAATATTTATTTGGAAAATGAGAGGACACCCATCAATTGGGGAATAGCTGAACAAATTAGGGTATATGAATGTATACTTATTGTGTTATAAGAAATGATGAGCAGGTAGATTTCAAAAAAAACATGGAAAGACTTACGTGAATTGATACTGTGTGAACTGAGTAAAACTAGGAGAACATTGTATACAGTAATAGCAACATTGTGCAATAATCAACAATAAACTTAGCTCTTCTCAGAAATACAATGATCCAAGACAATTCCAAAAGATTGATTATGGAAAATGTTGTCTACATCCAGAGAAAGAACTATGAAGTATGAATATAGATCAAAGTCTACTATTTTCACTTTTGGGGGTTTTTTGTTTTTTTTCTTTCTCATGTTTTTTTCACTTTTGTTCTTATTCTTCTTTCACAAAATGACTAATGTAGAAATATGATTAATATGACTGTACATATATAACCTATATCAGATTGCTTGCTGTCTCAAAGAAGGGAGACAAAAGGAAGGGAAGAAAAAAATTTTGGAAATCAAAATCTTATAAAAGGGAATGTTTATCATGAAGCTAGTAAAACATGAAATACTGTGGCAGCTAAGTGGCACAATGGATAGAGCACTGGCTCTAGCGTCAGGAGTACCTGAGTTCAAATCCAGCCTCAGACACTTAATAATTACCTAGCTGTGTGGCCCTGGGCAAGCCACTTAACCCCATTGCCTTGCAAAAAAAAAAAAAAAAAAAGAAATACTATTAAGTGGGGGAAAAGATATAATACTTGTAAATATTTGCAAACCTTAAAACCATATATAAATTTTAAATAGTATTACTGTTGTTCTCATTAATCTGATTCTGCCATGAAGTCTAATAAACTTTTTTTAAATTGCTTTTATTATGAACTTGACAAACATGACCATTCCAATATTAAAATATTGTTCCAATATTGGAACAGAAGATGCTTTTTATGTTACAGTTTGCTTTTTCAATTTTCATTAAATTTAATACAAGAGTAACAAAGCTGTTGTGCCTCTCTGCATCCGCATCTGGAAAATCCACTTCTTCCTAACAAACTCTTGCTCCTCTACCCATCTACTGGCTGCTGTCATTCTGAGCTTGGAAAAAAAAAATCCCCTTTTGTGTCTCCATCCTCCAATATGTTCAGGAAATTAAATGTGACTAACATGCACATATCATCTATGCTTCAGCCACAGACAGGCAATAACCACTCTCGGATAGGGAAGACTGTGCACAGACTTCTTATAACCTTAGAACCCATGTGGATGCTTCTGAGTATTAGAGGTATCCTCTGAATTGAGAAAAAGGGAGAGAAGGGTCAAACAGATTTGTCAGGCCAGTGGAATAGGGGCAGTTTCTCCAAGAACAATTAGCATTCCCCCCGCCCCAATTCTAACCAACTACAATTATCTTGCTGTCAACCCCATTCCCTGAAAACCAATCAGAACTTAGCCCCTTTTCTCTAAACAAGATGCCAGTGGTATGTTCACATTCTTAATAGATGCCCATCATTTGTCCCAAAACCTGTCTCCTGTCTCACCCAGGAAACTGATTTGGGAAATGCCCCTGATCAATCCCTTTACGTGTAGAGGATCATTCTCAGTCTCAGAAACCAAAGGGAAAGGAAAGAAAGACTCATGCCATCCAGCATTTACAGTTCCCCTTCATTAGCCTCAGTGCATAAGCATCCCTAATAAAAAGGCTGCAACTCAGCTCCTGACCTATTGCCAGGAGGGTGTGGAAGTGAGAGCCCTAAGCATCCACATGGTATTGTCTACTTCAGTGTTTCCTTGATGAGAAGCAAATTCATGCCAAAAGTTAGAGGTAAGAAATATGTTTAGGGGTGGCTAGGTGGCACAGTAGATAAAGCACTGGCCCTGGAGTCAGGAGTACCTGGGTTCAAATCCGGACTCAGACACTTAATAATTACCTAGCTGTGTGGCCTTGGGCAAGCCACTTAACCCCATTTGCTTGGCAAAAAAAAAAAAAAAAACCTAAAAAAACCTAAAAAAAAGAAATATGTTTCACATGATTGTACGTGTATAACCGATATCAGATTACTTGCTATTTTAGGGAGGGAGGAGGGAAGAGAGAAAAATTTGGAACTCAAAATTTTGGAAAAATGAATGCTGAAAACTATCTTTACATGTGATTGGGAAAAAAAATAAAATATTATTAAGATTAAAAAAAAAAATCCAAAGCACTGTGTCTGACCCATTTCAAAAGTTTTGACAGAACACAACTAGAGTAAACCTCTGACAGTAGCCTTTTATGGTATACCTTCTCCAGCAATTGCACCATCATGTTTCTGTTTCTGATTGGCTCATTTAAAAATCTATAAAATGCAAGGAAAGGCAAAGAAACATTGAGTGACATTTGAATCTTTCATTTGCCTAAATTGTAAGGATTTCATATTCTCTGTGCACTTTGTCTTATTCAGTTCATTCATGTCTTCCCATGGTTCTTGAAATAGCTTCCTATTTATCATTCTGTAAGCATTACACTGAGCAGTTAAGTGGCATAGTGGATAAAGTACTTGGCCAGAGTCAGGAGGACTTGAATTCAAATTCAGTCCCAGAGACTTAGTAGCTAGGTGACCCTGGAAAAGTCACTTAAAATGTTTGTCTCATCTGTAAAAAGAGCTGGGGAAGGAAATAGCAAACCACTCCAGTATCTTTACCAAGAAAACCTCCAAAAGGGTTCATGAAGAGTCAGACATGACTAACAATGACTAACAATGCATAAAGGCTAATTTTTATTGGGCAAGAGAAAGAATGCAAATTTTTTATTATATTGACTTCTTTTAGAAAAATTAATCATAAATCAACAGGAGAAAATTCATTCTAAAGCAGATGTAATGAATGATACATTTCCCAGTATAAATGGTAAACCTTGATTAAGGAGGTCATGATAAGATGGACCTGCATGGTTGGACTCATAGGACAGACTAGATATAAAATCAAGTCAGAAAGGGTTTCAAAGTATGAAGCGGGAATCCATGAGGCAGATAGAACTAATCTGATTTTGGCACATGCTGATATTTCCTGGACCACCAGGGCAAAGAATATGTAGCTTCTACAAAAAGAGGTATATTTTTATAATTATAAAAATAAAATTCTTACACTTTATCTAGAAAAATACCTTATTGAATTAACAAAAAAAGAATTATTTTTGGAGCCATAAATCATAAAACAAAATTACTTCCATGCTGAGAATCCTACTCAAAAGGAGATTTATAGCCTTTGAGAATGAATTGATATTTGCTTCATGGTATGACTTAAATGTTTTAAGACTATTTCCCTTTGGAGTTGGGAAAGCAGTCTTTGGCTCTTACTGAGAAATAGTGGTTCTTTCTATCCCAGACACCTTCCTCCCCACTCCACCCCACCCCACCCCTATTCTTGGCACTTTTCTCTGTTACTCAGTTTGAGTGGTCCTGGTTCCCACTTGGATGCTCCTGTCTCCTCTTCAAATACAGAAAGGGAAGTCTCCGGGGAAGCCGTTGCCTACTTCTCAGCAGCATTAGCTGCTGAGAAGAAAGTTACCACTAGTGCCAAAAGAGTGAAGAGAAACAGTCTTCCTCTAGAGCTCAGGGATAGGCAAAGCAGTCAGAGAGGTAAGAGGAGAGGCCTTTAGATAGTATTCTCCAAATTTAGGAGTTGGGACTCCCTAACATGGGGGACCCATGTAATGATCAATCCAAAGATGGGAAGATGGGTAGAATATCATTCTTTCCACAATAAACAATTATAGAGCTTGTTTAAAAAACCAACCATACCTACTTTTAGCCACAGATACAGCCCAGGACCTGCTTCCCCTATTGTGACTCAAGTGTGGGCAATCCCCTACTTTGGTAGTTGTAATCTAGCTGTTATAGGCAAAGATAATATTGGTAAAAAAAATTAACAGTAAACTTTGGGGGGGGAAGGAGAAGGGGTGAAAATAGATATATTTATAAGTTTAATCTATTTATATTTTCTCTATTCATTTCTTAAATTTAGACAATCAACAAAACAATCATTGAAGCCCTGAATCACAGCATTTGCTGATTTCTGAGGTAGAAATTACCCAATCTGAAAATTTTGCAATTTGCTTTCCAAGCTGACTCCACCATACCCCTTCAGGGCTCTGACAGCAGGCAATGTGTAGGGGAAAATCTACACTTCAACCCCTTTCCAGCAAACCTATCCAATGACCCCCATCCCCACCCCAGATCACTATGAGACAGTTACAGTGGGCAAAAAGAACTCTGCCTCTTGGCTCTTTGTTTTCAACAGCAGAGTCTCACTGGATCAGAAAGCATGAATGGGTTTCAACAGATCCAACGATCTTATTACATTGTCTTTCTTCCCAACTCTAACTCCACTAGTCTTCCAAATTTCACTAGGCTACCACCATCTTTCTAGTCATTCAGATCCATAATTTTAATTCCAACTTCCACTTGTCACTCATCATTCAATCCATATATCTGATGTGGCAAAATATCCAAAGCTGCTAAATGTATTAGTGTCTCCACATTTCTCACATATATTCCCTTCTTCCCACTCACATAGCCACCATTATAGGTTACGGGAATTTATCACCTCTTTCTCAGACTATTGAAATAATCTCCTAATTGGTTTCCTTGCCTCAAGTCTTTCCTCTTTCCAATCCATCCTCCACACAGTTGTTGTAGTGATTTTATTAAGTACAGGTGTTAACCACGTCATTCTCCTGCTCAGCAATCTCCAGAGGTAATAGTCTAAGATCAAATAGCATTTTTATCTTATCCTTTTTAAAGGATGTGTAAGTTTGTATAAGTTTTATGATATACTTTATTAGTATATCAGTACATTTATGTAATTTATAAATAAGTAAATATATATATATGGGAACATGATAAAATTTACTACTGATTGGATTATCAATCACAAAAGTTTAGAAAATACTGTTTTAGGCTAATTTTATGGTTTTTTATATTTATGTTTTTAATTTTTATTTTACTTTGAGTCCTCATTTTTTCCTTGCCACCTCCACCCTCTTCCATTAAAGAAGAAAAACAAAATTCCTACCATAAAAATGTATAGTAAAGCATAACAAAGTCAATTAATCAATGAACAAGCTGCCATTATAGGCCAGGATCTGTATTAGTTATTGGAGTCAGATATCAGCAAAATGTTCAAAAATGTGGACACATCTCAGTTGCTATGGGTTATTTTTGAGACTTTTCTCCTTCCTTTCCTTCCAACAGAACATTTTAAAAAATGCATTTTCACAGACTATATATCATGGTTTTTTTAGGAGGAAACAAAATGCATTCTTTATCTTCCTAGTATTCCATGTTCTCACAAAAATATTTTGTTCCAAGGGCATTTATTAACCCCTTTGGCACCAGGGGACAAGGAAATAGAGGAACAGAGATAATGGCTTGCTGCCAATTATGTAACTAGTGGCATCAACACTAGACTGTGCAGTCAAGTTTACCTTGTAAACAAGAACCAAAAATACCCAACAAAAGAGAAACAACCTGTTATGTTGGGAAAAAAGTTGGAAGACCTAAGTTCCAGAACTTTTCTGCCACTGACTCTAGCTATGTGGTCATGGATAAACCATTTACCCTCCCAATTTCCTCATCTGTAAAATGGAAATAATAATAGTTGCCTTCTCTACCTCTCAGGATTGTTGTGAAGATCAAATGAAGCATTACTTTGGAGATCATTTAATAAAAAGTATTTTATAACCACACAATGTCATAGAAATGCAAGCTATTATTATCCTTATTAAAGGTAAGTGTTTTGAGATTCTTTTTCCTGCTTCCCCTTCTAGAAGTTGAAATCTGTGTTGTACCTACTGCTAAGGAAGTAATTCCAATAAATTGAAAGCTGTAATTCCCTGGTTTCTTTGAATGTAAAGGCAGATTCAGATGTCCTCAGAAATCTTTCCTTGCCCCTCAAAATTTCAGAAATAACTCTATTTTTCAATTGCAGTCCTTTAATACATTTATCCTAGATTCACTCCATATAAAGTGGAGGCGAACAGTACTCTTCATAAAGTACTACTCATCACCAGCTAATAGTAGTCACCTTTCCTGGGAGAAATGAGCCTCTAACAGTTTTTTTTTTTCCATCCATGCCATTGACTCCATCTCAGTGGGTTGATTTGGTAGCTTTGGGCTTCTTTTCAAAGCAATTATCTTAATAAACATTTACCCCATTCATCTAGAATTCTCTCAGGTTCTGTGAGGAATAGTGAGGCCTTAACACTTGCCTTCCTTCAAGAGGTTTACTGGGGAGTTGTTTAGCTGTTTCAGTTATATCTGTTGCTTCACCACACCATTTGGGATTTTTACAGTGAAGAAAAAGTGGAGAGCATTGGATTTGGAGTCCAAGGTTCAGATCTCAGGTTTTGGGGGGGTTTTTTGGATTTTTTGGCAAGGCAATGGGGTTAAGTGATTTGCCCAAGGTCACACAGCCCAAGGTCTCATGTCATATTTGAACTCAGGTCCTCCTGACTCCAGGGCTGGTGCTCTAACCACTGAACCACTTAGCTGTGCAACCACCCCTCAGCTTGATTTTCTACCACCTGTGTGACCTTGGGCAAGACAATTTACCTCTATTCCTCAGTTTGAGGTTAGACTGGGTGATCTCTAAAGTCCCTTCCAGGTTATGTAGTCTATGAGATCAAGATGAACAACAGGATGTCATTACAATTATGATCATTCATCTTGAATGTCATGGCAGAATCAGATGTTCTCAGAAACCTTAGCTTCCCCCCCATAGTTTAAGAAATGACTCTTATATTAATTGAAGTTCTTTAATATTCGATCTGTTCCATCACTAGGGGAACTTAGTAAAGTACTACTGCAAAGCACTATGTGAAACAATTTCTGTACAACTATACAAGGAAGTAGTGTAGGTTTTATTGACCCTATTTCACAGATGATAAAACTGAGATCAGAGAAGTTAACTATTTAATCCAGCCTGTCCCTGAGTAAGAAATCTTTCCATTATATACACAAGTAGTTGTCCAGTTTTTGATTAGGGAGAATCCACTACCTCTCAAAGCAGTCTATTATAGATTAAATAACACTACTTGTCAGTAAGTTATTCTTGGACATATGCCCTAATCCTAAATTTATTTTTTGCAATTTCCATACTTTACTTTTAGTTTTGTCTCCTGGGACCAAACAGAATAAGTCAATTCCCATTTCCATATGACAACCCTTCAAATACTTGAAGACAGTTATAAAGAACTAAATCTTCTCTTATCTGAGAAACATGCCCAGAGCTTTCAATTGATCTTCATGTAATGTGAACTTGAGACTTCTCATATCAAGGAACTGAACATTTGAGTTTAAATAAGGAGATCCTATTTTGACCAGAACAACCAAGAAAAGAAAGAAAAAAGAAGCTTCAGAGCTGACTGCAAAGAGGGCATATTTGTCCAAGGTCACATAGCTAGTAAATGTTAAAGTCAAGCTTTGAACCTGAGGTTCAAAAATCATAGAATCACAGAATTGGAGGGTACCTAATCCACCCCCTACTAAAACAATGATACTTCTACAAAATACCAAATAAGTAGCTAACCATCTAGTCTTTGCTTAAAGACCTCTAGTTAGGAAGCACCCATTTCATTCTGAAGTGCCCCATTCCACTCTGGGATAACTCTAATGGTAGAAAGACTTTCCTTACACCTTGAGCCAAAATTGACATGGCCATCATTTTTACTTCTAATACTACCTTCTGGGGATAAACAAAATAAGCCTAATCCTGCAGTCAAGTTTACTTTGTAAAGGTATGAGAATTCTTATGAGAATTCTTCAAATTATGAGAATAATTTGAATTATGAGAATTCTTTAAATTCCTAAAGTCAATTAGAATAAACCCCGCCCCCTCCTACCACAAGTTTTTTCTAGTGCCTTATCCACAAGCACAAGTTTTTGAAAGCCATTACCGTGTTGGTCACCCTCCTCTAGATAATCTCTACATTTAAAATATGGTGCCTAAAATGAACACATTTCTTTAGATGTATGTTGTCTGACCAAGTCATCCTAGAAGGTCTCTCTCCCCTTATTCTAGACATTATGCCTCAACTTATGCAGCTTAAAATTGTAAATTAATCTTTTTTGATGCCATATCACACCATTGACTCATACTGAGATTATAATCACTAAAACCTCTAGACCAGATGTGGGGAACCTCTGGCCTGTGGGCTGCATTGGTATAATACTGCCAGGGCAATGGGAGGAGGGAGGCTAAAAATTCAATAACAGCTTTTTAGAAGTTAATTAAAGGTCTGACCAAACATAGTCCAAGAATTATATTATAAATATTTTAAATGTCCTTAGCAGAAAAAAGTTCCCCACCCCTGCTCTAGACCTTTAATAGATAACTACTAACTAATCATAACTCTCCCATCCTGTGCTTGTGAAATTTAACTTTCAAACTTAAATGATGAGACTTTACCTATTTGATTACATCTTACCAGATTCTAATCATTGTCTAAACTTTTGAGATTTATTTTGGACACTAATTCTGTCATCCAACATATTAGTATCACTTCTAGCTTTGTGCTAGCTCCAATTTGATAAGTATGCTACATATGTTTTTATTCAAATGTAAAGTACATATATCCACATGAAATGTCTAACAGGTAACCATGGATAAATATTTCTGAAACCTTGCCCACTCCTTGCCCCCTGAGTCCTTACTGAGGAGTTGCACAGTAAGGGACCATAAGGTTCCTGTTCTATTCTCTTACTAAAAGAGCTAGGATACTAGCCCCTTCTCAATTTATTACTGTTCTAATATGTGTATGTGTATATATGTGTGTGTGTGTGTGTATGTGTGTGTGTATGTATATGCACAAATATATGTATACATATATATACAAATATATGTATACATATATAGTCTATGGTTAAATTCTTGTCACAAGCTTATTTGTTCCAGGACAGAAAAGGTATTTGCCTATAAAGAAGAGACTTAAATGAACTAGGTTCTGATTTTCTCAGAGATTCTTGGTGAGAGCACAAGTCAAAGATAATATTAATTATTAAATAAGCCTTTAAGATTTAATCTGGATCCAATGGCAACATATAGTTTCAGATGAGAGGACAAATGGACATCCATGGTGAATATTCATATTATGGATGATAGGGAACAAATCTAAAAACATGAGAAAGATAGAAGCAACATATTCTGAAAACCCTAAAGAAAAACATATCCAGCCAAAACAAAGTAGAAAAGGGAAGCTCTATAATAATAATTGAGTTAGACCTTAAACTTGAATAGTTGAATGTAACCAAAGATGAAGAGGCAGAAACCTGTAGCATGAATTTCATCATCACCAGTCCCAAGTTCCTATATTTGATAGTTACAGAGTTCACTTTTCTCTAAAGAGATTAAACTTGTTCTAATATCCACTATTACACTAGTTAGCTGTTGTTGTTCATCCTTTGTTTTTGAAGAGGGTCAATGACATCACAATGTTGGAGACACGATATAGTATGTTCAACTGGGGCTGATCAATCCAAGTTCAAAAGGTCTCTACCACAAGTCAGGCACAAGTAGTTCATTAGAATATTTGGGATAGATTTTTAGATTTGTGCAGCTCATGTGCTTTACCCATGAAGCACAGTACCTTATATAATTTGACATGACATGCCATCCTGTGCCAGCAATTTTCATGTCTCATAATCAATATGAAAGTTCTTCAGAGAGACCTTGGAAGTATCCTTTTGTCACTTTTTCTGACCACCATGTGAACACTTTTCTTCTGAGAGTTCTCCATAAAATAATCTTGTAGGTGAGTGTGCATTTTTGATACTCAAACCATGCCACTAGTTCATTGGAGTTGTGCTCTCTGAAGTTGAGTTTGAATGCCTGGAAATTCAGCTCAAGAGTGGACCTCAGTATCTGGCACCTCATCTTGCCAGGTTACCTTCCAGATCTTCCTGAGACAATTCAATGGAAGTGACTCAGTTTCTTGGCATGGAACTGATAGAGGTTTTCACAGGCTTACAGTGAAGTCAAGGTAGAGACCTTCAGATGTAGACTGGTATGCAATTTAATCCCTCTTCTCTCCCACACTTTCTTTTGGAGTCTCCCAAATGCATTGGCCATCTTTATATTTTATTTTTTTTTTTTAGTTTTTTCAAGGCAATGGGGTTAAGTGGCTTGCCCAAGGCCACACGGCTAGGTAATTATTAAATGTCTGAGGCCAGATTTGAACTCAGGTACTCCTGACTCCAAGGCCAGTGCTCTATCCACTGCCCCACCTAGCTGACCCAGGCCATCTTTATAAAGGAAAAGGAAACAGGCAGTACTATTACAATCACAGGGGCATCTCTCTCTTAGTTATTGCTGGCATAATCTTCCTTAATTGGCTAATGCTTTATTTGAAAGATGGTCTTTTGCCTGACAGCCAGTGTGGCTTCAGAAAGGGCCAAGGAATGATTGACTTGGTGTTTGCTGCTCCTCTCTCCAGGAAAATTGGCAGTAATAGCACAGAGGGCTCTACACAACATTCCTTGACCAAGGCCTTTGATATAATCAGTTGTGAGAAGTTCATCAGTATTGTATACCAGTTTCATTAAGGTCACTCAAATTGGTTCTGGCTGAAGGATGATTGATGCTCTCGTGCTTTCCCAGTCACCAATTTCAAGAAGCAAGGCTGTGTACTTGCTCCTATGCTGGTTTAGCTAGTTAGTAAAACTAGTACAAAGAAAGTCCTTTAGACCCTAGGAATGTACCCTAAGAGAGTCCGTGTCTACAGAAAGAAAATTCGACATTCTCAAACACTGAAGTCTTTTGGCTTTTTATATGTTACTTTCTGCAGCTAGATGTCAAGGTCTGGAATCAGGAAGATGAATTCAAGTCCATTCTCACAAAGTATATACTATACTAGCTTTATGACCTTAGACAAGTCGCTTAACCTCTGTTTGCTTCAATTTCCTCTACTGTAAAATGGAAATAATAGTGGCTCCTACCTCTCACAGGGTTGTTATGAGGATCAAAAGAAAAAATATTTGTAAAACAGCACAATGTCATATAGTAAATACTATATAAATGCTAGCTATCATAATTATCATTGTTACTATTGCTATTTCTTACCAGAAAATATTCAGAAAGCATACTCTTCTCCTGTGCTATGTAATCTTATTTGAATGAGTATGTGGTTAAAAAGAGGAAAAGAGATTTGGGGGCCACAAAGCCCTACCAGCCATTTTAAAAGTTACAGGAAGTTCACCTTCCAAAATTTGCTACTTAGCCAACCTTATTTCTACCTTACTCACCAGAAAACACTAGACAGTCAAACTGTTCCTTTATTATTTCTTCATCCAACCTTATTCTAATTACCATTTCCTTGACTTCCCTTATACTACCCCTCTCCATTCTTTTTTTTTAGTTTTTTTTTGCAAGGCAATGGGGTTAAGTGGCTTGCCCAAGGCCACACAGCTAGGTAATTATTAAGTGTCTGAGACCAGATTTGAACCCAGGTACTCCTGACTCCAAGGCCAGTGCTTTATCCACTATGCCACCTAGCCACCCCAGATCCCTCTCCATTCTTAAAGCATTTTTTCTACTCCCCTCTCCCTATCTCTTCATCTCTCCTTCAAATCCCAGTTTATTTCCTCCATGAAACTTTCCTCAATGACTCTTTGATGTCTCCTGGTAAACTTCATAACTGTCCCTTAAACACATCATCTAAAAAAGCACATAGGAATTTCAATTCTGCATTCTTTATTTCCCACTTAACTGACATCTCTGATCTTTTCCATCATGCTCCCTATACTTTTTTTATGATTCTTTCTGTAAGTTGTCTTTTTACATTAGATTGTAAGTTAGGGATGGGAAGGACTATCTTTTTCCTTTGTATTCTCAACATTTAGCACTCATTAATCCACTATCATATACAAGGTCAGTTCTCTTGTAATTGAAGTACAGTATTCCAATAAAAGGAATCACTCAGATGTTATTCAATAGTTACTAAAGGAGAAATACTCAGCCAGAGTAGAAAAAAAACATTCAACAAAGAGATTCATCAAGGAGAGGGAAGAGAAGAGGGAGGAGTGGGCAATAGAAAACTTTGTAAATTATAAATTTGCAAGTGAATGAATGTAACTGCATGTAACTGGAAAAATAAAATGAAATATCAATAAAGAAAAAAAAGACCACATTTGAACCAAGAAACTGCCTTCTTGATGCTCCAGCTAAGCATTTGAGAATATCTGGAGATCCTTGTGCCTGTTTTGTTCATTAGTAATTAGAAAGTGATGTCAATGATAATTCATGTATAGCCTATATCTGATTACTAGCTATCATGAAGAGGAGGAGGAGGAAGAGGGTTTGAAAAAACAAAAAGATGAATGCTGAAAACTATCTTTGCATGTAAATGAAAAAAAAAAGAAAAAAGTAAAAAAGTGATGTCAACAGTCCCATGTGCTAATTAAATCTAAAGAATGATTTCAATTCCTTTTAAAAAAAACTAGCATAATTTGCATTAGAGTAGAGGAGTTGGGATATTACTCACCATATACAAAGCTGTGAGGTTTTGAAATTATGTATTCCCTAACCCCAAAGAGTTTATAGTCTACTAAGGATGGGTGGATGGATATGAATCTTACATACAAAGTAAGTATAATACAAAGTATTATATTTGAGAAGCAACATGGCATAGGAGATAAGAGGTTGGACTATGAGCTGGGAAGACATTTTTTTGTTTGTTTAGGTTTTTGCAAGGCAAATGGGGTTAAGTGGCTTGCCCAAGGCCACTCTTATTAAGTGTCTGGTGTCTGAGACCAGATTTGAACCCAGGTACTCCTGACTCCAGGGCCAGTGCTTTATCCACTATGCCACCTAGCCACCCCTGAAGACATGGTTTTAAGTCCCACCTCAAGCACTTATTAGTCATGTTGTTTTTTCAGTCATGTCTTATTCTTTGTGACCTCATGGACCATATTGTTCATGGGGGGTTTTGTGACAAAGATACCAGAGTGGTTTGCCATTTCCTTCTCAAGTGGATTAAGATAGAAGTTAAGTCATTTGTCCTGGGTCATATTATAAGCCCAACACTATCCATTGAGCTTCCAAGCTGCTCATCTAGTCATACAGATTCACAGATTCAATGCCATTTTATCCTCACTCTCATTCAATTCCACATATCTGAAATGGCAAATTTGCCAAATCTGTCAAACCTTATCCTATCTCTATTATCTTTCATATAAGTCTCCTTTGTATTCTTCCTCTCTACTCACAGCCACCAACTAGGTCAAAACCTTTATCATTTCTTAATTGATTAGAGCACTGGACCTAGAGTCTGGAAGACTCATCTATTTGATAAATCAAATCTGGCTTCAGACACTTACTAGTGTGTTCCTGGTTAAGTCACTTTAACCCTACTTGCCTCAGTTCCTTCATCTATAAAATGAGTTGGAGAAAGAAATACCAAACCACTCCAGTATCTTTGCCAAGAAAACCCCAAATAGGTTAATAAAGAGTCAGAATCAATTCAAAATGGCTGAACAACAATTGGATTATTGAGATAGCCTCCAACCTGATCTCCTTGCCTTGAGCTTTTCCCATTTCAGTTTATCTTCTATTGAGTCATCAGTTTATTTTCCTAAAACATAGTCTATTCATATCACTCACCCCACCCATACTGATCAAATTCCAATGACTTCCTTTGTTCCTTGGATCTAATGGAAACTCCTGGGTTTGCTAGTTAAACCACTTTACAAGCTGGTCCTTTCCTATTTTTCTAGTCTTCTCACATTTTACATCCCTCCTTGAGAGATCCAATTCTCTTGGCTTACTCACTGTTCCATTCACAGGATTCTCCATCTCTGATCTCTATGCTTTTTTCACTGGCTATCTCCCATGCCCATTTTATAGCTTCTGACCATTTCTACCTCCTGGAACTCCTCAGCTCAAGACTCATGAAACATTTCCTGTTCCTCTCTGTTTCTAGTGCATCCCCTCCGAAAATTACTTTGTATATAGTTTATAGGCTGATTCCTCCATTTAAATGTAAGCTCTTTAAATGGTTAGGGCTTCCCTTTTAACTTTGGATCCCCAGGACTTGACACAGTTTCTGGCACAAGGTAGATACAAAAAAAAAAAAAAATGCTTATTGATATATGTTGGTAATGTGCTATGGCAGCTAAAAAAAAGTTAATGCAATCTTGGGCTACAGTAAAAGAGACACTGCTTCCAGGAATAGGGAAGTGACAGTTTCACTGTACTCTGCCCTTATCAGACTTTTTTTTTTTGCAGCATCGTTTTCAGTTCTGAGTGTTTCAGTTTAAGAGAGATATTGATATTATGCCCAAAGGGCAAGAAAAATATCCATACCTTTTGATCCAGCAATACCACTACTGGGTCTATACCCTGAAGAGATTATGAAAAAATAGTAAAAACATCACTTGTACAAAAATATTCATTGTGGTCCTGTTTGTAGTGACAAAGAATTAGAAATTAAGTAAATGTCCTTCAATTGGGGAATGGCTTAACAAACTGTGGTATATGTATGTCATGGAACACTATTGTTCTATTAGAAACCAGGAGGGATGGGAACTCAGGGAAGCCTGGAAAGATTTGCATGAACTGGTGCTGAGTGAGATGAACAGAACCAGGAAAACATTGTACACCCTAACAGCAACATGGGGGTGATGACCAACCTTGATGGACTTACTCATTCCTTCAGTGCAACAACCAAGGACAACTTGGGCTATCAGAAATGGAAAATATCGTCTGTATCCAGAGAAAGAATTATGAACTCTGAACAAAGACCAAAAAAGTTATATTATTATGTAATTTTACTATCTCATACTTTATTTTTCTTCCTTAAGGATATGATTTCTCTGTCATCACGTTCAACTGAGATCAATGTATAACAATGGAACCAATGTAAAGACTAACAGAATGCCTTCTGGGGAGGATGGGGGGAGGGAAGCAAGAATGGGGGAAAAATTGTAGAACTCAAAATAAATAAAATCTTTCTTAAAAAAAAGAAAGTCCCCTGATGCCACAGTGTCTTTGGCAGCAGCCCTTCCCTCAGAGACAAGATTGGAGCAGGAGGCGAGGTTGCGGGGACGATAGCAACTGTGGCTCCAATGAGGAAGTTTTGTAGAATATCCTGGAGTCCACCATGAATGGACAGTTGGATTTAAGCAGAAAGGTAATTATTAAAGCTCATCTTGGAGAAGATATTCGGAGAGTTCCTATTCATCATGAAGACATTACCTATGATGAATTGGTGCTGATGATGCAGAGAATTTTCCAAGGAAAACTTCTGAGTAATGATGAAGTTACTATAAAATATAAAGATGAAGATGGAGATCTTATAACAATTTTCGATAGTTCTGATCTTTCCTTTGCAATTGAGTGTAGCAGTATACTGAAATTATCACTGTTAATGGGCAGTCACGGCCTCTTGAATCAAGTCAGGTGAAATATTTTCATAGAGAACTGAGAACTTTGAAACAAAGTAAATCGTCTGTTGGATTGTTTAGAACCTCCTGTTGAACCTGGATCTTCTGCCAATCTCCCTGAAAAATGATACTGTGGATAGTAGGGAAGAAAAATCTACTGCTTCTGATTCTTCGGGCAAGCAATCTTCCAAGTGATGGCAACAAGTATGTCTGCTTTTGATCCATTAAAAAATCAAGATGAAATCAACAAAAATGCTATGTCAGCATTTGGTCTGACAGATGACCAAGTTTCAGGACCTCCCACTTCTGCAGAAGAATGTTCTGGAACACCAGATAGCATTACTTCCTCCTCATCTGCAGCTCATCCACCAGGTGTTCAGCCACAACAGCCACCATATACAGGAGCTCAGACACAGGCAGGTCAGATTGAAGGTCAGCTGTATCAACAGTACCAGCAACAGACCAGCTACAGTACTCAGCAGCCACAGGCTCAGCCTCCACAACAATATGGTATGCAGTATTCAGCATCTACAGTCATGTCATCAGACCTAACCAGGGAAGGATTAGTCGAGTGTCTTCCTGTAGATGGATTACAGATTGAATTTGTTGCACCTCCTGCCTCAGAAGGGCATCTTCCCATTGACTTGTATAATGATGTCATCAGATGGAAGTATATACCCATGACAGTCTGCTACAGTCAGCAGACTGGACCCCAACTTCCTCAGCAGTTCCAAGGATATACTCAGAAACCAACTTCCCAGCCCCCTGCTCCTGGCTTTTCTGGACAGCCTCAACAACTTCCTGCTCAGCCTCCTCAGCAGTACCAGGCAAGCAATTACCCTGCACAGAATTACACCACCCAAGCTTCTCAGCCTGCCAGTTACACCCCTGCTTCTCAACCTGGAATGGCTCAAAGTCAACCAGGTGCCTATCAACCAAGTCCGAGCTATACTCCACCTCCTGGAAGTACTATGACCCCTCCTCCAAGTGGACCTAACCCTTTACTCAGGGTTATACCCAGCCTGGACCTGGTTATTGATAGGGAAATTCAACTGTTTATTATGTTACAGATAAATGCAGCTATTAGCTTTCCATCCCAACAGACTCAATACTACTTTTAATTTCAATTAAAGTTCAGAAGCTCCAAAAGAAAAAGGCAAAGAAAAGCAGAGCATTCTTTATGGTATCATTGTTGCTGTTAATTGAAAGTATAATTTGCTGGAATAAAAGACCAAAACAAATCTTCATTTCTCCCCTGCTTAAAATTGTATCAGCTTCCTAGTTTGTTTTAATTTTGAAACACTACCTTAAGTGTGTGTAAAGTGATTGAATTCTAGCTTGCTTTGTCCAGAGGATATTAAAATGCTAGGTTGGTTGAGATTTAGCCATATTCTCTGGCTTGTTTTTACTCTTAACATGATTTACTAAATTAGATCCTTTTGAGATAAAAAACTAGATATTATGTAAAAATGGTAACACTGACAGTGAATGGCTAACAAAATGATTGAATTCAAAAAAAAGAAAGAAAAGGAAAGAAAGAAAGAAAGAAAGAAAGAAAGAAAGAAAGAAAGAAAGAAAGAAAGAAAGAAAGAAAGAGAGAAAGAAAGAAAGAAAGGAACCAGGAGGTATGGGAATTCAGGGAAGCCTAAAAGGATTTGCATGAACTGATGCTGAGTGAGATGAGCAGAAGGAGGTGAGGACCAACCTTGATGGACTTGCTCATTCCATCTGAGCAACAATCAGGGACGATTTGGGGCTGTCTGCAATGGAGAATATCATCTGTATCCAGAGAAACAATTGGGGAGTTTGAACAAAGACCAAAGACTATTTTCAAATTAGAAAAAAACCCATTATCTTATCATGTAATTTTGCTATCTCATACTTTATTTTTCTTCCTTAAGGATATGATTACTCTCTCATCACATTCAACTTAGATCAATGGAAATAATATAAAGACTAACAGACTGGCTTCTGTGCTAAATTCAAAATGAATAAAATCTTAAAGAAAAAATAAAAAAGAGATATTGATAAATCAGAAACTATACAATGGAGAGCAACCAGAATAATGAAAGGTTTTAAGATAATGTCCTAGGAGAATTAGTTGAAGAAACTGGCTACATTTAACCAGAGATTCAAGGTAGAATATGAGAGCTGTTTTCAAATATTTGAAGTCCTGTCACAAAGAGGAGGAACTGGACTTTTTCCTGGAGCCCCAAAAAGCAGAACTAGAAAAAAATAGGCAGAATTTATAAAAAAGGAAAACGTAGATTTGAGGTCAGGAATTATTTGCAGTCCAAAAATACTATCTCAGGCTTCCCCCCCCCCCCCCCAGTAGTGTTGGATTTCCTGCTCTCTAGAGATCTACAAGCAAAGACTAGATGACCTATTTGTTAGTGGAGATTTCTTTCCTTAGTCTATATGGTCACTGATCGATGAACAAAATTCTATGATTTTGTGAAGGAGTCAACCAGAGATGTGAAATAGTAAAGGCCCAATTAGGGTTGGATACTATGACTTTGAAATGGACTGTCTGCATTATTTTATGACTTCCATTAGCAATTTAGGAGTAGAAGTAGAAATAAAGATGTTTCACATTCCATCTGACCACTCACACCTACCACCTCCTTGCCATCCACCTTGCTGCCTTACCACAATTCTCTCCCTGATCAATTTTGACCTGTAGCTTCAGGATGGCTATTTTTTCCTTTGATCATGAAGGCCATGATATCAGGGATGTGATGCAATGACACGCAAGTGAATTGGATTTAAGTGAGGGAGAGTTGTGAATAATCACCATCACTTTGTCCTTCCACTGGGTCCAGTGGTCAGATATAGATCAGGAGACTGGCCCCATACAGTGGGAGACCTTGTCTTTCTCAGGTTTCAGTTGGTGGTAGCTCCCATTCCATGATTAAAGCTAGGTAAGAAAGAAAATGAGTCAGAAAATGGCCTCTTTAACTTAGTCCAAAAAAAAAAAAAACATTTTAGGATTTCTGACCCAAACAGAAACAAATGCCTTTTACTTTCACTCTGAGCCAATCAGGACCCAAAGGATGATCAATGGGACTAGGCATGGGACCTATTTTTGGCAGAGATAGCTTGCTAAATTTTGGGGTCAAAATTTTAGAACAGTAATCAAATAAAGTCTATTGTGGCTTTTTGAAAGGGAATGACAATAGATTGACTAGTCCCACCTTCCACTTGCTATTCTCTGACTGCTTAGATCAAAATAGCCCCTGCCTAGCCACTACTCTCTTAAAAGTAATGTCTCCCTTAAGTAGAATCTAAGTTTCCAGAGAGAAGAGATTACCTTACTTTTGTTTCAGTATCCATTTGCTTAGCAGGCTGCTAAGCCGGTGCCTTGTATACAGCACTGACCTTGGAGTCAGGAGGATCAAAGTTCGAATCCAGCCTCAGGCACTTGACTCTCACTAGCTGTGTGACCTTGGACAAACCTGATTGCCTTTCATCCAGAGCCATTTCCAATTGTCCTGAATCATATCTGGCAACTAGACCCAAATGGCTCTGGGGGAGAAAGTGAGACTGGTACATTAGCACATCTCCCCCCCCAATTCAAAATACAATTCATGCTGTGGTCTCCTTGGAAAATGAAGGACAAACATTAATATTAGTATCCATTTGCTTAATAAATCCTTTTTTTTTTTTTGACTTTTCAAGTAAGTTAGGAACTTTGGGTTGGAAAACAGTTGGGTTTTTTTTTTATTACTAATGTTATTATAGTTTTTTACCTTGATGTTAACTCTTGAGGTCAAGATAAAGGTGAAGGGAAGGGAGTAAAGCCAGAACAAGGACAATTCCAGAGAGATTAAGGAAGGACTGTGGAACCAGAATTTGCAGTAAGGATTAAGACTGAATCTATTAAGGAACAAGGGATTATAAGCAGAATAGGGAGATTTCAGAATTTATTTCAGAAATGTAATGGTTCTGGTTGATGATGAGATCTAAAATGTTATCACCCCAAGTGAATAGTTGAGGCAAAGTACACACAGAGTCATGGGAGTTAAGAAAATTAGTAAACCAGGAGGCCAGAGTATTAGAAAAATTAATTGAAAAATGAAGTCACTAAGAATGAGGGAAAGAGTATGAGGTATGGAGGAAAATTGGGAGCTAGGTGTTGAATTCATCAGAGAAAGGGGAAATGGTCTGGAGTCTGGGAGAATACAAGATTCTCTCGATTTTAATGTGCTATTTTTTCCTTAACTAGACAAAGAGTTTTAAATCTGGATTTATTTCTTATAATCCTTTTGTATCCTTCAGAATGACTGACAGGGTGGTAGACACAGAGAGCCATAACTAACATAATATGCCTTTGGAGCAGGGTAGGGGTGAGTTTGGAGAAGCCTCATGTAAGGAGGGAGCCAAGAGTCAGATCCCTGCTAGAGAAGTCACCATGGTAGGGGAGAAATTCATCCTGCCCTTCCCTTTGCTATTTATTTTAACTAATAATGCTTGCTCACTGGACCTTATGTTCTGGGGGTTCAAAACAAATGAAGAATTATAAACAGGATCAACCTTCAAAATACAGGGTCCTGGGTCAAAGCCCAGAGGATCAATAAATATTTGCTGATGAAATATCTTCACAGCTGCTTAGATCTCCCCTAAGGAGGAGGCTGAAAAAAAACAAGACAAAACCCACTGTGGTCTCCCTGCCATTATCCTGCCATCGCTCTTTTCTATCAGACTTCTCTGTCTCCATTTTGTCAGCAGTCATTACCTTGATGGCACTACTCCATCACCCAATTTAACAAACTGATTGAACCTTACCTTATATTGGGAATTTCTATCAGGATTAAATGGTTTACCCAAAGTCACACAGCTAATTAAGTACCAAGTGTCTAGAGCTGAATCTGAACTCCCATCCTTCTGACTCCATGGCAATCACCAAAACTGCCTCACCTCCAGATTCATCTCCCTTTGACCTAATCACTGGACTCAGATGGTTCTGGAAGAGAAAGAGAGGCTGGTGATTTCTTACAATACCCCCTCCTTCAAATCCAATTCATATGTTTGTCTTGGTATCATCTCCTGACTGTCATTGTTCTTCTAAAAGGAAGGACAGATATCTGTTGAGCCCTAGCTTTAATAGTCTACAACTGCACTAAGACTTTTGAACATTCTCTATCTGACTACCTGGTATCAATTTTTGTTTTTATTCTGCATCTCTTCTATTTATTTACATAAGAAAGCACTTTCTCTCCCTGAATAGAATGGAAACTCCTTGAGGGTAGAAGCTGTTTCATCTTTATTTTCTTTGTGACCTCCGGGGCCAAGCACAATCACTAGAAAGACCCTTCTTGTTTATTTATATTAACAAAGTACTTTGGAGTTCTTGGGGATAAGGAAAAGGCTTTCTTTTGTTTAGGGATAAGGAAATTCTCCCAAACAAAATAGGTCAGTATCTTCTCACAGCTTTTAGTAGTCTAGAGCACAGGTTAAGTGATTTGCTCAGGATCTCACTGGAGGGAAACATCAAGAGGCCATCCCTGAACTGAGATCTTCCTAGCTCCCAAGTCACTTTTTATTAACCATTACAGCACTCCTCCGAGTTGATCAGACTTTTATAGCTATTGTCTCATTTGATCTCCTCAGAAATAGTATATATAAGGATGGACAGTAGTGCTATCCTCATTTTCAGATAAGGAAACTGAGAATGAGAGGGAAAAATAATTTTCCCAAGGTCACAGCTAGCCAGGCATGGCAGAAACCAGTCTCCAGACCAGAAGTGCTACTCAATATTTCTACTTATGAGGAAGATTCTTAGCAACTCTCTGAATCTTCCAACTCCTTCTAGATAGTCATTGCTTCCTCCCTTTATTCAAAGCTGTCTTTGACCCTAGATTGAAGTCCATGGCTTCATTTCTCTCTGTTGTCAGAGGATTTGTTGGATTTTAAGTGAAAAACTGACAATTCTGATCCTTGAGTGCAGATATTAAAAAAAAAAAAACAAACATTTATTAAGAGATCATTACAACCTAAAGTAGAAAAATGAGAGATAATTAAGAGTACTTTAAAGGCCTGGTGGGTCTTGGGCGAGGCAGTTTAACAGGTGGGCTGGCCATAGATTTACTCCATACTTAGGAGGTAATAAACACACCAGATTCTCCTTAAATGCCCCTCAGGGTCTATGGGAGGGGCAGCGATTGGGAGTGGTTTTGGGAGTGGTTCGGGTCTAGTATTGGAGAGTTTGCTTTTTGGGAGTGGTGGGGAGTCCTCTAAAGAAGAGACTGCTTTAGGAGGTGTGGCTGTAGGATGAGCCTCTACCTGGTTTAAGGTGACAATCTATCTAACTTCTGGCTTCAATGCATGGCCAGAATCAAAAAAAGGTCAAGAGGAAACATTTTAGCCATAGCAGAGAAGGTTATAAAAATCAGTTCCCAATGTACATAAGATTACAGGATTTAAACATTTTAACAGTGTGGAAAAAAAATTACAAAACTTGTTTCCAATTACAATATTTCTCTAGAGATTCAATTCAACTTAATGAGTATTTTAAAAAAGTGCCAAATAAGGCATTTTCAGAAAGGTTCCTGTCTTCAGAAGCTTATCTGGCAAGTAGTATTGAGTCTCTACAGCATGCAAGAAGACCTTGGGGTAAATCCTGTTGTATACAAAAGAAACCTCATGGAAATACAAAATTAAAATATGTAAGTAAACAAAGTAATTTCAAGACTGAAAAACATTAAAAGACCTGGTGTAGAAGACAGTATCTA
Organism: Macrotis lagotis; assembly: GCF_037893015.1. Taxonomy (NCBI): domain Eukaryota; kingdom Metazoa; phylum Chordata; class Mammalia; order Peramelemorphia; family Peramelidae; genus Macrotis; species Macrotis lagotis. Next base: position 77,878,812 of record NC_133661.1, on the reverse strand, counting down.
AATTAATATTTAGCAAAAGTTAAAGATCCTTTTTTAAAAATCATTATTTATTTTAAAGATTACTTGTAAAAATTTTGAATTCCATGTTCTATTACATCTACACCCAGCCTCAGAGAAGGCAAACAATATATCAGTTATACAGGTAAAATGCAAGGCATGTTTCCATATTGTCATATCACAAAAAAAAAAAGCAAAACAATAAAGCTATAAAATTATACTTCAATTTGCACTCCTGATGGTAGATAGAACTTTTTTCATTGTAAGTCCTTTGGAATTGGCTTGGATCATTTTATTGGGCAGGGTAGCTAAATCTTTCATGGTTTATCATAATCACATAATTATAGCATAATTGCAACATTGACAGTAGACAATGATCACCTGAATCTTCTCATTTCATTTTGCATCAGTTAATATAGGTCTTACCATGTTTTTCTGAAACCACCCCATTTATCGTTTCCCACAACACTATAGTACTCCATTGTAATCATGTGTCATAATTTATTTATTCGCCAATTAATGAACAGTATCCCCTAGATTTCCAATTATTTGCCACCACAAAAGGAACTACTATGAATATTTTCTGTATATATAGGTCCTTTCCTTTGATCTTTGGGATATGGTCCAAACAGTGGATCAAAGGATATATATATATATATATATATATATATAATATAATTTTTGGACCAGATCACAGCTCTACCAACAATTTATTAATGTTCCCGTTTTCCTTCATTCTTTCCAGCATTTATCATTTCTGACAGGTATGTGGTGGCACCTCAGAGTTGTTTTAATGTACACTTCTTTAATCAATAGTGATTTTGAGCATTTTCTTCTTGGACTGGTTTGTTTCATTTCTTCCACTGTAAACTGACCTGGTAATATACTTTGACTATTTATCAACTGAGATTTATATACTCCTCAAAATTCTGTTTTGCTTCTGAAATACTTTCTTAATCAGACTTCCCTTTTCTTTTCATCACCTCCCAATTTCTTATCTTTCCTTCCTATTTCCCTATTGGGTAAGATAGATCTCTAGGTCTGTCAGAGTGTAATATATTATTCTCCCTTTGAACTAATTCCAATGAGAATGAGGTTCAAGTATTGTCCATCACCCTTCTGTTTTCCTCCCCACCCCCATTGTAAAAAATTCTTTTTTTATGTGCCTCTTTTATGTGAGAAAATTTTCCCCATATTATCTCTCCCTTCCCTCTCTCTCACCTCTATGGGTTCTATTCTTTAGATCATTCCAAATGATTTTTTAGATCATTCCATATAATCAACTGACACCTGGCCTTCTCTATACATAGTCCTTCAAATAGCCCTAATAATGATCATGTTCTTAGAAGTTACACCTATCATCTCATATAAAAATATAATCAGTTTAACTTTATTAAATCCCTTAGGATTAATCTTTTAACTTTTTTAAGCCTCTTGAGTCTTTGGTTTGAAAGATTCAGCTCTGGTCTTTTCAATAGAAATGCTTAGAAGTCCTTTTTACATCATTAAATATCTATTTTTCTATTATATTTAGTTTTGTTGGGCAGGTTATTCTTGGTTGTGATCTTAGCTCCTTTGCCTTTTAGAATATCATATTCCAAACCTTTTAACATGGAAGCTGCTAATTCTTATAGTATCTGGTGGTTTCTTTCTGGTTGAATGCAGTATTTTTACCCTTGACTTGGGAGTTTTGCTGTGGGAATATCTTATCAGTGAACCCTTTCAATTTATACTTTACCCTCTAGATTGAAGATATCAGAACAGTTTTCCATGATAATTTCTTGAAAGGGTATGTATAAGCTCTTTTTTATCATGACTCAGTAATTTAATAATTCTTAAATTGTTTCTCCTCATTCTATTTTCTAGGTCAATTGTTTTGTTTTATTTTGCAAGGCAATGGGGTTAAGTGGTTTGCCCAAGGCCACACAGCTAGGTAATTACTAAGTGTCTGAGGTCAAATTTGAACTCAGTTACTCCTGACTCAAGGGCTGCTGCTTTATCCACTGTGTCACCTAGCCACCCCCTCAATTGTTTTTCCAATGAGATATTTCACATTGTCTTCCATTTTTTTTCATCCTTTTTACTTTGTTTTATTGTTTCTTAAAGTTTCCTAAAATCATTGGCTTCCACTTGCCCAATTCCAATTTGTAAGGAATTCTTCTGGGAGATTGGTTATCTCTTTTTCCATTTGGCCAATTCTACTTTTTAAGCTCTCCTTCAGTGAAGTATTGTGCTTCTTTTTTTACCATTTGGTCAATTCTGTTGTTTTTTTTTTAATGTTTTCAATTTTAAGTTTCTTTTACCAAATTAATTCTCTTTTCATAATTATCTTTCATCACCCTCATTTCTTTCCCTAATTTTTCCTCTGCCACTCCTATCTCTTTAACTTTTCCAGGAATTCTTGTTGGGCTTGGGTTCAATTAGCATTTTCTTTGAGCCTTTTTGGTAGTTTTTCCATTGTCTTCCTCTGAGTTTACATTTCTGTCTTTGCTCACATTTTCAACCTGTTTTTTTTTAGTTGTTTTTTCTTTTTTTTTTTTCAAGGCAAACAGGCTTAAGTGGCTCGCCTGAAGCCACACAGCTAGGTAATTATTAAGTGTCTCAGGTCAGATTTGAACTCAGGTACTCCTGACTCCAGGGTCAGTGCTCTATAGTGCCACTCAACCTATATTTTTATCTATGAATTTATGCTAAAGTTGGACTTTATTCATTTGGGAGTGAGAAAGCATTGTTCCCAGTTTCAGATTTTTTTCATGCAATAGAGGGGATTATTACATTAGTGGAAACTAGAGATGATAAAGGCTAGAACCAGGATAATGGAGAAAAGAGGCCCTTATCTCTTATCTCAAACTGTATGATATATCTGAGTTTTCTTGGAGTGATTTGCCATTTCCTTCTCTAGCTCATTTTAGAGATGAATGATAATATTGTTTGTCCTTCATTTTTGAAGGGGATGCCATGAGAAGTGAATTGGATTTGAGTGAGGGATTGATATGCTAAGATGTCTAGCCTCACTTTCTCCTCCAGAGCTATCTGGGGTCCGGTGATCAGATCTGCATCTGGGTGACCAGAGATGGCCTAAGGTGAAGCAATGAGGGTTAAGTGACTTGTCCAAGGTCATACAGGTAGTAAGAGTCAAGAACTCTCCTCCTCCTGACTCTAAGGCCAGTGCTCTATCCACTGTGCCACTTAGCTGCCCTTACAGATAAAGGCTGAGGCAAACAGAGTTAAGTAACTTGCCCATGGTGACATAATTTTTTTCTTTTTTTTTTTTTTGCAAAGCAAATGGGGTTAAGTGGCTTGCCCAAGGACACACAGCTAGGTAATTATTAAGTGCCTGAGGTGAGATTTGAAGTCAGGTAACTCCAAACTCCCAGACTCCAGGTACTCTATCTATTACACCACCTAGCTGCCTGATATAATATTCTTGCATCACCCTCATTTCCTTCCCTAATTTTTCCTCTACAACTCCTGTCTCTTTAACTCTTCCAGAAATTCTTGTTGGGCTTAGGTTCAATTAGCGTTTTCTTTGAGTCTTTTTTGGTAGTTTTTGCATTGTGTCTTCCTCTGAGTTTACATTTTTGTCTTTGCTCACCATTTTCAACCTATTTCTTAACTTTCTTAAGTTTTATGTGGGGGGGGGGAAGATTAGGAAGGTGAGTCTTTGGATCTTCAATCCAACCCAACCTTAATCTTAACCCTAATCAAAAGATTGTTGGGGGGGGGGGAGCTAGGTGGCACAGTAAATAAAGCACTGGCCCTGGATTCAGGAGGACTTGAGTTCAAAGCCGAGGTCAGACACTTAGTAATTACCTAGCTGTGTGGCCTTGGGCAAGTTGCTTCACGGTGCTATTACCTAAATAAATAAATGATTGTATGTGAAGTTGAAGGGCCTGGATTCAAATGCTACCTCTGACAATAACTGTATGCCCCTGGGCAGGCCACCTAGCCTTTCTGCACTAAAATCTACTCTTCAGTAGATGAGGGGTCTCCCCAGATGGCTCCTTCTCTAGCCAGGCCTGTAGGGCAGTGCTCCCCTGGGCAGGGCAGTGCTCCCCTGGGCATCCTCTCCTCACCGGGCATCCTCATCTCACCGGGCATCCTCATCTCACCGGGCATCCTCATCTCACCGGGCATCCTCTCCTCACCGGGCATCCTCTCCTCACCGGGCATCCTCATCTCACCGGGCATCCTCTCCTCACCGGGCATCCTCTCCTCATTGGGTATCCTCTCCTTACTGGGCATCCTCATCTCACCGGGCATCCTCTCCTCACCGGGCATCCTCTCCTCACCGGGCATCCTCTCCTCACCGGGCATCCTCATCTCACCGGGCATCCTCATCTCACCGGGCATCCTCATCTCACCGGGCATCCTCTCCTCACCGGGCATCCTCATCTCACCGGGCATCCTCTCCTCACCGGGCATCCTCATCTCACCGGGCATCCTCTCCTCACCGGGCATCCTCATCTCACCGGGCATCCTCTCCTCACCGGGCATCCTCATCTCACCGGGCATCCTCTCCTCACCGGGCATCCTCTCCTCACCGGGCATCCTCTCCTCATTGGGCATCTTCATCTCACCGGGCATCCTCTCCTCACCGGGCATCCTCTCCTCACCGGGCATCCTCTCCTCATTGGGCATCCTCTCCTCACCGGGCATCCTCTCCTCATTGGGCATCTTCATCTCACCGGGCATCCTCTCCTCACCGGGCATCCTCTCCTCACCGGGCATCCTCTCCTCACCGGGCATCCTCTCCTCACCGGGCATCCTCTCCTCACCGGGCATCCTCAACTCACCGGGCTCTCCTCATTGGGCATCTTCTCCTCACCGGGCATCCTCTCCTCACCGGGCATCCTCTCCTCACCGGGCATCCTCTCCTCACCGGGCATCCTCTCCTCACCGGGCATCCTCTCCTCACCGGGCATCCTCTCCTCACTGGGCATCTTCATCTCACCGGGCATCCTCTCCTCACCGGGCATCCTCTCCTCACCGGGCATCCTCTCCTCATTGGGCATCCTCTCCTCACCGGGCATCCTCTCCTCACCGGGCATCCTCTCCTCACCGGGCATCCTCTCCTCACCGGGCATCCTCATCTCACCGGGCATCCTCTCCTCACCGGGCATCCTCTCCTCACCGGGCATCCTCTCCTCACCGGGCATCCTCATCTCACCGGGCATCCTCTCCTCACCGGGCATCCTCTCCTCACCGGGCATCCTCTCCTCATTGGGCATCTTCTCCTCACCGGGCATCCTCTCCTCACCGGGCATCCTCTCCTCACCGGGCATCCTCTCCTCACCGGGCATCCTCTCCTCACCGGGCATCCTCATCTCACCGGGCATCCTCTCCTCACCGGGCATCCTCTCCTCACCGGGCATCCTCATCTCACCGGGCATCCTCTCCTCACCGGGCATCCTCATCCTTCTCCTCACCGGGCATCCTCTCCTCACCGGGCATCCTCTCCTCACCGGGCATCCTCTCCTCACCGGGCATCCTCCTCAGAAGTCCCGCAGTCACCACCGCCTTCATCCTCCACCCTCCCCGTTAGCCCCGCCCCAGAGGCAGAAGTCCCGCCCCCCCACCCGGACCCACGAGAAGCGGGGGCGGGGCCGGGCGAGACCACCCCGGGCACACGCGTGGGGGGGACGGGCAGCGGCGGGCCCGGAGCCGCCAAGGCCGCCGGCCCGGGAGCCGCCTCCGCGCGGGGCCCCGCGGCCGGCCGGAGCGGGCGGCCCGGGCCGGGCGCCGAGGGCCGCTCCCCCCGGCGGCCCCTCGGGCTGCCCCGGGCCGCCCCCCCCCCGGGCCGCCGCGGTGGTAGCGCCCGAGCGCGGCGCGTCACCCATTGTTTACAAATCGAGCCGAGCCGGCGGAGCCCCAGTCCCGGCGGAGAGGCGGCGGCGGCGGCGGCGGCGGCGGAGGCTGCGATGCGCTCGGGGCCCCGCACGCGGCCGGCCCGGGCCCACACCGCGGCGCCTCGGCCCCGGGAGCTGTAGCCGGAGCCCGGCGGCGGGCGGCGGGCGGCGGGCGCGGAGCGGGGCCATGCCGTGCCGGAGGGACGAGGACGACGAGGACGACGAGGCGGCGGCGGCGGGCGCGGAGCGGCGGCGGCGGGAGGACGCCGAGGGCGCGCGGGGGCAGGCCGAGGGCTTCCTGCAGCTGCAGCGGGCCGTGGCCGTCGGGGGCGCGGGGGACGTGGACCGCCTGGTGGCCCGCATCGGGGAGGCGCTGCGGCTGGACGCGGCGCACGGCGGCCGGGGGCCCCCGCGCAAGCCGCCGCCTCCGGGGCCGGCCCCGGGGAGCTGGGCCGGAGACGCCGCCCCGCGGGCCCCGGCCGCCCGCAAGCGCGGCTTCCCGCAGCCGCCGGCGGGCCCGTGCCGCCGCGCCTGGCTGCGGGGCGCCGCCGCCTCCCGCCGCCTCCCGCAGCAGCACCAGCCGCACCGGGGCCGCGCGCACGCGGGGCTGCGGGCCCGCGAGGACGACCCGCACCAGCTGCTGCAGCAGCTCGTGCTGTCCGGGAACCTCATCAAGGAGGCCGTGCGGCGCCTGCGCTCCCGCAGCCCGCGGCCGCCCGGGCCCGGCGGCGTCCGGCCGCTGCCCAGACTGGCCGACGGCATCCTGGTGCCCAGCAGCTAGCGCGGGCCCCGGCCGCGGGGGCCCCGAGCGGGCCCGGGCTCGAGGTGGAGGGCAGCCGGGGGACTCGGGCCCAAGCGGAGCAGGACTGTCGCCGGGATCCGGCGGCGCGGGGAGCCCGCGATCTGGGCCCCCTCCGATCTGGACCGATGCACGGACCGCGGGCCCCGGGCCCGGTGATGAGCGGTGCTGACCCGCCGGCCGGGCCTCGCCGCGGACCCCTCTCCTGGCCGCCCTGGGACGCTGCCTTTTCCTCTGCCGGGCTCGCCGCCTCCTCGGCACATGCCCATCCCGAGCCGACCGCCGGGCATGAACTCAGGATGGAGCATTATTCCAGTTACCTGCGTTGACTTGACCCAGTTTGTTTTCACTACTGGTAGTTTGGGGGGAGGGGGGAGGGAGAAGACTTTGAGAGCAGCAAGAAGAAACAAGCTGTCTTATCCTGACTTAAACTTGATAACATGTTCCAAACTAGCTTTGGTTCTTTTTGAGGTGCCAGTCCTTAACTCTATGAACACAATCCTGTGAAAAGGGGAACTTCGGTAAATGTGAGAGTAAAAACCTGGGTGGGGTGGCTTAACGTGGATTGCCCGCCAACCTTCCCCTGTCTCGGCATCGAAAGGCTTGATGTTTTCTAAGGCAAACTGGACATAACTCTCACCGGGTTGAGGTATTGAAGGGGAAAAGTTTTGTGGGCAAGGAAGAATTTGTGTGTAGAATGGCTTACTGCCCTTGCGATCTGTTTTTTAAAACCTTGGTTTTACAGAGACAGACACAAAACACTATTCTGCGCCTCACACACACTGGAGTGACTATACTTGGGACTTCTTCCGAGAGAACCTTCTGTTTGGAAACTTCTGAGAGTCTCCTGAGGACATGCAGCTTGTTCTCAGAGCTACCGGTTAGAAGGGAGACCTGTGTACTATGTGTCCAGGCTTGTGTGTTGACCCAAGCTCCCTAATATTGCTGCTCCTGCCTTTTTGGGCCAGGGATTGAGAACCTGTTGTCATGCTGCCTGTCACTGAGGTTTCCTTTCTTTCTGGGCCATTCTTCCTTCCTTGTTTATACTTTCAAGTCATTGGGGTCCCAGCATCCATGGGCAGAGGCCCTTTTCAATGTGTTTGTCTTTGAGGCTATATGTTCTGTCTCCTGCAGCTCCCCTGAATGAAAGGGATTTTCCCTCTCCATCCTTTCCCTTTTTTGAGTGAATTAAATATTCTGAAAATGTGACCCTCTACATGAAAGAACTGCAAACATTTTCCTTTAAGGTAGCTCAAAAATTTGGTTCTTTTGTTGTTATTTGAAGTTTCAATGGCTTGGTCATCCAGATGTGGCTATTGATGTATGTGAATGTGTGTCATGTAAACACACATCCTCACACACACATATACACTTCGTAGCGGAGTGTCTGAATTTGTGGTCCTGATTTCTAGGATTCTGTCTTTACTGACATATCTGTTAAATAAAGTTGTTTTTTGTTTTCTGGTTTTGTTTGTGCAAAAAAGAAGCCTAACCATGTCAGCCTGGAATTGTGTGACATTTAGCCTGTGTTCCTCAACATTCTGCTCTCCTGTAAAAGAATAGGAATGTATCCTGAATCTTTTAGAGCTAGCTGAAATAAGTTCAAATGTAAAACACCCCTCCCCCCCAAGTTAGCAAAACAAAATTGTAATAAGGGAGTGAAATGACATTCAACCCTGCCTCCAACCATGCAACTTAAGTTCACTAATAATAGGCATCTGCCCACTTTTGGAGACTGAGGTTTGGTCCCCAAGTATCCCTTTACCTCAGAAGTGGGGAAACAAGTTGTAAGCTTTCTTTGCCCCCAAATCTTTCTAGCTTTTAATGTCTTCCAACATATCTTTTCATTCCAACCACTAATCTAGGACAGATCTGGCATTTGTATGGCTATGTGGGTGCCAGGCTAGGAATGAGTAAGCCATTTTGAAGCAAGTTAATCTCTATTTTCATTTTCTTGGCCCCAAAAGGGTACTCTGTAAAGCATATGGGGAATGTTTTGAAGCAGCCTGTGCCCTTTAAAAGCAGATACCTTTAGAGGCACTTGCTGGGGAAATGAATTTTTGCCTGCCCACTGTTAGCCTCCAAACACCACCAAATTTAAATTACATTAGTATGATCTTTTGCTAAGAGGGTAAACAAGATAAGGTCTTGATTTCCTAACAATACTCCCCACACCCTTACTCTGAGTGTACATTCATAGAGCCTAGGAGTGCCTCAGTAGTGCCCACAGCAACCCATATGCTTTGCAAGGACCCATTGATCCCATTCCCTGTCCTGTTCTCATCATCTATGTTATAAGAATTATCACAAAGGGAAGAAGCTTTTGTGGAACATTAAAGTTATGATCAAGCATTTTTGCTAAGCCCTTCCTATTGCTTAGTTTTGCTCACATGATGTAATTTTCATATTTCTTCCTATACGCTGCCCTGATTACTCTTGACCCTTCTCATCTTACCAGAGTCCAACTTGAAATATAGTACCCAGAACTGATATCAGTGTTTTAAATGTTAACTAACCATAACATAAGTACTAAGAGTCTATCACCTCCCTGCCGTAGGCTACACTGATAATATGGCTCCCAAGTTCCATTTATTCCCAGAGTATGATAGAACCCTGATATTTGTTCTTCTAGGATCCTCACTAATGATTTTACCAGTGACATCAGAGACCTGGCTTAAAACAAAAACCACTTTGACCTTCCAAGATCCTTTGGGTACAAAACTTTGTATGAAGTGATGAGGGTTCAAAGAAGGCTATTAGTTTGTGTATTCAAGGAGTGGGAGAAGACCATGCAAAGTGTGATGTGAAGTTTGAAGAAATCACAGAAAATATCCTTTATGGGAGGAATCATTTTATGCTATGAAAAATTTAATTGGGCCCTGAAGGGAAAGATCATTCATAATAATAGAGGATGACACAGAAACAGAAGACTGAATGAGAATAGTATAGTTCAACTGAGCTAAAAAGCACACAGGAATAGTAAAGAATAAAGCTGGAACCATTGATGGAGGACCCTGTTTGCCAACGTAGTGATAGAACTCAGGGCTTGAACTTGGAAGTCCTTAGTTTTTAACGACCAGTTACTATTTATTGACCATGTGATGTGGAACTATATAGCTGCTTCTATGGGGCAAGCCACCCCATAACTCAACCTTTGTCTTTTTTTAAAATTAAGTTTATATTAAGAAGGTATAGATTTACAAGGAATGACGTCACTAGGGCAATAGGAAGATCTTGAGGGTGATAATATGAAGGATGAATGGGATAGGTTTGACAACTGACCAAGTGCCTGGCAAAGTACTGGGTGATGGAGATAGAACTGTCCCAACTGTCAAAAAAGTTGAGTGCAGGATGTGGCAAGGTGGTATAGTAGAGTGCTAGCTCAGGAATCAGGAGGACCTGAGTTCAAATTCAGCCTCAGACACTTACCTAGCTGTGTGGCCTTTGGCAAGCCACTTATCCCCATTGCCTTGCAAAAACATAGGAGTATTAGGTCAAAGTGGTTTTTGTTTTAATTAAGCCAGGCCTCTGATGTCATTGATGTAGGGAGCCCTGTGAGGAAGTTTTCTCTTTCAAAGTAGACTGGCATTGGGGCAGCTAGAGGACTGGCCCTAGAGTCAGGAGTACCTGAGTTCAAATGCGCCCTCAGACACTTAGTAATTACCTAGCTGTGTGGCCTTGGGCAAGCCACTTAACCCCATTGCCTTGCAAAAACCCTAAAAAAAAAAAAAAAAGTAGACTGGCATGACCCTGCTCAGCAATTTACGCTGGAGATTTATTTGCATGAGGGTGATGAGGTTAGATACCCCGGCTTGGGTTTAGAGCTAGAAAGGACTGGTCATTTGTCTAGATTGATAGAAAAATCAGAGGCAGGATTTGAAGCCAGGTCTTCCCAATTCCAGGTTCAATACTCTATCCAGTATGCAAATAGGCCCTCTCAAAGGCAGAGTATGCACCAGGAAAATACAAAGCAATGGGGGGGTGGTAGTAGTTGGTGTATTCAGGACAGGCCCTTGAGGTGAGCTTTGAAAAAAGTTGCAAGAAGTTGCAGATGCTACTGGGGCAGATGAGGGAGGGCAGTCCAGGTGTAGGGAGACTATATAAGCCATGGAAGGAGCAGGAGCAGGTGGGAGTGTAACATCGTATATAAAAAACAGCAGGTGGGCTAGTTTCTCTACCAATAGCAATTTCATAGAACTAGGGATATTTATCCTGGAGAAGATGAGAGTTTGAAAGGCTATTGAATGGAAAAAAACAGTGGACATTTTTGCCTTTAATAGCAATGGTTAGATGCTGCAAAAATGTTAGGCTTAATGTAAGGAAGAAAGTCTTAAGAATTATCTTAAAGTGGATAGGCTTTCTGGGAGCGGTTAGGTTCCCCTTTCACTAGAGTCTTTCAGCAAAGACAGGATGACTAGTCAGTTACGTTGTAGAAAGGATCATTGTGTATAATTTGGGCTCTGAAGTCCCAATGCTAAAATTTTGAATATAGGTTCTCATAGCAGCAGGAGCCCCAAGAATTTAAGACAATATGAGAGAAGGAAGATCCCCATGAAGATTTCATCCTGGGAAAAGTTTATAGAAATAGAGGAGCCTCACGTCATGCTAGGACAGCAGGAAACATTTGGTAGAGATTCTTGGAAACAGGTTACCCCTGACATAATTTTGCTTTAACCAATGTAGGATTGCAGTTAGAATGACATCTGGCATTTACACAAGTTTACAAGGTCCTTTATTTTATCTCATTTGATGGCTAAAACAAATCTGTAAGATAGGTATTTCAGCTATCCATTTTGTGAATGAGGAAAATGTGATTGAGAGATGACTTGCCCCTATCCACACAACTAGCAATGTCAGAGGATGTCCAATCCTCTTCCACCATGCTGGGCTATCCGTGTAATGATTTTAATGTATTATAATCAACCCATAATGCCCTGCATGCCAAATACCAATAACATGAAACACCAATAGTATGAAATTCTAGGAAAAACTTCTCCCTCTGATTGGGTAAGAGCAACAAGTCTGAACTGACAGGAAATATTAGACTTTTAAAATGTAGAGCTAGAAAGGATCATCTACAGATAACAAACCTACAGGGCTAAAATGTATAGCTAGAACCGAATTTAAGTGTAATTGGGAAATATTTAGTAAAATAAAAATACAATCGGATATAGGTTATGTTAAAAGTTGACTTTCTAAGTCAATATGCAACCCACAGGAATCACATAGCTTCTGTTTCACTTTGACATCATGGATTCAGTCTAGTCCCGACATTTCACAGATGAAGAAATTAAGCTCTCCATCTCTATATGAACACCAGTAATGACATAAAAGTAATGGGGATAGCAAGTAAAAGAGTAGGAATTTTATTTCAAAGTATAGAATATATACAAAATCATTTTGGAGGTCAGAGCAATAAGAAAGGGGGTTGGATAGGATGGAAGATCAGAAAAGGCCTTTTAGAGGATCTGGTATTTAAACTCTTGAAATAGGGATTCCAAGGGGTGGCTAGGTGGCCTAGTGGATAAAGCACCAGCCTTGGAGTCAGGAGTACCTGGGTTCAAATCCGGTCTCAGACACTTCATAATGACCTAGCTGTGTGGCCTTGGGCAAGCCACTTAACCTCATTTGCCTTGCAAAAAAAAAAAACAAAAAAAAAAAAGAAATAGGGATTCCAAGAGTTTGAAGGGAGGACAAAGGATTTTTTAAAAAATATATATATATACATATATATATATGTATATATATATATATATATAAATACCTTTTTTACATCATATAAGATTTTCCTCTGTATCCTTTTGGGGAAGAAGAAAAAAAATCTGCAAAACTAATTGATACATTGAAAAAAAAATTGGCAGTATTCCATGTTCAAGGATCCTTCACCCCTTCAAAGAGTGCAGGCCAAGCTTATTCTTTATAAATTTGTAGCATTCATTTTTGTTTGTTTTCTGGCTATTCTTTATTCTTTTTTTTAAGGGTTTTTTTTTTTAGGTTTTTGCAAGGCAAACGGGGTTAAGTGGCTTGCCCAAGGCCACACAGCTAGGTCATTATGAAGTGTCTGAGGTCGGATTTGAACCCAGGTACTCCTGACTCCAGGACTGGTGCTTTATCCACTACGCCACCTAGACGCCCCCTATTCTTTATTCTTACATTGTCTTAGCTGTGCACATTATTTTCTTAGCTTTGGCTTTTTCATGTTGTATCAGAACATGTACATCTATGTTTCTTGACTTTCAGCACAGTTATTGATGCAGCTCAGTTATATTTTATTGCATTCATGTAACACGGTGTGTTTAGACATTGCACAGTTGATGGACATCTACTTTGTTTACTACCACAAAAAAATGCTACTGTAAGTACTTGGGTTATGGATAGGAATCTTTTGTTGTTGTTCATCACCTTGGAGATGGAGAGTATTTCAGATTTAGGGAATGGCCTTGAAAAGGTACTGAAATTGGAGATGGAATGTGATAGACAAGAGAATAGAAAGAACAACAGTTCGGTTGGGATAAAAAAGTGCAAAAAAGAGAGTAATGTGAAATCAGAACTAAAATAGAACAAGGACCCTTCCAGCTCTTTAGGATTCCCATTTTGCAGATGAAGAAACTGACGTTCAATGAAATTATGTCTTGTCCAAGGTCACACAGAGCTGGTTTTCAAGTCTATTTGCAAATCTACATTCTACTTACAAAGTTGATTTCAAAAATAGTGAAGAGATTTTGATTTTCAAGACAAAATCAATTAAAGGTCTATGAAGATTTCAGGAAGACCAGTTTCGTGCTTATAACTATGACACTGATAGAATAATAGAACACATTGAAGGATGTTAGGGTTAGGGCAGATAAGAGAGGTAAGGAGATTGAGGGTCAGGAGCCCTGGAAAACAAAATGAGATTGATAAATCAATCCAAAACCAAGAAACTACCCAGCTTTCATTCCTAGAATGATCAAAGGATCAGATTTAAACATGGAAAGGAATTTTAAGGTCATCTAGTCTAACTGCCTTATTTTATAGAGGAGGAAACTGGGGCCCAAGGAAGTTGAAATTTACTCCAGGAAAGCAAAAGAGCCAGAAATTATAACTCAGATCAGCTGTTTTCAAAGTAGAATGTATTTCCCCAAATGGAGCTTCCTCTAAAAACCTAATATTTCCAAATCTAAAATGATTTTGTTCAATTTACAAGCAAAATTGAAGTTTTGTACCAGTGTAAAAGAAATGCTTACTTCAATGCTAAAACTTTGTTTAACTCAGAATTGTTAATCCTCAAGTATAATGGTTCCCTAAGGGAACGGGTCTGAAGTCAGATGACCTGAGTTATAATTCAACCTCTGATAGTTCCAATTGAGTTTGGGACAAGTCACTTAACTTCACAATACCTTGATGTCCTCATCTGTAAATTTAAAAATTTTAGTTCAATTCTGAAGACCTTCCCTGCTGTAGATCTATAATTCTGTAACAACCTATTTGTGGAAGCAAAATTAAGTTTAAGACAGGTCTCAGTTTGAGCAATTACTTTCTTAGGAGCTCCTAAAGCTTCTGTTTATTTCAAAGGCAAAATATTTTTATTTTTAATTCAATGATTTTATTAAACATCACCTATATGCAAGATTCTAGGGATATAGGGACAAAAAAAAGGTCCCTTACATTTGGAGAATTATTTAAGTTATCATCATTGCAGTAAAAAAATAATAGTATTCATATAGAACAGTAAGGTTGTTAAAGTCCTTTACAAATATTAGCTCATTTAATCCTTATCAAAACCTGGGAAATAGGTGCTATTGTTGTTATCTACATTTTACAGATGAGAAACTTGAAATAGAGGTTGTGACAGTGACATAACCTAGGAAGTATCTGAGTTGAACTCAGATCTGACTCTTAATTCCAATAATATATCTACTGTTATCACCATGCTGCTAAATCAAAATTTGGAATTCAGAAGGGAAATGTAATTAATTCATTCTACCTGTATTAACAACAGCTGTCTTTAATGTATCAAGGGGATGTCGCAGCAGGAAAAAACTTATTCAGAGATGAGATTTGAGATGAATCTTGAAAGAGGGCAAGGAAACCAAGTAGCACAGGTGATGGGGCACCACTGGGGAGGGGGAGAGAGCGAAAAGTCCCAGAGTCTGAAGATGGACTGTTGGGTTTGAGGAACATCAAGAAGAAGGCAATGTCACTTCTGATTAACCTGGCAAGGGCTCCTTACAACCCTGTCACAGCTACTGACCCTCAATCTCTTTGTCATCTTCAGTTCTTCCTTTCCCATCTTCCATCTCCAAACAGGGATTGAACCTTGTTGATAATTAGCCTTGTGGAATCCCTAATTCTCTGCAAGACTCCCCTTAAGTACTATCTCATGCATTCTGACTCTCCCAATTATATGGAGTTTTATTCTTGTTGCTCATACTTCATTCTTGAAAAGGATCGATACCGATATATATATAATAAGACAGAGTCTGATCCTGGAGATTACCCCAAAGAATATAAATTGTAGATAACAACAATAGCACCTATTATGTATGTTATATGTATATTAGTGTCCTCCCCAGTAGAGTCTAGTATGCTCCCATAAAGCCATGGAGTTTTTGTGGGTTTTTTCCCTTTGCCCAACATCAATGCCTCATATAGAGAAAAATCAATCAAAAATTTCTTCCTGAATTGAGTCAGAAAAAGTTACCAAGTTTAACTCAATCTTTCATTATTACTTAGTAGCAATCAATCTTTTCTTCCAAGGCATCAAACATTCATTAAGTAATTCCTATCTGATTTGATCCTGTTCTAAGTTTGGTAATAGAAAGACAAGGTATAGGAAAGACCAGCTCCTGTCCTCAAGGAGATTACATTAGAATTAGAGAAAAAAACAGAAAAAGGAAAACGAAAAAGGGCTTTAGGAGGGAGAAAGTACTCCTGCCAAGGCATAATGGAGAAGGGCTGGAGAATTGGGGAAAAATCCCGAGAGGAAAGAAAGAAAGAATGAGCGTGATTTTTCCTAGGCACTTTCCTTAAAATGGGGGTTCTGGAAAGAACCAACCTAAATGTAGAAAGGGGCTGCAGAGGCAGTGAATGATCTTTCAGTGTGAGAAGTCTGCTGTAGCATAGTGGACAAAGTGCAGAAAGTCAGATCTTGGAGATTTCCCCCAAAGAAGAAGTGAGAAAATGTACCTTCCTGCAGAAGAGGATAGAAGGGAAGAACTATTACAAATGCTATAAGACTTAGTTGTTGAGTTGATTAGTTTTCCTACCTGCTTTTATTACCACCAACAGTTTCTCTGTCTCCTTTTTTTACATTTTTTGGAACAAGGGACAGTTCAGTGAACAAGGAGATTCTTAATAATAAAGGTGATGTAAAAATGAAAATAAAATCCAAATTTAGATTAAAAAAATAAAAGTCACAAAATCCCTAGAAGTAAAAAGATTATTGGAGATCTTACAATCCAAATGCTTCATTTGTCAGAAAATGAAACTAAGACCAGGTTTTTACCCTGATATAATATAGTTTGTTATGATTCAACAACATATGTGTTGTAGGGTACTCTGTGACTTCATGGACCATGGCACAACAAACCCTTCCATTCTCCACTATCTCTCAATACTTTTCCAAATACTACAGTTAGTAAATACTAATACTAACAGATTTGAAATAACGAATGCCACACACAGCAAAAACACCTCAGTGAAGGAGTTTCTATGTAATCCAAGCATAGCTAAAAGCAAGCTCCAATTACTTGGCCAGAGTCTTCTCTGTTTGTGTGTGTGTGTGTGTGTGTGTGTGTGTGTGTGTGTGTTCAGGCATCATCCTAGGTCCTGGTAGCTCCACTGATGGAATGATTCATTAGCCATTCCTCTTCTAACACAGGTTGTAAAAGTCCTCATTAGTCCCTCCAGATAAAGACTTTGTTCTGGTTTTGACAAGTCGCCTTAACAAGGTGTGAAATGGCCTGAGAAGTAAATTACTCATTGTTAAGGTATAAGCTCACTTAGCCCAGACATCACAAAGAGAAAGCCTGATGATTCAAAGCTAGTTCACCAGCTATCCCCATGGACTTTGGCAGGGCAAAGAAAGACTGGATGAACATTTGGACAAAGATAGATACAAAAAACAGTCCTGTTTCAAAGTTTTCAGGCTGATGAGTTACAAAGGAGAGAAATAATTGTAAAGGAGAGCACATTTATTGTTTCTCTTGGATGTTCCTTTTGGATGATCTCTATGGTCCTTCAATGATTATATGACAGTAGAATGGAGAGAATCAAGGTAGGAATAAGGACCAAAAAAAGATCTGAATTTAGGCCTGAAAAGGAAGGGAAGGACTTAAACATACAAAGGTAGGGGAGTAGCTAGGAATCTACCTTAGGTTTAAAATAACTCTTACTGTGAATAATGAAATGTTATTGTTCTTCATTCTAGAAGAGGATCAATGAAATCATGAAGGTAATGCAACTTGGAAAGTTCGGGTGGACCTGCTATCAGGGAAGAAGATTACTTCTTTTTCTGAGACCTTTCTTCTGGGATTGAAATCATTAGAAAATAATTCCTATACTATTTATTGTACTGGTGAACCTGTAGCTGGTATGGATTGACCGCCTGAGGTTCCAATCTTTTTATTGTAAAGAGTTACTTTTATTTCCCCAAAACCTTGATATGGAAAGTTAAGGAGAGGAAAATCTGATACTAATGTACCTAAGAAATGGAACTAAGAAAGGAACAGTCTGTTCTAGGCACCTAGTACCCTTCAGGCTGATGACTCCTCTCTCTGAGCCTCACTGGCAAAAGAATCAGCCAAGCTGTAGATCACAAACTCAAAGGGACCTTGAAGATCAGTTATTCTATCCTCCATTTCATTAACTATTTTGTATTTCTAGCTAACGATTTCATGTATGTATGACTTGTCTCCTCAAAGAGATTATAAAATTTTTGAGAACATAAGAATGACTTCAATGAAAGGGATGTTTTAAGAAGATTAATTTGTCAGGCTAGAGAAACTGCAGTCAAGGGAAACCAGACTGGTGTATCATCCAAGCTTGCAGTGATAAGTGTTGGGGAAGCAGGAACAGAGAAAATAAGTCTGATAGGAAAGGCATTTTTTAAAAAACCCCAGCCACTTCCCCAAATGCCAGCACCCACCCCACCCTACCCCACCTCCACTGTATCCTCCCTAGTAATAAGAAAAAAACCGTTAAGTAAAATCAAGCTAGGGACACAGCAACTGAAACTGTCAGAGCATACCACACTTAGGATGAATAACATCCCCTCCCCCTTCCACCAAGGAGCTTGTTTTGGCATCTGGACCCCTGGAACCCATATTTTAATAGGTGTTTAGCTTCCTTTTCATCTTTAAACTGTAATGCTCATTGTGTATCATGTTCTCCTGGTGTTGATTTCTTCACTTTGCATCAGTTCATGCAAGTCTTCCCATATTTAAGAGAGAGATTTTAAAAGAAGTAGCCACAGGATTTAGTTATAAACAAGATAAATGAGAAGGAAGAAATGCAGGCCAGGTTTTGGCCTGGGGTGGGAGAGGTTGGTAGGGGGAGGGGAGAAGACTTTGAAGTGTGACATTAACAGAAACAAGGAAGTTGGCACAGGAAACAAGTTTGTGGAGGGAGATAATGAGTTCAGTTTTGAACACACTGAATTGAAAGTGAAGGCAGGCGCTGTATATATATGTATATGTGTATATATATATATATATCCCTTCCTCAGCAAGCATCAGTCCTTGAGCAACCTGTGTCTTATTTATATATGCGTCTCCCCCAGAGTCAGTATAGTATTTACTGATCTGACACATGCCAGTATGTTGACTGTATGAATGGAAGAATGAATATTTCTGAACTTCTTTGACACATTAAGGCTTATTAATATAGGAATACTCATAATTCTGCCATAGGTTTAGAACAGGTAATAATAGTAGAACTTTGTGGGTTGGCATAACTGTCTGACAGTTCTGTTAGTTCTGAGATTTAATAGCAAGGGAGAGAGACCAACAAATCAAGAGGTAAAAGGGTCTTTTTAATACTTTTGTTATCATTTATTCCTTTTAGTTGTGTTCAACTCTACATGACCTCATTTGAGGTTTTCTTGGCAGCGTGGTTTGAAGATCAGTAAATACTATACTGGCTTTGGGGGAGCTGTATATATAAATAAGACACAGGAGTGGTTTGCTTTTTCCTTCTCCAACTCAATTTACAGATGGGGAAACCAAGGTAAACAGAGTTAAGGGACTTGCCCAGGGTCACACAGTTAGGGTCTAAGGGCTGAATTTGAACTCAGGTCTTCCTGATTTCATGCCTAGAACTGAGCCAGGTAGCTGCTCTCTTAACACTTTAAAATAACTTTTGGTTTTTCTATTGATTTCATTTCATATACCATTTTCTTCCCACTCCCATTTAATGGTCATTCCATTTAATGGAAAATTTTAAAAACAAGACAAAAAATTCAAAAAACTAATCAACACATCAATCAAGTCTTATATTGAATTCCATACCCATAGTCTCTCCCTCTGCAAAGAAAGGGGGGGGGAGGGTGAACCTCATATTTTCTCTGGGGCCAGATTTTGTTTTTAATCATTTTAATAGCATTTAAAATTTTTCCAAATAATTTATTTATTTTTAGCATTCTTTTCTTTTTAAATTTTTAAGTTCCAAATTATCTGTCTTCCTCCCATACCATCCCTCATGCAATGAAAAAGCAAGCAATAATGATATCAGTTATATATTTGAAATAATACAAAACATATTTGTATAAAAGAAAAGGAAGAAAAACCATATTTACATATTAGCCATATTTTTTAAAAAGCAAGAAAAGTAATGTGAGAAAATTAATCTTCAGTTAATATTCAGTGTTCATCAGTCTCTCTCTGGAGGTAGAATAGCATTTTTTCATCATGAGTCCTTTGGAATTGTCTTGGATCAAAGTAGTCAATTCTTTCACAGCTGATCATCATTACATTGCTGTTATTATGTGCAATGGTCTCTTGGTTCTCACTTAACTTCGGATCAGTTCATACAGGTCTTACCATGTGTTCAGAAATTATCCTCCCCTCATCATTTCTCACAACCCAATAGTATTTTATCACAACCAATTGTCACAATTTATTCAACTATTCCCCTAAATTGATGAATATTCCCTTGATTTCCACTTCTTTGTCAACATAAAAAGAACTATATGAATATTTTTGTACATATAAGTCTCTTTCCATTTTCTTTGATTTCTTTTGGATATAGACTTAGTAGTGGTATTGATGGATTAAAAATATATAGTTTTCTAAACCTTTGAACATAGTTCCAGATTCATCTCTAGAATGATTGAACCAGTTCACTGCTGAACCAGCTAATTAGTATACCTGTTTTCCCTTATCCCCTCCAGCATTTCTCATTTTTTATAGGTGTGAGGTGGGACCTCTGAGTTTTTTTAATTTGCCTTTCTCTAATCACAATAACTTAAAGCATTTTTCCTATAGGTACCTTTGAGTGCTTCTGAAACTGCCTTTTATATCCTTTGACAATTTATCAATTAGGGAATGGTTCTTATTTTTATAAATTTGCCAAAGTTCCCTATATATTTGAGAAATGAGACCCTTCTAAAGAAACTTGCTGTAAAATCTTTTGATACTCTTCATTGTCCATGATACCTTTTAGCAAAATGTAGTTTTCCTGATTATCCTTTTAATTAGGCCCATTTTTGCTTTTGTTTTGTCTGAGATAATGATTGCTACACTGCCTTTCTTTTTTTAATTTAGCTGAAGTATATTATATTCTACTCCAGTTCTTAATTTTGCCACCTTTCTGTTTCAGTATATTGTTGGATCTCATTTCTAACCCATCCTGCTTTCTGTTTCCATATTATGAGTAAGCTCATCTCAGTCACATTCACAATTATGATTACTAATTGTGTATTTCCCTCTATTCCATT
The DNA here is from genome assembly GCF_037893015.1 of Macrotis lagotis. Lineage (NCBI taxonomy): Eukaryota > Metazoa > Chordata > Mammalia > Peramelemorphia > Peramelidae > Macrotis > Macrotis lagotis. Next base: position 77,858,252 of record NC_133661.1, on the reverse strand, counting down.
TTCTTATGTTTCTTGTTCTTTCACTCTTTTTATCATGTCTTTCCTCAAAACTACTAACCATTTTACTATTACTTTAATAACTACTTTACTTAGAAAACTACTAACTTTCCTCTAATGCTTCCTTCAATCTGTCCCTTTTATCATATACTCTCCTTTCTTTTATCTCCATCTCCTCTTATTTTCTTGTTCAGTATATATTATGTATATGTTCATGTTCTTCCCTCTTCAAACCAATTCTAATAATAGTGAGGTTCAAGCTTTATCTGTCACCCCTTCTCCAATGTAATAGTTTTTCCTTGTGTGCCTTTCATGTGAGAATATTTTGCCCCATTCTACCTCTCCTTTCTCTCTTCTACCAGTACATTCCTCTTTCTTACCCTTTTTTTGGGGGATAGAAGGATCATTCCAACATAATTGACTCACACCTATGCCCTCTATCAATGTAAACTCCTTTTAACTGCCCTACTAATGATAAAGTTCTTAGTACTTCCATATATCACCTTCTCATATAGGATCTTTATTGAGTCATTATGATTACTCTTTCATGTTTGCATTTTTATGCTTCCCTTGAGTCTTCTGCTAAAATGTCAAATTTTCTATTCAATTCTGGTCTTTTGATTAAGAATGCTTAAAAGTTCTCCCTTTTATTAAATATCCATTTTTATCCTGAAGGATTATACTCATCTATATTATAGTTATTTAGATCATTTTATATTGAAATATAGATTTTGATTTTTTATTTATTCTTAGTTGTAATCTTTGATTCTTTTCTTATCAGAATATCATATTTCTTTTTTTTATTTGTTTAAGGCAGTGGGGTTAAGTGACTTGCCCAAGGTCACACAACTAGGTAATTATTAAGTGTCTGAGGTCAGATTTGAACTCAGGTCCTCCTGACTCCAGGGCTAGAGCTCTATCCACTGAGTCATCTAGCTGCCCAGAATATCATATTTCAAATCCTCTACTTTTTTAATATGAATACCAATAAATTCTGATTGTGGCCCCAAAATATTTGAATTATTTCTTTTGGGATATCTGAAATATTTTTCTTTGACCTGGAAACTCTGGAATTTGGCTATAGTATACCTGAGAGTTTTCATTTTGTGATCTTTATCAGGAGGTGAATGGTGAATTTATTCAATTTCTCTTTTATCCTCTGGATCTAAGGTATTAGTTTTCCTTGATAAGTTCTTGAAATATGAGGTCTAGGCTAATTTTTTGATCATAGCTTTCATATAGTCAGTTATTCTTTTTTTAAACCTTTTTTATGTTTTTTTTATTTTATTCTTTATTTACACATTACTAAAATATTCTTGTTTTAGAGTAAATATAATACCCCCTCCCCCACAAAAATATAAAATCTCATGAGAAATAAAATAAAAGAGAAAAAATGTATTTCAGTAAGTCTATCAGATAAGTTACTTCCATATTTTTCCACAGTTGTTGCTGATTGTAATTCCCTCCATCCATTCCTCCTCACTGCCATCTATTATATTTTTTCTCTCCTTTCACTCTGTCCTTCTTCAAAAATGTGTTGTAGGGCAGCTGAGTGGCACAGCAGACAGAGCACTGGTCCTGGAACCAGGAGGCCCCAAGCCCACATCCCACCCCAGAGACCCAGCAACCACCCAGCCCTGTGGCCACACAGACCTCTCAATCCCAGCACCTTGCAAAAAGTAAAAAAAGAAAATGTGTTATATCTGACTGTCCTCTCCTAGGATCTACCCTCTCCTCTATTACCCACATCCCCCCTCCCCCTGTCCTCCTTCTCTCCTTTTTCTTCTAGATGTCTATATCCTATCAAGTGTGTATGCTATTTCCTCTCTGAGCCATTTCTGACAAGAATGAAGGTTCCCTCATTTCCCCCTTGCCTTCCCCCCTTCCATATCATTGCAAAACCTATATGAAATATCTTTTATGTGAAAAATCTTAGCCTATTCTACCTCTCCTTTCTCTTTCCCCCAGTACATTTCCCTTTCACTCATTGATTTCATTTTTACAATATATCTTCAAATTCAGCTCTCTCCTGTGCCTCATCTATAAAAGCTCCTTCTACCTGCTCTATTAAATGAGAAGGTTCATATGAGTATTATCAGTATCATCTTTCCATGCAGGAATACATGCAGTTCATCATTATTAAGTCCCTCATATTTTCCCCCCTCTCCTCCAATCTCTATACTTCACCTGAGTCCTGTACCTGAAGATCAAACTTTCTATTCAGTTCTGGACATTCCTACAGGAACATTTCAAATTTCCCTGGTTCATTGAAAGTCCATCTTTTTCCCTAGAAGAGGACGTTCAGTTTTGCTGGGTAGTTGATTCTCAGTTGATTCTCTTTTGCCTTCTGCAATATTATGTTCCAAGCCCTACAAGCCCTTAATGTAGTTGCTGCTAAGTCCTGTGTGATCCTGACTGCAGCTCCACGATATTTGAATTGTGTCCTTCTGGCTGCTTGTAATATTTTCTCTTTGACTTGGGATTTTCCTGGGGGTTGTTCTTTTTGCATCTCTTTCTAAGAGAGATCAGTGGATTTTCTCAATTTCTATTTTGCCCTCTGCTTCTAGGATATAGGACAATTTTCCTGTAGAAATTCCTTAAAAATGAGGTCAAGGCTCTTTTCCTGATCATGACTTTCAGGTAACCCCATATTTTTTAAATTATCTTTCTGGATCTGTTTTCCAGATCAGTTGTTTTTTCAATGAGATATTTCACATTTTCTTCTATTTTTCATTCTTTTGGTGTCAAACTACTGTGTCTTGATTTCTCGCAGAGTCATTAGCTTTCTTTAGCTCCATTCTACATCTGAAGGATTTGTTTTTCTCAGAGAGCTTTCTTATCTCCTTTTCCATCTGGCCAATTCTGTTTTTTAAAGCATTCTTCTCCTCAACTTTTTGAACTGTGTTATCCATTTGACCTAAGCTGGTTTTTAACATGTTATTTTCACCAGCATTTATTTGGATCTCCTTCACTAAGCTTCTCACTTCATTTTCATGTTTTCCATGCATCTCTCTCATTTCTTTCCCCAGTTTTCCTTCTATCTTCCTTACTTGATTTTCAAAATCTTTTTTGAGCTCTGTCATAGCCTGAGCCCAACTTCTATATTTCTTGGAGTCTTTAGATGCAGAAGCTTGGACTTTCTCATCTTCACATTGAGTATTTTGATCCTCCATAGGACCAAAGTAATTGTCTATGGTCAGGTTCCTTTTTTTTCTGTTTATTCATTTTCCCAGTCTGTGCCTGGTTTTGGGGTGCTTCCTGAGCTTTTGAGTATTATTGGGACCGCCCCCCCCAAGAACCTCAGCGTGGGGCTTTGACTGCTCTCCTGATCTGGAATGACCAAAAGCTCACCCCTCTGCCCCAAGGCTGTTGAGGGGAAGGGGTCCCTGCTCTATGGGGGAACTAGACTGTGACCAGGGTCTGAATGTGGTCAAAAGCCCCAGAGTCCTGTTCCAGGGACAGAGGACAGACCTTGGCAGTCTCCCTCCACTGCCTTACCTTCAGTGGGCTGAGAAATCAGGGCACAGCTGCCTGGAGGCTCTTGTTGGGTGGCTCCACTGGCCTGCTTCTATTTCCTGGGATCTGGGCTTCTGTGGCCACACTGAGTGCCATGGCTGTGCTGAGGGCCTGGGCTTTATGCTCAGTCTGACAGAGGTCTCCCTGCTGATCTTCCAAGTTGTACTTGGTGTTCCCTGGGATGCAGGTCAGGAAATTGCTTCTGCTGCCAGAGCAGGCACTCCCAGGTACCCTGGTGCTGTTTCCAGGAGGCTGAAGTTCCTTTACTCAAGCACAGTGCTACCCCTCCAACCCGGCAGAACACAGTTTTCCCCACTATTTTCAAGGTTACCTTGGGCTGGAGAATTGCCTCACTGGATCTTTCTATGGACTCTCTCTCTCTCTCTCTTGAAAATTTAGAGTCATAATTTTAAGGTTTTTGAAATATTTTGGAGAGAACACCTAAGAGAGGCTCTTCTCCTGCTACCATCTTGTCTCCACCACCCCCCAGTCCTGTTAATCTTTTTGTTTTTTCAAGGTAATGGGGCTAAATGGCTTGCCCAAGGTCATACAGCTAGGTAATTATTAAGTGTCTGAGGTCGGATTTGAACTCAGGTATTCTAGAGGTGGCTGGGTGGCACAGTGGATAGAGCACCAGCCAGGAGTACCTGAAGTCAAATCTGACCTCAGACACTTAATAATTATCAAGTTGTGTGGCCTTGGGCAAGCCACTTAACCCCATTGCCTTGCAAAAACCTAAAAAAAAAAAAGTTTAAATGAACTCAGGTACTCCTTATCCACTGCGCCACCTATCTACCTACAGTCCTGATATTCTTAAATTATCTCTCCTCAATCTAGTTTCCAAGTCAGTTGTTTTTCCAATGAAATATTTCACATTTTTTCTTTTTTTTATCTTGTTTTATTGTTCTTGATGTCTCATGGAGCTTTTAGCTTCCACTTGCCCAATTCAGATTTTTAAGGAATGATTTTCTTCAGTAAGATTTTGTATCTTTTTTTTTATTTGGCTAATTCTGTTTTTTAAGGAAGTCTTTTCTTTAGTGAATTTTTGTATTTTCTTTCTCATTTAGCCTATTCTACTTTTTAAAGAGTTTCTTTTCTTCAATTAATTTTTATGCCTCTTTTACAAAGCTATTCTCTTTTCGTAATTTTATTGTATCACTCACTTCTTTTACCAGTTTTTTTCTTCTTCTCTTATCTCTTTCTTTATCTTTTCCAGAAATTCTGGGTACAATTGGCATTTTTTTTTGGTTGAGGCTTTGGTTATAGCTGTGTTCACATTATTATCTTCTTTGGAGTTTATATCTTATCTCCCCTCACCATAGAAACTTTTTATGGTCAATTTTTTTGTTGTTGTTGTTACTTGCTGAGTTTTCTAACCTATTTCTTGCTTTGAACTTTATGTTAAAGATAGACTTTGCTTACTTGGGATTGAGGAGGCACTTTGCCCAGCTTCAGGCTTTTTTGTGCTTCTATTTTCAGAGGTAGTTGTGAGAGTATGCAAGTTTTTGATCTTTGCAAGTATTATAAATCTGGGAGAGGTGTGGTCACTGCTCTCCAGGTCTGTACTCTGTTCTTTACCCATGAAGGGTAACTGGCCCTTGAACTCTCTTTACCTTGGAACTGTGACCTGGGCCCCGTTTCCTTGTGACCAAACACAAACACTTTGTTTTGACCTGAAACTTGGACATAGAACTGGGATCTGGGCAATAGAGTTGTCAAACAGCACCAGCTGTACCCAATACCAGCAAAGGGTGTTGGTATACCAGTTTCCAGGGAGCAAAATATATGCACTGTATAGTTTAATCTGTATTATTGTTTAAATTTAATCTGCACTATTGACATTTTTCTCTATCATTTTCTTAAGTCTAGCCAATCAACAAAACAATAAATAAAGACCTGATTTATAGCTTGCTGATTTTCAAGGAATTGGCTCTCTCAAGCCAGTTAAATCTGGTTTGAAGTGACTTCAACATTCCCTCCCCCCAACCCTCAACCTTAGTTTCTTGTTCTATATGATTCTACTCATTTGTTTCCAACTATCCTCCATGGAGGATGTACTCAATATGCTAGACATGTATTTTTGTTTATATATTTTGTGTTTTATTTTTCCATGTCTGTATAGTACCCATTATACAGTGGGTGTTTAATAGGTGCTCATAGAAGGAACACATAAATAAGCTCTTCCTCTATATCTTTTAACACTCTGTGTATTATAGAAGCAATAAGATTGTTCCTTTATCACCTTTACCTTGGCCTACCTTCTTTTCTGATTGTATATTTAATTCCTTGTATGAATCATCATTATCCAAGTTTTAATTTTTCATTCATGTCATCATTAGAAATATGCTCCCTCCACTGCCTTTGAATCATCCATTATTTAAATTTAATTTTTTTGGAATTTATTTTTTAAGCCAACCATGATGTTTATTCTTTGGTAATTATGATGCTCCATTATCTATAGTTATATAAGCATTACCAGAATAATATTGATATTAAACAGATAGTATCCCAGTCAATTGCATCAATTTAGGGGGAATAGCAAATTAACTAATAATGTTAAAAGCAAAAAAGTCTTTTTTTCTTAGAGGATATATTTTGCTTGACATATAAGATGGTGCTTAACTTGAGACTTCCATGGAAAAATAAGTAGGGGAAAGTTTACAGAATTTCAGAATCATAGAATCATGGTTCGGTATCTCCTCCAGGACTACTTCCTCAAAAACACCATGGTCAGACTGGCTCTCCAGGGGGTAGCTGATATCACCCCCAGGGTTCTTGGGACAATCCTGAGAGTCTAGGAGCCTTTTTGTTCACAAGCTCCCATTGTATGTTTTCCATTAATATTGGCCAGCCAGACTTTAATTAGCTTTTCTATTAGAAAAGGATATTTAAAGCTGGTAACATATTGAAATTATAGGAAAGTTCCTTAATGTTTAGTGTACTTATACAGTAGATAGAGCACTGGCCTCAAGAGGATGGGAGCTTAAATCCAGGCTCAGACACTTGACATTTACTAACTGTGTGATATTGGGTAAGTCATTTAACCCTGATTGCCTCTCATGCAGGGCAATCTCTAGTTATGCTGATGCATATTTGACCACTGAACCCGGATGGTTCTGGAAAAGAAAGTGAGGTTGGTGACTTTGCACCCCCTCATTAAAATTCAATTCATGTGCTTGCCATGGTATCACCTCCCTGATGACATGGTCCTCTTCCAGAGTGAAGGACAAGTATCACTTGATTAATTGATTGGGGTACAGTTCATCTCTTGTAGCTCATTCTACAATAGAATTTGAGAGTACGATGGGACTTCAGCATTTATCCAGTCCAACCCATGAGAAATCCCTCCTGTAAATACATGTTGCTTCTACATGAAGACTTCCAAGAAGTAGGAACCTGCCGCCTCCTGCTAGAATTCTTTCCACTTTAAGACAGTTGTAGTCATTAGATAATCTATGTCTTCCAGAAATCTAATTTGCCTCTTTTTAATTTCTCCCCTTTCTTCGGGTTCTATCCTTTGAGGTCTAATGAAAGAAAATGACCTCCCTTCAAAGGCATAAATTAATCAAGTGAGCAATCTCACAACAAGCATGTGTCTCAGGCACTGAACTAGGCTCTAAGGCTACAAATGAAAAGATAAGGACAATGATGATTTCTCCTTAAATCCTGTGTTCTCTGGGCTTCATGTGCCTAATTCTTCCAATAACAAAATCACCCAACATTCAAAGATACAACTGGATCTTTTGAGGGTTAGACTACATTTGTGGCTTTGCCAGTAGGGAAGTGAGATGATCTTGAGGCCACAGCAGAAGGTAGGAAGTTAACAATCCCTTGAGGGGTGCCTCCAATTCTAATGCCCATGTTGCATCAGGTTCTTTCTATTACACTACAATTTATAACTGAATATGTCTAAGTTAGACCCACACAACCAGGCCATTTACCAACGTAGAAAAAAGTTTAGTGTTTCATAGGGAAAGTCAGGGATTTTTCTCAGACACATAGGATTGTTTTCTTATTTTCAAGGACAGGCACCAAGAAACTAGGAAGTTAGAAGTTTTATGATAGACTGAGTTTCAAAGAAAAGGGATGGTTGTTTTGAGACTAATACTTATGGTTATTTGTGTCAGGAGGCAGATCAGGATCAATTTGCCATATGCTTTCCTCCTAGCATCTTAGCCGTCCATAGTCTGTCCGAGATATATGACCAATGAACTAATCCAGTGGGCTACACATTCACCTCAATGCCATAGCCTGGATAATATAACTTTATTTTCCACTTGTTTTTAGAGTTTCTTCCATATGAATTATTATATTGGTCTTTTTTGAGTAGCAATAGATATCACTGAGAAGATCTTGTAGAATTCTAGAGATGTTTGTAATCAGGACAGGCAATCCACAAAGAAGAGCAGCTAGGATCTCACTATCTATAGGAAGTCACTTTTTCATTAGAACACTGAACAGACTTGATGATGATATTTGTCCTTCATTCTCAAAGAAGACCATGACATCAGGGAGGTGATGTCATGACTAGCACATGAATTGGATTTTTTGAGTGAGAAGGTGATGTGCTAAGTCACCAGCCTCACTTTTCTCTTCCAGAATCATGAGCCTAGTGGCCAGATATGAATCAGGATGACTGGAGATGACCCTGGATGTGAGGCAATTGGGGTTAAGTGACTTGCCTAAGATCACACAGCTTGTAAGTAGCAAGTGTCTGAGGCTGGATTCAAACTCTCTTTCTCATGACTCCAAAGCCAGTGCTTTATCCACTGCACCTCCTAGCTGCCCAACATCAGTGACTTGAATAAGGATCTTCAATTGAAAAGATTAGAGATCGCATAGGTTTTTCCTTCATGAAACTTACAGACTAGTCAGGGAGTAATCATGGTTGGTTGGTTCTTGTCCTTCATTATCAAAGAAAATCAAAATGATATCACTATGTTTGAGACAAATGACAATGTGTCCAACTGTGGCTGATCAGACCAATACAAGCTTGGAATGCTCTACCACAGGTCGGGCACAAACAATCTGTGTGAACACCTGGGGTGGATAACCTAAACTTACGTATGTCACGTTTCCTTTGAGCTGCTTCAATTCTGCCTTCCTCAGAAAGTGCAGCCTCCTCACTGATGAGGGCACACCATGCTGGGTGGTCCCGTGCCAGTGACTCCCAAGCTGTACAATCAATTCTAAAGTTCTTCAATGAGACCTTCAGGGTGTCTCAGGATCGCTTCTCCTGACCCCCTTGTGAGCTCTTGCCTTGTGTGAGTTCTCCATAAAACAGGTTTTTTTGCCAAGCATACATCTGGCACTCTAACATGTCCAACCCATTGTAGTTGCTCTCTCTGGAGTAATGTTGGAATGCTAGGCAGTTTAATTTGAGAAAAGACCTCAGTGTCTGGTATCTTCTCCTGCCAGGTGATCTTCAGAATCTTCCTAAGACAATTTAAATGGAAGCGATTCAGTTTCCTGACATGGTGCTGGTCTCACAGGCATCTAGCAAATGAGGTCAACACAATGGCTCTGTAGACCTTCAGTTTGGTAGTCAGTCTAATATCTCTTCTTGCCCACACTTTCTTTTGGAGCCTCCCAAAAACTGTGCCAGCTCTGGCAATGCAAATGTCAACCTCATTGTCAATGTGTACCTCCTTGGAAAAACTGCAAAGGTAAGTGAACTTGTCCACAGTACTCAAAATTTCTCCATTTGCTGTAATCAATGCTTCCACATGTGGATGGTGTGGTGCAGGCTGATGGAGCACCTGTGTTTTCTTGGTGAGCACAAGCAGCAGAGAATCGATCCATCCTGAACTGAGAGTAATCATACACACACACACACACACACACACACACACACACACACACACACACACATATACTCACACACAAAACTATTGTATAAAATAATGCATGTTTTAGACAAGAGAACTAAGTATGAGTGTTTTTATCAATAATATCCTTGGTGTTTATGCCTAGCAATTCAGTTTCTGGACCAAAAGGTGATATTTATCCTCTTTATTTGTGTACTTTGAATTCACTCTTCACATAGAACTCTTGCAAGTTCTATGCAAATCTGAGTGAGACAGAAGCATTATTGACTGGAATGAATGATCAAGGAAGGTCAGATTCAGAAAGAAGAATCTGAGTATGCCCTTAAGGATGAATATGGTTGTAATAATAATGGGAAAGATATAGGCATAAGAATTGGCAGAACAAAAGTAGAGAAACAGGAATACAGGCCATATATAGGCGTCCAGCTTCTATAGATCATAAAATAAATGAAGGGGAGTAGTATTAGATAAAGCTGGAAAGGTAGAATGAATGACACTAGATTATGAAGAACCTTATTTGCTAGACAAAGAAACATGAACAGCATTTAGGCATTAGAAAACTATTAAGTAGAGGGGTGACATCAATAGGCTAGCAGTGGTATGATTGATGAATTCGAAGAAGAAAAGACCTATTAAATGACCAATGCAATTGTACTGGAAGATGAGCACATTAATACATTGTTGGGGGGGAGTTGTGATTTAGTACCACCATTATGGAAATAAATTTAGAATTATGTAAGTGTAACAGGGAGCTGATGTAATCCCCCACAGGGAAAAAGCTGGGGAATCTGTATATGGGAATCATGATGACATATGATGGAAATGTCCTACTCACTAATTTGGAGCATGCATAAATACTCTATAGCTAGTTCAAGTTTGTTAACCATATGATATTCATAGGGCTATTGACCAGTTGTAAGCTAGAATGGAGTACATTCAAAAGACTTTAGTCAGCCAGGGTCTTGTTTGGTATTTTTCCCACCTAGCTGCTGTTCAGATGAAAGAGAAAAGGAGGTAATTGGATATATGACCCAGGAATATGGGGCTTTGCATTTCTTCTTTCTACTTTAGGTGAATTATATTAGATATAGTTTATTGTTTATAATTTGTGAACATTGAAATGTCAGGAGAACAAGTCCTCAAAGTCTGGGAGAAGGAATTCACTCTGGAATTTGCTAGAAAGCAGACTGTGAGAATCAGAGTCAATGGAATTGAGTAATATTCTTGACCTAGCTCATACAAGCAGACATGCAAAATCATTCATCAACTCTACTACATTTGGAATTGAACTTGGTGGGGGAAATACTATGTAGTATAGTGGTATAGGAGAGCATACATTTGTTGTAGTTTTTATATCTATTGTTTTCTTGATTTTGCTTAACTTTCTCTACATCAGTTCATGTAAGTCATTCCATGCTTTTCTGTATTCAACGTATTTGGGGAAAATGAATTTCTCACTATCTCTTCAAAGTAAATATCCACTTGGAAAATTAAGTAGTCTTTATTGGTTAGGTAAAAGTGAGGTGCTAATCACTGGAAGTTAATAATGGGAATAATCAAAAAAAAAAGACTTGCTTGAGCTGAAAGCACTAGATAAAGTCACTCCATAAACACTCAGGAGTAACCTAAAACTCTAAATATGAATGAGCCTTGCCATGGGAGAGTGAATTCAAACAATTGCTATACAAATAAAATGAATAAAAAGTCATCTTTTTGATCCAGAGACTGCATTGGTAGGCATAAACATCAAGTACATCATCGATGTCCAAATATTTTAGTAGCAGTTTTTGTGTTAGCAAAGAACTGGAAACAGAGCAGATGCTCATTAATTGAGGAATGACTGAACAAATCGAGGTATGTGAATGTAATGGAGTATTATTGTGATATAAAAAAAATGACAAATACGTTGAATACAGAAAAGCATGGCAAGACTTACATGAACTGATGAAGATTAAAATTAAACAAAGTCGGGGCAGCTAGGTGGCATAATGGATAGAGCACCAGCCCTGGAGTCAAGAGTACCTGAGTTCAAATCCGGCCTCAGACACTTACCTACCTGTGTGGCCTTGGGCAAGCCACTTAACCCCATTTGCCTTGCAAAAACCTAAAAGAAAATTAAGCAAAGTCAAAAAAAAAAACAGTAGACACAAAACTACAACATAACTAAGAAAAAACATGACTAATAGAAACTGAATGTTGCAAAATTACAAAGAGGTAATAGAAGCAGATAGCTCTCCCCTACTCTATGCAGAGGTTGGGAGAAGGGGAGGTGGATATCCATGAGTGTGGAACATTGCATATATTATAACATTTTTCCAATGTATTGATCAGTTTTACTGATTTTTTTCTCTAAATAGTTTTGTCAGAAGAATTGGCTATCTGGGAAGGAGACAGGAGAAAGGTGAAGTTTAAAAACCAAAAAGTAATAAAATTTATTTTTTAAAATTATAAGAGAAAATAACACTGCAGAAATTCAGAACTCTGAGCTCTCAAACCAGCAACCAGTCAAATCCTGATGATGAAGTATATTCCTATCTCTTGACTGAGGAGTAGCAGACAGCATGTGCCCAGCAAGGTATAGGTGTTCAGACTTGATTAGTGTTTGGGTTTGTTTTCCTTAACTGTATTTCTTTGCTACATCAGTAGGGTCTTTTGGTGTTAGGTCAGACAGAGGTCATTTAGAAAGGATAGCAATTTTTTAAAAATAACAATAAAAGATTACTTTCCTAAAAAGAAAGAAAACAGATCTCCTGATCTATGAGAATGTAATGAGAAGTCATACTGCAATAATCTTTTAACCATCCTCTAATCCATCATGCCTATAGATGACAGAGATATTGCAAAGATAGAATCTTTACGCTAACACTCAGATTTTCTTTTCCAGTTCAATATAGGCATCCCCCCCTGAAGCAGCTCCTTCAGCATACAGTGAAATAATGCTGTCTAGCCAGATGGTTGATGCATTTTTTTTAAATGAGTGATTTAAAACCATTTTCCTTTTTCAAGGCTGGGCTCCAATTATCCATCTGACCATTCTCCACAACCAAGACTAACATTTCTAAAGCTCTCAGAGCTCAGTATTTGTAAACAACTGAGACACCCCTATTTCCTTAGAGCATCGCTGTCATGATTACATAACACTTATCTGCATTTTCAAAACTTCCCTGGATGTCTATTGCACCTATCAAAATGAAAGAGTCTACAGTGAGATTTGAACATATACAACTCCCTTTCTGACTGGGGAGTCTCTCCCCAAAACCACAATCATCTCCTTGAGGAAGTGGGGGAACTTTTTCATACTCATTCAGTGCCTAGAGATTACTGGGTTCATAGTAGAACTGATCCCTTCCCTCTCCCTTTCCTATTTTTAATGCATTCTCCCCTTTGTAATTAGTACGTATATATTTTTTTTACTTTCTGTCCTCTTCTCTTTGAGAAGAAAAGCAGTTATATTTTTTAGTACCTTGCACATAAAGCTTAATAAATATTTATTGAATTGAATAAATATATGTAGAAGGAATGACTAAATGTCAATATAGTAATTGGCATGATGCCTTTGATGAAGAAGGCCATAACTTGTCTGGTTAACAAAATGAAGGTAGCTCTGAGAGCAGGGGAAGAAGAAGGAGGCTCAGCGGTACAGAACAATAAAAAGATATGGTACTAAATCACAACCCAGGGGCAAGAGCAGTCCCAAACATATTGATTGACAACTTCCTCTGACAGGTTCCTATCTCTCAGCTGCTAGATATGAGATTAATCTTTCCCTCTCAACATGTAAGGATGAAAAGGAGAGAATTTTTCCATAAAATCTTGCTCCCTGGGTCATGATATCTTCCTCTTGTCCCTTCTTTGAAAATATCCTTTCTCCCTCCCTTTTTTATATATGTCTACATTTAGAGTCAGGTAGCTGAAGGGAACAATTCAACGGATCACCAGCAGTGCCCACAAATTCAACACATTTATGGGTCTTCATACATACAGAAACACCTAACTCAATCTGGTGCAAGCTTAAGACATAAATATCTCTTGCATATTCTGCTTCCTCTTGGTTACAGAATCAGATCTGGAAAGAACTTCAGAGATCACCTGGTCCATTCTCTTCCTGAAGAGAAACCCTACCTTTATAGCATCCCTATCAAGTAGTTAGTCAAGTCAGTCAATAAACATTAAGCACCCATTTTGTCTTTGTCCTAAGCACTGGAGATACAAAGGAAGAGAAAAGGTGGTGGTCTCTGCCCTCCAGGGACTCATAGTCCAATGTATAAAGACTGTATGCAAAAAAATTATATACAAACAAGATAAAAACAAAATATATTGCAAATGGATTGTTATTCCAGCCTCCACTGAGAAACTCACTCTTTCCAAGACAGCACATTCTACTACCAAGGTTGGTGTGAGGTTAGAATGAGATAATATTTGTAAATTACTACAAAATTTAAAGCAATATGTAAATGTTGTCTATCTTCATCATCATCATCATTATTATTGTTACATTTTGGATCACTCTAATTGGAGGGGCTTTTAATATTTTAATGATATTTTCTGTTTCATTTGTTTTGGGTTTTTTAGGGTTGTTTTTTTTTTTTTGCAAGGCAAATGGGGTTAAGTGGCTTGCCCAAGGCCACACGGCTAGGTAATTATTAAGTATCTGAGATCACATTTGAACTCAGGTACTCCTGACTCCAAGACCAGTGCTCTATCCATTGAGCCACCTAGCTGCCCCTACATTTACTTTTGATTTGGTGTGTGGTTCTTTCCACTTATATTCTTGGAGTTATTATGTATATTGTTTAGATTTTTTTCTTGGCTCTGCTTACTATACTGTGTATCAATTCATGTGTCCTTCCTTGCTTCTCTGTATTTATTACTTTGCACCATGTCTTATAACACAGGTATCACAATTTGTTTAACCATTTCTCAATTGATAAGCATCTACTTTGTTTCCAATTCTTATTGTTCATTCATTTTTGTTGTGTCCAACTCTTCATGATTCCATTTGGGGTTTTCTTGGCCTAAATATTAGAATGATCTTCCTAGAAGAATAATACTAGAAATCACTTCCTTTTCCAGGTCATTTTACAGATGAGGAAGTTTAAAATACTAAGCTATTGCAAGAAGTGCTGCTATATTTTGGAATACATAGGAACTTTTTTCTTATTGATGATTTTCGTATAAGCATAGTAATGGAGTCTCTAATTCAAAGCATATGGACACTTTAGTCACGTTATTTGCATAATTCCAAATTACTTTCCCCGATGATTGTACTACTCCACAGCTCCACCAACAATGTATTCATTTATTTATCTTCTTACAATTCCTTTCAACATTGACTGTAGGCAGTTTTGGTCATTTTTTCCAATTTTCGTGGTGTGAGGTGAAACCTCAGGGTTGTTTTGATTTACATTTCTCTTATTATTGGTGATTTGGAACATTTTTTTCATATGATTCTGAATATTTTGCAGTTCTTTTGAGAACTGTTCAAACGTCTTCCACCCCTAATCTATTGGGGAATTTTTATTAGTTGCACACACACACACACACACACACACACACACACACACACACACACACAACAATACATATATATACACAGATACATATATATATATATTTGCACAAATATTTATTTATTCATTGTTTACAAATCTTGGATAACAAACCCTTATCAGAGAAATTTGATTCAACTTTTTTTCCTGTTTGACCATTTTCTTTCTTAACCTTCTTGATTAAGAATATATCTGTTACAAATGTACATGTACAATTTTTACCAGACTGTTTGCCTCCAAGAGAAGAGGGTTGGGAAGGGAGAGTGGTAGAAAAATGTGTAACTTATAAATATGCAAGTGGATGAATGTTGAAAGACTTACATAGTATGTAATTGGAAAAATAAAATAAAATATCATTTAAAAAATACATCTGTTACCCTTAGATGTGAGAATTATATGAGCTGTTTCTCTTCTAATTTTTTATTCTATGATCTTTTATAATAAGGTCAAATACTGTATTGATAAAGAATGGATTAGGGAATGTGGTGTAAGGTGTTGATCTAAATTTCCAATTTTCTCAGTAATTTTTATCAGATAGTGAATTTCTCCCCATGTAACAGATATATATTCCAATTTATCAAACATTAGATTATGGTTTCTGAATTTACCTTATCTAGTATGTTCTACTGATCTATTCATCTATTCTTTAACCAATACCAGATGGTTTCGATCACTGCTGCTTTTTAATAAAGTTTGAGGTCTGGAAATATTATTCTCCCTTCCTTAGTAGAAATGTTGAAGATGAAAGGAAAAAACTAACCAAATTAAAAACAAAAACACCATTGAAATGATAAAGCTAGAAGCATTTTTCTGAAGACAGTGAAGTAATCTAATTTTAAAAAAAGAGAAACAGAAAAAGCAAATTACCAGCATCAAAATATAGATAATTGCAACAAATGAAGATCAAATAAAGGAAATTATAAGAAATTATTGACCAATTATATGTCAGATAAGGCGCTACAGATAAAATGGATGAATATTTACGAAAGTATAGAAAACAAAAAGTAATAATAAGAATAGAGAATTTAAATATTCTAGTCTGACAAAAAAATGTTGGATGATCCATAAAAGGCACTCTCAAATAAAAACATCCTATCACCTGAGGATTTTACAATTGAATTCTGTCAATCTTTCAAAGAATAATTAATCCCATCTTTATATGAGCAATTTGAAAAGGTAGGAAAAAGAAGATCCTACTAGTCCTTTTCTATGATTTAAATATGTTTATCACATCTAAACCAGAGAGAATCAAAGCATCAAAAAATTATAGATTAATATCTCTAATGAATATTGCTATAAAATATTAAAGTATTAGCACAAATATATAAGCAATATACTGAAATGGTTATATTCTATGATAAGGTTGAATTTATATAATTAATAAAGTATTAGTTCAAAAGGAAAGGAAAATTATAAACAAACCATGTTAATAATAATGTAAATAAAAATCACATGGTTCTATTTATACACTAAAAAGACTTGACAAAATATAAAACTTGTTTCTTTTAAAAACACAAAAAGGTATAGAAATAACTGGAATTTTTCTTAATATGGTAAATAGTATATATAAAACCAAAGACCAACATATAATAATAATCATAATAATTATTTTAATATAATAATAACACAAAAATGCTTTAAAGTTTACATGTGTTTTCTCACTTACTACTCACAACATCCTTGAGAGATAAGTTCTATTATTATCCCCATTTTAAAAAAGGTTAAGTGACAAGGGTCACAGAGCTAATGATTACCTGAGGCACACTTCCAATTCATCTTCTTGCCTAACTCTATTTAATAGCTACCTGTTACATAGTGTGATGTGATATGTAATACAGAAATAAATTTCCTCTAAGAACAGAATGGCTTTTGTAAAGAAATTATATGCATTATCATAACTATTATCTGATATAGTGCTAGTAATACTATATCATTAAATTCAAATTTAAAAAAATTTACTAAGAACTGTTTCACCAACAGCATATTGGCCTTCTGTTTTCCAACATTGACATCTTTTGTCATCTTTGCCAGTTTTCAGAGTGGGAGGGAAAACCACAGAGTTGTTTTAACTTGTGTTTCTTTTATTATTAGTGAGTTTGAGCAATCTTTCATGTGCTTATTAATAGTTTGCAATTCTTCTTTTGAGAACTGTTTGTTCATATCCTTTGCCTGCCAGATGTTCTTTAGCAAGACCAAGATTAGGGAAGAAAAACACTGCCTCAGACATTTGTTTCATTTCAAATGATCTAAGAGTTTCACATTCTTTAAGTGATATTTGTAAAGTTATTTAGCATTTAAGAAGTTTTTTAAATTTAATTGTTCATTTGATATTGTAATAATGAAACAGCTACCAAACTTTTCAATCCTGTAAAAAATATTATCAACAGTTTAAGCTCTGAAGCTATTATTCCAGATCCTATTTCCATTAATTGGGTAATTAGGCTACAACAATCCCTCAGGGTTCTTAGGTTAAGTATATTGTTTATATATATATATATATGTGCATATATATATATATATGCACATATATATATATCCATAACTTTTTTGGAGGGTGGTGTTTACAAGGTAGTGGGGTTAAGTGACCTGCTCAAGGTCACACAGCTAGGTAATTATTAAGTGTCTGAGGCCGGATTTGAATTCAGGTCCTCCTGACTCCAGGGCCGGTGCTCTATTCACTATACTACCTAGCTGCCCCATATCTATAACTCTTAACACTACCATCCCTCCCTCATTATCTATTGATAATAGTAAGTCAGAGTTCACTAGATTTTAGAAAGGAATATTTAACTATGGTGACCTAGTTTGTAGAGTTGATTTAAAGCATTCTCCCCAAATCTAAGTCTACACATAGTACTCTCCGACAAGTATATAGAGCCCAAGGGAAAGTGGGCTCAAGCTTAGAAAGGACATCCTGCAAAGCAGTCACTCAAAGCTCTTTTGTTGGAGTCCTTAATATGATCCTCCTAAATACAGTACAGCTTTTCCACTAGGTTCCTTTGGAGACTATTGGTAATAGTTGGCTGAGAGAAATGAAAAAGATGAGAAAAAGAATCATTTATTTTTGTGGGGAATGCGTTAGGTTTTGAATGTACTACATTTGAAGTAATAAGAGAGATTTTTTTTTTGGGGCAAATGAAAACAAGGACTTTAAGCTCAAGCAGAAAGTCTGAATAGGAAGAGAAAAATAACAATAAGCTCTCTCAGGGAATGGAATGAAGGACCAAGCATGTATAATACCTGTGTTTAGGAGATTAAAAAGTAATTAGAGACAGAAGGTACAGAGCCATAGAAGCCAAGAGGGGGCACAGTTCAAGGGCCAACTCACAGATCAAATGCCAAAAAGAGATCAAGGATCAAATGGGAACAAAGGTCCCCGAATTTGTCACTTAGGGAGTGGAAGCCAGGTTTGCAGAGGCCAGTGTAGAAGCAGTGAGTAGATATAAAAAGAAGGCAAGGGGCAGCTAGGTGGTGCAGTGGATAGAGCACTGGCCCTGAGTTAAAAGGACTGAGTTCAAATCCTACCTCAGACACTTAATTACCTAGCTGTGTGATCTTGGGCAAGTCACTTAACCCCACTGCCTTGCAACCCCCCCCCCAAAAAAAAGAGGGCAACAGGAATGATTGTGATTGAAGTACTTAATAATATTGGTAAATAAGGAGATTAGGTGGTAGTTAGGAGGGCTAGAACAGTCAAAGAAAAAAGATGTGGTGGTGTTGGTGGGGGTAAAGGCAGAATGCATCATATAGAAAATCTACTTCTGTCCTTTTCTTTTTAGAAAGGTGGCTCACAAAGGGTTTATAATGTTGTATACACTATAAGATGCAATAAATATATCCCTAGGTTTTATTAAACTTTTTTTCTTCTTTGTTATAAGGGAAAGTATGCTTGGTAGGAGAGGGTGAAAGAGACATTTTGAAAACCCTGATATAAAAAGAAAAAGAATCATTTTTAAAATGTTGTTGACCTAAAAAAGGTGGAAGTGTGTTTTTGTTTTGTTTTTTAAATTTTATTTTCTCTAATTACATGTAAAGATAGTTTTCAACATTCATCCTTTTGCAAACTTTTAAATTCCACATTTTTCTACCACCCTCCCTTCCCTCCTCCCTCTCCAAGGTAGTGAACAATCTGATATAGTTTGTACATATGCAATCATGTTTAGTATAATTCCATATTAGTTACATTGTGAAAAAAGAATTAAAATTAAAGGGGAAAAACATGAGAAATAAAAAATAAAAAGTGAATATAATATGCTTTGTTCTGTATTCAAACACCATAGTTTTTTCTCTGAATGTGGTTGACTTTTTCCATCACAAGTCTTTTGGGAAAGTGTGTTTATTTGAAGAAAGAAGAGCTGAAATCTATAGAGACAGATATCAAAGAGGCAAAAAAAGGGGTGTGGAGTTCTGCATAGGTGAAGGGAATACCCACATGGTTGAAGCTGAAATGTTAACTGGACAGTAATAAGACCTTAAACCATGGGAACTCAGCTGACAATTAAATCAACAGAATTCCACAGAGAATATATGATCTCAGAGCTAGAAGGAACTTTAAAATTCAACAAATCCACACTTCTTGTATAAATGAGATCATTACTGCCCTTAACCCAGGAAGAGAAAGGCTGATTCTTTTAAATAGTATCTTATCTCCTTTCTTCCTATGTTTTGGACTGAGTTGCTTACAACAAATGTCTTTCAGCATCTTGTCCCTTCGTCAAAAGAAAACCAAAACTGATTCCACAGTATTTTATCAACTGTGTTTCCTTATCAATGGGGATATGACTCACTGCAGGTAAAATTCACAATCCCCTGTTTATAGCTCTTCCAAACAGTGTTTCTTTGCTCTTATTGATTTATGGCAGATACAAATTCACAGTCCCTTCATCGGTTGGTTACCTTTGCCCTGGCTTTTGCCCCAGCTATTCTGAAATCAGATTCCACAACCTTAGGTTGATGAGAAATGATATACTTTCTTCAAAACATTCCCAGATTGCAATCTCTGGAGCATAGCGATTCTACCTATATGGTTTCCCACTCTCATCCAACAACACTCCTAGAGCCTGGCAGGTCCCATTGGGAGTGTTCACGAGTTATTAATGATTAATTGATGATGATAAACTACTAACTAGATGCCTATAATAACATATAATTGAAGCACAGGGCTTGGCACTTAATAAAATGTTTGTTGAAATAAAGTGATAAGGGAAAGCACAATATTATGCCTAATCCCCATGGAGCCTATGTAGGCTAAGGGGCTGCATCACTTAAGGAGAAAAGGGCTTGTCATTACTTACCCAAGTCATTAAAAATACAGTTAATCACCCCCAACCTACTCAACCTTTGGACTCCATTGACTTTCATCGCAATGGATTCTTCTAGTTCTCTTCCTCCTACATTTCTTGACCTTTCTGTTCCTTTTTTCTGGCTCCTCTTCTGATCCTTGAACCCAGGACATTCCTGAAGCTCAATCCTTTGCCCTAGACCCTTTCCCCCAATTAACTCTAGGAACCCTTTCATGATCTTAGCTTCAACTATTACCTCTGCCACTTCTGTCCTGATCCTCCCCAATTCTCCTGTCTGATAGATCTTTTTCAGATGTTCCTGTAACTTAGACTATAAATTCCAAAAAGGGTAGGGATCAGTTTCTTATTTATCTTTATACCACCCAGAAATCTAGTACAGAACCTGGGAAATACTTAAATGTTCATTATCCTGGACATTTATTAAACTGAAAGAATACATATAAAAAGCCTAACAACCATGAGTGTGGTAGAGTTGAAAGGCTATTCACCTAGAAGTTAAATGGCCAGGGTTTATATCTCAGACACTTAATTGCATGACCCTGGACCTAGGTAATCTCAGAAGCTGGTTTTCCTCATCTATAAAATGAAGGCAATAATGGCACCTATCTGACAGTGTTGTTATAAGGATTACATGAGATAATGGTGAATCTTAAAGCACTATTTAAAACACTAGTTATTATTGTTGTTATTGTTGTCATGCAGTCATCTTTCAGTCATTGACTGATTCTCCGTGACCCCATTTGGAGTTTTCTTGGCAAAGTTACTAGAATGATTTGTCATTTCCTTCTCCTGCTCGTTTTATAGATGAGGAAACTAAGGAAAACAAGGTTAAGTGATGTGCCCAGGGTCACACCACTAGAAAGTGTCTGAGACTGGATTCGAATTCATAAAGATGAGTCTTCCTGACTCCAGGCCTGGCACTTGATCCATTATGTCACCTATGCATTATTATCATCACCATCATTAGCATCATCATCACCTCCCAAATTGGACCAATTCTTAAACTTCCCATTTATCTTACTATTCTGGTTCAATGACTAAGGAATAGACTAAGTTATTACCAAAACTGCTGCAATACTGGGACCAGTGATTCTAAGACACAATTTCTTTTTATTTTTCCATCTAAAACATGAGAAGGCTTTATCTAAAAGAAAACAAAACTGCCCCCTGGAACCTTATTGTTTCTG
This sequence comes from Macrotis lagotis, assembly GCF_037893015.1. NCBI lineage: Eukaryota > Metazoa > Chordata > Mammalia > Peramelemorphia > Peramelidae > Macrotis > Macrotis lagotis. Next base: position 77,836,872 of record NC_133661.1, on the reverse strand, counting down.
ATTTTCTTTGACATGGTTTTCTATTCATCCAGAGCTTTAAAAAGTCATGTGAAATCTGTGCCTTTTATACTTATATAAAACCACAGGAACCATCAAAACCTGATGATCTTCTGATCAAATGCATTTCCAGATGGAGAGGAGAGGGTCTGGTCCAGAGAAGCTAAAGCTTCTTTGTTGCATATTCTCACTGTTGGGCAAAGTAATTGCCTTTGTTAAATGTTCAGTGATTTAAGAGGGCTTCCTTTCATCCCATCAAGCCTAAATTAAGAAGGTACTAGCTTACTTTAGAGCCTTGCTGCCAACTGCCAAATTAATTTTCCTAACATATGGTTTAATTATCCATTTTCCCTTCCCATCTCAAGAACTTATGTCATGTGGAGAAAGATAGTATCTTGGGCAGATTTCTCAGTTTTCTTGTATTTTGGTTTCTGACCCTAGTACACAAATGAAGCTGCTTTCTTCAAGGTGAGTAATGATGTCAGCTTTTAAATCTCATGATTTTTTCTCAGTTCTCTTCTTTTTAGAACTTTCTGAAGCCTTTGGCATTATCAACCCCTCCCCCCCATCTACTGGAAACTCATCCCTCCTTGGCCATCTTGACAAACTTCTTTCTGGTTCTACTCCTGCCTAACTGTTCCTTCTTAGTCTCCTTAGCTACCATTTCCTTTCTTTTTAGTATAAGTAACCCCCAAGACATCATCTCTTTCCTCTCTACAGCTTCTCCCTTGGTGATTTCATCAGTTCCTATGGGTTCAATTACCAGACAATAACTGAGAACAGATAGAAAAATGATAGATGACTACCCAAACTCTTTTCTGAACCCCAGTTGCTCATTGTCAATCCTTTGCTAAATGTCTCATCTAGATATCTCATTTATTATTGTTCAGTTGAATCTGACTCTTTATGACCTTATTTGGAGTTTTCTTAGTAGAGATACTGGATGGTTTGTCATTTCCTTGAGGTAATCAGGGCTAAATGACTTGTCCAGAGTCACACAGCTAGTAAGACCAGATCTGAACTCAGTTCCTTCTGACTCCAGGTTCAGTCTTCTATCCATTGAGCCACCAACCTATTTCCTAGAGATAACTCGTATTATCTCAAAAACACATTCAAAAGAGAATTATCACATTTATTGAATGTCTTTCCAGTTTTTTAATTATTCCTTTATTTCTCTCTAAATTATCTTATAGTTATCTTTACATTGATCTCTCATAGGACTTGGTAATTGTTTAGTCATAAGAAAATGCACTAAATATCCTAACATCTTATAGTTTTCCATTATAAAAAAGAATTTTTCTATCAATTTCTTCTTTTTTTTTTTAGGTTTTGCAAGGCAAATGGGGTTAAGTGGCTTGCCCAAGGCCACACAGCTAGGTAATTATTAAGTGTCTGGGGCTGGATTTGAACCCAGGTACTCCTGACTCCAGGGCTGTTGCTTTATCCACTGTGCCACCTAGCCGCCCCTATCAATTTTTTCTAATTTTTGTTTTAGAGAAATTACTTGGTGAATTTATTTTACACCAAAATATCTAAACTCACCTATTATGATTATGATTGTGATTAATCTTCATTGAGTCTCTCAGGTTTTTCAAATATACCATCATATTATCAGCAATTAGAGGCACTCTAACATCTTCCTTGCCTATTCTCATTCCCTTAATTTATTCTTCTTGCATCATTGCTACAGCTAGCATTTCAAACACTATGTCAGACAGGTCAAGGTAAAATTAGAACTAAAAAAGAAATGACATTGGCAAAGATAGGAAAATTCAACTCCTGGAAAGACTGGCATGCAATATCTCTTCTAGTATAATCATGAATGTGACCTGTATCCTGGAGAAAAAGAACTTGGAATTATACAAGTAAAATTACTAAATTATTTATGCTCTTTCACCCAGAGATCTTATACTTAGGAGATTAAGGGAGCAAAACAAGACAACCCATTCATACAAAAATGTTCACAGCGGCATTATTTGTAACACTAACAACAAAAAATAATTGCATAATAATATATGACTAATGATTGAGGAATGAGCAAAATAATCCAAACATATCACAAAACTTGAGGCATATGAATTCAGCAATGTAGGACCCAAGTTAGAATTCCATCCCAGATCTATTACTACTGCCTATATAAATGACCTTAAGCAAATCATTTAATATCACTAAGTCTCAGTTTCCTCATTTGCAAAATAAAGGAGTTGAGCCCGATAGCCTCTAAAGACCCCTTCCTTTTATAAATCTCTGATCCTATGAGTTATAAGGAATGATATGGGAAGATTAAAGAGAAACCTAGGGAGCCAGGTGTGATGAGATGCAAGGTAAAGGAGAACCTATAGAACAATATACACAATGTATACAAAAATATAGACAACATTATTGTCGTTCAGTTGTTTTCCAGTCATATCTGGCTCTTTGTGACTCTATTTGGAATTTTCTTGGAAGAGATAATGGAGCAGTTTGCCATTTCCTTCTGAAGTTCATTTTACATATGAGGAAACTGAGGCAAACAGGATTAAATGACGTGGTCATTTTTTCACAGCTAGTTAATGTCTCCTTACCAATCCCACTCCATGCAATAAATGATTTTTCATATAACCCTGGATCTCTCCTATAGATATATTTTATACAATTATAGTTATTTGCTGGGGGGGGAAGGAGAAAGTTAGATAGTGAAGTAGGTAGGGTGCTGGGTCTGGAGTCAAGAAGACTCATGTTCTTGAGTTCAAATCTGAACTCATACTTTCTACCTGCATGATCCTGGGCAAGTCACTTAATCCCTGTTTGCCTCAGTTTCCTCATTTGTAAAGTGAGCTGGAGAAGGAAATGGCAAACCATTCCAGCATCTTTGGAAACTCCAATTGGGATCCATTAGCAGCTCCCCCACCACAAATAACAGTGAGAACATATTTTCCAATACCCATCCAAAGGAATCCTCAACAAAGTACACTCCCTGAACTGGTAAAGTAAAATTGCTTCCTGACTCCAGGTATTTGGAGGATAGAGCTGAATCATCTAGCTGTCCCATATATAACTCGTAAAGGTAACAAAACGTAGGTCAAATATCAGAATGTAGATACTCACTTGGTAAAGTATCAGCACTTCCTTTCCATTAAGTCCTAGTCAAACTATAAAAGTGGTAAGAGACCTATTAGACTGTCAGTCACGGTAACTTTATTAAGAAATTTTGTTTGACAGTTCAGGGAGTTTAGTTTGTTGAGGGTTTCTTTAGTTGTCTTTTTGGAAAGAGTTCTCAATGAACTTATGGTTTGGGGTGGGGTCTAGGAAGAAGGAGCTGTTAAGGCAAATAACTATAATTGTTGTCATTTCAGTCTTGTATGATTGTAACTCCATTTGGAGTTTTCTTTGTGAAAATGCTAGAGTGGTTTGCCATTTCCTTCTCCAACTCATTTTACAAATGAGGAAAGTGAGGCAAACAGGGTTAAGTGGCTTGCCCAGAATCATACAACAAAAAGTGTCAGGCCAGATTTGAACTCAAAAACATGAGTCTTAGGCCCAGCATCCTATCCAATTTGCCATCTAACTGTACCCTTCCCCATCCCCTCCATAACTATATATATATATATATATATATATGGATGAGAGGGGAGATAACGCAACTCCTTGGAAGGGGGACATTTCACTGGGCAGACATGTGAAGGAACTGAGACCAGAAAAAACAGAATGAGACCTAGGAATGACTAGAATTTAGTACATGCAAACCTAATATAGATTAAATAGGTTAAATCTGGAAAGGAGGGTTGGAATAAACTGTATAGGGCCTGGAATGCCAAATCAAATTTTATTTGATAAACAAAAAGCCACAGAATATTTTTAATAGGGGAGTAACCAAGCCACAATCATGCATTAAAATTATTTTGGCATCATGTGAAAAAAGGGAATAGAAAGGGAAGAGACTAGAGGTAAATTGGTCAATTTGAAACCTAGTACAAATGTCCAGATAAGGTTGGGAAGACTAGGAGTCCCAAGGGCTGGGCAGCTATAATGACCAAAGGTAGAAGGAAGCAGTATGGCTTAGTGGATGGTGGAGTGAGAAGACCTGGATTTGAAAACTACCATTAATACCAAATGTGTGACCTTGGGCAAATCACTTAATTTCTCTTTCCTCATCTGTAAAATGGGGCTAATATTATCACCTACTTCCCATGATTAGTGTGTGGATCAAATGGAACCTAGTATGTAAAACATTTTAATGCTATTATCTGTGGATCCACAAGGATTTAGCAATATCTGAAAAAAAATTAGAGATGGTAGGAAGAAGGGCAGGTTTTAGAGAAAATGAGTTCACTTTGAAAATGTCACATTTGAGCTCATGGATGGGCCATCCTGATTTCACTACCCAGCATTCAGCTGTAAGACTATCAAGCCTGGAGATAAGAAATTTGGGAGGCAACTGCATTGAACTGATAATTGAAGCCATGAGAGTCATTATGGTCCCCAAGGGAGACAGCCTTAAGGGAGGGGGGCCTCAGTCCTCTCTTCCCAGCAAGGTCATTGATCAGGTAGTGTAGCTCTAATTCTGCTAACTCTAATTTCCATTTAATTCCTCTTAAAATTTGTCCTTGAAATCAGGTCACATGAGTGGTCTTTCCATTCAACACTTGTCTTTACATAGAATTGGGTTTACCTTGTCTTAACTTCCAAAGGGAAGCTTAGGCACCCTCTCCAGCCATCTCCAGTCCCACATTTCTTTTTTTTTAAGGTTGTTTTTTTTTTTGCAAGGCAAATGGAGTTAAGTGGCTTGCCCAAGGCCACACAGCTAGGTAATTAAGTGTCTGAGACCGGATTTGAACCCAGGTACTCCTGACTCCAGGACCAGTGCTTTATTCACTACGCCACCTAGCCGCCCCCAGTCCCACATTTCTTACCTGGGCACTCCCAACCAACAGGCACCAAGCTCCCTTCTCCACTGCCTTTATCCAGCTACTCTGACATCTTTGCTTCCCTGTGGACAGTGATAAACTACCTAAATAATGATTCTAAATCCATGACTGCCATTGTTCAAATTCCAATCTCCATCCTCCCCTTATTCCTATCTTTTCTCAACCCAGTCCCTTCCAACCTCTACCTCTCTAAAGTTTTCCAACCCTTCCAAGGTGCAGTCTGGAACACTTCCTCCATGTGACCAAATGACTTCTTAAATCTTTTCTTGCTGACTTCTTGGACTCACTGAGACCTGGTTCCTTCCTGATGTTCTCTGGCTATCCTTTCCAGCATAGATTGCACTTTCACTCATTCCTGACTCATTGGAGAGTTGGGATTACTCTATTCTCCAATGACACTTCTAGATTCTCTTTCTGTTACTTCTCCTTTGAGGTTTATTTAGTCCATAATTTAACACCTAACCAAGATTTTGGTAGCTATTGTCTAAAGATCTCCAGGAGGACACTTTCCTACCTTCTAGCTCATATAGCTAGTACCTAGCTCCTATATAGTCTTTCTCTCCTCAACTCTCAAATTTACACAAAGGAACTTTGTGTAAATGACATTCCCTCAAATTCCCTTCAACTCCCACCATAACTCTCCATAAAGTTGGTCATGCCCTGCTCATGAACTCCAAAATCCCTTTATCTTAGCAGAATTTTTGGTCATTTCACTTCTCCCTCTGTCTTGCAAGCCCAAATCTTGTTCTCTGTCTATACCACAACCTTAAACCTTCTACACCTCATTATTTTCCAGATTATTGTTTCTGGACTGGCTCCGCTTGTTTTGCTTTCCCATCTCCAACCCCGATGAACTGGTTCAACTCTACGCTGTCCCCAAATTCCTTGCCTTTTTATAGAAGATCTTGCCCTTGCAGAATCATCACCTTGACTTACTGCCACTATCCACTGCCATTGCTCATGCTGCTAAAAAGCTAGAGAAAACCATGAAACTATGTTGACCAGATCCACATGATGAGAAATCTCAATTGAACCCTTATTGTGGCAAAGCAATCCTTTTATATGTCCTTAATTGATTCATACTCATTCTCAACAATGACTTCACCAAACCTTTTCATCCCTCCTAAAACCTCCCACAGCTCTCCCCCCAACACTCAACTATTTCACTGAAAAAATATAGAGGCCACTCATTCACAAAGCACTTCTTTTTCCCTCCTCAAAACTAAGTTAAAATTAACCAAATGACCTTCTGTCATTATTTCCAACTGAGTTGCTGTCTTACATGGAAGTCCTTACCAAAGCAAAGCCTTCTATATGTCATTCTATTTTATTAGATTTTCACCTCCATCCATCTTCTTATCCAGGTTTTCATTCTATCTAATAACTGTGCTTCCCTACTGCCTGCAGATGCTCCCATCTTCCCCATTCACCCCTGCCACTTATCATCCCATATCACTCTCCCTTACTGTAGTTAAACTTGAAGCCAGCAGAAATGCCTTCCTCCTGCTCTCTGCTTTTGGCCCTATCATTCAACTGAGATTGCTCACTCCAAAGGTTCAACACCCAATGGCCTTTTTCACGACCCTTAGCCTACTTGACCTCTTCTACAACCTCTGACATGATCCATCCATCCAAAAACGCTAGGTTTTTGGAGCTCTGCTCTCTTCTCATTCTCCTTCTGTCTGTTGCTTCTCAATGTCCTTTGTTGGATTTTGGTCTTGGTCGTGCCTGCTGCTCAGGCTGTCTCCCAAGGCTGTCCTGGGTCCTCTCTTATTTCACGTGACCAACTCCCATAGTTTCAGATCGACTTGCTCAATCCAAACCTCCCTCCCAATTTTTATTCTCCAGCTGATTCTGGACATCTCAATCCAGATTGTTTTTTTCAAGGCAAATGGGGTTAAGTGGCTTGCCCAAGGCCACACAGCTAGGTAATCATTAAGTGCCTGAGGCTGGATTTGAACTCGGCTACTCCTGACTCCAGGGCTGATGTTCTATCCACTGCACCACCTAGCCGCCCCTCAATCTAGATTTGAAATTCAATTATGTCCAAAACTGAATTGCTATCTTCCCATTTTGTCCCTTTTATCCTTACTGTCTTATATATAATCTTCCTTTCCTCCTGCCCCTTTCTTTCCTGACATCACCACCCACACTAGGATAAACCCTCATTGCCTCATTTTTGGACTATTCCAATAAATGCTACTTGGTCTCCTTCCATGGAGACCTGTCTCCCCCCCCCCCAACCCATTTAATAATCTAAATGTTCCAGATGCAAAGGTCTAGCTATATAATCTCATTTCCCTTGCCCTGGCCCCCTGCACAATCAATAAACTTCAGCGGTTCCCTATTATCTGTAGAATCAAACATAAAATCCTGTTTTTAAAGTTCTTCACTGGGTATCCCTACATTCTTGGACTTCTACCTTACTACCTTCCACATTGCCCAGGATTCAGTGGCTCTGGCTTCCTTGCTGGGTCCCCCATCCCTGGAATACTTTTCCCTCATCTCTGCCATCTAGTTCCTTCAGATCTCAGCTGCAGAAAGCCTTTCCTGGCCCTCTTTTAAAGCATCCCTTTTCCTCAGGGATTATCCCCGATTTATCCTTGCCACATCTCCTGTGTATGTTGTTTGCATGGCATTTTGATTATTAGACTGTGAACTGTGAGTTTAAGGAGCAGCCTTTCTTTGTCTCCCCCATCACTTAGCATGGGCCCAGGTCCATGGGTGACTAATAAATACTAGTCGACTGTGATCTCGTCAGGTTTTACCTTTTATTTGATTCTATTTCATTTTCTCTTCATCTTGTATACTCATACTGTTCTCTCTTCTTTTAACCCAAAAGAAAGGTTGCTTACTAAGCACGTCCTTCCATGAGCTTTTTAAAATGGGCACCCAGTGGAATGCATTTCAAATCTTTTTATTATTAAGGGTTATCAGATGTTTACTATCCCACTCAGAAACAAGACAATATGAAAAACAAAAACAAAAGAAGTTTATTCAATCATTTCAATAAAAGATAAATCCTATGAATCAGGACCACCAATATTTTAACAACCACATCTGAATGAGTCAAGCCAATCTCTTCAAACTGTTCTTGGGCTGCCTTAAATCACAGGGATGGTGTTTCCACACCTCATTATGTTTCACAGTGCTGAACCCTGCAGCTCCTCCATTCAGAGGGTCACATTTTTAGACTGGTTTCATTCACTCACAAAAGAAAAGCAGCTATGGAGAGAGAGAGAGAGAGAAGAGGAAATAAGCCACCTCTACCAAGGGGATGGTGGCTATTATTGCAAGAGGGGCCATTAGAAACGTGGGTGGTTGCGGTGGCTTCGCTCTACATCCTCCTCCCCCCTTTTTCTACCCTACACAAACGTCCCGATAGAGGAACCTCAAAGGAGGACTGGAAACCAGACGAAAAAGGGAGAGATGCTAGGAGGGGTCAGGGTGGAAGAAAAGGAAACATAAGTGAGTGTTTTTTTTCCCCTAACAGTTTCTAGGAAATGTTGATCCCCGGCCAAGAGCTGCAGCCAACAGCAGGCGGAGCTGTAAAGGAGTGTGCGCCGGCAGGCCGCCTCCACAAGCCCTCGCCACTAGCAGGCATGTCCTCAGGAGACACCGGGCAGTGGCAAGACGCAGGGCTCCACTTGGAGTGCGGGCAGTGCCAGCCGGGGCAGTTACCCTCCTGCCAGGAGAGCCACAACGGACGCTTGGGGGAAACGGTGACCTTGAAGTTAGCAGCCTGGAAGGGCAGACTCTGCAAGCCCTCCTCGGCCGGCAGGGACCCGGGAGGCTCGGCCGCGTCGCGGCCCCGCGAGTCGCAGTCCACGCCAGCCTTTCTCCTCCTCCCTCCTTCCCTCCCGGCCCATTCACAGCCCGAAGGGGGCCGGTCGCCCTCAACCCATTCAGCCCCTCACTGCTTCTCGGCCCAACGCCACTGTAGCACCATTTTCCTGAAGCGTTTCCCGAAATAAAATAAAACGGACGTACAGCATTAACAGGTTTTCAAGTGTTACGTAAAAAAATCCCCTTTCGAACCCATCGGATCCCCAGTCCTCGGACCTCGAGGGGGCAAGAGCAGGCCCAGTCCAGGAAAGGGGTAGCTGCCATAGTCGTTGCTCCGGGGCACACGGGGCCCCGCCAAGTCCAAGGCTTCCCGCGCCTGGGCCCGCTTCCTCCCCTCCCCGGTCTCCGGAGCGCGGGCTCCGGCCTCGGCCGTCGGGGCCCGGGTCAGAGCGGGCCGGCCGCCGACGGCTGCAGCGAGATGGAGTCCCTCCGGCCCCAGTCGCCCGCGGAGCCCGAGGCGGGCGCGGGGGCCACGGCGCCGGCCACCACGGCCACGGCCCTCCGCAGGCGCCGCACGGCCTCCTTGATGAGGTTCCCGGACAGCACGAGCTGCTGCAGCAGCTGGTGCGGGTCGTCCTCGCGGGCCCGCAGCCCCGCGTGCGCGCGGCCCCGGTGCGGCTGGTGCTGCTGCGGGAGGCGGCGGGAGGCGGCGGCGCCCCGCAGCCAGGCGCGGCGGCACGGGCCCGCCGGCGGCTGCGGGAAGCCGCGCTTGCGGGCGGCCGGGGCCCGCGGGGCGGCGTCTCCGGCCCAGCTCCCCGGGGCCGGCCCCGGAGGCGGCGGCTTGCGCGGGGGCCCCCGGCCGCCGTGCGCCGCGTCCAGCCGCAGCGCCTCCCCGATGCGGGCCACCAGGCGGTCCACGTCCCCCGCGCCCCCGACGGCCACGGCCCGCTGCAGCTGCAGGAAGCCCTCGGCCTGCCCCCGCGCGCCCTCGGCGTCCTCCCGCCGCCGCCGCTCCGCGCCCGCCGCCGCCGCCTCGTCGTCCTCGTCGTCCTCGTCCCTCCGGCACGGCATGGCCCCGCTCCGCGCCCGCCGCCCGCCGCCGGGCTCCGGCTACAGCTCCCGGGGCCGAGGCGCCGCGGTGTGGGCCCGGGCCGGCCGCGTGCGGGGCCCCGAGCGCATCGCAGCCTCCGCCGCCGCCGCCGCCGCCGCCGCCGCCTCTCCGCCGGGACTGGGGCTCCGCCGGCTCGGCTCGATTTGTAAACAATGGGTGACGCGCCGCGCTCGGGCGCTACCACCGCGGCGGCCCGGGGGGGGGGCGGCCCGGGGCAGCCCGAGGGGCCGCCGGGGGGAGCGGCCCTCGGAGCCCGGCCCGGGCCGCCCGCTCCGGCCGGCCGCGGGGCCCCGCGCGGAGGCGGCTCCCGGGCCGGCGGCCTTGGCGGCTCCGGGCCCGCCGCTGCCCGTCCCCCCCCACGCGTGTGCCCGGGGTGGTCTCGCCCGGCCCCGCCCCCGGGAGCCCTCGGCGTGGGCTGGGCCGTGCCCGCCCCGGATCCGCGGTGAATGGAGCGGATCACGGAGAGGGCGGGGCCTGGAGAGGGCGGAGCCTGGAGAGGGCGGAGCCTGGAGAGGGCGGAGCCTGGAGAGCCGGGGCCGGGGCCGGGGCCGGAGAGGGCGGGGCCTGGAGAGGGCGGGGCCGGGGCCGGAGAGGGCGGGGCCTGGAGAGCCGGGGCCGGGGCCGGGGCCGGAGAGGGCGGGGCCTGGAGAGCCGGGGCCGGGCCCGGAGCGGGGCCACAGCTCGGCCTGGCCACGTGCCGCGCCGGCTCGGCCCGCCGAGGGGAAGCGCCCCGGGGCCAGGCCCCCGCCCGGCTCGGCTCCCTCCAGCCCGGTGACGTCCTGGGCAGCGGCGGGAGGGCCCGGGCCGGGCGGGCGGAGAGGCGGCCGCCAGCCTCCCCCGACTCGGAGTACTGGGCCCATGAGCATCTGCCGATTGGTTGGTTTCGGGAAGGTGAGAGGGCGGAGAGCGGCCCCGGCGCGTGGGCACCTGCCTCTGCCCGGGCCGGGCCCGCCGCCCGCTGCCACCCTCGGGCCTCCGGGCCCAGCTGTCGAAAGGAGTAGCTTGGGGGCGGCTCGGCGGCCCTGGAGGCAGGAGGACCTCAGTGCAAATGCGGCCGCAGCCCCTTAAGGACCCAGCCGTGCGGCCTTGGGCAAGCCACTGAACCCCACTGCTTTGCCAAAACCTTAAAAAAAAAAAGAGTTGCTTTGCCCGGGTCATTCCTCCACTGTGAACCCCACGGTGGTCCAAAGATGCCACATTTCCCAGGTAGTGGATGGCCCTTCCCCAGCTTTATGCATACCTGCACATAGCCCAGCCCACCTGGGAAATCTACTCAATAGCTAATGAATGTGCCCTCTCATGTTTTGCCCATGGAGAGGAATTATTTTGGTTTTCTGTTTGGAACGGCCGCTGGGAAACCTTGCTCAGGGCACCCCTAAAGGCCCGGCAGAGGTTCCCAAACACAGGTGTGTCGTCATTCATTACTGGTACTTCTGGTTTGGGTGACTGATTCTTTTACTCTAATGACAAGTTTACTATAAATCTCCCATTGCATTCTAATGCCTCATTTCCCATAAAGACTTAGAAGCCATTCCATTAAATGGTAATTCTACCTTTTTTTTATTCTTCTCACATTTTATTAGCTGATTTCAGGGAGAATGCAAATTAGGGAAAATCTTAGGGATTTCTGGGAGAATCCAAATAGTAGAATTTGGTCTGTGATGTTTCCAGGCTATAAGTAGGGGAAAATAGTTTTAAGCTTTATTGACTTTAAACATTGATGTTGATAGTACAGCTTTTATCTAAAACCTGCATCTTCTACAGGTTGTTTTAGAGTTTTCTGTCATCAGGATCTTGATTGTTCACTTGGTACTAGAAAAATGTAACGTTTTAAGGTGTCATTCTTTTAAAAACCTTGTAAACACTTGGTTTGAAATTCTTATGTAAGTCAATCACTCAATCAAGTGATTTCTGATTAAACCATCAAACTAAGTGAAAAGGTGAGATGAGTATTTACTTACTAGGTGACTAGAACAGGTGCTAGAGTCAGACAGATATTAGTTAAATGCCTACTATGATCAACTGCTGAGCAATGGGGATCCAAAGACAAAGGTAAAATAGTCTTTTTTGTGCACAGGTATCTTATAATAACATGTGTATATACATCCCATCCATCCTGCCCCCCCCAAAAAAAATAGATATGAGGTGATTTAGGAATAGGGTGGAGTTAATAAGCCTTAAAAAAACTTCTTATAGAGAGTGGTGATGCTTGAGCTGAGGCTTGAAGAAAACTAGTGTCTGAGGGCTGGAGGTGAGGAAAGAGAGATCCTTCTGGGAATGGATCTGATCCAGGACAAAGGCAGGAAGACAGGCAATGAAATGTTATTTGGAAACAATAAGGAAGTCATTTTGACTGGACCATGATATGCAAAGAGGGGAGTAATGGATCTTAAGGCAGAAAAACTAGGTTGTGGTAAATACACAAAGCAAAAGATTCCAAATGGACCTGGCTACTATTGATTGTTGTTGTTATCGCATGATCATCCATTTACATCTCAGTTTCAAACACTAAGCAAGGTAAAGTGACATACCCATATCTCTTGTTTACTCTCTCTTTGTGATCTAACTAGTCTTTTCTGTGTGTTGCCTTTAACCTTAGGAAGTTTGGTCTTGGTAATAATAAGATCAAAGGTTCATAGCTCTAGAATTAGAAGGGACCTTTTGTTATTCATTCTTTTCAGTTGTGTCTGATTCTTCCTAATCTATTTAAAGTTTTCTTGGCAAAGATACTAGAGTGATTTGCCATTTCCTCCTTTGGTAGATTAAGGCAAAAAGAGGTGAAGTGACTTGCTCAGGGTCATACAGCTAGCAAGTGTCTAAGGTCACATTTGAACTCAGGACTTCCTGACTCCAGATCTGACATTCAATCCACTAAGGCACCTAGCTGCCCAGAATCAACCTCAGAGACTATCTAGCCTGTCATCATAACTGTAATAATTTATGCCTGTGCAATGTATTATGGTTTATAAAATTCTTCATAACAACCCTGTGATTATTGTGTAGTGGAAATATCTCTACAGATAGAGAAACTGAGATTCAGATTAATAGACTTGCTCAGGGGCACAGAATGACACAGATTAAGTAGATTCCATGGGGGGAAAGGGGCATGGATTAGAAGGTTTACAGTTGACCCGCTTCTGTTCTGCCTTCATACTATTTCAGTTATTAGTCTCATTAGCGCTCATTGTTTTAATTATTGTCTCTATTCAGATGATTCTCATATTCATTTGTTCAGCTCTGACCTCTAGGCTCATATCTCCAACTGCTTTTTTGACATCTTGAATTGGAGTCCCATAGACAAGTTAAGATTAACATGTCCAAAACTGAATTCATTATATATTCCCCTAAACTGTTGTCTCTTCCAAACTTCTATTATACAGTCTTCCCAGTCACCTAAGCTAACAACCTAATTACCTCTTCCCTCTCATCTACCAAATCATATTAGTGCTTAATTCCTCTCCTTTACACCTATATATAACCCCCTTCTTTGACACTGAAACCACTTTGGTCTAGACACTTATCACCTCATGCCCAGACTCTTGCAATGCCCTGCTGGTTGGTCTCCTTGCCTCAAGTCTCCCCTCAAAACAGTCCATTCAATAGTCAGTTTTCAAATTGTTGTTCCTACAAAGCACAGATCTGATTATATCACCTCAATCCCCTCTCCACCAGTAAACTTCTCAATAGTTTCTTATTACCTCCAAGAGCAAATATAAAATTTTCTGTCTTTTAAAACTCTTCATGACCTGGCACCTTCTTATCTACAACACATCATCTTTTTATTTGTATTATCTCTCTCCCTGACTGTCTTTATCCCTGCCTCTCTCTTTGTCTCTCTCTCTCTCAGTCTCTGTCTACCAAGCAATCTCACCTAGCCTTTTGTTATTCAAACTTGTTGACCCTTAAGGAAGAAGAAAAAGTTTTAAGCTGTTTACTTTGGAATAATTTGTAATAAAATCCTGAGCAGTTTTAAATTCCCAGAGACCATGTGAATTCCTTCATTTTTCAGTAACCCTTGATTTCTCAGTTACCCCAAATTCTGTCTTTCATTGGTGACCCCAAAAGTCCCAGCAGCAACATTATGACAAAGAAAAACTAATGTCCCTTTTTTGTCTAGAGCACCACCATCTTTCTACTCACTCAAATGTATGACATCGGAATCATCCTTTACTCTACCCTTTTCATCACCCCAGCCCCTAACCCCAGTTCCAATCAGTTTCCTGACACTTCCTCTAAATATCTTTTCCCTTTTCTCTATTCCCATCTACCATTTCTTGTTCAGATCCTTATCACCTTTTCAGATGTATTACAGTAGCCTCCAAATCGGTCTCATTGCCTTCATACTCTTCCCACTTCAATCCATCTTCCAAACATATTAAAGTGATATTCCTAAAGCACAAGTCTGTGCTTTCTTTTTTCTGCTCAGAGAGCTTCAGTGACTGTCTGTTGCCTTTGGAATGAAATATAAACTCCCCTTTGGTATTTAACCAATCTGTCACAAGCACCTATTAAGCTTATTAAGAACTGGGATTACAAAGACAAAGGTGAAATTAGTTCTCCCCTTACAAGAGAGACAATACTTGTATTAACATATAGATAAACATATGATACAGATACAGGATAACCTTGGAAGAGAAAAGTTAACAGGAAAGGTTTCCTGAATATTGTGGTGCTTTAGGTGAGTCTTGAATGAGAACAACCATTCCAAGAGTCTGAGGTAAGTGAAGAAGGAGAGTATTTCAGGCTAGTGTAGGCCACAGAGAGAGAGGAAAGAACATTAAGGAAGCCAAAAAGGTAGATTCATAGAGTGCAGATTTATTAGAGAGGAGTTATGTGGCAAAAAGGCTTAATAGATAGGAGGGGGGCCTTGGCTACCTAGGACTTTAAAAGACAGAAGGTCTTGTATTTGATTCTCAAGGGAACCAATAAAATTTTTTTAGTGAGGAGTGATACGGTCAGACCTGCATTTTAGGAAAATAACTTTGCCAATTGTTCAAAGGAATGAGGAAAGTGATGTCTGGGAGACCAAAGAGAAGGCTGTTCAGGTAATCCAGAGAAGAGTTATGAGTCCTGATCTAGGGTGGTGGCTGTTTGAATGAAGAGGAGAGGACCACTGTGAGAGATGTGGAAATTGAAGTAAGACCTTAGTAACTGAGTGGATGCATAGGGTGAGGAGTTAAAGATGAATTTGAAGTTTCAAACCTGGAAGACTTTAAGAATGGGATCACCCTTGACAGTAATAGAGAAGTCTGGAAGAGGGATGGGTTGGAGGGAAGAGATTGTGCATTCTGCTTTATATATGTTGAGCAGGAAATACCTTTAGGACATCCAGTTGAAATATCCAGTAAGTAGAGCTTGGTATATAGATCTGGGAGTCACTTTTGTAGAAAAAATTATGAAATCCATAAGAGCCGATGAGGTCTATCACTTCCTTTCAAGACCTCAATGTCAGCCAACTGGCCCATAAACAACATCACATCACCTGTCTTTTCACAGGTTCTCCCCTCTTAGAATTCCCAACTCAGCTCACCTTCTACATGGAGCATTTCCTATCCCTCCCTGCCCCCCCCACCACCACTAGTCCTTCCACCAAAGTTATGTTGCATTTATCTTGTACAAATTTTGTGTTTATATGTGCATCATATATGTTATTTTCCCTGAGAAAAAAGTAAGCTCTTCAAGTACAAGAAGTTTTGTGTCTCTGTATCTCCAAACCCTAGCGTACCATGTGCTTAAAATATACTTATTAATAAAAGAAATGGACCCACACTGGTTGTGGATATCAATTGATATCTCTTTCCTCTTTCTTTCTTAAGATATGATTTTTTTCTCTCCTCTTCCCTTCTCTTTGTCTCTGCCTCTATCTTTGTCTCTGTCTTTTCCTCCCTCTCTCCCAATGTACAGTGTCATATCAATATCTATTTCACTCTTTGAGAACAAAGGACCAGCAATAACATCAACAATTAGGAAAATTCTTATGTAATATGCCTGACACTTGGCTGAAAAGCTAAATTATAGTAAAATGAGACTGGACTAGGCCCAGAGATATATATAGAAGGCAACACCTCAACTTTTGTCTCTGTGTCTATAAGCACAGTGCCTGTCCATAGGAGGCAACAAATAAGTGCTTGTTGATTAACTGATTATCTCTGAGTTCTCCCTATTGCTACTTCCTAAGATTTTAAGTGGCCATTTCCTTCCTCAAGCCTCACCTCTTTTCTTCATTAGGACCCATTTCTTATATCCCAGGCTCAGATACTCCATTTTTTCTAGCACTGGATTAAAGTCTGGCTGATACTAAGTGGGATAGCCAGGAACTAAAGGTAGGGGCCAAAGAAACTGATAGGAGACCTTGTTTTTGTCAGGTCTTGAGAGAAGTGTCTCAAGGGTTATAGTGAAAAGTATAGGACTTTGGGAATCCTGGGACCCAGATTAAAATATTAGGTCTATTATTTGCTACCTGTGTGATCTTTTTTTGGTTCTCTGATGCTAAAACCCTCAACTTAAAGTCCTTCTTAATCAGAATCTCACCTACCTACCTTTTCTGTCTCCTTATATTAGTCTCACTCTTCATTTGTGACATTATTCTATCTCTTGTCTCCATGACTTTGTAAAAGTGGTCCCTCAAGGGGTGGCTAGGTGGCGCAATGGATAGAGTACCAGCCCTGGAGTTAGAAGAACCTGAGTTCAAATCTGTTCACAGACACTTAATACTTGCTTAGCTGTGTGACCTAGGGCAAATCATTTAATACTATCACCTTGCAAAAATAAAAAACAAAACAAAAAACTGGTCCCTCATGTCTGAAAGGCATCCTCATCCCTGCCTCCTAGAATTGCTAGATGCCACCTCCTACATGAGATCTTATCTGATCCTTCTCAGTTATTAGCATTCTCTTTCAAAATTATTTTATATAATTATGACACATGATTGTAATGAATGCTATCATGCCATAAGGAATGACGAAAGGGATAGTTTAGGAGAAATCTGATAAGACTGGTGTGAACTAATACGATATGACATTTCATATAAAACAAACAATTTATACAAAAACAGCATTGTCAAGACAACTAACTTTTTTTTATTTTTAGGTTTTTGCAAGGCAAATGGGGTTAAGTAGCTTGCCCCAAGGCCACACAGCTAGGTAATTATTAAGTGTCTGAGACCGGATTTGACAAGACAGACAACTAACTTTGAAAAACTTTAGAACTCTGATCAATGTAATGACTATGATCCCAGAGGACAAATGATGATGCATGCTAAGACTTCTTAACAGAGAGATGATAAGTTCAAGATGAAAAATTAGATAAATGTTTTTGGACATGGCCAATGTGGGAAATTTATTTTGCTTAATTATGTTGCTGTGGTTGAGTCGTTTCAATCATGTCCACCTCCTCATGACTATATTTGGAGTTTTCTTGGCAAAAATACTGGAGTGGTTTGACATTTCCTTCTCCAATTCATTTTACAGATGAGGAAACTGAGGCAAACAGGATGAAGTGACTTGCCCAGCATCACACAGCTAGTAAATGTTTGAGGCCAAATTTGAATTCAGCAAGATGAGTCTTCCTGATTCTAGGTCTGGGGCTCTGTCCACTTCTTAATTAAGCATATTTGTTTTAAGAGCTTTGTTTTTCTTTCCTTTTTCCCTCTATGAGGAAGGAAAGGCAGAGAGAAAATAAATTCTTATTAATTAAAAAAGAAAAACAATGAAAAATAATTATTTTGTGTTGTTCACTTTGCATTTATTTACTTGGACACATTTTCTGTTTCCTATACTAGACCTTGAGGTCAGAGTCCTTCCTTTCTGTTTTTGTAGCTCTGGTGTCTTATACCTAGAAGATTTTAAGAAAGGTTGAATTGAACTGAATCCCATTGCCTCTCTTAAATGCTTTCCCTGAAGTAATGGAGTAAGTAGGGTGGAGATGAGCACTGGTCTAGCTGATCCCATAGATGTGTTCCATCTCAAGAACTTATGATTCATTTTGCCTATGGCATTTCTGTCAGCACAGCCTACTCTCAATTATAGGGAGGCTCCCTAGAGACTGAGCTTACCTATCCCAGGTACTTTACATGGCTCCTTTCTGCCATGCATTTGACTAGAATTACAGAAATGAATTCCCAACTGTTGGGTCTACTCCACCCTAGCAAGCACCTGGTGATATTTACCCAAACTACTGGCATTTTTTGTACTGCTCTTCGTGACCCAATGAACCGCTAGGCCTTTTTGATGTCACTCAAGTCTTTTTTTTGGGGGGGGTCTTCTTGGCAAAGCTGCTGGAGGGGTTTGACTTTTTTTTTTTTAGGTTTTTTTGCAAAGCAAATAGGGTTAAATGGCTTGCCCAAGGCCACACAGCTAGGTAATTATTAAGTGTCTGAGGCCAGATCTGAACTCAGGTATTCCTGACTCCAGGGCCAGTGCTCTATCCACTGAGCCACCTAGCACCCCGGTTTGCCATTTTCTTCTCCAGTTTTAATCAGGCTGAGGTTAAGTGATTTACTCAGGGTCACATAGCTAATGTCTAAGGTCTCATTTGAACTCTGGTCTGATCTTCTATCCCCTTCTCCACCCAGCTGCCCCCATTTTTTTGAAAGCCTACAGTTCTCAGTATTCACAGGCTGTTGGTCTCCCATCCAAGTACCAGCCAGGCTTGACCCTGTTTAGGGTGGTACAGACATTGAGGGTATGACAATAGACATACCTAGGAGGAAATAACCAGCCTCTGTCTGTGCCGAGTATGCCTTATTGCTGCAGCTCCATTCACAAATGAAAAATGTCAAATGTGTACTTGCATAGATCATTTTGTCTTCACAACAAAAATGAGAGGACCTACTAGGGTCACAGAGTCAGACAAGGATGAAAAATAACTGAACAACATCCTTTTGACTCTCACTTTTTTTTCAGTTTCTTTTTTTTACTTTTAGAAAGATTTTATTTATTTTAACTTTACAACTTTTTCCCCAATCTTGTTTCTCTCCCCCCAACCCCCATAGAAGTCAGTTTGTTAGTCTTTACATCATCCCCATAGTATGCATTGATCCAAGTTGAATGTGATGAGAGAGAAATATCCTTAAGGAAGAAACATATAGTATGAGATATAGCAGAATTACATAATAAGACAATTTTTAAAAAAATTAAAGGTACATAGAAAGTCTTTGGTTTTTGTTCAAACTCCACAATTCTTTCTCAGGATACTGATGGCATTCTCCATCGCCGATATCCCAAAATTGTTGCCCTGTTGGTATGAGCATTAAGGTTGATCATCACCCTCATGTTGCTGTTAGGGTGTACAATGTCTTTTGGTTCTGCTCATCTCTCTCAGCATCAGTTCATGCAAATCCTTCCAGGTTTCCCTGAATTCCCATCCCTCCTGGTTTCTAATAGAACAATAGTGTTCCATCACATACACATACCACAGTTTGTTAAGCCATTTCCCAATTGATGGACATTCCCTCATTTTCCATTTCTTTGCCATCATAAACAGAGCTGTTATGAACATTTTTGTACAAGTGATGTTTATACCCTTTTTCATCATCTATTCTGGGTAGTGGTATTGCTGAAAGGATATGCACGTTTTTGTTGTCTTTTGGACATAATTCCAAATTGCTCTCCAGAAAGGTTGGATGAGTTCACAGCTCCACCAACAATGTATTAGTGTCCCAGATTTCTCACATCCCTTCCAACATTGATCATTGTCCTTTCTGGTCATACTGGCCAGTCTGATAGGTGTGAGGTGGTATCTCAGAGATGTCTTAATTTGCATTTCTCTAATAATTAGTGATTTAAAGCAATTTTTCATATGACTATGGATTGCTTTGATTTCCTCATTTGTAAATTGCCTTTGCATATCTTTTGACTATTTGTCAATTGGGGAATGGCTTGTCTTTTTTTTTTAAATTTGACTCAGTTCTCTGTATATTTTAGAGATGAGTCCTTTATCAGAAATCTTAGTTGTAAAAATTGTTTCCCAATTTACTACATTTCTTTTGATCTTGGTTACAGTGGTTTTGTCTGTGCAAAATGTAATCAAAATAATCTAGTTTATTTTTAATGGTGTTCTCCATCTCTTCCTTGGTCATAAATTGTTTCCCTTTCCATAGATCTGACAGATAAACTACTCCTTGATCTTCTAGTTTGCTTACAATATTGTTTCTTATATCTAGATCCTGTATCCATTTGGATCTTATCTTGGTATAGGGTGTGAGGTGTTGGTCGAACCCAAATTTCTTCCATACTAACTTATAATTTTCCCAGCAGTTTTTACCAAAGAGAGTTTTTATCCTAATAGTTGGACTCTTTGGGTTTAGCAAACAGCAGATCACTATAATCATTTCCTGCTAATGCACCTAGTCTATTCTACTGATCCACCACTCTATTTCTTAGCCAGTACCAGACAGTTTTGATGACTGATGCTTTATAATATAATCTTAGATCTGGTAAGGCTAAGCCACCTTCTCTTGCACATTTTTTCATTAAATCCCTGGAAATTCTCGACTTTTTATTTCTCCATATGCATTTACTTACAATATTTTCTAACTCATTAAAGTAATTTTTTGCAATTTTGATTGGTAGGGCACTAAACAAGTAGTTTAATTTTGGTAGAGTTGTCATTTTTATTATATTTGCTCAGCCTATTCCATGAGCAGTTGGTATTTGCCCAGTTTTTTAAGTCTGATTTTATTTGTGTGAGAAGTGTTTTGTATTTATTTTCAAAAAGTTTCTGAGTCTGCCTTGACAGGTAGACTCCCAGGTATTTTATATTGTCTGAAGTTACTTTGAATGGGATTTCTATTTCTAGCTCTTTCTGTTGCATCTTGCTAGTCATATATAGAAATGCTGAGGATTTGTGAGAGTTTTATATCCTGCGATTTTGCTAAAGTTTCTAATTTTTTCTAGTAGTTTTTAGATGATTTTTTGGGATTCTCTAGGTATACTGTCATGTCATCTGCAAAGAATGAGTCTTAGGGATGGCTAGGTGGCGCAGTGGATAAAGCACCGGCCTTGGAGTCAGGAGTACCTGAGGTAAAATCTGGTCTCAGACACTTAATAATTACCTAGCTGTGTGGCCATGGGCAAGCCACTTAACCCCATTTGCCTTGCAAAAAAAAAAGTGAGAATTTTGTCTCTTCCTTCCCTATTCTAATTCCTTTTTCTTCTCTTATTGCTGAAGCTAACATGACACTCACTTTTATGTATTAAATATGTAGGAGTTTATCCTCTCTTCAAGAGTTGCTGACATAAATACTAGAGACCAAAAGGCAGGTGGGTGGGTAGGTAATGCCAATGTGCCACCCAGAGACAGGACTAGAATAGCTGTTCACTGTATGTTCTCTACTATATAAGCCATCCGGTGACCCTCTAAGATCACACTACTCCAACTGCCTCCCTTCCAAATGATGCCTTCAGGAACTGGATGCCAGTGGGAAAATGTTGGCTGAGGTTTTACCCAGCTCCCAGCTATCTTTTAGTGTCATAGGAATCATTTCAGGTTCTATCCCATCATTTTGGGTAATGAAAATTGTTATAATTTGTTAAAATCAATTTCTCCCATTAAGATTACTTCTTTCCCATCTTGGTCGATCCCCAAAAGATTACACATTCATAACATGATTTAAAGTACGTTTGTCAAATGGGAAAGAATTCAAAATATTAAAATTTCTAAGTGACTGAGCTCAGCTGCTCCTAGAAGAGCCTGAAATCTTAATTTCTGACTGACTGCAGAAAGGGGGACAGACACTCTCAAGGTTTATTTATGGTTAACAAGGTTCTTCCCCCCCCCCAAACCCTTATCATAGTCATAATAGGAGAAAGAAAATGTATAACCAAATGAATGCCTTGATTCCCATAGGAAGAATATGAATGTACTAGCCCATCACCCCCCAAAACTCTGGAATCTCATGGTGACTAGAGCTTCTCTTTCATGTCTACAACATTATCATATGCTGTCCTGGTGGTGCAGGTCCCTAATCAATCAAGGCATGATGCAAAACCTTGCCAATATCCCAGATTTGCTTCTCAGCCGGATTCTTCTTGTGTGCTTCCACTATTCTCTTTCCTGTTTCTTGTAAAGCAACCAACCATCATTTTTGGATATCCTGACACAGTCAAGCACTCAATGACTTCTTGGCAGTTCCTTTCCTGTTAATTGTCCTTTTGGAAAATTCAAAATGAGAAGAAAAAGAAAAGACAAACCAGAGAAAATTGAGCTGTTTCAAACATGGATCATGAAGGGGCTAGACACTTTGTTTCCCTTATAGTATTAAAATAATGATGATTTCATATATAATGTATCAAATTGCTTACTATCTCAGGGAGAAGGGAGGGGAGGGAGAGAATTTTGAATATAAATTTTTTAAATGAATGCTAAAAATTGTTTTACATGTAATGGGGGGGGTATCATTTAAAAAAATTCTATAGTTACTTTGTGTGATAGAACAAAGTTTCCAGTTTCTCCATGCAAGCTATTAGTTTTTCCAAAAAGTTAGCAGATTTGTCCCTGGAAATTGATCAAGTGATCCCTCTCTTTACCAAGTTTTCTAGTTATTTAAGGACATAAAAAGACCTATCCATGCACAGTAGGAACCTCTTGACTTGATTTATGTCTAAAGATCCTGCTACATGACTGTAGCCTGCCCAGATGGCTTGTCACATTACCAAATGGAAACAAGAAGGCCAGGTATAAAGAACATAAGTGCGCCTATATCCCTCTTGTTTTCAGGGTAAAGTAAACCACTTTTTGTTAACTGTTCAGAGATTTACAAGTGCATCATTTTATCGCAATATCACACATGAATCAATGGGTATTAGTGTCAGGCCCATCTTTAACACCACATCTGCTACAGATGTGATATTTCATTTAATTTTGTTTCCACAAGAGTATAATTGGCTAGTCCTCCTTTAAAAGAATCAAAAGTGTTTACTCTAAATTAAAAAAAAAATGAAGGTGGTGATAACTAGCAATTTGATCCTGCCAACTAGCAATTTGATCCTGCCATTTCCATTCCCTTTTTTTCCCTCTCCAAAACATGATATCAGAAACAACCTCATCCTCCACCCACAGATTACAAGGAAAAACAATCTAGTTCAGTAACCTGACAACTCCTAGGATTTTGAGAGTAAGACCAATGTATTTAGCCAAGAGAACAGAAAACTTATTAAGAAAACTGATAGTCACCTTCAAGATTTGAAGGGTTGTTAACATAGAAAATGGAATAGCTTGATTCTGCTTGGATTCAGAGGATAGAACTGGGAACAAAGGAATAGAAAAACAAGAGTAAGGAATTAAGAGTGATTCCTGGGGCAGCTAGGTGGTACAGTGGATAGAGCACCAGCCCTGGAGTCAGGAGGACCTGAGTTCAAATCCAGCCTCAGACACTTTCTAATTACCTAGCTGTGCGGCCTTGGGCAAGCCACTTAACCCCATTGCCTTGCAAAAAAAAACCTAGGGAAAAAAAAGGAGTGATTCTTTTTTTTAATTAACTAATTTTTATTAAAGATATTATTTGAGTTTTACAATTTTTCCCCCAATCTTACTTCCATCCCCCCCAAGGAAAGCACTCTGTCAGTCTTTACTTTGTTTCCATGTTGTACCTTGATCCAAATTGGGTGTGATGAGAGAGAAATCATATCCTTGGAGAAGAGACAAGAATTCTATGAGGTAACAAGATCAGACAATAAGATATCTGTTTTTTTTCTAAATTAAAGGGAATAGCCCTTGAACTTTGTTCAAACTCCACAGCTCCTTATCTGGATACAGATGGCACTCTCATTTGCAGGCAGCCCAAAATTGCTCCCGATTGTTGCACTGATGGAATGAGCAAGTCCTTCAAGGTTGATCATCACCCCCATGTTGCTGTTAGGGTGTACAGTGTTTTTCTGGTTCTGCTCATCTCACTCAGCATCAGTTCATGCAAATCCCTCCAGGCTTCCCTGAAATCCCGTCCCTCCTGGTTTCTAATAGAACAGTAGTGTTCCATGACATACATATACCACAGTTTGCTAAGCCATTCCCCAATTAAAGGACATTTACTTGATTTCCAATTCTTTGCCACCACAAACAGGGCTGCTATAAATATTTTTGTACAAGTAAGGGAAAAGGCGTGATTCTTAGGAGGAATGGGCTGCATTGGGAAGATATGGCTTCTTCCAACAAAAGTTAGATAGATGACCATTGTTCTTCTCTCCCAGTTCTGAATCTGTGATCTCACAGTGTAGAGGGAATTCTTATTCAAACCAGATGACCCCTGGGACCCCTTTCCAATTCTAGTGACAGAGACACTAATGCCAATCCTATCCATCAGCTCTCAAGTTTTGTACTTTGAAGCTATAGTGGGAATTCAAGTGCAAAAAACCATTCATCTACAAATTCTTGGGGCTATTCGTTGCATTTCATGTTTCAAGTGAGGAGGAGTAGGGGAACTAGATTTAATTTTATAAGCATTTATTATGACATCTCTGAACCTTACAAGTTTTGTGAAGCTGTCTAGTATCAAGTCATTTACCTTGGGTTTAATGCCTTGTCCCCCATAGAGATCTACCAACACACTGTTTTGCAAAAAAGGAATTCAAAATCAGCTAGAACCTAGTGACACCCCACAAGAATACTGGTTATTCCAGCTATGACTCATGAAACTCACTCCCCAACTGGGGCATCAAGACCTCTTTGCCATGCTCTGATTATCAATCAGATGGCTGCATCCAAATCCACTCTAGGAAATGGTGACCTAGTTTACATTATCCCACATCAGGGTTCATCACTGTGTGGAGTGCAGTCTCATGGTGAATCAAAAAAAAAAAAAAGAAAGAAAGAAAACGCATTAATCCTAGATCGTGCCATTTAAATTGCACATGCTATTTTCCCATCATTGGAGACCTGTATAAGCATCAAGCACATTTATATGTGCCTCTTTATGGCAAATTTGGCATTATCCTTTAAGGAAATTGAAGACCTTGAATTATAAGTAACTCAGGAAACAATAGAAAAATATTTGAAAAGGAAAGAAATGGACATTTTTGAATGAAAGGCAGTAGTGTGCAGTAGAAAGAGTATTCGGTTTGGAGTCAGACCTGGATTCAAATCAAAACAACTCTGCCCCTTCCTAGCTGTGGGACTCTAATACAAATCACTTAGCCTGTTTCCACTTGATTTCATAAGATCCAGAGCTGGAAGGAATCTCAATGATCATCCAGTAAAGCCCATTCATAGTTCAGAGTAGGAAACTGAGGACCAGCTTATCCATGCTACTTGTGTGAACACTGTATAGGTTCTCTGCTAATAGACAGTTACCTCAGATGCACAAGCATTCAATTCTGTGAGAATCTATGACTAGTCCCCCTTGACATCAGGGTCTAAGCTCTCAGCAGCTTTATGGAGTCAAGGACAAGAGAGAGGTCACTTATGAGGGTAGGACCCTGTAGGGGTCTCTTCACCTGCCAATAAAAGGAGACCATGTCTCTCAACTTCCTTCCAGCTCTAATATCAAATATGCCTATGCTGTCTACCATAGGAAGCAACATGACAGTAATTCATGGATATAATAATGTCCTGGGGCAGCTAGATGGCATAGTGGATAGAGCACCGGCCCTGGAGTCAGGAAGACCTGAGTTCAAATGTGACCTCAGACATTTAATAATTACCTAGCTGTGTGGCCTTGGGGAAGCCACTTAACCCCATTGCCTAGCAAAACCCTAAATAATAATAATAATGATAATAATAATAATGTTTTAAAGTTTATATAGTGCTTTTCTTTCAGTAGAAAGCCTCATTTTCACCTTTTGACCTCCAGCACCTGGTACACAGTCTAGATAACAAATGCTTGTTTAATTGATTCAGTTGGACCAAACTCAGCTTAATCGATTAATTGAATCAAATCAAATAATCTGTCAATTATAGGAACATCCCTTAAAACAGAAGAAATTGGATTTTATGAACAGTTGTCCCAAGTGACACAGATCATCTCAGCAAGGATGCTCATTCTCCAGACAGATGTGTGTCCTTCAAATGTATTAGACAAAATTCTAATTTGCAACAGGGCTTTATGAGTTGTTCAGGAGGACTGGCATTTCTGGGGTGAAGGCTTACTGAATTGGTGTCCACCTTTCACCCAGTCTTATGTGATTCCGAGAAGCTGTAGCATGCACATCGGCCACACCCTTATAAACCATCTCGACAGACAGGCTCAACCAGGCTGAGTACAACCAATGTTATCAATCAACCCTTTTAGTGAGTTGGAGGGGTGTCTACCCCAAGTGTGTAAAGATTTTCTCCTGGCAGAATGGAATGATTCATGATCCAAAGGAAGTAGGCAATGTGGAACTTGGTCAGACATGGAGAACACTAAGGTCATCTAGTGTATTCCAGTCCATCAACAGTTATCTTGACTTTTGTCCTGCCACTGTACTTCTATGACTCAAAGAGAGAGTCAAGCCAACAACTTTTGCTCAACTCTGATTCATTAAGTCTTATACAAGTCGGGACATCACCCTATGATGTCATCGGTCCTCTTTGTAAACAAAAGGGATGAACACTAATTACAGCAGGATTTGACAGGATCTCTGACCCTGAAGCAGCAAACCGGCCAGATAAGAAAATACCTGAAGGCGTCTATTGATGTTTTCCTAGATCACCAGCAGTCCAGAAACTCCATTTCTGAGGTCCTGATCAATAGCAGACTGTATATCTGCAATTTGCACAAATGAGGCCAGTGAAACAGAAGATTCAATGAATATATATATATATATATATATATATATATAAAATATATCCTATAGATGAATATATATAGAATATATATATCCTATTTGCCTCAGTTTTTCTCATCTGTAAAATGAGCTGCACTGTGAACTCATCCAACCTTTCTGGAGAGCAATTTGGAATTACACCCAAAGAGCAACAAAAATGTGCATACCCTTTGATCCAGCAATACCCTGAAGAGGTGATGAAAAAGGGTAAAAACATCACTTGTACAAAAATATTCATAGCAGCCCTGTTTGTGGTGGCAAAGAATTGGAAATTAAGTGGATGTCCTTCAATTGGGGAATATCTTAACAAATTGTGGTATATGTATGTGTTGGAATACTATTGTGCTAGTAGAAACCAGGAGAGATGGCAATTCAGGGAAGTCTAGAAGGATGTGCATGAACTGATGCTGACTGAGATGAGCAGAACCAGAAGACATTGTACACCCTAACAGCAACATGGGGGTGATGATGAACCTTAATGGACTTACTCATTCCATCAGTGCAACAATCAGGCACAATTTGGGGGTATCTGCGATGGAGAATTCCATCTATATACAGAGAAAAAATTGTGGAGTTTGAACAAAGACCGAAGACTATTACCTTTAATTTTTTTTTTAAAAAATCGTTTATTATGTAATTTTGCTATCCCTTATAGTTTATTTTTCTTCCTTAAGGATATGATTTCTCTCTCATCACATTAAACTTAGATCAATGTATACCATGGAAACAATGTAAAGACTAACAAACTGCCTTCTGTGGGGGGTGGGGAGGGAAGCAAAATTAGGGGAAAAATTGTAAAATTCAAAATAAATAAAGTCTTTGGAAAATGAGCTGCAGAAGGAAATGGCAAACCACTTTGCCAAGAAAATCTCTAATGAGGTCACAAAGAGTCAGACATGACTGAACAAGAAACAAAAAATTCCTTAACAGTAAAATGATGATCAAATGAAATATTTGTAAAGCCTAGTTTAGCACAATGTCTGGCTTAACATTGTTCCCTCTCTGTTCCCCCTTCACCCAGATTCTGTGACCTTCCTAGAATCTCAAATCAGATTCAAATCCAGGTTTTCCTGAGGCTGAGCTCTCTGCTCAATTCACCTTCCCTCCACCAGCCTCTTAAATCTCCAAAGATAGTTGATATCTATGTTTTCACAGATATGGATAAAATTGATCTCCAGCTCCCTAGGAGCAATTAACAAATACATTTATATCCTAGGAAACTATGTCAACAGTTGAGGCCTTCACTCCCGAGTCAATTAAATCTCAAAGACAACGTTCATGCTTTTTCATGGAGAAAATAGCCTTGCCTATGGGAAAAAGGTAGTATTCCTACCACACAAAAGTGATTGTATTTTAGTAGGATCTTGCTAGAAGAAAATAACAAGAAAGTCCAAAAGCAGTCTCCAAAACTTCATTTAGACTTTCTCTATCAAGAGTCTGCTCCTTCTGAGTGGATATGACCACTTGGGAGGGGACAGCTGTCACTGAATTCCTTCCTTTAGGAGGCATCAAAGAGACAACTTCAATACATGTGCCAGAAAAGGGGCAGCTAGGGGTGCCTAGAATAAGTGTCTGGCCTCAGACACTATCTGTGTGATCCTGGACAAGTCATTTAACCTTGTTTACCTCAATATCCTCATCTGTAAAATAAGCTAGAGAAGAAAATGTCAAGAAAAGCCCACATCGGGTCACAAAGAATTGACATGACTGGAAAATGACTAAAGCAACAAATGTACCAGGAGCTGGGAATTTAAAGTCAGAAACTGAAATAGTTCCTGCCCTCAAGGAGCTTTCATTCAAATCAACAAATTTATCCGGAGCAGTCCCTAGTTACCAGAATCTTAACCAGATGTCTGGAAAACTTAATCTGATGACTTCATAGGCTTCTTAATAAGGGACCAGTGGACAGGTGCACTCTCCACAGAGCAAGTCATTCAAGTCTTAACTTAAAGTTCATCAGGTCCCAATTGAAAGTCTTCCTTCTCTCCAAGCTCATAAAGTTGATTTGGGAGGAATGTTCTCACTCAGACCTACTTATTAATCAATAAATACCTAATAATAGAAGAACTCCAAGTTATCATTATCAAAAATTTGCTAAATACTTCCCTAGATCCCTGATCTCATCAATGTGGGTATTACAAAAGAGCTTATCAAAACCCACTCACAGCCTCATCCTGTACAATTTTTATTCAGATTTCCTTGAAGTCCAGTAAAATGCTATATAGATGTCAGTCATTTTTTCTAAGATATTATACAAGGTGCTAGGAGTTCAAATTAAAAAAATTAACCAAAAAAAGATTATCTTCCTGCTCCAATTAGCTTAATTTAGAAGGGAGGATCAGACATTTTTACAAATAAGTCTGAACAGGATATAGAATGGGACAGAGACTACAGACAGATGCATATAAAATGCCTTAAGAAAAATGTGAGCAAAGAGAGACTATGCTCAAGCTGAGATTATCAGAGAAGAATTCAAGGAGGTGGCACCTGAACTGGGCCATTAAAAAGAAAGATTTTTTTCAAGGTAATGGGGTTAAGTGGCTTGCCCAAGGCCGCACAGCTAGGTAATTATTAAGTGTCTGAGGTCGGATTTGAACTCAGGAACTCCTGACTCCAGGGCCGGTGCTCTATTCACTGTGCCACCTAGCTGCCCCAAGAAAGAGATTTTAACAAGCACAGATGAGGTGGGAATGCAGTTTTGCAGAGAAGTTGACAGGCACAAATCTATTAGATGACGGAGGGGCAGGATGAAATAGGAGAGTACCCTGGTTGAGTTGGAAAATAAAGGTCAGGAGGGTGGGTCATTTGCATGGAAAACCAAGTCAAAAATAGAGCTGCCATTTTCAGAGGGGTACATGAAAAAGAATACTTGTGTGAAGTGTGGAGGTTAGATTAGAGACACATTGGACTGGAAGGAAACAAGACAGTTAAAAGTCTATTAGGTCACATTTATTTGAAATTTATTGTGGCATATGGTATAAGACAGATTTGGGTGTAGAATGGGGCATTACTGTCAGATGTGGTCACTTTTTCAGTTGGGTTTTGTTCAAATTTTTGTTAAAGAGGACATATTTTTCTTTTGTTAAAATTTTTCTTTGTTACAGAGAAGGATGGTAAATTGGTAAGTGGTTCTGAGTTTATACTAAATTTAAATAAATGTTCCTAATTGGGCGAGAGGATACTACTTTAATAATCTAGATAAGAAGAGAAGGATTGAACTAGAATGGTAGTATATTGATGGTGGGAAGAAGGGGATGGATGCCAGAGGGAGAACTGACAGGGCTTGGCAATCAATTAGATATGTGGGGGGCAGGGGGAAGTCAACTAAGGCTTGAATCTGGGAACTGGGGAAAAGAAAGTGGTACTATAAGCATTAATTAAGCATTAATGAATAAGCATTAATTAAGCACTTTTATTTTTGTAAAGCACTATGGTAATGACAGATAGAAAAAACTCTCATTCTTAAGGGGGAGATATGGGAAGTTTCACTGGCTATCACATGGTTATTAGTGCAGATAGGAAGGCCTCTTTTTTAATGTTGTTTCCATGGAAAAAATCACATTTGTCTCTGATATTGAATCATTTCACAGTGTCAAGGACTTTGATGATGAGGATTTTCTTTTCTGAGGCTTCCGTAACCATGAAGAAGCAATTGCTGGGTCACATCTCCATAGAGACCACTTCCTGGGAGGATGGTTGCCAGGGCTGAGCTGGGATTCAGGGTCCAAGGCTACTTCCGATGGGGTCTGAAGGGAAGTGGTGGAGGTGGTAAAATAGTTTGCCTGTCTAGTACACAAATGAATGAAGCATTTATTAATCACCATGTGCAAAAACACTGTACCAAATACTGAGACTGAATATTGGAAAAAGCCTCTGGTCTCACAAAGCTTATATCCTAAAGCTCCTATGGAAGATTCTGGTTATAAATTGGATGGAAAAATTCCCTAGTCCTTAGAGCACAATAAGCTAATGGTGAAGCTGCCTCTTTAATGTCATTATGACTAAGAAAACGATATCAGTGTTTGATTGAGCCATTTGACAATGCCAAAGACTTGGGGGACATAGGTACTGCCCCCTGACTTTTAGGGTACCCTTCTGCTTTTCAGTTACATCTTGACCACCTCTAGGATGTTGGCAGTCATGGGGCTGCTGGCCTCCTCGCAGTAATTGCCGATAACCAAGAGAGTCGAGCTGGGAGAGTTTGGGGGGCATTGGTGTAATTTGTGACTCTTTGGTTTACCTATTCATTTAGTGGCAGCTGATCAGTGGATGATGTTGGCGTTGGTGTAGAAGGTTGGCTCTTTCCCATCAGGGACTGCTCCTCACATTGTGATGGATGTGGAGGCTAGACTAGAAGCAATTGCATCATCCACAGAAATAGGAAGTTGGGAGGAAGGGCAGGTTTAAGGGACAGTCAAAAACCATAGTGTTGGGGCAGCTAGGTGGCACAGTGGATGAAGCACCGGCCTTGGAGTCAGGAGTACCTGGGTTCAAATCCGGTCTCAGACACTTAATGATTACTTAGCTGTGTGGCCTTGGGCAAGCCGCTTAACCCCATTTGCCTTGCAAAAAAAAAAAACCATAGTGTTTAAGCTTGGATTTTGTTCAGAAGCCTTCATGTATTTCTCTTTGCAATATTTAAAGGAAATGAGCTGTATAACTCATATCAATTTACTTACCTTCTCAAAGAGGAAGGGGAAGTGAGAAGGAAAAGAATTTGAAACTCAAAATTTTTTAAAAAATGTTAATATTGTTTTTACATGTAATTGGGAAAATAATAAGATATTAAATTTAAAGGAAATATATAAGTAGAAATGCTTTTTTTTGAGACAAGCACCACAGTACCAGGCTCAAAATTTGAGGAACACACCCAAATACTTTATTAAGCACAGGGGAGGGGCAGCTAGGTAGTGAAGTGGATAGAGCACCTGCCCTGGAGTCAGGAGTACCTGAGTTCAAATCCAGCCTCAGACAATTAATCATTACCTAGCTGTGTGGCCTTGGGCAAGCCACTTAACCCCACTGCCTTGCCAAAAAAACAAACAAACAAAAAAAAACCCTAAAAAAAAAGCATAGGGGAATGCTATGCCTTCTAAACTGTCAGTCACAATATACATAAAACACTAAATTTATTTGGTTGAAGGAGAGGAAGAATCTAAGACCTGAGTTCAAATTTTGCCTCAGATGCTTACTTGATATATGACCCTGGATCTCAGTTTCCTCATTTGTAAAAGAAGGGGTTTGGATGTGATGACCTTTAAGTTCCCTTTGAGCTCTACATCTGTGGTCACTGCTGCTTACCAGAGCTGGTAAATATTTCTCTAATTCACAAATGGGATAACGTACAGAAATCCCTTTGCAATCCTTAAAATAT
Source organism: Macrotis lagotis (assembly GCF_037893015.1). Taxonomy (NCBI): domain Eukaryota; kingdom Metazoa; phylum Chordata; class Mammalia; order Peramelemorphia; family Peramelidae; genus Macrotis; species Macrotis lagotis. Next base: position 77,804,958 of record NC_133661.1, on the reverse strand, counting down.
ATCAGAACATCCACTATTTGGGATTATTGTTTTCGTTTTTCTACCTTTGATGATGGAACCAAAGGAAAAGATATCATCACAGCCTCAAGGTGAGGAAAGAATCAAGGAGGAGTTGGCACTTGAACTGGTCATCAAAAGAAACAGATTATAATTAACTGAGATGAGGTGACAATCTGTTTAAAGCATAGAAGTTGGCAGGCACAAATAGACTAGACACAAGAGGGGCAGGATGGGGGGTATGCCCTGGTTGAGTTGAAACCAGATAAATTTTTGCAGTTTTTTTGAGTTTGCAAAGCACCTTACATCAGCTTATCTCACTGGTCCACACAACAATCCTCTGAGGTAGGGATTGTTACTATTCTCACCCTACAGATGAAACATATTTAGAGGATATATGTCAATATATGTCAGAGGCAGAATTCAAGCTTAGGTCTTCCCGACTCCAAGTCCAGTATTCTTTCCACTGGATCACCTTGGGGTATCTAATTAAGTGCAATGTCATTTCAGTTGCCATATATTATCACCATTCTCATAAAACCACTATTTGGTAAATCTGACTTTTAAATAGAGTAGGCATCCAGGACCTGCTTGGATCTTTTGGAGAACATTTGACAACCAAATTTACTTAAAACCTTTTGTGATACTGGTATTAGGAGAGTTCCTTGTTACTCACCTTGGGCTCTGCTAGGCTTTTTCAGCAGGTTTCCCATTTTGAGCTTCCCAATACAAAAGTGTGAAAGCTGAGGCATGGAGTAATACTAGGCTGGATCTTCCAATAAACATGAACGTTTTGTCTTGGTTTGGCCTTTGGATGGTAGGATTTTTGAGCTGGTTAAGGATATCAGAAAACTATAGCTCTATTCTCTCATTTTCTGTGCCCAGAAGTAACAAAGTTGGGATTTGAACCCAGGTGCTTTGGGCTCTGATCTTGATACACCATGATGAACCCTAGCTAGCTAACCTAGTTAGCTAAAGGTCTGTAATCCGAACCTTTCAATAACAGTCTAGGCAGAGTCTAATGCGCTCAACCCTCACCTGTACAAGCCCTATATTAAGGGTCTTGTCAGTGTGGCCTTTATTATGAATAGCACTGTCAGTGATAATGATGTTTGTCCTTCATTTCCCAAGATTATGACTGCCATCAAAGGCAGATGAATTGGATTTGCGTGAAGGTGTGCTGTGCTGAGGCACCAGCCTCACTTTCTCCTCCAGAGCCAGATATGAATCAGGATGACTGGAGATGGATGCAAGGTCATCAAGGTTAAGTGACTTCCCCCAGGTCACACAGCTAGTAAGTTTCTGAGGCTGGATTTGAACTCAGGTTTTCCTGACTTCAGAGTCAGTGCTCTACCCATTGCACCATCTAGCTGACCAGATAACTGTCAAAATGATATCTAAGAGGGGCGGCTAGATGGCCCAGTGGATAAAGCACCAGTCCTGGAGTCAGGAGTCCCTGAGTTCAAATCTGCCCTCAAACACTTAATAATTACCTAGCTGTGTGGCCTTGGGCAAGCCACTTAACCCCATTTGCCTTGCAAAAACCTAAAAAAAAAATGATATCTAAGACCTTTGTTTAACACCATATTCTCACCCCTCTACTCTCTTCTCCAACCCTCACAATTTAGTTTCTGGCCCCCATATTCCCCCTGAAATTGCTCTTTCTCCAAGGTCACCATGGCTATTCAGGTTGCTAAGCCTAGTGGGCTTATTTTGTCCTCATCCTTTTTGACCCCTCTGTACCTTTCGACCACCACCTTTGTCTTCCTTTGTGGTTCTCTCACCGCCCCCCCATTTTCAAGCTGATAGCCAAGGCCTACCAATTTTACCTTCCCAACATTTCTTGAATAGACCACCTCCCCTTCTCTCCTCTTGACATTTCTATCACCCTGGTGCAAGACCCTCATCACCTGCTACCTGGACAATTGCCGGTGGAACTGCCTGCCTCAAGTCTCTCCCTGCTCTAAGCCATTTTTCCATTCAGCTACTAAAGTGATTTTCCTAAAGCACAGGCCTGCTTACATACATTACCTCTTCCACTTAAACTTTAGTGTCTATCTACTGCCTCTGGGATCAAACACATGTTATTTGGCATTCAGAGCCCTTCATAATCCAGCCCCCTCCTCCCTTTCCAATCCTCTTACAACCTTATTTCCCAATGCTACTTTCTGATCCAGTAACATTGGTCTCCTGGCTATTTCACAGACAAGAAACGCCATCTCTCAGTTCCAACTATTTTCTCTGGCTGTCCTCCAGTGTTCTCCCTCAAATCTTACTATTGACCTCCCTGACTTCCTTTAAGTGCCAACTAAAATCCCATCTTTTATAAGAAGCCTTCCCTATCCCCTCCTAATTCTAATGCCTTTCCTCTGATAATTATTTACTATGTATCTTGTATATAGCTTGCTTTGTCTGTATTTGTTTGCAAGTTGTCCTCCCCACTAGATAAGGGCAGGGACTGTCTTTTGTCTTTTTTTTTAAATCCAGCGCTTCACACAATACAGCTTAGTAAATACTGATTAGATGGTCCTTGTTTGACTCTTCCCTTTTTTTCTTTTGGTGGTGAATGTATGTTGTTCCTGTTCAGTTATTCCAGTCATCTCCAACTCTTCATGACCATTTGGGGTTTTCCTGGCAATGATACTGGAGTGATTTGCCATTTCTTTCTCTTGCTCATTTTACAGATGGGGAAACTGAGGCAAACGGGGTTAAGTGACTTGCCCAGGTCACACAGCTAGTAGGTGTTTGAGGCCCACCATGAGTCCATACCTGGTGTTCTGAAGAGCCACCCAGCTGTCCCTATTTCTATGCAGATGACACCCAAATCTACATATCTCACACTCATAAATAAACATTGATTAGGCTCCTCCCAAGGAGCTAGGCATTAAAGAGACAAAAGTAAATACAAGAGACAGAGTAGAACTGAATTTCATTGGGAGAACATGGGTAACTAGATGGATCAAGACTTTGGAGAGAAGTGCATTCTAGGTACCCGGGGCAGGCCTCGGTTAAGGCAGAGGTAAAATTGTGTATGGGGAATGATCCATAGGCCATTGGGCTAGAATACAGACTGGGTAAAGGACCGTAATATCTAATAATAGGTCTGGAGAGGTAAATTACGAGTTTGAATTTTACCTTATATCTAAGAGCAAGCTACAGAAACTTACTGAGGAGGGGTGTGACATGTCACAGGTGCATGAACAGGACAATTTGGAGGGGCAAATGAAGGTGCCTGATCTGGAGCTGGCTCAACCCTGTGCTATGGGAAGGGCAGCCCAGCCAGTCACGGAGGATCCTATGTGTCCTCTATCTATTCTCTTCATTGCCATTGTTTTGTCTCCTGTTTCAAGTTTTGTACCTATGGCTCTAGACTTTGTTCTTGCCCTGAGAAGATTCAGCTAGTTCCCAAAGGCTGAACAATCCTACCTAGATGAGGAGCATGGCTTGCTTTCACAGATGTACTCCACAAAAGCACTATGCTTAATAGAAAAGGAATAAAGGATTGTGTCCCAGCTGCCCTGGCTGCTAAACAGGCTTTGCACATGTGACAAGAATATACTGCCAGGGTAAAGAGCTCACAGCCAAATGACCAACATCCATGCCAACTACAATAATGTAACCGGAGACAACTTTAAACAACAAAACCTGGGGCAAATGAAAAGGATGATGTTGGTCCTAAGTTGTTAAAACTTCAAGCATACATCCTTCCTTCCTTCCTGTTAACAAACAGTTAACCTCAAAAGTGAAACGTGGTCTATCAGTCTATCATTTTCCCCCTTTTTTGTCTTGTCACAACAAAGACTTCCCAAAAAGTTCCCTTGTCAAAATACATTCTCAGACAAAAATTCTTATTGGAAACAAAGAGGAACATGTTCTTAGTAATAATAGAAACATTAACTACTTATCGCATGTGCTCTTGTTTTGTGGCCTCCTGAAAGTCCCTTCTCAATGATCTAGTGTCCAATAAAGCTGAAAACATAAATTACCTAGGAAAAAACTTCCCTTATGGTAAGAACTGCTGGGAAAAATGAAGCCTCATAGAAATCAGAAATCATCTTTTTTACACCAAATTCCACAAAATCAAAATATACATGACCTGAATATTGAGGATATTGTAAAACATTAAGAAGAGATGATCATATTACCTTTAACAGCTATAACTGTATTCTTAGCCAAAACAGGGACAGAGACAATTACAAAAGACAAAATAGATAATTTATTACACAAAACTTTAAAGGTTCTGCACAAATACAAATTTTAATAACCATAATTTCCTTCAGTATCCCTCTGCCATCCCCTCCCATAGCCATGTTCTGCAGAAGTAATCAACACATCAAAAAAAAAAAAAAGACCCCAAATACAATACTTGCTGAACTCTCACCTCTGCAAAGGGATAGGATGTCTTTTTATATCTCTTCTTTAAAACCATATTTATTCTTTTTCATTTTGCCACATTTAGCTTTGATTTCTTTTCATTTATGGTATTATTGTTGTTTATACTTTTTTTTTGGTGCTGGTCCCTTTCTTCAATCTGTATTTATTTATGTGGCTCTCCCCATGCTTCTCTGTACTTAACAGACATAGTTTCTTACAACACAGTAATATTCCATTACATTCATGCACTACTATTTATTTAGCCGTTCCCCAATCCATGGGCACCTTAACTTTGGGGGAAATTTTTTTTAACTTTCATCAGGAGGTGAGATCTTAGACAAATGGCAACAGAAATATAAAATATCAAGTCACTCCCAACAGATGAGTGGTCAAAGGATGTGAGCAGTTGTCAAAGAATTAATTATTAACAATTAATTATATGAAAGAATATTCCAAATCATATATTCAAACAAATCAATAAAGCATATGAAAAAATCTTGAAGTTTTACCTCACATGTCCATCACTCAGGCAAACAATAAAAGATGAGAATAGTTAACATTTGAGAGGTTATGGAAAGACAAGCGCATTGATACATTATTGATGGAATTGTAAATTAGTACAACCTATTCTGGAAATTAAGAATTCTGCAAATAAAGCTATTAAAATGTCTATATCCTTTGATCTAGAGACATCAGAAAGTCACTCAAAAAGGTCCCATAACCAGTAAATTATTTATAGTAGTGCTTTATGTGGTAGTAGTATGGTAGTATTGTGGTATATGAATAGAATATTACTGTACTGTAAGAAATGACAAACATGATAAATACACATAAGTACAGAAGATTTGTGACTGATAATCTAAGCAATGCAAAGACACTATAAAAAATTATGAATATTGCTATGAACATATTTATACATATATTTTACCACTGTCAATCCTTCCTTGTGACATAGTCCCTGTGGAACTTTTGCTCAAACAGCCTCGACAATTTTATAACATTCTTCCAGAATTCCAAAGTATCTACCAGAATAGCTGAACTATTTCATCAGCAACAAATCAGTGTACCCACCTTCCCAGAGGTACTCAATTTAGAGTCTGAAAGATCCAAGTTCAAATCTGGCCTCAGAACTTACTATTGATGTGTCCCTGGGCAAGTCATCTGACCTGTGTTTGCCTCGGTTTTGTCATCTGTAAAATGACAAAGTAGGCCCGACCCTCTGGGTGGTTTTAAGGATGGCACAGTGACTGGCATACCTGCAGCATTATATACATACTATCTGCTATTAGAGTTCACTGATCTAATGACCCTGATGAGGGGATTACAATTACTAGGATGTGCTCATCGGTTCTAATCTGTCCAGGCACCAGTGTTATTTTATGTCAGAGGACCAGACTGGCTAAGGCCAAGCCCTGCTTCTTTCTATTCTTTTGCTATTCTTGACCTTTTTAATCTTCCAAATGAATTTTTAAATTATTTTATCTAGGACGGCTAGGTGGCGCAGTGGATAAAGCACCAGCCCTGGAGTCAGAAGTACCTGGGTTCAAATCCGGTCTCAGACACTTAATATTAGCTAGAGCTGTGTGGCCTTGGGCAAGGCACTTAACCCCATTTGTCTTACAAAAAAAAAAACCTAAAAAAAAATAAAAAATAAATTATTTTATCTAATTCTAAAAATAATTCCCCTAGGAAGACTGGTACATACAGTACATACAAGTCTGAGTCTTTCTCTAGTTATCTACTATTTTTTATTGTTGTTCAGAACTGCTTTGTAGTTGTAGTTAAGACCATTCTTTATCTACATGGTTTAATTCCCAGATGCCTCATGTGTCCTTTCTTAAATGACTTTTTTCTTTCTTCCTCCTGCAATTCCTTCTAGATGGTTTTAACTGTCCTCTGAGAATGAAAGCACAGTTGGGCTGTATTTGCGTCAAAATAAACAAAAATATTCATGAATAAAAAAAAATGAAGCAATTCTTAACAAGGGTATTCAGCAAACCCAAGTTTAATGCACATCAGTGCAGGGGAATACACTCTTCTGGTCAATGAGTGACCAGCAAAGCAGATGTATGTGTACATGCACACAGATACAGACAGACAGACAGACAGACACACACACACACACACCAGCAAAGCAGATGTACACACACACACACACACACACACACAGCTGAGGCCTCCCTGGCATCATCTTCTGTAGCCAGGGTCCGTGGCTCTTTATATAATATAGAGTCCCCTAGGCAGAGAACACTCAGATGAGGATTCCTCCAGAGCTCACACCCTCACAGGTCCCAGGCCCCCTTAGGCCTTGGTAAATCTCTGAAACAGCCTCTAGTCCTGTAGATCACTCAAATCATTTTCCTGGTTCTTTGGCACTTTAAAGTCATGAGCACTCCGGCAGGCAGCTCAAAACAAGGATTGGGACAGCAACCCCTGGGATCTGGGACTTTAGGCTCGATGCTGCTTCTTCCGGTTCTTGTGCCCAGCCTGGGCCCCACGTTGGGCAGCTTTCACCAGGCCCTTAAACTGCCCTTGCATCTTTGCCTTCTTCCTGTAAAACCAACATTATATAAATAAGTTCCTCACTCTCTGCTGAAATAATCTGGTTGTTCCCTGTCTTCCTCCTATTACCAAAGTTTTTGGAGACAAAAGCAAAGACTCCACCCAGGGGCTTGAGCCATGATCTGCACTGCTCCATATCCTTACCTACTCACCCAATCTGGCTGCTGGGCCATACCTGTGATTGAGCTTGGCTCTGTTGAGGGGGATGTAGGCATAGGGGTCAAGGCGACCTTTCTTTTTCACATCACCTCTTCCTTTCTGCTCAGCCAGAGAAAAGTAGAAATTGAGGGTTAATCAGTCCACAGCCCCCTTTTAGCCTTGCCCTACCCTCCCACCCGCCTCCAGGACTTAGAAGGCACAGTCAATGTTTTACCTTTTGTCTGGAATGACCTCCTCAGCTAGACAAACAGGCCCTCTCTTTTTATTTGTTCCAGGATTCGAAAGCCCTTCTCCTCCCAGTCTCCCTCTACTCCTACTCACTGGTTAAGTAAACTGCTCTTAGGAAGCTGGTCCCAAAACAAAATCTGGCATTCCCCCTTTCCACTCTTGAACCCTGGTAAGTGCCTCTCTCCAAGCAAGGTAATAAAGGCCAATGATACAAGAAGATAAAAATCATTCCAAGAAAGGAATTTCACATGACTCTTACCTTAGCCTTAAAATCAGCCCCAGGTTTTTTGGCTAGTGGGCGGTGGATTCCAGAACCTCCAGCTAGAAAGAGAACAATAGCAGAAGCTTAGTTCAGGAGAAGGTGCCTATTGAGGGCTCAGCACAAGTAGCAGTGACCACTCTGCCCCTAAAAAGCAAGGATGAATAATATGGCTCAACAGGGGGAGAGGTAGGAGGTAGACAGTTGTTGGTTGACTTGGAACCACCATTTTCACAACTGGTTCTTTTCAACATCAACAAAAGCCAAAAACCCAAAACACCTGCCATTGATGGAGAAATTGATTTTTTGCCCTCTCCAATAATCTGAGTAATACCAGTAACTTGCATCTGTACGAAGCCTCGGTTTCAAAAGCACAGGCAGTCTAGAGAAAGAATTATGGACTATGTAATTTTACTATCTCATACTTTATTTTTCTTCCTTAAGGATATGATTTCTGTCATCACATTCAACTGAGATCAATGTACAACATGGAACCAATATAAAGACTAACAGAATGCCTTCTGTGGGAGTGGGAGGAGGGAAGCAAGAATGGGGGAAAAACTGTAAAACTCAAAATAAATAAAATATTTCTTAAAAAAAAAAAGCAGAGGCAGCTGGTGACACAGAGGATAAAGCATAAGGAGGGTCAGAGATCAAATCTGGCCTCTGAAGCTTACCAGCTGTGTGACCCTGGGCAAGTTACTGCCACCCATGTCCTCAGCTGAAACAGGCCCTCCCAGGCTGTGATCAGGCACAGTGCCAACCCCACCAAGTTCCTGCCTGGCCTGCCCCCTCCCATCAGAGGGCCTGGCTGTAGTCCTAGCTTGGCCTCAGCTTCTCCCATAATTATCCAGGGTCCGGTCACTGGCTCAGCACAGCTCATCTACTTTCTAAAAACTCAAGATCACTCTGCCATCCTACCTGCCCCGTCCCCACACGGGCACACACTTCCCAGAAGCCCTGCCATCACAGATTAGGAACCTCTGCTGATCATTCCTAAAGGGTCAGGAGTCAATCTCTAGCTTGCCTCTGAAAACATACCAGGGTCCTCAGTTGAGAGATTGTCCCTCATTCTGGTCCCAAGTCAACCTCACTTGACAAAAGGAAAAAAGTCCCAAGAAGGAGGTGACTCTAGTTTTCTTGACTCAGTAATAACTTTCTAATGGTTATTTTCAAGTCCTATTTCTGCTTTGCCATGAGGCTATTAAGAAACAAGAATAGGGACAGCTAGGTGGCACAATGGATAGAGCACCACCCTGGAGTCAGGAGTACCTGAGTTCAAATCCAGCCTCAGACACTTAATAATTACCTAGTTGTGTAGCCTTGGGCAAGCCACTTAATCCCATTACCTTGAAAAAAAAAACCTAAAAAGTAAAAAAAATAAGAAGAATAAAGCATCTGGAAATTCTAACTTCAGGTGGTGAGAAAGCAAAATGCAAACAATTACAATCACCAGTGCTCTCAACAGGCCTGCACCAGAGCTGGTGAGCTCTCACCCTGGGCCTCTTCCTCTAGAGTGGGTCTACAGCTGGAAGGGGACAACCTACTACCCAAAGGTGTGCCATGAAGGGTGGCTTTCACTCCTAGAAGCCTGGGTCATTAACAAGACATGGCAAGAATCAGCCCAACTCTTCCTAGGGTAGTCTAAGAATGCTGTGATCAACTTCAGCACGAACAGAGGGTTTGGTATGAAAAGTCCCCATCCTCTCCCTCTGTGTATCCTGCAGTCTTTCCCCTATCCCCAGTATCTGTGCCTCACTTCTCTCACTGGGGACCTGATCTTGTCCATGGTCGGGGCAGGGGCAGGATTTCCTCACCTTTGTACTGGGATGGGGACTCTGATTCTTCATCATCACGGTCCTGCCAGAGCTTGAGTTTTCGGGCTTTTTTCTGTGAAGAGATAAGATAACCAGAATAGGCACTTACCACAAGGGAACTAGGGTCTCTTGTCTGGTGGGCAACAAGCATTTCCTAGATGCTCCTGCTGGGCCTGGCCTGTGCTAAGCACTGGAAATACAAAGAAAGGAAAAATAGAGTCCCTACCTTCAGTCTGCTGGGAGATTAGGTGAACCCCCACTCACAACACAAGAATCTACCATGAAAAAGGAAGGGAACCTCAGAGAGGGGGAACTCTCAGGAAGAGAGGGGTTTTTGAAGTGTCTCTTACAGAGTGGTGGCTCCCAACTTTTGGGCTTGGAATCCAGAAAAAGCAAACATCTCCTGCAGACAATACACACACACACACACTTTCACATGTTATGCAGGTGCCTCTGTGATCTATCCATGTACAGGTATGGCTGAGTTTCAGCAGCCCCATCCCCACACAGGTGCACACTTCCCAGAAGCCCTGCCATCACTGGGGCTCTATGAGATTTTGACACCACAGATTAGGAACCTCTGCCGATCATTCCTAAAGGGTCAGGGGTCAATCTCTATCTTGCCTCTGAAAACACACCTCAGTTCGGAGGTTGTCCCTCCTTCCACAAGGCAGTTGATCCAAATGCTGAGAGGATTGTTCAGTGGAATGGGGATTGGATTGGGAGTCAGGGCCCTGGGTTTGAATCCCTGGTTCTCTGACATTCTCTTGGAGCAGCAGCCATCACAGGACTGAGTGTCATATGATGCTAAGCTGCTGCCCCTGGCTGATCCTGCTACAGACTCTTCCCCACTGAGCCAAGACCAAGCTTCAAAGCAGACCTTTTGCCCAAATATTAGGTAGAAATTCAAGGTGCCCTGATCCCCAGGGGGCAATACTCACACTCAAGGTGCACACTTCTTGCTTGAGGTCAGGCAACTCCTCCTCTACACCTGTGGCTCAGGAAACAAGCAGCATCTCAGGGCAGGGACGCCTTGAGGCCTTGCCCTGGCTGAGCAGCCCCCCCACCCCCGCACCATCCTGGTCTCCAGAGAACAGGGGCCTTCCCATGGGAAAGGATACTCAGTTGCCCATTCAGGAGGGGTGTTGGGGCGGATCTCCCACACACCTTTGGCACCGTCTCCCTCCTCCTGCTCTTCACCCTCAAGGATGATGAGGCGCCCATCTGCGCTGAGTTTAAAGTCATGGTCCTTCCTCCTCTTCAAGCTCACCTTTGGCTGTGTGGCTTAGGGGGGAGAAGGGGAGGCATGAAGAGAGAAGTCTCTTCCCAGGAATCACCACTTCACAACACACCTTCATTCCCCAGGTGAGGTATCACACAGGAGAGGTCCCTAGTCCACACGGCAGGATCTGCCCAGGGCTTTTCCAGCATTGTCAGGGGAGCGATGGACACCAGACAGGAAGTGCCTCCACTCAAGGACAGGGTCACCTCCTGAACCCCCCAGCAGCCAGGCCCTCTCCTTACCCAGGACTCGCTGGGACACTTTGGGATCCAAGAAGTTGAGAGGTTCATCCCCATCACCCTCTTTCAGCCATGCCCTGCTCTTCTGTCGTGCCAACTTCTGATCCTTGCCCCTGGCTGGCTTCTCAGTCTCCTCCTCTTCCTCTGAGTCAGCCAAAATCTCTTCGATGCTGGACAAAGAGGGAAGGAAGGAGTGCCCCACCTTCTACCTAGAGCTGGGGGCAGCATCCCAGGGAGGAGAGCAACGTTGGGGTGTGGGCTTACCTGTCTCCTCTGACCTGAGGAGATTCATCTTCCTCTCCCTCTAATGCCTGCTGCAAGGCCCGCTGTTTCTTGGAACGGGCTTCTGCTTTGCGGATGTTCACCAAGACTTTGTGATAGTCCTCAGGGAGCAACCCCTTCACCAGCTCAAATCTAAGGGTGTAAAGGAAGGAATATCAGCCAGTCTCCATCTGGAGGCAACAAGGGACCAGCCCAAAAGCAGAACCACATCTATTTCCCCCATCCTCAGATGTGGACAGCAAATCTACTTCCCAAGAAATCCCCTTTAAGTTTCTTCTTCCAACTCATCCATCTTTACTGACCCAAATTTGCGGATAAATTTAGTAAACAGGTTCCTGAGCTTCATTCGGAAATGGCGGCGCATGTCATCCATCAGGTTCCCGATAGCTTCCATCTGTTACAGTGGAAACATCAGGTTACAGGGCAGGCAGCAAGCCAAGAAGCTGTCTCTGACCAAAGCAGGGAAGACTGCAAGCAGATGCTTCTGGGCCACCCATGTTCCTAATTCTTGGACCCTTGCCCAATGGCCCAAATAATGGTGCCCTTTAATCTGCTGTTACACATCCATCGAAAACAGGCCCAATTAAGGATGACCTGCTGCCTCAGTGGGCTTGGAAGAGGCCCCAAGGCAGCCTCCAAAGAGTTTTCTTCCCATTTTCCCTGAAGAGTTCTCTCTCTCCTCCACGAAGACTGCCCCACAGCCAGCTTATCCTTTTTAGCATACCTATTGTGTCCAGGGGGCAGGGACTGTCTCATGCTTTTGCAACCCTTGTAGATGGTGCCTAGCACAAGGCTCAACACACCATGCCCACCTAGTAGGAATCTGGTGAACTGACTTGACTTAGCAAGGGTCCAGAGAGAAGACAGAAGTGAGTGAGTGAGATTCAGGAGAACCAAGGTCTAGGCCTGTGTTATTCAAACCAACCCTTGGGCCTGGCACACCCATTTCTAAGAGAAGATCAATTTGTTCTGGGCCTCATATTCTGCCATCTTGTGATGAGGTGGGGGCAGTGGAAGAAGGGGACATGAGATGCCTGATGAAGGCTGGGCAGTCCAGGGACCAAACACAGGATGATACTTCAGGATCTTCTCCAGCACCAGGAGGTGCTGGATACCTAGAGCAACTGTCTGGTGCTAGGGAGAGCAGAGTGACTTGAATGATCCCTTGGGGAGCTTTTAGGGAGGCCAGGACTCCAAGGCTGGGTTTATGGCTTGCCCCAAACAGACCACCATGATGCCTGGGCTGACACCTACCATTAGCTGCAGGTGCCTAGCCAGATGGGTCATATCCATAACCAGCAGCACCACCTTTATGAAGCCCAGAGCAGACTTGACCACATCACGGGTACGGGAGGCCAGAAGCAGGCAGACATTTTTCAGCAACTCCTCTACGGTGTCTGTTCCCATCAGACCTGCAGCGAAGGCACCATCTACATGTCAGTGATCTTTCCGACTCCCAAGCAGCTCCATTCCCCACTCTACCCATCATCCCCCACCTCTGCTATGGAGAGAATGGAGAAAAGAAAATGTGAACCATTTGGAAAAACAACAGGCAGAAGCCAGGCTCATTCTGAATGAAGCAGAGGTTACTGTGATAGACAAATTCTCCCCACCTCTCCCCTTTCCTTGCTTCTACTTGCTATTATATCTCTCAACAACACCCACCAGAAAGAAGAGCTCTTACCTTTAAACTCAAAAAGAAGGTGGGTGAGAGCCAGGATGCTGCAGCTGATCATGGTGACAGAGCCTGCGAGGCCAGGGTAGATCAGGAGCAAGTACCTCTGCAAAGCAGCTGTGCAACAGAAACCAGAGTGGAAGCATTCTCCATGGGAGGCCAGACTTTCCTCCTTCCTGTCCAGGTCTCACCATGGACCAAAAGGCAAGCCTTCAGATGAAGGAATTTGGGCAAGAAAATGGCCTTAGGTCAGGGAGGACACTCTGAGGGAATAGAGGGAAGAGGACACCTGGCTGCCCTGTTTTCCACAAGAGCTGGGAGTTCAGGTGAGTTTCCAAAAATGATATCCAAGGAAAAACGAAGATGCTTTTCAACTGCTCCCAGATGAGCCAATAAGCCCAGATCCCCTCTGGACCTAGCTAGTGGGGCCTTGCTCACCTTCTTGGTTAGAGTCAAATCGAAGGAAAGCACGTCCCATCTCTACCAGCAGCACAAAGGCATTCTTTCGAGCTCCAACTGACACCTCCTTGGTGCAGAGGATTACCTGCGGCAGACACCCCCAGATCAGTCCCCTGCCACCACATCGACCTGGGCCTAGCCTCCTACTAGTCCAGGCTCCAGGGTCAACCCTCCCCACAATTCTTCCCTGCCCTACCTCAGGAACCAGGGCAGTGATAAACTCTTCATGTTCCGCTGTCAGTTTCTTTATAATATGAATCAGGCACTTCAAACGGGGCTGGAGGGAGGCAATTTGTAGGGGGGGTGTGGGGGTTTGGTCTTGTCCCCAGTTTCCATACAATGGCTTCCTTTAAAGGAATGGCCCTCCCGCACCCCAACAGAACCTTGTCCCTTCCCATCTCTGCTGGATGCCCCTGACCATCTCACCCTCTTGGCGGGGGAGGCAGTATTCCGAAGGGAGTCCAGGAGGGTTTTCTTCAGGTCACCCAGGTGGCTCTGAACAAAGCTTTCTCCAGGACCTTCCGGGCTGGCACACACCTCCTCCAGCACCCTGTAGGCCTTTTTCTGCATCGTGTGCTCCTTACTCTAAGCAGAATGGATGAGAATCAGGAATAAGAAACATTCCCCAGTTTGTTCAGATAATGCGTTACTGGATCATAAATGTCAAGATGCAATAAATCCAGTAGAATAGTGGAATTCTAGTATGGAGTCGTGCAGAATAAAGAAAACGAGCCAAAAACATGAAACGACTATATTACTGAGGAAAAAAAGAAGAGAAGAAAATCTGGGTCAAATACAATGTACAATACTGACACCACTCTACCCCAAGTCTTCCTTTCTGCTAACAACCACTAACTGCTCAGTCTCCTGATGCCATCAGTCATAGTCATAGTAATCGGCAACATTATCGTCACTGTTTTCAGGAAACATACTTTTCAGGGGAATCTAAGCATTGCAAACGTCTACGGTGTCAAAACAGAGTAATGAAAAGGCCAGACTTCATGTTGACTCTATGGCACAGTTTAATTTGCTGCTCTCTTCCTTCTCATGGAAATTCTTCATCTCTCAAGACTCAAGCACAGTTGGGAAGGGGAGGGTGCTTGGATAGGAGGGTGTTTTCCAATACCTCATTTCCTGCCCAAGCATGGTCTAGGGGACTACTGCACCTCATCTCTCCTGACTCTACCATCTTTCATAAAGAATACTACAGAAGCTCACCTCTAGATAGGGACAGATTGTACGGTACAGCTTGCTGATAGAAGCTTCATCAGCATGGGGTGCCATGGCCACAATCAAGTCCAAGATAGAATGCCTGTCAGACAAGAAAAGATACATTTAGGCTTTAATTTGGGGGTAGCTGATGTGGTGGCAGAGGGAGGGAAGGAATGACCCATGACCACTTGACAGTGTTGGTCCACCATGGCTCCCAACCCAAGTGGCCCTGTCTCACTGCTTCAAATTGCAGGAAAAGCAACCCCAAGATACCTCCATAGAACAAGCCTCCTCTAGCTTCCACCTCCTGGAGACCCTGAGGAAGGAGATCCATTGCTATCACCCCAGACTAGCAAAGAGAATGCCTTTCAGTACAATTACCTGGTGAAGTCTGAGCTGGCAGGGTCAAGCACTTTCTCACTGGCTTTCTCCAGGAATCCATTCACCAGCTGCAGATCCATAGAGAAATAAAATATCGAGGGGTCAGGGTTTCTAACCCCCATCTCTAAACCCCAAGTCTAGACTTGAGTCTAGACTGAGATTATCTACTTGCAGCCTCTACCCCAAAAGCTTTGCAAGCAAAACACACTGAAGAGTCTAGCCTAGCAATGTCACTAACCTTCTCTGCCCATGGGGCAAGGGCCCCTACAGCATGACTACAGTTTCTGGCTTCTGAATTGCCCCCCTGCCTCTAGGCATTTCCCCTCTTCTCTTTCCTCCAGTTTGTCCACCCAGGCTTCCAAGGTCCATCCTTCACCCCAAGCTCACCTCTGGCTCTGTGACAGTGAGGTAAGTTTTAATGGTGTCCAGCACAGCCCGCCGGGGAGCAGTGCTTTCCCCATCTGCCAGTGGCTGCCCATATACATTAAATAGGATTGGTAGAAAATTCTTGGCAAAGCGTCTGACTTCAGCACGATCCACTTCTGCTCCAGAAAACATCACAAGCCCAAAAAGGGAAAAGGAGGAGCTTGGTTAACCTCAGAAACTTGTTAGATTAGTGCTGAAGTCCCTCCAAGTAGCCCAAGGCCCTCTCCTCCAGAGACAAAAAATAGTCCAAGGCAGGTTGACTAGCCATGAGCCCAAGTGCTCCATTACTCTGGTCACTGCATTTTGCTGATTACCCAAATATCAACAGACTGACTAAATGAACTGCTGGGGAGTGGTCAATCACATGTGGCAGACAGGGCACAAAGATACTAAGTCGACCTCAGGCCTTTCCCCTCTCCCCTACCCTGGGAGGAGAAGGGCCAGAAAGAGTCACTGGCTTTAGCAAGATAGCACCATACCTGCCTCACAGCCCTTGGTGATCAGTGTCCGTAATGCCTGGCACACTGTGAGCCGCAGATCTGGACGTTCACTGATGGCTGTGCCCAGAGTCTTTGCGATCCCTTTGAAAGAGGTAGCCACATCAGTGGGCTTTGTACAGAATCCAGGCAACAGGGTCCACATCTAGGGAGCAGAAAGGGAAACAGTGTGTCAGACTCGGAATGGCTCCTCTTGCCTCCCTGACCCCCCCAATCTGGCAGAAGTGCTTGCACCTCACCTGCCACTGAAGAGTCTCATAGATTTTGGACTCCATGGTTCTCCCCTCCTGAGCTAGTTCTGAAGCTGCAGCAGGAAACACGGAGACTGTGGTTCTGATTGGCCCTTCCAAACCTATCAGATAACCCAACCTGCCCTCAGAGAGAAGTCCTAGTACCTCTGTTCTTCAGTGTGGCAGCCAGGGGCAAGAAGTAGCTCGTGAAGAAGCCTAGCCGTGTGTTATGGACATGATCACGAATGACAGGCAGTAGCCAGCTCCGAGGAAATTCCAAATTCTCTCTAGGGAGAGAAAGACACCCCCCCCCCCCGACAATGACATGAAAGACTGCCAGGAAGTTGGCAGAAAATAGAACAGATACCTGGGTCTCCAGGTGAGACTGTCATGGCCAATGGCCAATTAATTAGTGTCTCTTTGAGGGAAAGGGTAGTAGGATGCCTAGAGACAGAGATGAGCATCTTCCCTTGCTAGGTACAGAGCCACCTCCCACAGAATGAGTGCCCTGCTCAACACCAGCCTCCTTTATTTCCAAGGTCCATACTTACTCAAAGCCATCGATCTCTAAAGGCACAGCTTGAAGAACAACCTCAGGGCCCATGCTGGTCACTGCTGCTCCCACGGCCTGATCCAGAGCCATTGTGTGAGGGAAGTGCGGGGACAGGCGCAAGTCGCATAGGGACTGAAGACACTTGAAAAAGAGGTAAATTAAAGGGAAGAGACCCATCACTAAGGCCGCCAAGAAAACCCTGCTCCAAGCAGCTGTGGAGAGGGTCACTGCCACGCCTACCCAGCCAAATACTGGCAGCCCATGCATGGGAACCTACGAGGGGGTGCTGCTGCCCACCAGGTTCCTTTTTTTCTTCTAACTGGTGCTTTATGGGGAGCTTGTCTCCTGGTAACTGGAATGGCCTAGATTAATATTACACACCTTAAAAAATCCACCCCATGATTCCCCAGAGAAACTGCCCCATGCAGATAGCTCTCAGAGGCCAGGTTCCCATTCCCCCTTACAAGGTTTTCCTGCAAGTTCCCTAAACTTTGATCCATATCAGGCAACCTGGTGGCAGTCAAGGTCCCCTGCCAAGCAACCTAATGAGTTTCCATACCCGAGGGACTCTGTTAGAACATCTGTTTTCTGAGACATGTCAAAGTCATCAGGTCAAAAACTCAAAGATAACATTCTTGATGTCTCTTCTCCTTTTGTGTCCTCATTATATGGACAAATGACCCAAGTCTCCCTATCTCCCACATATAATTGAAACACAGCAGCCCAGAGAGCCTTCTTGGTCTACATGTAGCCAACTCACTTTCCTCATGATGATGTGAGCCTGTTTCCCACAGGCCTCAAAGAAGACATGCAACAGTTGCAACACCAGATCCCATACCGCGTGAAACTTGTACGTCAGACCTTCTTCCACAGCCCTACCAATGAGAGAGCAACTTCTCAGGCAAGTGATCAGTAGGTATCACAGACAAGCTGGTCAGGATGAGGAGGGGCTCTCACAGGGTCCAGGAGATGGGCCCGAGAAGAAGACACCATTCAAAAGGAAAGCAACAACATCCATCCTGACCCACAATCTCTATCTATTCTACTAATGTTAAGTTCAGAATTTAAAAATACTAAGAGGCTATGTTCTGATTTCCAAAGCCTGTTTAAAGAAGGATTTAGGGTCAATGGCTTTATTGCCAGAGTGTCTTAGCAATGTGGCATTTTTTCCAGAAAAACTAGACTTAAGTTAGACCATCTGATGAAGTTAGAAGAAGGAAAGGAGAACACTTGAGAAAAATCTAATATAAATTAATCTCTGAGATGTCAATTAACCAAATGGACCAATGGTTAAAAAAAAAAAAGATTCTGAGGATCCTAAATCATGAAATGAAACACATCAAGTATCCCAATGTTCTGGATTTCCTCTCTCTCTTTGGCCAGTTTATGGCCAGGGTATTGAAAGAGGAGGGAGGATAGCCAATGTGGTTGCATGTACCATCAAATGTATGCTATCTCTAATGTTGAGGAAAGGGAGGGAGATGTGGTAAAAGGATAGATCCAGAGCCGGATGGGACAAACACTCCTTGAATAGTCCTGTGGGTTCACAGTTAAGACCCAAGTTGTAAAAAGTTTCTCTATAAAACATCCCTGTACTCTCAGGTGACCCCATTCTATCCTGTGTTCTCACCTGAACATCTTGGCAATGTACAGTGGGGACCCTGAGGCAGAAGAGGACACTGGGCCAATGTCAGCCATCTGGGGAGCAATACACTCTGTGAGGAGCACCTGGAGGAGGGGGAGTTAAGAAGTCAGTCAGCAGATATCTGTGAACAGAACTCTCCTTCCTTGCAATATGCCCACCTCCCTTGAAGGCAAACCTTCCATCCTAATGCTTCCCCAGCTTAGGCAGAAAGGTTATTACACATTATAGCCATGAACTACCCCAAAGTGGGCAGAGTCCTGACCAGAGCAGAGGGCTCTGGGTTACAGAGACTTCTTCCCTGGTCAGCAGCACAAAATACCTTGAGGCTCTGGGAGGCAGCTGTTGCCACCTGTGCATGTGGTGAAAGAAGACAATTCATGGCAGCCCCAAAAAATCGAGGTAAATGCCCCATACCAAGGTCCCGCTGCAACCTGAAAAGACAAAGTTTCTAAGTCCTCTAAGGATCCAGGATTCCTTAAGCAAAAAAAAAATCAGAGGATTGGAAGAAAAGTCAAGAAATTTTCTAAGCTAATGTAACTTCTTTCCTTCTTTTCCCCTTCTTGAATACTTGAAAAAAATCCTACATTTCCAGAACTTGAAACCTCAAAGGGACCTTAAACAATCCAACTCAACCCTTTCAATTCAATAAGTCAAGCAAATCGACATCCAGAAAGTAAGTAACTTTGTCAAAAGGTCCATCCTTCCTGGGTGACCCAAGCAGGTGCAGAACACCGTCTAGGCTCTTCTCACTGCCTCATTGTAAGCTGACTCTCCATTTCCCTAAGATATTTAGTGTGGAAGGTATCTGATACAGACAGAATGAGATTTGACAATTTGTCTCTTCCTCTTCAACTGCTGGACACCATTTAACTGATTTGTCTTTTCTTTGCTCCAACTGCTTCCTCCCAACCTCCCAAGGAAAAAAAACCAGAAAAGAAAAAAAGAACACATAAGCCATGAAGCCACCATGATTGTCTTTGGTCCAAGAGAGATAGTCAAATGTTCAACCTCCTGGGAAACATTCCTGGGTAGAAGTCCCCAAGCCTACCTGACCAGATTAGCATGGGCCTTCTCCATGACCATAAGCCAAGCAAGCAGAGGCTGTAAGTCATTCTCACTGGGAATGTAGTCATAAAGAGCCTAGAGGTGGAAAGATGAGGATAAAACCAAGGAAATAAGCCTCTGAGCACAAATTCAATACCAGCAAAAGCTACACCAAACTAATCCTCCTCTCCCTGAGCTAACAGTTGCTATTCTCGAGTATGGCTATGAACCAAAGCAAGTCCAAGGGCCTGCTGAAGACAACCTGGGGCTATTCTAGGTCTGGTCAAGTACCAACTGGCCACTGGGCACAGAGGGTTTCTTAATTAGATTGCACAAATTTTAGTCTCAGGAAACCAAACACAGGTCTGAATAAAACTAATAGATTACATTTATTTCTCTGTACATTACCCACTTTAAAGCATAACTTTAAATCTTTGGTTTGCAAAGAGAAGCTTCATTTAAAAGCTTTTTTTATGTATATAATTGACCAGATATCTTGAGGGAACTTTTCCAAGTAGAAACTCATTTTCTATTTTTTGTTATGGTCAGAATTTAACATCAATACAATGTCTTCGAGGTTCTTTTGGGTTCTGGCTATTGCAGTGTTCCTGCATGAAAATTAGGCTACCTCCAATTTAGTATACCACACAGAACTCCCAGATTCAAGAGGATCTCCTATATTTTCTCTTTCCATCTGAAGGTCTCATAACCAGGCTGGATACTCTAATCCTTCAGGAAAACATGCTGTCCATGTTTCTCTCTAAAGGGCTCTTTCTGGTCCTCTGATGACACCAGAGCTTCACTCCTAGTACAAGGCTGGCCCTGACTGTACCTTCTATGCCCTCTTCCCCTCCTCAAGAGGGTAGGGGATGTTTTGTGCTTCCTTGTGTGCCAGCCTTTTCCTGGATAGTTGGAACCAGTCAAATGTGCCTTTCACTCTTCAGGACTGGAAGACCCTCCACCACTTAGTTGTTCCTCTTCTCAATAATGCAATCTGCTGGGCAAGCCCCCTTTCTCTGCAGAACCCTTTCAGAGTGATAGTGCTCCCACCCACCCCACCACCTCCCCCCAAGCCTCACCGTGATAATCTGGGCATTGAGTTCTGCTGAAAGGGTGTCAGAACTGGGTTTGGCATGGAAGAGACCGTGAAAAGCTTGCATGGCACAGGCAGTCACCAGCTGGGGAGAACATACGAAGTCAATCTCCAATAGTCAGGGGACTATTGAGAAACAAGTAATACAAGAAAAGTAAGGGGTGGACAGGCAAATATAGGCCAGGCACAGATCTGGGACCTCACTCCAGCTAACTGACCCTTCCATTCAGCCCAAACACATACAATTTGGGCACATCAGTAGGACCAGTTTCCTGAACCCCCAGAGATGTTTTCCTTACAGACAGAGGAAGTCATTATAAAAATCATACAACTGAGTTACAGGGATATTTATGGCATTTTAGCATCACCAGCCTGACTTTTCCAATAATCCTACACAAAGAGATGAGAGAAATCAGTCTGAATTCTGTAATCAGAAATGAGGGGAAGCCTCAGGTCTACCAAGTTTGCATACTACTTTGAACAAGAATGTTTCCTGAACTCTGATTGTGAAGCAGAACCCCAAAATCTCAGGCCTGAAAGGCCCCCAGAGATACTGAGTAAGATCCATATTTCTGTGTCCTAGTAGTCGTGGAGTCTTTGCCCGACTACCTCCACTTCTTAATGATATGTTACTGTGGGTCAAAAAGAAGTCTAATTTGATCATTCCATCAGTACATCAATCAGGGACAGTTTTGGGCTATCTGAGATGGAGAATACCATCTGTATCCAGAGAAAGAATTGTGGAATTTGAACAAAGACCAAAGACCTTTAACTTAAAAAAAAAAAACCCGTTATCTTATGTAATTTTAATATATCTTATACTGTATTTTTCTTCCTTAAGGATATGATTTTTCTCTCATCACATTCAATTTAGATCAATGTATACCATGGAAACAATGTATAGACTGGCAAATTGCCTTGGGGGGTAGTGGGAAACAAGATTAGGGGAAAAATTGTAAAACTCAAAATAAATAAAATCTTTGGGGGGGAAAAAAGAAGTCTAATTACTTTCCACAATTTAAAACCTTGAATACCACTATGCTATTCCACTACCATCTCTTTCATTTCCAGGCATGATAATCCCAGAATTCCCTTAGTTGAACCTCCACTGGCACTACTGTCAAGGTTCTTCATTATTCTTGGTGAAGAAATCTTGGACAGAGACAGCTAGGTAGTGCAGTGGACAGAGCACTGGCCCTGGAGTCAGGAGGACCTGAATTCAAATCTAACCTCAGACACTTAAAAATTAGTTAGCTGTGTGACCTTGGGCAAGTCACTTAACCCCCACTGTCTTGCAAAAAAAAAAAAAAAAGAAGTAAAACAAGAAAGAAATCTTGGATAAGAAGTCAAAGACCAGAACCAGGGGATCCTGAGGGAACTCCACTCGGGCCAGTTCTTCTGGCCCCCTGACCTAGGTCCACCCTGGCTGGGTGTTCTTACCACATGGCTGAGAGTCATGACCCTCAGCAATGTTTCACTGCAACTCTTCACCATGGCCACTGGGAAACATGGCAGCAACTCAGTGAGCAGTGTGAGCACATGCAAGGTGGTGGTGGCTTCTTTGGAGCCTAGAAAAGAAAAAGTAGCATCACACACATTCACACTTATATACACAAGCTCCTTCTCTTGCTTTCTCTCTCCCTTCCACACATCCCCCCCCCCCACCCAGGTCACTCAATTCCCTGAATCCAAGCAGATAGAGAGACATGCTACAAAAGATGGCACTGCCTTGTCACCCAGGCCTCAGATCCCCTAGACACATGGCCTTTCCTAGATTTCGCTGCTCTACCTCCAGACTTCTCTATCTCCTGGATACAGAATTTGGCAGTGGAGAGAGCAGCTGGGTGATGTGTGGGGGGCTTATCTCCAAAGAGGAATTCACTGCCCTTGAGGACAGAGCACACCCCGTGCTGGGCTGCCTTCCGGACCTGTAAAACAGGAACAGTGTGGGGGAAGTAGATTAGTGTGCATGGTCCCTCCCTTCGAGAAGCTAACAACCTCAAAGTACACTGTACAAAAGGAATTCAGGGAAGGTGCTCTGAGAACCAGCATCATTTCAGCAGAGACACTACTCACAAATCCCTAGGAATACCCTACAGACATCTATAATGTCCCCACTGAACAATCTTTTCAGTTTTCATACTTCCCAAATTTCAAGTAGAACTAGTCCTCTGTGCATCCCTGGAGACTGCTTGGGTAATGCAATGGGTCCTGTTTCCATATCACAAAATATTAAATTGTCTCCCATTCTTATTTAATTAAAAAAAAAAAAGCCCAGCTCAATTAAACATGATCTCCAAAGGAGGTTCTAAAGATGCACAGAGAATTCTCCACTATTCCCAATTCTAATCAGTTGCACTTCCAAAAATCCCAAGCTCAAGTCCCAGTCCCATGCTTCTGAGACCAGGTGAACTTTGAGAGAATTTCCACATCACCACTTCCCATCCCAAGAGGCTCACCTTGGGTTTAGCATGAACAACAAAGCTCAGCAGCCCATGATACACCTGGTGGGTGACAGGGTAGCTCCAGGCTGTCAGGTCTTGCTTTCTTAAGAGAGTAGCCAGGCAGGACAGAATCTGGTAAAGATACAACATTAGTACCACCCAACCAGTCATATAAAAGAATACCCTAATCCACACAGAAAGTACTGCTCTAGGGCTCTTGAGAGACCCAAATAGGAAATGAATATCAAAGCTTTCAATCCCAGAGAAACAAAGGATCAAATTCCTCTCTTAAACTCCTCACACCTCTACTTTCATATTATACACACTCTATCTGCTATCTCCTCAAAGGCAAAATCCCCTATAGAGAATGAATGATAGCTGGAAAACTCACCCATCGGAGTGCTGCTGTAAAGCCAGCATTGGCCTGAGCTGACAGAACATCCATAAAAGCTTTGGAGGTATCAGAGAACTTCTTAATGAGCACAGGGCTGGGAACACTAAAGAGAGGGGAGCACAGAACAAGTGTTAGCTGAACCTTCTGAGTCCAAGGTCCATTCCATTCATAACCATTATAAATGTATATATGTATGTGTATGTGTGTGTGTGTGTGTATATTATCAATAAATCAACTAAATTTTATTAGCATCTAATTTAAATAAAATTGATTTCAATTAATAAAGTGTAACAATTTTTTAGTCACTAATGTCCACTGGATCTTGGCTTGTACATTTTCATTAACTTTTTCTCATACACTTACAATTAGTGTGGACTATATTTTTTGGCAGGGTTTCCTCACTTTGCAACACTAGTTCTTTACCTATTTTTGGTACTCATATTTGTGAGTTTTAATTGCATCACAATAGTTCATTACTTTTGGGTACCACAATTTATTTAACCACTCCCCTATTATTACCCATTTAACCAATCTCTAATTTTTATTACATACAATGTTACTAGGAATACTGTTGAACAAAGCTTTCTTTCTTCCTTTTTTTTTTTGGCTATGCTAACTTTTGATGTTTATATCCTAGCCTGAATTTAATTAGGTCAAATGGTATGGAGGTATGATTACTTTTGTAACTTTTACTGTGCACTAATGACTCCTCTACAAAAATATGCTGCACATTTTTAATTCCACCAGTAATAAATGACTTGGTCTGTTAGCTTTAATGATTTTTGCCAATTTGATGAGGTATAAGGAGATAACCCTCATTTGTATGGATTCGTATCTTTATTAGTGAAGATAAGCATTCTTTGGAGCCATCAATGACAATTTATCTCCTCTTTCAAAAATTGTCTATTCATATCCTTTGCCCATTTAATCAAGCTTAAGTGGCAGTTATTGCAATGCCTTTTCAAATTCCTTAAATCTGAAATGTCAGGTTTACAATCTGTCATATTTTGTTATATGTAATTTCCCTCAGTATCATTTTTCTCTTTTTTATGTTGTACACAAATTTAACATCATCAAATACATCAACCTTTTTCCTAATTCTTTCCATTTCTAGAATTTAAAAAAAAATTCATCTCCCCTCCACAACTAAAGTTATCATTATATTCGATTTCAATTCATTTTTTAAAAATCTATTTTCTGCTTATTTGTTAGTCAGCTGGAAATCACTAGAGTGAATGGTAATCATTTTCCCACTTATATGCCAATTACTTTTCCCAAGGACATTTGTTTGCTATTTTTCATTTTAATTCTGTTATTTCCTATTCACTTACCAAACCACTACTCTTGTGTATATATAATAATTTACCTAGCTACCTGGATCATCTATTCAATTCCATGTTCTGTTTCTGCTTTATTGTCTAAAACCAGGTAATTTTGATTATCACCTCCAGGCTTAATTCTTCATCTAACTTTAGGATTCTTAGTGGCAACAAAATGTTCCTCTTAGCCATCCCTGCCCCACCCCACCCCCATGCCATAGAGGTCTCATTTTGGAACCCAATCTTCACCC